>NC_051188.1:105383770-105984225 GCF_015220075.1 Falco rusticolus | reverse complement strand
TTTGTTCAACGACTGTTAATTTCAATGATCTTTCTTGTTACCGTGATGGTGGCTTCATGTTACCATCTTGTGATTATCATTGAATTTGCACGGTAACATTTTGGCTGCTTGGCTAGATGACAGACTTTGATAAGTTTGTGACCAAAATTATTAAAAAATGAGGTCTTACAATCAAGTTATTCAGCTTGAGGTTCTGCTGAACATTTTAAACATTGATCACATCAAAACTTTTGGCAATGCCATTAGATTTTCTACTCATTGGATATTTTCATAAGTTTCTGATTTTCTCAGATTTTTGAATGTAATAAAAAATACAAGACAGATTTTTTTTCTTCAATTTTTAAAAAAAGGAAAATAATATCCCCAGACTTCTAAAATTCTGATTCAGGAGGGAAACTATGCTGCTTCATGCAAATTGTGGTTCATTTACATGCTGCCTCTCTTCTCTTCTATGGAGTGATCACCTCAAACTGTGTCGCCCTTCATGCACTATGAACAGGACTTGAGCATCAGCTCAGCAAATGTGAAGACTGCAATATTTGATAGGAAATAAGAGATAGGGAGTCCAGCACAAAAGAGAAAGTTACAAAGAATGAAAACAGGAACTGTTAAAGCAGAATTTTCTAAAATAAATTCAGGATTTACATTTTAACATTTCCTAAAATGTCAACTTTTTTATATTTCGGATTATTTCAGCAGTTCTGACAGTGATAGTAGTTGCATATTTTGCTTTCACCTTCCTGTGACTAGGAATTGATGTTGTTTAATTTTAATAACATTTATTGATTATACCTCAGACCTTAGAACAAAATAGAAGATGTAAGTCTACTTGAATTTCTTGAAACATAGGCTAGGACACTTTTGTTGTGTTGCCACACCCAGGTGTTTTGTTTGCATTCATTTACACTGACAATCTTTAAGTGCCTATTGCTTCAGCATTTAAGACACATCCATGACCTTCTCAGGGTAGCACAGTTTTCACACCCTGCCTGTCTACTGCTTCAGTTGCTGTTGATACCTGATAACTGTAAACACACAGTTATGTACATGCCCACTGCAGGCTGATGGACACTTGTATATATTATTGTACCTATGAGGAAAATATGGACTCATAGGTTCTTCTTGCAGGTACTCATAGGATAGCTCAAAACCTACACAAGTACGAGCCTTTGTTCAATCACTTGCTATGCAATTGAATTTGGGTCCCAGCACAGTATAAAACAAGCCTTTAAACATAAATATTGGTCTAGTGTTTGGCTTGGTGTTTGCTTCTAATTACATCAGCCATTATCTTCTCTCCAAGGTATGAGAAGTCTGTGACAGATATTTTGGGTGGAGTCAATTTGCTAGACAGCACCAAGCCATCGTGTTACATATGCAATCCCTCTAAGGTTAACATAATATTTAAATAACATTTATGACATACAGATTAAATACTTATAGGTTATTTCACAGGCTTATTGTATATTTTATGAGGAAAAAACCCCATATAATTATTTGATAATCCATTTTTCTAACATTTTTATCTCTGCAAAAGACAACCATAAGTTACTCCTGTGAAAGTGATGCTGGATTCATGGTTATTTTGCAACATTTTAAAATTTCTGGTATTATATACAGGCCTATTTGGTGTCAGTTTCATCAGATCAAGAGGATGAATGATTTTGAAGAGAAGACAGTTCTCAAATGACCTTGTTTGTCCAAATTTTATTTATTTACACATGGCTTTTCAAATTGTGTATGAGATATGTGGAACTGTTGCTAACTTACTTCAAAGAAATTTCATAGATTAAAAAATAATTCATTATCTTCATTATCATTCTGAGGTACTAACAAGTGCTGACATATGACATTTTAAGATACAGCTTCTACAGGTTTTATGTACAAAAATTCTGGTGATCATAACTATGATTTTTGAGGTTTTGAATTTGGCAAAAATTATTATAAATACAAATTTTACTTTACCCTATTTAACTGAAATTGTTTTCCTCTCCTTCCTCCTCTTCCTCATATCAATTATATAATCTTCACTATTGATTTTTTCAAATCTTTCTCAAGAAATATTCTCAGCCACAACATATATGAACTACACATTTGAACAATGGTGTAATGCAGGGTATTAAATTAGCAAATTAAGTAGGTTGAGATAATTATTTTTCCTTAGAATTTACCCAGGCTTAATGTTTCTAAAACTAAGAGAGTGTACATACTTACTTTTTATGATATCCATGGTATAGGTCTTTCCCCTTGCTTTGTCTGAGCAGTGCAGTATGCCTGCTAATTTTAGTACAGAAATAGCTGGCAAATAAACATTTCTCTTCTGAAATCCTGTGGATCAGTTTGGCATTTGGGGCTAAAATATTTTTTAATGTGACGATACACCTAGAATGTTTTTTTCTCAGACAAGCCAACCAACCACTGGCTTGCTTTTTGCTACTTGACTGTATGAAGTAGGAGAGCCCTTTGTGTCTGGTTTCCCTTTTAAAGTTTCAGCGAAATTGATGAGTATCTATTTTAATTACACTGACTTATAAATCAACATTTTAAAAGGACTGGTGATTTATTTAGTTTTTTCAACGAGCCTTGATACTTTTAAAGGCACCAGGTATGTCTAATCAAAGATGTTCTTATGGAGAGTGGCATTAAAAACTCAAGTTAGTTTCTTTTATAGTCTTGTATTTCTTCAGAGTGACCAATATTATGGACTTTTACACTGAATTTCTTTTGAGACTTTTACACTGATTTTCTTTTGAGGAAACAAACACTTTTAAAAATCCCTTTTTCTTTTGTATTATGGGCTTACAGCCAAGATAGCAGGTGTGTAACAGAAAGCCAAAGTAAAATGAGCAAAGTGCAACTGGACAGCATACTATATGTAACAATAATTTTATATAACTATCATCATATTGGAGGACAATCAGTGAGTTTCATATACTAAATTTATTCTTGTCCAAGAGCAATAACTTCTTCGATAATAAATTAGCACAAGCTCACTGCAGTTAAAAAGTAACAGGCTATTTCAGGATTTGCAGTTTTTTCCCCTATTCTACTCTTTTTCATTATTTGAGTCTGTATGGCATGGGATTAGCAACAGAATTCCAAAGAAAACACTTATGCTTTATCTACTTAAAGTTTCACAATACTGGATTTTTAAGGAGATTATTTTATATTAGGGCAATAAATATTATTCAGATTTATATTGCAATGAAAACACTTAGCTTTCACACGTGGGGGAAATACCCAATCTTAAAGTAGTGAAAACTGCTTCTTATGATGGCAGTGGAGCAGAGAGAATTGAGGAAAACTAGTGATTATGGACAGCTAAAGGAAACTGCTTGGATGTTTAGATGTTCCTTGTCCTGGCACTCATCTGATAAGTCAAGTCCTTCAGAAGTGGTTCTTCCTTGGAAGTATGTTTAAAATGGAGTTAATTGGCATACCATTTGCCATGTGATGCCTTGCACCTGATTTTTTTCTTTTAAATTCTTTCCAAATTTGTACATGTGGGTGAAATAATTATAGCCAAAAAGGAAAATACTTCAGTGAGAAAAGAAATCAGAATAATTTTTTGCCCTTGAAATTTAGAATAGGAATGCATCACACTACTTATTAATTTACTACATTTCTTCTTAAAATGATTGTGCATTTACCTAATTTTATAGGTAAATCATTAACATAATGCTCTTTATATTATGCCCCCATCTCCACTCCAATTTTGCACCACAAGGTTGTTTAGGAGAACTATAAAACTGATATTAAGATTGTTTTGAGATGCTGAGTTAACCCACTCAGAACAGTCTATGGACCCCATTATTCAACTTTGGATAGCACAGCACAGCTATCAGTCTTAGGCTGGCAGCTTAACCTGCTGGTTTAAAGTCAACTGCTTCTTAATCTGCAGAAAAAAAACCCCAAACCCAAGACTTTTTCTTATCTCATTCCATTTATATTGTATTGTTCAGTCTCTGCCCATTCTACTTGACACAATCCAAGCTAAATCCTACGCAGTGACTACAGAATAGTCCCTATTGATAAAAATGGAGACACTTTTTCTTGTGTGAAATGTTTCCTTTGTTTTTTATGTATTCAGGGAAAAAACCATTTCATCCTTTCTTTGTAGGTACCGCTCTTCCCTCAGTACTTTCATTTGGTTAGAAAGTATTGGGACATAAACATATATAGCTTTATCTCTCCCTGGCTGTTCCCACACTGGAGCTGACATTTGTAGCCGTATATTGCTGAAAGCCAGAGAAATCAGCTAGTGTGTTTGCCGATGACCCAGGAAGCAAGGCAGAAAGCGCACACTTCCCTGACTGCTCTGACTGACAGATTGCTGTATCCCACGAGACAGCATGTACATATATTCACCTTTGGGTTTGTGGGCTTGCTTTCAATCCTCTGTATGCTCTGACTTGTGACTTGAAGCAGGCACTGGCTAGAGATTAGACACACACACACACACACCCCCTTCTATGAATCTATCTGTAATTTTATCCGAATTAACAAACTTGAAAAATTCAAAATATTCTGTCATTCTGTTTTCCACCCAAATCACCTATGGCCTCAAACTGAACTTCAAAGTACTTCCAGAGGTCCAAAGCAGGATATATAATGGATTTTATTTTTATCTAGAGAAATGAAAGCTGTGTAAAGTTCTCCCAGCTCCTAAACAGGGCAGGAAACAAAAGGAGCATGTGAAGGGGAAAAGAAACACCCGAAGAGAACCTCTCTCCTCTAAAGGGCTCTGCCAGGGCAAACCCTCAGAGGCATTGGAGAAAAACTGCACCCAGATTTTCACTGTCAGACCCTGAACTCAAAGACCTGGACCCAGATTTTCAAAAGTATTCAATAATTCTGAAAGTGCTAGAAAGGGCTTGGATTTCTACAAAGTGCTGAGTGCCATTCCTCTGAAAATCAATTGCCTCTACAGTGTTTCGAGCCAGGCATATAAAACATAAGAACTCCAAATCACTAGCTGGTCTTAAAAAGTCTTGGCTCTGAAGCCTGCCAAGTCAGCACCTTCTTTGCCTACTTGTAAAAGCAGCCAAAGAAAGGAAATAGATGAGCCATCAGCTCTGAGCATAATTTCTACTGATTCAGTTCTTAGTTCATGAGCTAGCTGGAAGGGAAAAAGGGAAGCATATGAAGAGAATGTTTTAGTTCTTATAAGACAATTTCCAAATGCCTTTAAAACAATAAGTAAAACATTTGTTGCAGGAGTAGTTAGCCCTTCTGTACGCTCATAAGGAAGAAGAATCAATTAAACTTATTACTAAATACATAAAATCAGTATATTAATTAAGTCGTGTCCAGTTGCAGTAAATGACGCATCAGCAATTTTTTTTTGATATCTTATTTCGTTGATGACAACCAGTAATGGGCTTTCAGGCTCAGTACAGGCTCCAAACTCTGGGAGCAGCAGGTTGGGAAAAGCAGCCAAGAAATCTCTTGACATTAAAAAGCAGAGCTCTGTCACTAATTATGTTAAAAGTCAAGTTTGCAATTGCAAGTACATAGTCTGGGCAGCAAAGTGAATGTGGTAAAAACCATAACCCAAGACACTGGGGTCTGAGACTTTACCATAAACCAGAAACACAGTCCAAGTCTTCCCTGGACTAAAACAAAGGCTCCAAATTGAAATTTGTAGCTGAGAGGGTTTGGCAGAGGTCTAACTTGCTCAAGCTCACAGTGAATGAGGAGGTGATACAAGCTGCCTGTGAAAACTAAGGGAGACACTTGCCACTTTGTATGTTAGAGCATACCCACCTCATTGCACAGGCTAAGATTCCTCAGTAACTCTGCTTACTCTGGCCTGCCTGAGGATGGTGGGTTTCTCCAGTTTAATATAACTGTAGCTTACAAAACATACTTATCTCTCTCTCTAACATGCAGTACAAACACTTTTTAAAGTGTTCATATACATAACTGTCAGAGAAGTTTTACTTTGGTAAGGAATTTGCTTTTGTTTTTTCCCCATACACTACTGTTTTTAATTTGCAGCCAAAGGGAAGCCTTGAAAGATGTTCCTCAATAAACTCACAAGCTGACATTGAACACAGGAGTCAAGTGGAGGTCTTGTCCAACTGTTCTTTACAAGGATTTGGAGTCACAGGCAGGATATAAGTAAACTTCTGATCATGCAGAAATACGATCATTCAGTTGCTACACCTCAGCCTGGAGACACATCAGGACATCACAGAGCTCCCTCACCTTCTGCTTGCTCCCTACATGCTATTCCAAACGACAGTTTTAATCCCTACATCTCTAGATAGTTTGGGCTTTCCATCTTTCTTTTTGTGTTCAGTCAGTCAGTTACCTGGAACCCTAGTAAGGAGCCATTTCATGTTCTGTGTTTGAGTGCTGACAGCTGGACATTTCTTGAATTTCTTTATTCTCTCTCCTTGCTGTTTCACCAGAATTTAGGACCAGTGGGAAATTCTAGCCTAAGAGTGTCCAGCTTTTCCTCATTTCTCTAAAAGTATAGTCCAGCTGCCTTATGCAGGTCCACTAGGCAATGCAGCCCTGTTCAGACACTTAGGGATGAAATCCACAGAAGCACGATGGCTGAGTAAGGAGACAGCTAATTAAATAATAAAAAAAAAATAATGCTTGGAAGGAGGAGTATTTGAATTCCAATTCCATTTGAGGGACATGTGACTTAGAGCTCCTGGGTCACAAATACATCTACGGCTGGTGACAGCACTTACAATGACTACTTTTTACAAAATATCTTAGTCATTGGCACAATTGTTCCTTTGCCAGAAGTAATTCAAACCTACAGATTTCAGGAGAGTAGTCTAGACAATACCAAGAGAGCAGCTCGTGGGGTCACTCTGTCAGTTGTTGTTATTTATTGATCTGCCATCTATTTTTTCCAGTTGGCTTTTTGTCACTGCACAGTCAATGTGCTGATTCCAAATTTTCTGGAAACAGAAAAAAATGCAAGGAATCATAACTGCAGATCCATGGCTCAAACAACTTCTAGGAGGTGGCATGCAGCTGGGTTCCGGCCATCATGACTCTGGGTGAGATGTTTTTACTGAAACAGTCAGATTTTGTCAATATTGCCCAGGGACATGTACAAGACTGCAGTAATATTTAAATTCTATAATTCCCCTTGATCCTTTAACAGCTTATCAAACAATGGTCCTAGTAAGTTGGTTGTTTTTTTTATTATTTTTGATGAGTGAATGCTTCTTAAAATAATTCAGACTGTGGAAATCTAGACTCACTGATCTAATAGCTTTCTCTCACTCTGCTTTCTATATAAAAGCTGAACTATATAACCAAGTTGAAACAAAAAAGCACATTTCACGTTGTTAGGAAGATCAATTAGTTTCAACAGTAAACAGAAATTTTATTTTTCACTCACAGTCTTGATCTTATAAAACATAATTTTGCAAAGAAAAGGCAACATTTTCTGAGCTTTCTAAAAAATATCCAACACTCTCAAAGCTTGTTCTTTCTCTGAAAGAAGAACAAATAACTCATTATTTTTAGCTGGCATTTAATGGGCTAAAAAAAAGAATCTGTGTATGAAACTAGTTCTGTCCTCACAATATGGATCAAATACATGGGAAAAGGTTTGCAATCAGCTTTCTCAGAATGGGGACATACAGATACTGAGTTGATGACCTGCAGAGACACATGGAAGCAGTAGCATGATGGAATTCACACTCAGGTGCACCTGCTGATCACTTCACCAGGACAGGCTGGGGTCTGCCACAACACATCTTGTGGGCAACCTGCTCCATATGGCAATGGCCAATCCACACTGTCATCTTACACTTGGCTTAGCACCTGTGCCCAACATCACCTGCTGGTGCATGTGGCTGTGTATGGAGCCTCAGAACAGGTGGCACAAATTTGAACATTGGTCAATCTCAAATTCTAATTCCAGTCATTCAACACCTGCAACGACAGATGAGGAACGTGTGATTGCCCTAAGTAAAGAACCTCAATACTTGTGCACTGCTGTGGTTTATCTGTCACTCCAAAAAGTCCACAAGGCCACAGGCTTTAAAAAGCCAGTGCTTTTTGGAGCTCTTACCCCACACTGGGCATGGCTTTCTGAAGAGCTATCGTAGTTTGCTCAGTTGTATCATATCAGACAATGTTTTATCCAGCTTTCGTCCTGTAGTTGAAGCATTTGCTCAGTAAAAGACTGGCAAAATTATGCTGTTGTACTGACCTCCTGCTTTCCCCTACACTTTCCAGGAAGATGAGAAATATGCATGTGGTTCCCCCCAAAACCAACCACCATCAAACCCTGGATATGAATTAGACTTCTTTTATAAAAACAAAATTCCTACATTGCACGTGGTAATTTAGTTGTAAATGTCTTAAAGGATTCAATGTGATGGTAGAAATGAAAGTACAACAGCTGGGGCAATTGACATGCCTGCTGCCATGGGAATGGTTCATGATCAGGCCACATTTTCTGCATATGAGGGGGGAGTAATAAAGCAGAGCTGCTGCTAACTCACTAGAAATGAGACTACAATTAGTGTGGGAGTCCTCCTCTCCTGAGGGGAAACTGGGTCTGAAAGGAAATCTGGGAATAGGCCAAAGATGTGTTAAGGTAATGTATCATGTGAGAAGAAAGTGGACATCTTTCCGACATGTTCATTACCCTATTCTGTCTTATTCAGAAAAGGTGAAGAGACCTGTCCATCTCTAATCAATACCATACCTCTCGTGGGCTTGAACAGATTGGATTATACTGAGAATTTCTGTATGGAGCCCTCTCTATCTTTCTTCAGACTGCCCAGAACACCATCCCCTACATCAACAAGAAACAGGTCAATTGAAAGCACAGGGGATGTGATAAACCTCTTCATCTAGCATGCCTGGCAGGGCTCCAGGTGAATCATACACTAAATATGATAGTGATTTGCTCTCAGGAGTCTGTGACCACAAAGCTCCTCCAGGGAGAAGGAACATTATCAGCTTAATAAGCGATGCTTATCTGGAGGCTGCTGCTAGAATTTGTAGGTTGCATTTTCAAGTCCTTTTCCTTTCAAATGAAGCACAATGTTTGAAAACACACATCAAAGAGTTTACTTGTTTCCATTCCTCACTTTAAACAATGTGCAAATCCTGTTCCTCTTTTCCTGGAATTCCTGTGTTTCTAACCTGGTCCATACCTGGTCCTTACTTGTTTTTTTGACTTGCTTTATCAACTTCCTTTGTCTTAATGGAGAAATCAAATTGAATTGACCACTGAACCCCTCAGAGGGGTTGTTAGTAGTATGAAGTGAAATCGTTTTCCAGAAGAGAGAGCTTCTGAAAGAGAAGGTACAAGGAGTATGACCATCACTGCTGGGCAAAATGAGCTAGAAACAGGAACAGTTGTGTTACTGCCAGGGTACCGGCTGCTTTCAGTCCTTTGGCTAACAAAGGTACGCTGAGGAGTTCACACAGAAATAGATGTGTGAGTTCTCCAACAGGATATTGATTGACACCACTTAACTGCTCTGAATTTGTAGAGCAGAAGGGGAAGCCATATCCTACAGAGGTGTACATTGGTAGGTGCTTTCTTCTTCATTCTTCCTGCCTTCGAGAGTCACAGCAACACTCATGCTTTTCCTGGTGGGCTCCTATGGGAACCACCCATGAAAACCCAGTTCCTTACAATTTACTTTCACTGCATTCCATTTGTTTCCTCATTTAGGAAACCTAAGTCACTGGCACAGGAGGTGGGAGACCCTCAAGTGTCTTAGCTCCTCCTGCAGGCAGTATTTTCCAACCAGTTGTCTATTTCCTTCTGTGGGACTGGAAATCATTGGCAGTGTATGCAGCTTTGGCCAGTCCAATAGTTTATGAGAAATCACTCACTCAATATTCCCCTGTATCTACAATATTATCCCATATAATATACAACACAGAGCATGTCCAATAGCCTTTACATGCACTGCAGCTCAATGGTGGCTTAACCTCAGCATGACTCTGTGGTGGGCATTTTTGTGGTATGCAACTACAACTGCATTTCTAGCCTGTACATGGAGTTAGGGCTCTGTGGACTAGCAGACAAGATAAATGCGATCTATCAAAACAGTAGTGAAAAAAACCTGTTGACAACTTACAGGAGCCTTCATACATGATTGTGCCAAATTAGTAAACAAATTGACTTATAAAAATTTAGATAACAATATCCACCTGCTCCCATGACTATGGTCGATGTCACTATGGAGGGTCATGCTGCAGGTTATGTTAAATTTCGCCATAATCAAAATACATTGTCTTTATTACATGGAAGTTATAAATAGACGGCTGTTTTTCATAAGTTTCTAAGAATCACCAGTCCACCACACTGCACACAGAATGATCTCTTGCATTTGTTTCTCAGAGAATGAAGCCGAAATGCTTTATTTCATATTCTGGACCTAATACTAACCTCATTTGTTTTAAGTGAATTACTTGTGTAGTAATTCCAGCATTTCCTATGTTTGTTATCCATAGCAAGATTCAAAGTTTGGCATGAACTAAAATGGAAACTGGAATCTGCAACCTAAAGCATCCTAATATAGCACTGATTAACAACATCTCCACACACATGACCTAGGAAATGACAGTCATGCTTTGAAGGAGCTGAGCCTATGGCATAACTGCAGGTCACAGGGGGTCTCCAGAAGCACTGCTTCAAGTAAAGGAATGCAAAACCAGCAAGGACCAAAGAGTACAACTAGGATACACACCTTCGAAAAATCAAATGGGATTGCCAGCCCCTGAAGTTAACTTTGTAGTGAAGAGGCAATTGTAACTTTTCAACGAGACCCAAAGTCTTGCTGAATCAAAGATTCAGGATCAAGAATTTAGTGGGCCTGAATAAAGGTCTGTGTTGCTCAGTGTCATGTTAGAGAAGCGTAATGTTAAGTAGACGCTCAGAGAAGGCAAAAGCCCACATACATGTGGTATTTCTCCCAAATATTTCTAAAGCATCTTCAGCAAGCTACAGAAATCCCTGTATTTCTATGTACTTTTCACAGTCTCTTGGTGGTTTTAGTGGATTTCTTTTCTTATTTGCTTATTTTCCTCCTGAACCTATCTACAAATTAAAACACCCTACATTCTTCTATGAAAAAAGACTTCCAACATACCACTCCCTGTACAAAGATTTATCTCTTCTCATTTTGAAGCACATTCTTTTTAACTTCATAAAACATATTAAAACTAGAAACGGCTTCATAGCAATGCTCCTATACCTGACAAAGTTTTCTGAATATGACTTGGTCCATTTATAATCTTAGATTTTATTCTTCCATGTTATAAAAATTGTCAATGCCATAGGTTTATTTAAAACATATTTTTGAAGTATCTTCCTCACTGGAGTTTTTTTTTACAGTCTTAATTCCAATATTTTTTAGAGGACTATAAGTGGATAGAAACACCTGAAAAGAAAGAGCTTTAATCCTTAGAGTCCCAAACACTAAACATAGTTAATGCCATTGTAACCACAGGAATGATACTTCAGTCACCTATGTGACTCATACTGCTTTTATGAATGATTTGAATATACTCTTGGCTGAGCTTTAAACTGATCAGCTTGTGGGGTACGTATGTATACAGGAGAAAAATTATCCATTGAAATGACATGACTGAAAGGGAAGGAGCGAAACTGTACCAATTTACATACGATGAATACCTGATTTATGCACAGTACTTGGATCAAAACCTGCTTTGATTTTCAGCCCAGACAGGAAATTGATTTGCATCAGTTTAACATAAGTTGGAATTTGACTCTATTTGTTTTCTGCTGGAAAATTTCAACACTCATTCACCACAGGCTGCACTAGGTGTACTTACTAGCAATGTTGCAAAATGTTTTTTAAATGCTGCAAATACAGAAGCTAATGTTTTAGCCTCATTTTGCACTCACATAGGAGATTCCATAATACAAAGTGCATCCATGAGTCTAGCCCTTTAGCTAATATTTAATTTTTGTTTGTTTTAGATTTAGGATATTAATTCTTTTAAAAAACCCAGAATTTTAGTAAATGCAACATGCTGGAAGAATGTTTTCAGATTCTAATTTGGTAGCAGATGTTAAACTTAATATTTTAAAAATCCATAAAATTACATTAAACAGCATCTTCTTTCTATTTACCTTTCTAATATGATGCAACATTGAGTTTTCAGCTGAAACAGTAACCACTAGTATTCTGGACTCAGAATCCTAGTGTCTGAGTTCACAGTCTAGCAGTGCTCAATAAACCCCAAGTTGTCTTGTTTGAGGCAATGATGACTTTTTAAACCTATCAGTGTATGCGTGATGTAGACCTGATATTTCTAGATTCAGATGAATAACTATTAGGATAACAGATCCCCATCTTCTTGGGTCTTTCATTATGGATGTAGTAGGGCTACAGCTCTCTCAGGTGTAAGCTAAAAGAAAACTCTAAGAAATTAGGTCTCACCAGTTTTCTGCTAAACCATATTACTTTCTTCCATTTAATTAATCTTTGCAAAGTAACTAAAAGCAGCCATTGGAAACTAATAGGTACAGTACTGCCACCTGCAAATAATAAGACAGTTTCGGTGTTTTTACCTTAGTTTTAGGGAAAAAAAGATTATCTTGTGCTTATTTGCCGAGGGTTGGTAGTATGAGTCATGTTTTCAATCTTTCTTTTGCAAGTCATATTCACTGGGCACTTAAGAAAAGTAAAAAATTTGAATCAGATGAATTAGATTCTCTAAGCTCTTGACCTTTCCGTAAACTATCAGTGTTATAAGGCTAAAGATAAAACAATGAAGTTAACCCCCATTGCCACTATTAAGTGTTAGAACTCAGTAGATAAACAATTAAAGCAGTATACTCCACATATGAAGACTATAGCCTGACCTTTCTCCTCCCTTCGTATAATCTACAGTAGTATTTTCGAGTCTGGGAACTCTAGTGTACATCTATGTACCTTAAGATATTATTCATTAAATTAATTAAAAATGTAAATAAATTAATTACAATTAATTTTTAAAGAAATTTCCTGGCTTTAGATGGAACCTTCCCTTGAATACTGTCACTTCCCCTTTGTGAAGACTGATTTTCAATCATATCTATTTTAACCCTGCTGCTGGCCCAAATATTAGATGATGCTTTGGGTAAAGACCTTTCTGTATTAACTTGTTGCAGGAAACTTCCAGGAATCTGGGCCTCAGAACTGTCTTACATGAGCTCTGGGATGAGATGAATGTTGGAAGTCCTATGTTCCTAAAACAGTGATGGGACTAGGACTCTAAGCCAGAGCTGTAGCCACTTCCCTATAACAATCACCACATAACTGCCCAAAATGTGTATTCATATTCTCTGGAAATCCACAGTCTTTCTCTGTACTCATTTTCTGTGTGTCCCCTTTGGTTTCTTCACCTGTCTCACTCTGCACGGCAGCAGCTTCTCTCCCCAGAACATCGCTTGCTCCTCCCACAGAAGGAACAATCATAAGCTCCCCCTGAGAGATATCAACTTGGCCAACATACAAGGAAGGAACTAGTGGAAAGAGGCAGAGTTCACCCTGTTCCAAATCAGTCCCTTTCGTATAACACACAGCAAGAAAAGCAACAACACAGACTCTGGCCAACACAGATGTATAGCTCTGCAGTTCCAAATTATATTCCTTGCCTGCCCTCTCTGCTGAGACCTCTGCACAAAGAGTTTTCTTTCAAATACAGATTCATCAATATTTATCAGCTAGGCTACTGCCAAAGCAAACCTTGAAAAAAGTTTAGCCAGATGCTCCAATTACCTTACGTTAACAGTGGGCTCAAATGCACAGCTGTTCAAAAACTAAAAGGTATTTTCAGTGAGACTATGATTTAGGCAGCACTATCTTAAGGGATTTCTAAGCTCATGAGAAGTATGGTTTGTGTACATAACACAAGGGATTTGCATAGATAACACATAAATCTATTAGGAAATAACAATAGCTTTGGCTCACACAGCCAATAATGTAATGCTGCAAAAGCTGAGTACCGGGGACCACAGCATAAACACTTTGACCGGGGAGGGCTGACTCCATGGGCAGAGGGGATGAAGTATAAATCAACCAGCAATTATTCTCTGATCTGCTTGAAGACACATATGTACCATGATATGATAAAATTTCTTTTCTTAATTTTCAGCTAGCAAGGTTTTATTTCAATCTCATGCAACATTGTGTGGTAATTAAGTTAAAGTAGAGACTGGCACATCAAGCTGGCAGAAACATTATTCTTTTGGAAGATGCATTCACAAAATCAATAGGAATCCATTTGGGAAAGTGGAGTAATTTAGAGAAATATCCACTATCCTTATTTCAGTTCTGTCTGTTTACTGAAAACAGTGTGGAAAGAATTGGAAAGGCAATGTACACTAAACATCTACATTTAAGAACGTGCCAACAAAAGATTGTGTAGTTATTACCAAACATTTTTTTTTCTGGGTTCCATAACTTCCTTCCCTTATACCAAGAAAGACTTTCAAGCAGTTTAAGCAAAAATACTTCATGTGGAATCCTATCATAAATCCTTTAATGCTTTAAAGTTTATTCTTTAAACTTATATTACATTCCTCCAACTTTAACTCTCTTTTAGGGTACATCTGACTTCGTCTGATACCTAGCTCATCCTAGAAGTTTTCAGCAGTGACTTATATAAAAAAGACCTTTGCAAGAGCTACATATTTACAAATACAAATTAACATTGAGTAAAGCTTCAGTTGGTATATGTAAATATGCTCTTTCACTAGGCATGTTGCTTGCCATTAGACTGAGATCCAACTTCATATTCTGTAGGGCACACAAGGATAATGGCACAGATTTACCATCATAAAATAACAAATCTGTGTATTGGCAGGCCTCACAGCAGGAAAAATTTGGCCACACGAAGCATGGACATACGGTTGAACTTGTGTGAAGTCAGCCTGATCACACAAAATGTAGAGCTTTCTGTCGGCTTTACATCAGCTTCAGGAGAACTGGCATTTGGTCTGCTATAAAAAAGCCTGCTAACTGATCAGTTAACCTACTAGATTTTTTAAAAGAAAACTAAATCAGCAGACTGAGATCAAATTAAGGCTTTACAGCACATGGTCACCATGTTTTGGACATTCGTCAAAAAAGAAATTTTAAAGGCACAGAGGAAGGCTGTCCCTACGTGCTGAAAGACAAGCCAGTGGGGAAGAAGACCAGCCTGTCTGAACAGCTGAGAGTTGTTCCAAAGCTTTGGCTGGAACTCAGGAAAAAAAGGAGAGTTCTTTGGAACAAGGGGCAGGCAGCTCAGGAGGACTCTAAGGATGTCGTGAGATTACGCAGGAAGAAATTAGAACGGCTAAAGCCCAACTAGAACTTAATCTGGCTACTGCCATAAAAGACAATTAAAACTGTTTCTATAAATACGTTAGCAACAAAAAGAAGGTTAAGGAGAATCTCCATCCTTTATTGGATGCGGGGGGAAACTAATGAAAAGCTGGCTGGCTGGCTGAGCCCAAAGTGTGGTGGTGGATGGAGTTAAAGTCAGTTGGCAGCTGGTCACAAGTGGTGTTCCGCAGGGCTCAGTGCTGGGGAGAGTTTAATATCTTTATCTATGAACTGGACGAGTCGATTGAGTGGACCCTCAATAGGTTTGCAGATGACAGCAAGCTGGGGGAGAGCATTGATCTGCTTGAGGGGAGAAAGGTTCTGCAGAGGGATCAGGACAGGCTGGACAAATGGACCAACTGCATGAAGTTCAACATGGAGAAGTGCCAAGTAATTCCTGTACATGGGTCACAACAACCACATGCAAAATTACAGACTTGGGGAAGGGTGGCTGGAAAGCTGTGTGCCAGAAAAGGACCTGGGGGTGTTGATCAACAGCCACTGAACATGAGTCAGCAGGGTGCCCAGGTGGCCAAGAAGGCCAACAGCATCCTGACCCGTATCTGAAACAGTGTGGCCAGCAGGACTGGGGAAGTGATTGTCCCCCTGTACTGGGCACTGGTGAGGCCGCACCTCGAATCCTGTGCTCAGTTTTCGGCCCCTCACTACAAGAAAGACATTGAGGTGCTGGAGCATGTCCAGAGAAGGGCAGTAAAGCTGCTGAAGGGTCTGGAGCACAAGTCTTATGAGGAGCAGCTGAGGGAACTGGGGTTGTTTAGCCTGGAGAAAAGGAGGTTCAGGGGAGACCTTATCACTCTCTACTGAAACTACCTGAAAGGAGGTTGTAGCAAGGTGAGTGTCAGTTTCTTTCCCTAAGTAGCAAGCGGTAGGACAAGAGGAAATGGCCTTAAGTTGTACCAGGGACAATTTAGATTGGATATTAGGAAAAATTTCTTCACCAAAAAAGTTGTCAAGCATTGGACCAGGCTGCCCAGAGAAATGGTTGAGTCACCATCCCTGGAGGTATTTAAAAGATCTGTAGATGTGACACTTAAGACATGGTCTGGTGGTGGACTTGGCAGTGCTAGTTTAATAGTTGGACTCAATGATCTAAAGGTCTTTTCCAACCTAAATGATTCTATGATTCTGTGATCCTGGCTGGAAGCCCTCAGATGGGGTTTCTTGCATGCCAAGCCTTGGCTTAACTCTTTTTTCACAGTAACCTGCCTTCAGCTGTGAAGTCAGCTTAGTAGGTCCCTATTTTGACAGCTCTGTCCTTTGCTTCTTAACCTTCTGTCTTCCCTGGTTGTGCACCCAGACAACTGCATTGAGTGGCCATCATATAAATGCAACTAGTGAACTGACCTGACCACTGAACTAAAAGCAACCTGTCCTGCTAAGTCACTTATTTTTCACAGAGATCTGTGAGCAGTTCGCTCTGTAGACTTTAACAGCTATAGGGAGACAACCCACACCACAGAAGGACAGCTGGGCCAAACAGTCAAAACTGCTTTTCTCACTTTGACTGCAGAAGACATTCAATCCTTTGACAGTCAGTCCCTATTTGGTGGCATGGTACAGCAAAAAGCAGCCACAGACATAAAGCAGACTTCCAGCATGAGGTATCTGTGACTATAGGAGAGGTCTTCTCTTCATAGTCTTAAAAGTAACCCTTCTGATTGCACTTTCTGTCTAGTTGTTGGTATTTCATGGAATTCTTCAATCTGTCATGTGTTTGGCTTTATGGGAAGGTTATCAGCTTGGGCAGATTATTACAGTTCCTTTGGGATAACAGGAATACACCACGGTTAATGTAAAGGCTCAGGAACTCCTCAGTACACAAGCATGCATTTTATCTTCTTTATTGTAGCAGGATAATCCTCTTGATCTAGCTTTTGACTATCTACATCCTATGGTACTGACATACATTCCCTAAGCAAGGAGATGCTGGAGCTAATGATTTTCTTTCAGCTGGTTGCTGCCACCCCCATGTCAGAAGGTACCACCCCCTGCAGAACCATGATGGGAGGTTTCAGCTGCTTTTTTGGGGGACAGTTTAAACTAAGGAAGTAGAGCAGATGGCGAAAGAGCATAGGGAAATAGTTAATGTTTATTCACATGTTTTGCATGAGCTCACATAAACCACTACAGCAGGAAAGGAGCCAGCTTTTTTCTTACAGGTTCAAGAACCTAGAGTTCCAAAGCTTCAGACTACACTGATGCACACTGCCTCTGTTCAAGTGAGCTCAGAGACTCAGAAGAAAAGATATACAGGGAAGACAAATCCCCTGGGATCTCTCCTTCAGCTGAATACACTTTGTGTGCCATTTCAGCTGTCAGGACAACCTGGACCTTGACAAAGTTACATACTTCTCTGAAAACTGAGAAGTTTTCCTTCACTGCTTCTAAAACTGCATGCATCAGACGTACAGTGAAGTAGTGATTATAAGCTGTACATTTGTTCAGGTCCTCATCCCATATGTGCAGTAAATGAAACAATAATTTCAGTCCCATAAGTAAGAGGGAAATCATGCAAAAAGTAACTTTATGCACTCCTCAGGAGTTGTCTGAGTTGTGACCTATTCTCTTGCTATTCTATCTTGCAGCTTATAAATAAATAAAAGCCTTTTAAGCAATTAACATTGCAGCACATTCTGTGTATTCTCGTTAACTTAAGCTGTGCTCTCTGTGGATCAAGTGCCTAAAATGGGATGTACCACCTGGTGGAATCTCAGAGTGACGATGAATGTCTCTGTTCTGAAACAGTGCTTTTACCTTCCTATTTCTTGTAGTTGTGGTGGATCTTGTGGAACTTCATTTCATCTAAACATTGCTTCATTTTAGTCCTATTTATATTAATTTGACATTCTGAGTTTCTTCCATTTTCAACACACTCTGGCTCTTTACCTAACATCTTCTCCTTTCGTCATCTCCATTTTGAAAAGAACATCTCCTTTTTATTTTAAGATTTATGGATATTCTATGTGCATGCACCTTGAATTTTGACCTTCATTTCTACTTGATTGCTTTTAATTTATTGTGCCACTGAAGCACAACTAATTTATTGTTAAAATAAAGTGCCTTTTTATTTCCCCATAACGAATGGGATCGAATAATACCTGGGTTCCTTGGTGGAGTTTCAGTGAGTTTTCTATAAAATAAGACCCAAGACTACTTTTTTTATTAATTCAGAATTATTCTTCTTGTATATTAAAACAAGAGTTGCTATCACATAAAAATACTACCCACGGAAATATAATCTATTACTTATTCAGAGATTAGCAAAACCTAAATTGCTAGTGTCCAAAAATCATGAGTGACTCTCAAGATAAATGCAGCGATATGGTTTAAAAGTCACGGATAGTTTGATTAGGATTGCTCGAACTCCACTCCCATTACATTGTAAGCTACTCTGAGTTACCTAATGCAGTTGACTGGATGTGATGGGCTTGTGGATGAGAAAGGTGTACTTAAAAGAAGAAAGGACCTTGCTTTGAGGAAAAGGTATAAGATTTGCACACGGTTTAGGTGGTACAAAGCGAGTGATAAAAAGTCTAGATGAGTAGAGAAACCTGCCAGGTAAAAAGAAGAAAGTAAAATTATAGGAGTTCTAGGCCAGCTTTACTGTCCAAAGCAATTAACTATCAGCAAAGTAGTCCACAGAGAACTTTTATGAAAAACTGTAGATGAAACCTCTTCTTCTTGTACTGCATAATTACTTATACAAAAAATGTCATTTATATTGGGCCAGTCAGAGAGAAACTAAATGAGTAGGGTTCCTTCAATTTTCCTTGCTAAAGTAAAATGGCTGATCATCATAAAGTAAAATGATGAACATAGCAATAAACACACCTGAAGAATAAAGAAATTGCCTTAGAGTGCTTCAAAAATATATCTTGATTAACTAATAGGTTAAATGTAAAAAACCTCTACTTTAATTGTAAACAAAAACAATGTATCAAAATAGATAAAGCTTGAAAATTAATACAAAGAAATAGCTTAGAATGAGTTGGTCACAAGGCTGTATAACATCTAAATGGATCTGCCATGTTTAATGCAGCATTGACCAATGTGTAAGTTGAATTATTTGTAATAATCATGCTTTTGCTCTAAAATGTTAAGCTTGGCCAGTGCTTAATTAATTCACCCTATAGCTATACGATTTCCACATGCAGTTTCCTTATACATAAGGCAAAGATTCCATCACACTATAGTGAAACTAAAAATCGAATTCTTTGTTTCCAAACTTGGGTATCTATTATAAAGCACAGAGCTAAGTGATCTTGTAAGGTATGACCACTATAAGGCTTCTGAAGATGGATTCAAATATGTATTTAAACTTCAACTTTTCTAAGCTGAATACCTGAAAAAGAGGATACTGGACTTCATGCTTCTAAAGATTTATAGGGACATCCATACTGAGCAAAGAGTTCAGAGAATCCACTGAGTGGTACCAAATGGGACAGGGATAGTCGTCTAGTGCAGGCTGATGCTATACAGAGACAGTTGCTTCCCTAAGCGTACTGCCACATTGCTATAGTCTTGGGGTGACTTAGCAGCTATGGATCAGTGCTCTACTGATTCTACTATATTACTTCTGGCTTCGCTGCAAGATGGAAATGCTCCTACCTCCTTGCATTTTAATTACTGCCAAATTGCCAGCCCCTTCTTTGGCCTATGAAATTGTAATCCTTGTCTCTGTCAAAAGACAGTGAAACTAGGGCTTGTGGGAATCAGCAGTAGCATTTATGAAAAGCAGGACACAGAAATTCTTATAACTAAACCATGGTAAGATTCTCTGAAGATACAAGGAAATGGTGTAAAAGCAAGAAATATGTGGACATATCGGTATTTACCATATGCTAAAGCTAAAGCTCATATCATAGAATTATAGAATGCTTTGGGTTGGAAGGGACCTTAAAGATCATCTGGTTCCAAGCCCCCTGCTGTGGGCAGGAACACCTTCCACCAGACCAGGTTGCTCAAAGCCCCATCCAGCCTGGCCTTGAACACTCCCAGGGATGGGGCATCCACAACTCCTCTGGGCAACCTGTGCCAATGCCTCACCACCCTCAGAGTAAAGAATTTCTTCCTTATATCTAATCTAAATCTATCCTTTTTCAGTGTAAAGCCATTCCTCTTTGTCCTATCACTACATGATCTGTGAAAAGCCCCTCTCCAGGTTTCCTGTAGGCCCCCTTTAGGTACTGGAAAACTGCTACAAGGTCTCCCCAGAGCATTTTCTTCTCCAGGCTGAACAACTCCAACTCTCTCAGCCTGTTTTCATAGACAGATATAAAACTCATTCAGCCAGGGAGTCAAGAATTTGTCCTCTTTTTTTTTTTTTTTTTTTTTTTTAAATAATATATTCTCTTTCTGCTTAAATCATTAGCATTGCACAGAACACGCTATTCTAATCAGATTTGTCAGAATGCAAATAAAATATGCAATTTCCTATTCTCTTTCTCATATTCCACCAATACCAATTTGCTAATTCACTCTGGTGGAATACCAGGTGTCCCATTGTGTAAAAATGTTTTTAGTCATAAGGTAAATGAAAAGTTCATATCCCATTATTACTTTCCCCATCATTTTTTATAGTATCATATTTTCCTTTATGCTCTTCTTTTCTATAGTGTGCTCACGCAATAGCCCATCTGCAATACATAACTAATGACATGCAAGGTGTTTCATTAGAGTGTGCCTTAGTTCTGATATCCCTGCTTAGTAAACAGAAATGCACTATTTTCTCAGTTGCTTTACAGTTACTGATTACTTCCTTAATAGATACAGTTTATGGAAAATACAATCTCCTGTATCCTTACAGGAGATACCAATCCTGTGACATCAGCACTGAAAGATTACCAGATACTACACAGTATAAGGTACAGTAAGCAGTGATTATACTGCCTGCCAAACTATGAGATAGCCATTTCTTGTCACAAGCTCATGTGATCTTTGGTTGTGAGTCCTGAAGTTCTTTTGTATGAATCTTCTGGTTCTCTCCCCTGTCCCTCTGAAAAACAGCTTTCCCTTTATACAGAGTTGTTACCAGGTTAGCAAGACTTTCAGATACATTTGTTTGTTTGTTTTTCTTTACTTTGAAGTAAAACTGTGCAGAGGAAAAGCTCTCCCTAAGTCAGATGCAGCCAAAATACACTTTTTTTTTGTTGTTTTCTGTCTCTTGCTTTTGCTGTGTTCCAACCACACTATGTGAAGGAAGGAGGCAGATTTTAAATTAGGAACTTTAACACTTTTCTTTGGTGCTTAAGACTTCAGCTAATATTTTCATTCACTTTGCAGTTTGTCAGCCTGAAAAGAATGGCTTGGGTCCTCCAATGGAGCTTGTTACATTGACAGAAAACAAACAAGGGATGTGAAGTGCAGAAAGAGCCAGAAGACTGTCACTTAGCACTCCTGTACACTCTTCCCCTTCTACAGTTATGCTAGGTATCACAAAAGACCAAAACCTTATTACAAACTTCAATTTGATATACAAAGTGGGGTTATCTAATATAACTGTCATCATCAAAGGTTTTATGAATACAGTAATATGAATTCTATTCAGTAAAAGTATTTAATATTCCTAGGAAGTGAGCCTTGATCTTTTATGCCACATGGGACAACAAATCCTCAGACCATGTTTTTTGACCCAAACACTTGTGAAAACTTCCCTTACAGTGAATTTATGGGTTGAAGAACAGTGAAGAAACAAGGCTAATGCCTGTAATCCTGCAGATACTGCCTGTACCTATACAATTGGAAAAGTGTTTGCCTAGACATGCTGTAATTTTGTGGTGGAAGGAGACCTCAGTACTCAGGTTTCCATTAGAAGGGAATGCTAGATGCATGGGCACAGAGAACTCATTTCACTAACAGGGAAGAAAAAAAACAGAACAAACTAAATTGTGCTGTCACTGCTCTGTCTCCAATACTTTTTGTGTGGTTTTAGGCATCTTGGTGGCTAAAGACTTCCTTTCCATTTCTCCACAATTTCTTTGACAGAAATGCCAATAGAAATCCATGTTTATTGTTAAAAGAAGCTTTATTGATCTCTACTCAGGCAGATCTAAGAAACTATTTAGAAGTCAGCTGCAAATGGAGCAACATGCTGGAAAGTGGCATCACAATGGCTTTTTTGCCTTGTCCTTTACTGTCCACCACCCAGCCAACATAACAGAAACAAGGGAGACAGAAGGTACAATCCCAAGGTTCCTCACACAAATCATATCTGCAGTCCAAAGACAACAACCTGCCTCTTCTGTTATTCAGCACGAGACATTTTGCTAAGTATATTTCAACCTGACAAGTATCTCAAGAGACTTAAAACACACATCATCATCATCTTGCTGTGAATC
Organism: Falco rusticolus; assembly: GCF_015220075.1. Lineage (NCBI taxonomy): Eukaryota > Metazoa > Chordata > Aves > Falconiformes > Falconidae > Falco > Falco rusticolus. Next base: position 105,961,538 of record NC_051188.1, on the reverse strand, counting down.
CATCTACCTTACTCTTACATCTGAAGGGGTGGATGGATGATATTTCCAGCATTATTCCCCATGGAAAGAAAGCAAAAGACACATTAGGACTTTACAAGCAAGCTGCAAGCTGAGAACTGCATTTAAAAATGAGTCAGGTTAGTAGTCACTTCCCATGGACTATCAGGCACTAACTGTTACTAAAAACATGATCAGGAAAAAGCTCTGCTCTTACATTATGGGTTATTACAATTTACTCATTAGGAAGGCTTTTTAGTACTAGAGAAACCTGTTCAAATGTACGTTAGTATTAGTATTAGTATTAGTAGTATTATTGGTATCATCATCATCATCATCATTCTTATTTTTAGTGTCTTGCAATATTGTCTATCTGGCTCGGCTTGCTTATCCCTAATAATCAGCAAAGTGACCTGGCTTCTACTTCATACAAACCAAGCACCAAAGAGCCTTGAAAATCAATTTCAGAAGTGACTGAGTAGCAAAATTGCACAGCAAGCGTGTATACTGAAATGGTGCTGATTTGTAGGGCTTTGTAAATCACACAGCTTAAAAAAGAAAAAAGAAAAAAGAAAAAAGAAAGAGAAAAAGAGAATAACAATCCATCAGTTCTTCCATCAGCTTAAGAGGAAGAGCTCAGATTTGACCTACAGCATATCTAAATTTACAGACTTCTGCCTGTAGCTCACTAAAATTTTGCATGCACAGAGTGATAAATGCATTCAGTACAAAAGAACACATTGTTTTCTATTCTAATAACTTTATTGTTTGAGAGGTTGCCCTTCAGGTGAGAGGTCAAACAAGTAGGCTAAATATCTCAAGAAAATTTAGTTAATGAAAAGTGTCATTAACAGAAGTAATTCCGTATTTGAGAGCAGCAAACAATGTTTTCAGATGTCAACAGTTGAAAGGAACTGGCTGAACAATTAAAAGCACTTACAAGTCCTTTGGGGCTAGTTAGAATTCATTACGTTTTTGTTTCAGATGTTGTTTGCTTTGGCATATTAAGCTACCCAGAATACTCCAGCATCTTGAAAGTATGCCTTAGCAACCTTAACGTCTTAGTTCTTGTCTGATCTACAGGGAGACTGATGGTGTTGCATGTGGTACTGCTCCAGAAATGGTACCTTCAGAGCAGCAAATATCTATCCACTGCCTTTGAATACTGCTCGTCTTAAACAGTTCCAGTTGAAACAACTACTATTATATTGAAGTGGATAGAAGTTACTATCCCAAATCCAGCTAACACTTTTACTTATATTCTTGCAACCTGCTCTCGGCAGTGACATTACCCTCTATGATTTGCTGCAGTGCTTCAGTACATGAAAAGAACACAACCCCTGAGTGAAACATTCTGCTGTTCTTGTGGAAATCCATTTCAGAGTCAAAATCACCCTTTCCCAAACAGATTTCATACTATACAAGGGAACACTCCATCCACTGAGCAGGTACTGCCCTGTTGCACTGCTCTGGCACATCTTCCCAGGCTCAGACCTTGGCTAGAACAAAAAACTTGTAAATTATCCCATCTGAGACAAATGTGTAGAAGGCAACCTTACTCCCTGCATTTGAGGAACTGTGTTTTCTGCAGTCTTCACAATTTATCAGTATCAATACACCATTGTGGGTGTCATGTCACATGGTTTTTTTTCTCAGTCTATCATAACTTGCTTGTTACGTAGGCTCATTTCATAATTTTGGAAGCTTGATGCTGAAAAGACCTACTGTGGGATTAAGGTCAACGTAATACCAATTGTGGAAAAAAAAGTGGGTCTTTAAGACCTCCTATGTTAGCTCAATTTTTGCTCATCACTAAAGATTTTCCCGCATAAAGGAGAAAATACCTCATTGATCAAAGAGCAGACCACCGTCACAGGGAGGGGGAGATAGATGCACGGGACCAGAATGTGCCAGTGAATTTCAGACAGTGTGAAGCAAATGAACAAATCAGTGCAACAGAGCAGAATGGAGGACTGGAGCAAAAGAGCTACCCTGTTACCTCAGGAAACAGGTGGCTTTTTAGAAGGAAAGAGAAAAGACATAAATGATCTTCAGGAAGGAAGGAATATAGGGAACAGGTGTAACTGCAACAAAAAATACAGGAGTTGAATTGTAAGCAGAGTAAAAGCTGGCAAGCACTATGAACTGGGAGATAATAAACTTGATTTTTGCACAGGAGACTAACAGCTAATGGCAGGTCTGTTAGCAGAAAAGTTATGAACAGAATAGGTTTAGCAGAAGATAAGTTTGTCAGTGAGTTTAGTTGGAACACAGGGAATCAAAGTTCAGTGATTTTCATTACTACATCTTATGGAAGCTTTCACTTGATATGTATAAATATATAGAAAAACCTGCTCAGATCTCAGACAGAAGGACATTTTAACACAGTGCCTATTATATCATTATATATGGAACTGGAAATGTCTAACACCTATTAGATTGTCAAATAAATTAAAAATCGTTAGTACTTATGAAGGTTCTATAGCATTTATCTTTGGACAACATAGAGATAAAAAGGTCTGTCCTCTTGTCAGTAAAATTGATGCTAACTAAGCATCATGTATCAAATCACTAAACTAATGCTGAAGTGAAAAAAATCCTTCATTTTTATTTCAATGAAAACAAGATTGAGGAAAGAAAACCTGCAAATGGAAAAAATAACAATTGCCAGGGAAAGAATTACCGTCACAATGCTTCTGAAATAATATTGTAAACAATGTATAAAAAGTAGAAGCCAAGGTCTGTAGCTTTTTCTTCTAAACACTGAATAGTTCTTACTACAGTACTATTATATTATAATATGACTAGGAAATGCTGCAAATGGATCTAATTATTATTATAATCCTAACATTATAATGTTGAAGTCCTTGTCAAATGTTATTTCCAAGACATAGAGAGATGTCCTACAGGCAGGAGAATTAAAATAAATAGATTAAATAATTTCCTACTGGTGAGATATCCTAAAAAGCTAATAGGTTTAGATTCCAGATCAGATTCTGTAGCAAAGATATTTGATTTGCTTGTCAGAATTTAAAGATCTTACAGTGCTCCATCAATCATTATGTATAAGATAGATTAAGAAGAAAAATCAAACAACAATTACAATCCAGACAAAATGTTGGCAATGTGTATTAGCTAGGGGACAAGTAGGATTAGGATTGTGCCTTTAGTCTAATGTTTTCAGCAGTCTTGGATGTAGGTCTAGTTAGTACTAGTCCATGTGCTCTATTGTTTCAGATACACAATAATAGTTCTGTTTAAAAAAAGGTTGGCTTGCAGATACAGTGAACACTGAAAGCCTCCAAAATCTGGATGACTGGATCTTATTTGTATTACTTGAGCGATAAGTATTGAATCCAAGACAGACAAAATAAGTGAATCAATGTCTGCACTGATAGGATTCTTCCAACCCTGTCAGCTTGCTTTCACCTGATTTCAGAAAACTGTCCCAGTAATTCTTCATTAAACATCCACTCCCTCTGTAAGCAAATGTTCAGAATTGCTTCAGCTGTGAAGGGATCTTATGGTTTGAAATATATCACACTGGAAATAAGACTAGTCACTTAATGTGACCTTTGTGACGTTTGAATAGTTTCCAGATGACTTCCAGACGGCAACAGTGCCTCTTTGGAAGTAACTCTTGCCTGATTAAGGGAATCAAGGTATAAAAAAAAAGTCTCCAAGTGCATAAATATTATCAGTCAGGTCAGTGGTGTTCCAGTATGAGCCAATGTCCCTTATCTTACATTATGTTGATAGGACTGCCATCTGTTACACTTAAAAGCTTTCAAACTGAAAGAGAAGGAATATTCTATTAGCAAATAATTTCTGCTAGTGTACCATCTGCACTTCTGCTGCTGAGGCCTGACAAAAAAAATCACCTTTGATATCCTTTAGCTTACAATTGTCTCTCTAGAGTCTTGTGTGGTGCTGTTCGACAGACAGTGGGTCCTGTGGAATCTGCTCACTTCCCTGCCAGGGCACCTCTCACTCTGAGAGGGGAGAAAAGGAAAACACCTCACACTTTTTGTGCCTTTGGGAAAGCAATATGTTGAGTGAACAGATGAAGAGTGGTAGTGGAAGCTATGAAGTTTGATCATGTCAACTGTGAAGCCACACACAACCACCACAGATCTTGTCAGAGTGAGAATATTGTTTTCTTATCAACCGTGACTTCATGGTTCTGTGCATGCTTGGCATTTTTTCAGCTTCATAGAGCTAGCTACCAAAACTACCCCTGTTCAGTGCACAAGACCCCTCCTGCCCAGAGGCAGATAATTCTTCAGATATGAACCGTTTCACATCCGAAGTCCTGAAGACAGTTCTTTCATTTGAGAATGACACAGTACAATTCCAGACCATGAGCTGCTCCTGAGCAACCAGCAGTCCAAGAGATAGCTCCTTTCAAGGTCTGTACCTGGCTTTGTTCCTCCCCATAACTCCTAGCTAGTGTTATGGTCACTAATACTGTCAGCAATGCATAACGTTGTGGATGAGCTTTGCTGTTAGTGGCTGTAGGGACCTGGATCTTGAGCCTTACAGTGCTAAGGTTTAACTCTCCACTCTGCCACAGACCTCTGTGAACCACTGTTAAATCACCATTTCTCTGCCTCAGGTGATAAGTTACACAGCAATTTCCCTGTTTCTCAAGCATTTTGCAAGGATACATGCTCTGGAGTCAGTGAGAAGAAAGTCAGGTGTTTGTGATGCTGAAATGTGCCTTGTGGCAGTTCAAAGAAAACAAGGACAGGCAGCAACTTATGTCTGGAAAATCCTTAATACGTAAATTAACTGAGGGACAAGGTTGGTTTAACTATTGTTGTGCAATGGGAAAAAACTGTCTTTCTGAAATAAAGGTGTAATGTTTTTAACAAATCAATGATTAGTTATACTAATGACCATAATTTAAATTAGATGTATTGTCTGTGGTAGTTTTATACTCAAAATACTGTTATGGGTAAAGGCAGCATCCTATTTATTGCTTGTCTAATTAGCATTTTTACAGTCAAATACTTCAAATTATCCAATGAAAAAAAGCCTCATTAATAAAACAAAGTAGTTACAGGGACAAACCCACCTTCCTAGTATTTATTTACCCCTTGTCTGTGGTTGTGTCCTCAACCTCATGTCCCATTCCACTTCGTTACACATTTTCTCACTCCAGCCTTTTCCCTTTCCCCTGCTCCCAGGGAGCGGGTGAAATCTTCCCTGCAGCCCCCCAGTATCCCCGGGGCCATTTGTCCAGCAGGCGCTGCCTGGGCTGTCAGCCCCTTCCCCAGCAGCGCTCCCAGAGCTGGAGCTCAGCCAGGCTGGGCCATGGGGCTTGGCCACGGGGCGCCTGGTCAACCCAGCTCAGCCCTGCCCGGGCCAGGGGCAGCCCAGCCACCCCCGGGACCTGCCACAGCCTGATGCCTGCTCCCAGCAGTGGCATGTATAACCATACTTACCGGGTTACAATATAGTACTGTTAATTTAAAATAAACAAAGGGAAGCAACACTGAATATGACTAATCTGTACTTAATTTCACGCTGAGGAAACTGAGATGGGAAATAATGTTTTTAATCGTATAGAGTCTGTTGAAATAATTGACTTCCTTCTAATTCCTTCTTCGAGAAAGTGAACATTATACATTCTCATAATGTATTTCATAAATGATGAGTGATTCATGAACGAGCTGCCTGTGATGAAGAATTCAAAACATGCGACCACAGATTCAAATCTTAATTGAATGCATTGTGTTTCCTAGTAATCTGATAATAAATCTTTCATCTTTTAGTGGTATAGCCAAAGTTACCAGAAAAATCATTTGGCTTTCAATAAAGAGGTCAGCCACTCTTCTGCTTCATTTCACCATATCCTGAGTTACACAAAATAGGTAGCAAATACTTCTCATTTTTCTGTAGGTGTTCAGCAACATTATCTAACGCCAATATTCAGATCTGAAAAAGGACATTACTTATGCCTGAAAGGATACCACGAAATAAATCCTCCTAGTATTAAAGATTCACCTAGCTATACAATTATTTGGTCTGAGAAATGTGAATTTCCTTTCTGCATTGCAAATTTAGGCCTTATTTTACCAGAGCAAGCCATTCCCACTCACTTGGCCATGAGGCACCTATTAAGGCCAGCTCAGCCTAAGGCAAGCCCAGGGTCTGTGGCCCTCTGGTAGCAATGGCAAAATCACATTTACTGGGTTACACACTGCATCCATGCTTCAGCGCTGACATCAGTGGGGGTGCAGCCTGAGAGGTACTGCCATCCCTGTGGCAAGGAACACAGCATCACTGAATCCAAGGGGTACCACGAGAAGTTCTATGCCACAGTGCCTGTTGCTGCACTGACACATGGCAGACAGTTTATTACATAAATGCTCTTGGATGCAAAAAGTAAAATATTACTGTTCCTATCACAGAATGTATATGGTTTTTTGTCTTAAACGTGCTTGCCACTCCACTTCCCAGTATTCTTTCCGAACAAAACAAAAGCACCACTGACACAAGCTGCTGCATTTCAAGGGAAAAAGTAGCAAGTCTTTGTTTTTTGAATCAGACCCCCTCCTTTTGTTTAAATCTTTGAGCTGCTTTGCTTAGTCTATGACAATTCAATAATTATTTGCATACCATTGATTTTCTTCTAAAGCTAAAGTCATTAGACCTTTGGCTCACAGACAGTGTTGCCAAACCTAGATGGATAGAAATCATTGCATAAATTTAGATGGTAGTTACATTCTGACTCTGAGGTTTTCTCCTGTTGTTAGATTGTCAAAATAAAATGCTGAACAAACACTCATGTCTCGTATCATTACATTTCTTGTTGAAAATTACTGGTCGATATTTGCTTGCACATTAACTAATAGCACTGAGTATTTCACTGCCCATACAATATCATAGTTAATAGTAATTGCGATGCCTCACACGACAACAAAAATTGGCTTAAAAAAATCAATAGATTCCCTGTTTTGTGTCAGGGAAGACAGATGAATAATACATTGTGTATTTTGAAGTGATTGTTTAGTCTGACACATGGTATTCAGAATTACTTTGAATGATAGGTATGATACACTGTAGAGCCAAATTCTAATATGAAATGCATCTCTGAGTGCCTTTGTTACTTCTGTTTAGAGACAAGTCACTGCAATAGTGTCTTAATGAATTTTCTAAACAAAAATGTGTAAAACAAGTTTGGAGTTCACACCACGAATTTTGCCTGGCTGATGACATTTGTGGATTGTTCAAGTTAGAGCAACATAATTTGGGCTCATGGTGCATCATGCATGTGACATCTAACTCTGTGGTTTGAGACAAATAGAATATACATACAGAATAATAGAAAACTGATTTACCTAAATTAACATACTTAAGTTTCAAATATAAGCATTCTAAGGTTCTTCAGAAAGAGGAGACTGACCAAGACATCTACCAACACAACTCACCAAGCAGGTATGGGCCTGCAGGCTATGACGGTAATCTTACACAAACCCATCAAAATGGAGTGGCTTTTCGGCAGCTGTTTAGACTGAAAAATATTGCTGCTTTTAAGGCAAGAGTTCTCTCAGTTTTATCATAATGATCCAAATACAGTTTTTGTAGTTTAAACCCAGGGTTTTTTCATAGCAGATATATTAAGGATGCAATATCAATGACATTTTAGCATGACAAATTATCTCCCTTCATACTCACGGTAGAAGAATCTCTTCTCTTTTGTTATCTGAACAAATAATGGCTTGCTGTAAGACTAAAGCATTGGTTATATTGTGTGAAGGTTTAATATATCACAAATTCAGTGTAGATAATTGCTAAATATACTTGACTGGTAATCCCCTCAGCACCTCCTTATCAAAGACAGTATCTTTCCTGCTTATGTATGTATTTGTCTGCATTGCAGCTTTGCTTCAAACTCGCTGTCTTTATTCCAGAAACATGTGCTGGAGTTTTGTAGCAACAAATAATACCTGAAGGGTAAATCTAGACCTGAAATATTCTAGACCTGAAATATTACAGTCTCTGTTTTGCTGGGTTTTTTGTTTGTTTGTTTGTTTGTTTTTTAAGTTGTGCGACTTACATGACATTTCTTTTCCCTACATGGCCCTAAACCATTTCACTTTTGTATTCTTTTGGGTTTTATGTAGCAAAAACAGAAGACCAAAAATTACAGCTAAACAAAACCAAAGACGAGTACGTATTATATTGACTAGCTACATTATGCAGCCTTTGTAGTTCTTTATTTTTCCTGTCAGATAGGAGCACCTTGAAGTCTCAAAGCAGTTTGATGCATTACTCTTCTTACACAATGTCATTTAAAAAGCATGCAAAATAAACATTTCCAAAAACTACCATTAAAATTGACCAGTGTAGGTTAAAGGACTATAATGCTTTTATTTTGGATGTTGAGATGTTACTGGTGGAAACAAGCATCCCGTTAGAATGCAAATAAGAGAAGGAATCAAATGAAAGAGGTAATTTTGATGGAGAAATGTTAAAATATGAGAACTAGAACAGAGCAATCAGGTGGTAAAGTAGTCTGTGTGAGTGACTTAGATGAGTTGGAGATTTGCCTGATGAGAGAAGGATAAAAGAGAAATGGACACATGGATATAAAGATGACACAAGGGAAGAAATAGGAAGTATTTAGCAGAATGAAGTGCAAGGGTACTGAGAAAGAGTAAAGAATCTGAAAAAACAGAAATTAACAGAGGCGTGGCATGTCCCTTTTCTGCCTGTAGGATTTCCTGACAAGCACAACGCTGTGCGTCTGAAGACCAGTCTCAGCTCTGCAGCAAATATTGATGCTGGTTCAGTGTGTGCAGCCAATGTAGGCAATGGACTACAGTTAAGTATAGTAATCAAATAGATTCTCATCAATGTGGTGAAGCAGCTTTTAGAGAAGGCCTGAATGTAATTGCCACACCAGTTAATTGTCTCACTGCTATAAATTAGCCAACATTTCAAACATTTTGTCTTATCTTTATTTCTTCAATATCGTTGTCAGATTCAATAATTGAATGCTTTGAATATGCCTCTACCCACAAATCAATTTATCATACATTTATATTTTTCATCAAAACTGGTGAAAATGACCAGAACCTTTAATCTTCGCTCTTTTCATGGCATTTCTTTTGCACTGCTGTCAATAACTGACTTCATCAGCTGCAATTACAGAGCAGTGTGATTGATGATTTCTTATTAATTTTCTTAACAAAAATCACTGAATTGTGTAATGTAATTGTAGTTAGGTAATGATCTGCTTTATTTTGCTATTTCATCCTAAAACAAAGCCAAATAAAAATGGGAAATGATTCTCCACCACAGGAAAACAAGTGGGGACCCCTCCTATTATTTCTTACTAAACAGATCCTGAAATAAAGCAACTTCCCTGACGATACTTTTCACTTTATCCCCAGGGTCCAGAATCTGGAACTACTAGGAAACAGCTGTGCTATCAAAGCATTCCTGTACAGAGGTCTCAAAGACATCAAAAATACCAAACTGGAACTGAATGTTCAGAAAACTTAGCCTGAGCAAGTACACCTCAAGATAAAACTGCATTTCTTATAGAAAGAGGGGGTGGCTGGGGGTGGGGGTATGCCTATTTTAAAGGACCAGAAAATTTGCTGGGAAGCCAGCTGCACATTGGGAAGAACTAGTGGGTAGCAGCAAGTGCCTCAGAAGTCACTGCATACCACTTCTAGTAGCAACTGGCCATAAATGGAATAAAAATAAACAAAAATAAAGAACCTATTTTGATTATTAAGGAAATTATTTTCATTTTTTATGAATTTTTGCCATAGACTTCTGATGATGATGTGGCGGAAAGTCCTTTTACTCTGATGCATAGGAAACAGAAAATAAGAAAATACGTGTTTTCCTGGAAAGCAGATTATACAGGGTTAAGTAATCTGCCTTCAAAAAGCCAAACAGATATTTTTCTTTTTCCTAATCTGTGATGTCCAAAACACTAAGTAATCAGAAAAAAAGAACTGGAATTGAATCAACTTCTGCAGAATGCATCAGATAGTTCATTTGCCACATGTCTTTCTATCATGTTATTTCTATAATATTCTAGGGAAATACGTAATTTGCAATTAATAAAGCCATATCAGGATCACAGAAAAGCAGAATTTAATGGAATTCACCTATTAACAGACCATTCTGCCAATGATTTCCTGTAACTGAGCATCTCAAAACCCATCCTTAAGATCACAGGATAATTCAGTTTGGAAAGGACCTCTGGAGGTCTGTCATCCAACCTCCAGCTCAAAGGAGGGTCAGCTACAAGGCCATATAGGCTGCTTAGGGCTTTGGCCAGCTTGGTCTTAAAATCCTCAGGGGATGGAGCCCATGAAGTCTCTCTGGGCAACCTGCTCCGTTGTCTTTCTGTCCTCTAAGAAAAAAATGTTTCTCCCTATACTCAGAATAGACCTCTCTTGTTTCAGCTCATGCCCACTGTCTCTCATTCTCCTGCCATGTGCTGCTGTAAAGATCCTGTACCTGCCTCTTCAGCAACCTCCCTGTATGTATGGGCAGGCAGCTGTTAGGTCCCCCCACCTCTGTCTTTTCATCTTTTCAACCTGGAGAAGCCATGGCCCACCAGCCTCTCCTCACAGGGCAAGTGCTCCAGCCTTTGACCGTCCTGCTGTCCTTCTGCTGAACTTTCTCCAGTTTATTGGAATCCTTCTTGTATTAGTAGGTCCAAAACAGGATGCAGTATAGATTTGATATGCCAAGCGCCAAGCAGGGGTGCATAACCCTTTCCTTTGATCTATCGGCTGTGCACCTGCTCATACAGCCCAGGGTGCTGCTGGCCATCTCTGCTGCCAGGGGAGGCTGCTGGCTTATTCTCAGCTTGATGCTGGCCAGAGCCCCAGGGCTTTCCAGCAAAGCTGCTCCCCAGGCTGGCAGTCACCAGCCTATATTGTTACCAGTGATTCTTCCTTCCAAGGGGCAGGACTACTCATCTGTCCCTTGATGATTTTCATAAGGTTTCTTTTGGACCATTCCTCAAGCCTGTCTAGATGTCTCTAGATGATAGCCCTGCCCTCAAGAGTAGTGAAAGCTCATCCCAATTTGATGTCAGCTGCAAACTTGAGCACGCACTCCATCAGCTCCTCCAGGTCATTGACAAAGATGTCAAACATGACAGATCCCAGGATAACCCCCACTGGTATTCCACTTGGTACTGGCCTACAGTTAGAGTAGGGCTTATTACATCAGTCTCTGAGCCTAACCATCCAGTCAATTTGGTCTGTTCATCTGGACCATAACACCATAATTTGAACACAGAAATATTGTGGAGGACAGTGTCAAAAGCTTTGATAAAGTCAAGGTAAATGACATCTGCTACTCTTCAATCCACAGACCTAGACATTTCATCTTGGAAAGTAATCAGGCTGATTAGGTATGATTTACCCTTGCTAAATCTGTGATGACTGTTCCCAGAAGTGCTCTGTGGGACTGAAGTGCAGCTGACCAGTCTGCAGTTCCCTGGGTTGGTTACTTGGCCATTTTTTGAAATGAGGGTGACATTCACCTTGGTCCATTCATCAAAGGAGTCCCTGCGATTTCCATGCCCTTTCAAATATGATAGTGGCTTTGCAAGGACATTGACCAGTTCTCTCACCACCCCTGGATGGTCTTGTGGACTTGTACTGGTCAAGTTATTCCTGACTCAGTCTTCACCTGCTGCTGGTAGCTCTCCTTATTGAACACTGCCACTAAGCACAGGGGTCTGGGAAACATTGTGATATAGTGGTAGAAGCACTTCATGTTGCCCTTTATGTCTTCATATGTCTTGACTCTAGCTGAACTTTGGTTTTCCTGGCACCATCCCTTCATGCCTGAACAACTTTTCTGGATTCCTCCTTTGCAGCCTGTCCCTGCTTGCATCCTCAATATATAGCTTGTTTGCACTGGGGGTCATGAACTCCCTGTCTTGCTCAACAGTTTGTGGCTGAGTTGCATGGCAGCAGACCAGAACTCTCTCTCGCAGGACAGTAATTTTATTGCACAAAAGTCTCCCTGTATTTCAGTGGGACACATGCAACAATTCATCCTTCAACACCCCTGCATTTTATGTGTCTTCCTCCTGTAGCATAGCTAGCCATCTAAAAAGTTATATCCAGAATCCCTGTGCTGTACGCAGCCAGAAGTATAGTTTAAATACACAAACCATGAGAACTCCATTAACCTTTTATGCATAATAGTATTTGTGGGGAAAAAAAAGCGATAGAATGTACTTCACAACAATCTGGTGTTTTTAAGCCGGGTTTCAGAGAGCAGGCATCCTGAATTCGAAGCATTCCTATGAAACAACGCGTGAACACAAACACTAAAGTAAACAGAAAAGGAGACAAATAAAGTCTCCCTATCAGTGCTGTTCCTCAATGGGAGGAACAATATGAGCAATGTAACACCAAATCAGCTACTAGTATAACCTAGTAGTTAATTCCTTAGCAAATGAGAGGAGGGATGTGGCAATTATTCAATAGAGTCATTTTTAAATAGATCTGAAAAGCATGAGTAATGTCTAAACTATTTTTTCATTTTCGTGTAAGAAATTTTGTGTAAGAAATTGGATTTGTCAGCTGACTGAGATACGTTACAGACCTTTACAGAAAGCAAGACAGAATAAGAATCTTTATATGCCACTAAGCACAAGAAACACAAAGTATAGGCTGGCAACCTTTGGAACCCTCTGGCAGACGCTCCCTGTTCAGACTCAGAAGCTAAGTCAGGAAGATTTGCCTTTATTGTTTGGATGGCACAACAATCCAAATATTTCCACTCTTTGCTCAACAGTTTGGATGATGTGTTTTTGTCTAGAATAACGTGGAAAATATTGAACATTATACAAACAAAATGAAAAAGGCTTCTTATTCTGCCATATTAAACTTGATACTTCTAGACCTTTCCAAACACTTTAATCTGCGTGTTTTATTATGGTAGGGAAGACAAATTTGGAGACATGGAATGAAATCCTAACAGCAAATTTGTGTGAAGTCCACTGTTACCATACAAAGATAACAGTTTTTCCTAAGGAGGCTGTCTACATCAAGATAGGTTTAATCTAAAATTTAATATCAGCTTTTATGACTGAAAGAGAAAACTGAAATAAAACATGAGCATAAATGAAAGAAATTATACAGAAATTACTATAATTATGAACATCAAAGTTACTTATCAAAACTCCATCTTCTTTATGCTAATTATTTTCCCAACAGATTATTCTGAATAGGATGAAGCCATCTCAGTTATGAAAGAAAACTAGTGTTTTCCCGTTCCCTGATAATTAGTCATTCATATTTAGATAGCCTTCTTTCACTGCTGCACAGGTGCCTCAACCTTTGCCACACAATGTTGAGCTGTATTTAAAGAAATACTCTTTGAATATTTCTAAAGGAATAATAAAAAAAACTGTATTAACAGCTTAATCACCCTGCATCTCACCAAACAAGAGATCTGTCATGTGAAATTCATCTTTTTTGTCAGAAACACGCACAAAACGGTTCTGACAGACTAAAATATGACAACGTTGTATCAGCAAGCCTGCTTCAGCAGCCCTGCTAATTTAACACCCTATTCAGCAGATACTCCATTTCCGTGGCTGCTGGCCGTGAAGTTTCGGTGAACTTCTATGGGCTGGCACCTGCAAAGCTTAATTCCAATTCAATAAACGTAAATTCCTGCCTTTCTCATTGCAGATATGTTAACTGCTGACTATGGCTATGCCTGTCCAGCAAAAGCATGTCCTAATCACATATCTATATATAGAAGTCAGCATTTTATGTCCATCAGACTTGCAAGCTGATGTCTGGATAGGCTACAACTTTTGACACGTAAGTGGGAGGAAAATCCATGAAGAATGATGGAAATGCAGACGTGCTCAGAGATGTCAAAAGGAAAAAGGTTCCCTGATCAATGTATTCCCATCTGTCTGTACTCTGAAGAAGTTATTTACTTATGGCTGTAATAAGTCCTAGAAACCATTCAACAAAAAAAAAAAAATCCAACAAAACAAACACTCCCTGTCCATCCATCCCGTCTCACCCCCCCGCCCCGTGTATTCTGAGCTCATGGATAAAACAACTCACCTGCATAACCTATTCATTGTCTCATGAGCCAGGATCTTGTAACGGAGAGCTACTGCCAGGATGCCACACTGCATCTACCATAATGCACTTCACTCTTCCACTTACACTGATTGGTGCATTACAACTGATTTAGGCTAGACAGAGAGTTTATGTAAGATTCAATAAGGGAAGAATGCTTCTGAATGCCAGGACGTCTGGTTTTGCAATCTCAGCCACAAAACAACTCAAAATCTCAATTCTGAGTGATTTTAATCAGAAATAGCTGAACAGTGAAATTCAATGTTCCCATGGAAAACTGTCATATCTGATTCATAAGATAAAAAATTCATTATTTTTGCTATTTAAACTGATTCAGGATTAAAATCTAATGAAATAACCAATGAGATAGCAGTCTGCTATTCCAAAAAGTTCCTTAAATGAGCATCATCTATAAATAGAAAAAGCAATTGTGAATTGTCATCACTGATGACATCACTGATTTCAGTAAATAGAAATAAAAATAGACATGATTAGCTGTATCACTGCAAATACATAACATGAATGAGCAGATCAGTCCAATTTACAAGGCTATGGGAAGAATTACTTGATATTATTACCAGACCACACTGACTGATCTACAGTGGTCTCCCAATTCAATGCTGCTGGTTCTTTGTAGTTTTGAAGACCATTTACAAATATTAAAAATTAATAAAATAATAAAATAAACATAATTGCTTAGTTGCTTGAATGGGTAGGAGGAATTTCTACTGTTACTTAACCTAGATTATTGAATTCTGTTCAACAGTGTGTGCACAGTACAGGTTTTATAGTAGTAGAGATTCTTAATTTAGCTTTTAAACAAGCTGATTTATAAGCTATATATTTATATAGCTACCTAGTTAAAACAGGAAATTTGGCATGGTCTAATTAACCATGTAGAGATAAAAACAGACACATGGCACTGATGAATTTATATAGCCAAACTTTGACAAAGATCATAATGAAACATCACTGTAAGCATCTGTATTTCAGATGACCCAAAATAGCCCCCTTTCAGCTGGTCAGAGGAGTCTCAGTTAATGAAAAGTCCCACAGCCTTAAAGCCAGGTTGACAAGGAACTGCATGAGTTACTGCCTTTGCTAGTAAATATTAAAAGGGATGAGAGGTTTATGTGCTGATACTAAATTGATCTGGTTTGATCTCCTTAAAGAGAGGATATAACTTGAATATACTTATTTTTATTATCCCTCTAAACATAAGGACCATTTGCACAGTCTACGCCTCCTTCTTGACCATCACCCCAGTGTCACGTGCCTGGCTGCTGAAAGACGAATGACTGGCAGAACAGAAGTGGAAGTGCAGAGAGCTGAACACCAGAAATGTTGAATCACAATTGTTCTCTAGAAGATTTCTATCTATCCATTTTGGGAAAGATATATTGGCTTGCTGATAGCTGGTTGTCCATATGAAACTTTCATTGACTGGTTCTGTGGTGGGTTTACCTTGGCTGGAGACCAAGTGCCCACAAAAGCCACGCTGTCACTCCCCTCCTCAGCTGGACAGGGGAGAGAAAATAAAAAAAGGCTCTTGGGTCAAGATAAGGACAGGGAGATCATTCACCCATTACCATCACAGGTAAAACAGACTCGACTTGGGGAAATTAATTTATTACAGATCAAATCAGAGTAGGGTAATGAGAGATAAAAACTAAATCTTAAAAAACCTTCCCCCCACCCCTTTCTTCTTTCCGAGCTCAACTTCACTTCTTCTACATCCTCCTCCCGCAGTGGTGCAGGGGGACGGGGAACGGGCATTGCGGTCAGTTCATCGCATGTTGTCTCTGCTGCTCTTTCCTCCTCCTCCTCGGGGTGGGGTGGGGGGCTCCTCACACTCTTCCCCTGCTCCAGCACGGGGTTCCTTCCATGGGAGACAGTCCTTCATGAACTCCAGCTTGAGTCCTTCCCATGGGCTGCAGTTCTTCATGACCTGCTCCAGCGTGGGTCCCTTCCATGGGGTTCAGTACTTCAGGAACAGCCTGCTCCAGTTTGGGTCCCCTGCAGGATCACAAGTCCTGCCAGCAAACCTGCTCCAACATGGGCTCCTCTCTCCATGGGGCCACAGGTCCTACCAGAAGCCTGCTCCAATGTGGGCTGCCTATGGGTCTCAGCCTCCTCCAGGCATCCACCTGCTCCAGTGTGGGGTCCTCCATGGGCTACAGGTGGATATCTGCTCCACCATTAACCTCCATGGGCTGCAGGGGGACAGCCTGCCTCACCGTGGGCTTTACCATGGGCTGCAGGGGAACCTCTGCTCCAGCGCCTCAGGGACCTCCTCCCTTCTTCTGCACTGACCTGGGTGTCTTCAGGGCTGTTTCTCTCACATAGTCTCACTCCTATCTTCTGACTGTAGTTGCTGTTGTGCAGTTTTTTGCCCCTTTCTTAAATACATTATCCCAGAGGCACTACCACCATCGCTGATGGGCTCAGCCTTGGCCAGCGGCGGGTCCACCCTGGAGCCAGCTGGCACTGGCTCTGTCGGACATGGGTGAAGCTTCTAACATTCTCAGAGAAGCCACCCCTGTAGCCCCCCCCACAACCAGAACCTTGCCACACAAACCCAATACAGGTTCATAGCATGACAAACTAGAAATGTTTAATAGGAATTCCCTGAAACAATAGGAATACAGGGAAGGACTTGAGGACAAGAATGGAGATAGAAGAGATAAGAAGTAGAATGACACCACACTGCCAGTATTCAAGGTCAAGGTGCTGAGAGAGCAGCAGGAGGAAGACATAAGAGGAAAACAAATCAGAAGGGAGGAAAATATGGGGGTATATCTCGGGTATCTTTTCACTGTTATTTGACATAGACCTGTCTTCACTAATTCCTATTGACTAATTTCTGCTGACTTCAGAGGGCTTACATGGTAGACTTCTAACACTGTGAAGGAGGGTAGGAGTTAAGTAAGGACAGTATGTAAGGCATGGAGACAGTAATCAATTTTAACACAGAAAATTCAAGACACTTCATGGATTTGCTAAATAATATGGGTTTCATTAATGTAGATATCCCCAAGTAAAAATGAATCTGAGGTTCATTATACTAAATCACTAATGGCTAGAAATTAAAACCTGTAATGCTAGCTCATATTAACTTTAATTGGAAATTTTAGTTCCCCAAAACCTGTCAATCTTCCTGTCTGTTCACAGTAGCCTGCCTTTAGTTCAGATCTTAACAACAAAGAACAAAATGCCCTTGCAGTGGTTAGCCTGGAAAAATATTGCACAAGGAGCCTGTGATCCACATAGTGATTAATCTAGGTGTATGCCTCTTCATCATAGATGTCATGTGATTGCTATTTAGTCAACATATAAAGAGAGTCAATGTATAGTTAGTAGATGTACATGTAGTCAAAGCATGTTAATCTTGAATATAGGTACAGTACCTTGTCATGTTCTGTTGAAATATTTTATGCACCTGTTCAGGAACTGCAGCTTTCTTAACAAGATAAGAATATTAGAATGCATTATCCAAGGGACTCCTCAAAGCTAAGTCCATATTCCAGAACTGACTCCTATCATTGACTGAGAAATCTGTACTTTGACCCAGACTCCATATGAATACCAGCGATTTTAGAGCTGGTGAACTGTAACTGGGATATGTGCAGCATGCTGTGCCTTGACCATACGTCCATCTGATACCATACCATCTTGGGGTTTCCAGCATCACAAATAAGTTATAACTGGCTATCACCTTTTCTGAGATATTAATGAACAGTTATCTGCTTTGCAAGTGCTTGTGCATGTCATGTGGTGTGGAAAGAACTGGCACCTCCTCAGTGCAAAACAGCCCTTAAGCTTTTTGTTATGCATACAAGAAGGACCTGACCTCTGTCTCTCTGTCAAGTTATCTGAACAAATCTAATTGCAACCCATTCAGGGTATGTGCTGTGTGAAAGTTATCACTAAAAACCACTGATATTGCCTTTTTTTTCAGTCCTACACAACATGATGAACCCTTATAGTGAACTGCACATCCATAGTACGCCTCTGAGCAGCACACAGAGTAATATTGAACTGTGGCAAATAGTGCAGTGGGTTATTTTTGGAACGAGGAAACTCCTTCCATTTTCCATAATGCAATAAAATATACCACTGCTTGTACTTCAGTGAAAAATTCACAACTAAGCCTTCAGTCTTTCTCTGTTTTTAAACTATTGGAAAATGAACAGCATGCTGAAGCTCTGTTTTAACTGGTTTTCCTCACTGATTTGGCCTCATTTCACAAGTGTAGACTCCTTATGCCAAGATTTTATACACTGTTTTTTCTTTCTCTCTCTACTGTGCCAATAAAAATGTTTTTTTCTTTTTTTTTTTTCATTTGAAATCTTATATTTATTACTTTCAGTGTCACTGTACCCTTTCTATAAGTGATAGGACAAGGGGTAATGGTTTTAAGCTAAAGAGTTTAGATGCAGATTAGGTATTAGGTTACTGTGAGGGTGGCAAGACACTAGCACAGCTTGCCCAGAGAAGTTGTGCACGCTTCTTCCTAGAAGTGTTCAAGGCCAGGCTGGACGGGGCTTTGAGCAACCTGGTCTAGTGGTAGGTGTCCCTGCCCATGGCAGAGGGGTTGGAACTGGATGGTCTTTAAGGTCCCCTCTAACCCAAACCATTCTATGATTCTGTGAAATCTATCATGGAGTAAAGTGCAAGTCAACAAAGTAATGTACATACATCAAGCAAACTATTTACCAGTTAAGGTACTGTGGTACAGATAATATTCTTTGAAACACACTGTAAGGTAATGTTCTTAACTGTAACTGTAAATTCTGTAGTAAGCCAATAAAAGTGTGCTTTTATGCTGTCATAAATGTCAGGTTTTAAATATCTTAAGATGGCTTAGCTGGTTTTAACCTCATCCCTATAGAATTGCTCCTTTGAATTAAATGGGAAATACATTTTATCTATTTTTCCTTCAAAATTAAAGAAAAAAAATCTGTATATTTAGTGGAGCATCCACAGAAGATCTGTAATGAAGACCTCTAACTCCTAATAGCCTCAGACTTACTGAAACGGTACGGTCACATAAAATAATTATCTGGAAGGTAGCTGCAGAAGTAAAATAGATACCCACAGATCATCCTCTCCTATTTATCTGGATGGGCCACCATAAACCAGAATGATCTGCATTCAGGCCAGAACCTTACCTTAACAGAGCAATTCTTAGACTATCTAATGCAGTTGGCAGGAAGGTTTAAATGTATTTTTTTTCAAATGTTTTGCTGGTAAATTAACAAACCCAGATAGCAAAGGGATCCATTTGGTGGACTTAACTCTCAGTGTGTGGGCTGAGCGGTTGGTTAGACAACCTTCAGGCTGACTGCTGTCAAAAATTTTAACAGAACCATCAAGTTGTCCATGAGAACACAATACCATCTGTAGCAGGCATTACAAGTGCATTAAAAAATGCAGATCAATAGGTATATTGATACATATACATATATATTTCTGAAATATTGTTATGATCAGGCAGATTCACCTCAATTTATTTCCATTGGCAGGCAGGCATTTTCTATTAATTTTCATATAGAACCTCTTAGAGTTTTCTTCAAAATGGTACATAACGAATGGTATACAAAACTTGGGTGTTGCAAATAGTTGCCCTCAGACAGGCCACACCACACTGATTTCAGACTTCTGGGTGTACTGCGTATCAGTAACTTTCAGACCAAATTTGCTCAGTTCACATGCAAAATGGCGTTTTGTTTGGATTTTATTACTACCAGTTCTTTCAGAGCATCTGTAAATCTGAAAGCCAAGCTACTCTTTTTTTTCCCCAGCTCATTTATTCTCCAGTAGAAGCAAGGTCTGTGATGGCCTAATTTCACTGCGGTTCAACTGGGACTAGTCTTGTCCCTGGTGGGTTTTCAACCTGTGTAATTCTATAGAAGGTGTGAGAGATGAGGAGATTACACGTATAAAACCAAATATATCATGGAATGCATTTTCACAGCTGTAACTGTGTGTCAAAATAAAATAAAAAACCCCAAAACCTTCAAAATTTTGGAAACAGCACATAAGAAAGTAAGAACTGACAACCAACCAGATGTAAACCATTCTCCTCTGGTTTGTTACAAAGATAATCCCAAAAGGAAACCACACACCTTGCAGTACTTGCTCCCTTTAAATATGCACTTAGATAAATGAACACTTAGATAAAACAAAATCAGGTCTTTTGCACCAATCACTTTTTTGACAAATTCTTATTAACACTTTGTGTAGTCTGACAATGAAAGTTCAAAGTTTTTTATAGAGCATTTAACACAGTACCTCTTCCAGTACAGAACTTACTTTATGTTGTTACCATTTCTAGTTCTTCTGAGCACTTAATTTTTTTACACTCAGTTTATTTGTGCAAATGGCATGCTGCACGAGGTCTGTAAGTACAGTATGCAAATCTTTTTTAAAAAAACATGAAATTAATTACAATGGTTAGCATTATGGTAAGAGCTGAGGTAGGGAAGTGACTATAGTTATGTGAATACTGAGCGGCTAACTTATGAATACTGTAAATATTAGAGATTTTTGAATATTGAAGACAATATAAAACCAGAACTGTTTTTACTGCCTTATCTAGCAGTGAAGAGGTTGCCAAGATTTCCAAGCACCTGATGGTGTCCCAGTGACACAGGTCAGAAGACTAAATACCAGCCAACACAAATGGCAGAAGAAAACTGACATTTTTCTCTTTCAGGAGAAAGGAGGATGATTAACTTGCAGATTAAATTTATCAAAAGAGAGAATTCTAATCTAAAGTTCTGCTTTGAGTAAGACAGTGGAACACAATGCCCTAGCAAAGACAATACAAGTCACCAGCGATAAAAAAGAAGCAAAAAGATCCTCAGAGTTTCTATGCAAGCAGATACTCATCAGCTCTTTGCTGGAATACTTTGTGCTCAGCATTATTTTTTGTGCTGCCCAGTTGCCCAGAATCTCTGATCATTATGGTTACCACCTTCGCTAGTGCGATCCAGAAGGAAATCATGCCCGTCTCAAGTAGCAGACTACTTTAAAAAGAAAACATAGGTAACATATAAAATCAGTACTGTTAACCTTATTTTACCGACTGGGATCTGAAGCACTGCCAGATACATTCCAGGATGCTGGAAAAGCTAGAAATGAAGCCCATCTCAAAGCTCAGCTTTGGTGACTAAACTACCCTGTCTTATCAGCTTTTCACTTAATTATTGTTAGAACAAGACTGACAACTGAAACAGGGCTGAAAGCTGCATCTGGTCTTCTGAATGCTAACATACTGTTATTATGGTTACATGTTTCAAATTATTTGATCCCATATGAACTCACTTTATATGCTTTCACATCAGAATAGAAGAGGTTTAGGTATTACTAAGGTTAGGCTTTGATTAGCAATCAGAACCAAATACGACTTAGGCAGTGCTGCAGACTTACTATGATTGCACACACTGCCTCAAAGCTTCCACCCATTGACACCAGCTTACAGATCACCAGCAGCCCAGCCGACTTAGGGAAATAGCCTTCCTTAGTGGGTACAAGATGTTCAAACTTTGAAATAGCCACACAGATATTTGACAAAATATTTGACACCCATCTTGACAACTGTTCCTGGATTCTGACCTTAAATGCAAGTAATAACACTCAGCTTTGTGAGCTGGCACTTCGTGAGTGAACTTCAGAGAAGAAAACATGCAGAGATAAGCAAGTGAGGAGGGTAAAGGGTAATAGAGAGAAATAGTGACAGGAGGGGATAATCGAAATAGGAACTAATTAGTGTCAGATTTTCAGTAATTATGGTGGCCTGAAATGAAATACATACTTTGGACATTAGGCAAATTTGAAACAAGAAAGAGAACAGAAAGGCAAATCTCTCTGCTGAGCACAACACAGATGTGTAAGACACTCAGGACCTCAGCAGTATGCTGCAGTTCCAGGGTGTAGTTGCACGAGGGAAACATGAAGAATAGTCTGACCCAGCATCAGCCACAGGGCATTCTGCCCAGCAGGCTGGGATGCTTTTAGAGTGCTGGAGCACAGATTTCTGAGGAGAGAGACAGGCTGAAGAGTGCACTTTCCTAATCCTCATTTCAACCCCCAAATTCCAGACTGTGTTCCTTTAGAAACAAACCTAAGGCTAAATGTTTTTCAGAAAAGGGCTACATACACTAACTCTCAATCCTAAAGTAATTTAAGTTTCTTACAGGATATGTCCCTTCCCACCATACTGTAACTGTCTCCTTTGTGTTTCATTTTTGTCATAACGTTGTCCCCTGAATTTGGCCACTGTCAAGAGGAGAGGCTTAGAAAAGGTCATTCACTCTTGGGAGGAAAACGCTCACTTGTTTTGATTCTCTTAGTAGGTGAATCCACTGCAGTGTTCAATTGCAGGTTCAATACTCCACTTTCATTATGAACTAGAAGTAAGGTATTATTGATCAGATCCAAAATGAAAACAAACCTCTGTATTTATACATTTACAATGCCCTTATTGTAATTATTGGTCTTGAATCTTCTCATTCACATTTCATTTTAGGTCTTCCAGGTAGAAAAATTAGACTATTCCTACAGGGGGAAAATTCTCCTTTCTGATCAAGTCTGTTTCAAATTGTCAAGATTAAATCCAGTGTATGGAGAGAAGTCAGCTTTCCAGAAAAGCATCCTCCCTAACTCAAGCACTTTTTGTGATCATTCAGTTAACTTTTGTTCTCTTTCTTTATTTCACAAAGATGACGTGAGTAATGATTATTATATTAGCTTTGGTACCATGGATGCTACAGCAGACTTGCAGCACAATTCTCTTCCTCCTCAGGGGATTGATATTTTTATTCACAGCACAAGAAAACCTAGTTTGTGGACAGAGTATTTTTTCCCCATTTCTGTTTCTTTATTTGGTGTTTTGATGCAATAAATTGATTAGATAGACTAGCCGGTAGTTTCATAATCCTGTTTTGAGCCTACCAGAATTAATTACTGTTCACATAATACTATTCAGGAAGTATGTTTTAAAAAGCAGAATACTCATTATGGTATAATTTTCAAAGATGCCATCCACATGCTATAATTCCCAATAGTTATGGGGATGAATGCTTGCATATTGCAAAAGGGCAAGATAGCAGGTGAGGAGTTACCCCAGTAATGCCAGTCAGTGCAGTGTGTGGTCCTGGGTGAGGTTGTCACAACACAGTTCTCCCTGATTAGATGAGGTTTCACCTGCCTGGCTGCAAGTATCAGTGTTATGCCAACGAGTGCAGATGAGGTTAAATAGCTACAGAATGGATCTGAGCCCAGGGAAATGACTGGCAGCATTTCCACTAGTTTCATGCCACTTTGTGTCTAGCCTTCAGCGTGGTCCTTTGTACAAGACTTGAGACAGTTTTTATCCAATTCCCTTGCCTCAATCCACAGTTCATAAAAAGGCATGTGAAAGTGTATTTATCTGGAGACCTCTTTAACAGCTTGTTTGCTGTTTAGTAAACAGTTCTCGGCATCCACAACTGAAGTAACTTGACAGTTGCACTTACAGATTGCAAAACTGGGGTTTTGGGTTTATCTTGCCCAGCTTACTTTTAATATTGCATTTTTATCTGGTCTGTTCCTCAAATGAAGAAGAAGAAAACCTCAGGCCTTTTTAATGCACAAACACAAACAACTTCCATAAAGAACTTACTAGAACACCTAAAATTTATTTCTGATGGCTAAATTTATTACCTAGATCAGTGCTGAAGGGTTTTCTCTCACTAAAATCTCTCTACGCCCTAAAAGTCTGCCAGTTATGACTTAAGTCCTTTCTATTACAACAGCCTTACTGAGCTTCTCAAGTTTATCAGTGAATCAAAAGGGTACCTAAGGTACGTAAGCAGTACAAAAATTATGAATGTGGCATCCAAGGCATCTTTAAGGATGATTCAATAGGGTGATCCTTCAACAAGTGGACTTAATGAGTTCAGAGAACCATTTCAGTCAGTTACAGAGGTAAAGATAACTAGAGCTCTAGAGCTTCAGCGAGAAGCTTGGGAAACACTTTTCTAGATCTTACAAAGTTACAATTGCTTACTTTGCTATTTATTATTGCTATATGTGATCATACTTACCCTTAATCAGACCTTGTCATTGTCCTTGCAAATATATATTTTTTTTTCCACTAAACAAACACTTGAAGATGATATCAGGGTGACATTTGGGGAAGGATAAACACAGTCGTATTTTTGGTTACAAATACAGAAAAACAAAGCCTTGAAGTAAATCAACATTTATGTTCCTTTGCCACTTTTGTTTTGTACCTTGCATCTGTAGTGATGACACTTGAAAGCACACCTATTGCACACTTGAAGAACTCTATAGCTAGAAATGACTGAAACATTAATAACATTGGAAGTGGTAAGACATATTTCTATCTGTCTATCACTATTAAAGGAGAAGTTGTTGCCACGGTAGTGGTGTATATCTAAATGTTACAAGAGCTTCAGAGGCTATTGAGTTGATTCTGTATTGAACAAAGTGAAGTTAGCCAATGATGACTCATGTCCTTTCCATCACAACTTAATAAATGGATACAGAAATTATACTGATTTTCATGGATAAGCAAGTAGGTTTGAAATCTGAAAACTCGATGAAATATAAATTATGGAACATGGACAATATGTGATCTCATAACAGGGTGAAAAGTCCACCGCTTGAAGAAAGTATGCTAAACTGCAAAGGTTTATTTTGACACACTATCACAACAGGTTTGGGGTTTGGTTTTTTTTATGTTGTTTTGGTTTTGGGGGTTTTTTTGTTTGTTTGTTAAATGCAGTTTGGCAAACTTCTTGTGTTTTTAGGATTCTCTGAAGCCTTGACTCGAACTGTACAAAGTTTTAATGTGGAATACCTGGTTTGTCATAAAGTGGAAAGTATTAATGTGAAAGTAGTAACATGACAAGAGTAATTTCATTTAATACCACAGAATGAAGAAATACGAAACAAAACCTAAGTATCTGCTGTTCTCAAATGCGAATCTCAAACGACAATCGGCTTCCAGATTCATTGCAATTAGAATTATTAGGTAAAAATTGATTTTACCAAAAGAGATTCTCTACATAATAGTTTCCTCTCAATTTACTTTGTAGGGGATTTGAACCAATATGCCTCCACAGACTGAAGTTTCCAACTAAGATTTGTTTCTATAAAATAAATTTTCTTTTTTTTTTTTTTTATAAAACAGAAGTGAAACTTCTCAAATGTGTAACTCAAATAGATTTTTAACCAAACATTAAGAACTCTTCCAAAGTTACTTTGTCCAGCTTCTATCATAACTATGATGATATTTTATTAGTCAGGGCCTGAATATGCAAGTAGACCCTCTTGGTTATTTATCCATATACCACAGTCAGATGAAAAATCTGAAACAGAGTACTCAGTCATCAGAAAGGTAAGTGTACAGGTTATTCAGAGGTCAAAAAGATGCAAAATGGAGTTCAGTAGTCCTCTTCTTTCCTGAAATTTGCAAACTGGTTTAAGAAGTCAGTGAGGAGCTTTTTCAGCCTTTGGAAACAGTGTGCTCTCCAGCTCCTCAGTGCTTTCCTCACTGTTTTAGTTCTTGTCCCTTCATACCCCCAGAAGATGGCAGTGTAGGACTCTCTAGGAAGTAATAGTAGGGCAACAGTTTTGCCCAATTTCCATCAGTAGTGCTTTTAAAATTATTACTTTTAAAAAAATTAAAATTTGTGCCATGAATTTATTCACATTCACTGCAGAGGAATCCATCCTTTTCCAGGCTTCCTTCCATTCCCCAGGACCTTGGGCATGTCAGCTACCCAAACATGCAATGTGCATTCACACTGGGGGAGCACCAGCAAAGATATTTGTAGAATATGACTTTTAATACTTCACATCTCCCACATAATAAGCCCAAATTAAAGCAGAACACATAATTAAGTCCTGGCTTCCCTGCAAGATTACCAGCAATTTTGGACAGATCACATGGCTCAGGACAATCTCAGATATGGCTCTGTGGGGTCCTGGCAGCCTGAGAACATATCTTAGATCTTTGGGAACAGTTCAGTGACATCATGTCAATCGAGATTAATAAAGTCCCTGAAGAAACACTGAGTTTGTATTATTTGTAGAAAGAGGATTCCCAGGTCTTGAGTCATTCAAATCAGCAGTAAGTCTCTCATGGGCCTTAGGGCAAGCAGGGCAAGGCCTGCAACACAGATGAAATCAGAATAGGGGTCTTTGAGATATTTCAGTTTTGTTTATAACATTTGGATCAGCAAAACTACCTTTAATATGCTCAGATACTGAAAACTTTTGAAATACAGTTCCTATAACAGACAGCTGAACCACTCGTTTCTAGCTTCTGTGCTTTCAAGATGGGGACAATCTTGATATGACTAGACAACTGGGAACTAACAGTTAAGGAGAGACAAGAAAAACAACATTTAAATTAAAATTTAATTTCTGCTCAGACCTTCCTACAGCACTATTTTTAAACATTTGCAAGTTCTCTAAGATACCTTGCTGTTATTTTACTTTCCCCAATATGCTTAGGAAAATGTTTGAAATACAGTACCTTACTGTATATGTAATTTAACTCATGCCTTTTTCTGATGCTTTTAACAATTAGGCAAAACCAATTATTTCCTGAGCAAATTCAGTACCACAACAAACCTGTAGCCAATTCTGCCAGCTAAGACCACGACTTCCAGGACAGTTCCTGTGCAGCCACTTGGCTGCAATCCTTTAGTCCGTCTTACTAAGAAATGCTCTCAAGTTTTTGATATTAGGCAGCTGGAACAGCCACAAACACTAAGATATTTCCCATTTAATGTTTCAACCAATTTTGCTCCCTGCTCATAGTCCAGAAACATGTACCTTGTATATGCGACATTTTTTTCTTTCATCTTCAGCAAAATAACTTTATATTGTCAGTGTTTTTCTAAAAGAAGAGAGAAAAGAGGACCATATGTAGAGATATGCCTACAGCATATCAGTGGAATAGAGGTTGGGAAAATGAAGGTGGTTAAAATGGAGATAAAGCAATATCCAAAGGAAAGGATTCAACTAGTGAGAGATTATGATGTATTAAAGTACATTTACGAGTGGGAAATTTAGTCCTAACTTGAAAAATACTAAATGTTTAAGCAAGATATATGACAGAAAGGAAAAATCAGGAATTCTCTGGACAAAACCACATGGTTCTGTCAGGAGTGGGATTGCTCAGCTTCAGTGGAAGACAGGAGAACGGGCTGGTCTCGTGTAAAAATCTAGGAAGAAAAAGGAGAATCTACATAGAAAAGAAGAGGAAAATAGCCTGATATTTGTATTTTGGGGAAAATGATAAAAGCTAGGAAAAAGAAAGTAGTAGTTATGCTTTTATAAGTACAAAGGCACTTTGTTGTCACCATCACCTGACCCCAGACAGGCACACTCTTGATCATTTAATAACCTGCTTAGTTACATGTGTGTTAAATTTTCAGTTCCCCCCCCAAACCCAACTTAATCCACTTTTAAAAGGCACAACTATCTATCGTTAGTCACTTGGCTAAAGTCAATCTAGGAAGACACAGCAATCTAACATTCCCAATTGCATCAGTTATGTCTATAAACTCTCTAAATTCAAGCAAAAAGATGGATGCCCCAAATGATATAATCAAATATTTTTTTCAGTTTTATTACTGAGGCAGCTTATATAGAACACAGGAATTAGCAGGGTTTTGCAGTGGTTTGAAACAGATAAACTCATGCTTACAGCACTTCATTATTTTGTAGCTATCATCATTCTACTTGGAAAGTGGGGAATATTATACTCATACATACACAAATAGAATATATACTAAAACATTACATATATTAGTATATTTTTACATATATATATGTTTATATAATACATATTCTCTAATTCTTGATGCAGCTTGGGTCTCCCTGAAACAAAGTGCTAAAAAAAATAATTTTCCAAGCTTTTTCTCCTACTGAAGCAATCATGATTAAACAACTCAAAAAATCCCAAAGGTTTTGTCCACAATGTGATCTTTCAAAGATGAATGAAAAGGTTTTCTGTTGCTGCTTTTGGGTATAATTTCAGTTCTCATGAGCAGTTCTACTAGCCTGATGCTTGCAAATTGCTAATTTGTATGAAGCTAATAAATGTCAAAGACTGATTCTATAGTAACTTTTAGCCTTTTTTGTTCTATTTTAATATAATTGCTTATTTAGTTTTATTTCATGGAGCTATGAAAAGTAACTAACTTTTATTGTTACTTAAGTAGTATAATTATTTCACCAAAGTGTTAGCACGATTTTGGGAAAGAAGAGAATCCAAACACACTCAGAAACTTACTGAAGTGGCCTTCATTTAGGAAGATGATCTGGAAAGGTTAAGAGTAATACTTAATTATTTCACCTGTGGACTAGCCATACAGTGGAAGCTTTACCAGTAATACTAACTCTCCAGTTTTATTATATACATTCCCTAATAGCTGAGTTGTTCTACAGCGTGTTCACAAAACTAAACATAAGAGTTTACACCACATGCAGAAGAATGGCCAGGTGTCTGCAAAAGGAACAATAAACATTCAAATCAGTTTTCTGCAGTGAGTTCCTCGAAGAGGACATGACACATTTTCCATCCCATCCCCTCGTAGATACAGCCTGTCATTTGACATTTAACCTTAGAGACCTGAAGCATCCCAGGTTTGGAAACTCATGAAGCTATGGGTCAGCTTGTGCAATATAGCATTTGACAAGAATCACTTTAACAAGCAGATATCCTTAAGGTATTCCAGATATTTAAAATCAGAATACGTGTTCTATAAGCTTATTACATAGAGCTTTCATTGTAGGAAGTGTATTCAGCATTCATGGCATGCCAGTATTTGTTTTTGTTTAGGTTTAGCTAAGACAAAATCCCCCAGATATTTTTGTTTTTGTAGTAGTATCCTGGGTAGCCTATCCTATTGCAATAAAAATAGCCTTTGCCAAATGTTCTCTAGGAACAGAATCATCACCTATTTCCTTCTATAAAGCTATACAGTTTTTGTCAGGGATTTGCTTATCAAAGTTTTCATATAGGAATTCTTATTTCTTAAATGTTTAGATTTCTTTTTTGTGCTGCACATGGCAGCAGTTGGCAGCAGTTGTCTTTCCTTCCTCCTTGAACAAAACTTCTCACCCTTAAAACAACTGAAGCTTTAATTCAGCAATGTAGTCACATGAGATTATGCAGTCTTCTCTTTAAAGACAAAGTAAAATCTACTAATTAGACTTTCTAGAGAGGATGAATTTGTATTTCATGCTTTGTATCCATTAAACTAGCTGCTGCAGGGTATTTTGTGTGTGGATTGACTTTGCCCCTCCCCGAGGGGTTCTCTTCAGGAAGTTGCTGGGAGAAAGGCATGAAAGGAAAGGAGGAAAACAGCACAATTTAGGATCAGTAGCATGTTCAGATGGTATCAGTTGCCAAAGCTCAGTTTTAGACAGAAGCGTGAGAGCCAAGCCTTTAGAGTTCCTGGCATCCCTAACGTTGATTAGACCTCACTGGGAATGCAAGAACAGTAGTTAAAACTGGCGTTCCTGCTTCTGCAAGGTAAGGAGGATCACAAATAGCTTAACTCATGAAAAGAGATACCAGTATGTGTCTGGAAGTTGATTAATTCTGTTTCCTGCTGAATCAGCCACCTTATCGCTGAATTAGCAACGGTTGACATCTGCAAGTGAATTAATCTCAGTTCTCCAGGAATCAGAATCACGAAACCGTGAGGAGTTGCTGACACCCTATTACCACCATCTGAATTACGGAATGTTTTGAGACCATGGTAGTTCTCCTTATTGAAGGGAGATCTATGATGAAGCTACCCCTTACTAGAGAAGCAATTCCTCAAGGTGTAGGTAGCCTTAACAGCCTTTGCATCTGGAAAACACCACCATTTGTTCAAGAGTACAAATCCATGGAGATTGCTGGTTTAGTGCTACATGTTAGGTTACAATAGCAGCATCAGAATAGCAATATGACATTTGGTTTAGCTTATTCCAGAGCTTCAGCATCACAGTTCATTTGATTCCAGTCAAAGAACTAGATCATGTCAATGACCCATTCTGTCTAGTCTTTCAAATTAAATGCTAAAAGGCCAGTAAACAAAGCAGGGAACAATGTAGGTATAGCAATGTAGGATACAAATATAAGTCTATCATCTTACTGTGTAAATACCAAGCATTTTTCTTAATTGGTATACTAAAGGTTAGGTGTGCTTGATGTAACAAGTCCATGCTTTTGCAGATTTTGCCTTATTTACAGCTAGCTACCAGATGAACACGTTCCCCACCACACCATTCCTCTTCCCAAATTTATACTTATAAAAGCAACCCATCTTTGTTACAGAAAGCTTTTACTTTTAAACTGTATCCATACACAAAAAGTGCAAATGTACACAAGTCTGGAACACTGGCTGCTCAGGCACAGGGCTGAGATCCAGCTGCCCTGGGATTCAGTTGCCAGCAGCTGAACCAAAAAGACAGGAGGCCAGAAATTTGAAATTTTAGAGGAACACCACCACTTACCACCCCTGCTGCTTCCAGCAAGGGGCAGCTTTTGGGAGCCTTTGATTTGCAGGATTTCTGGCTAGAACAAAGCCTGAGCTGTGAAGGACTGTGAAGGTTTCATGCAGGAAACATGTTTTTGTGTGGGAACGAAGGAGAAGACAAAGGTAGCAAAGGCAGGAGCACCTAGCTGTTAATCCTCCTCGTACTGAAGCCTGAGAATTAGGATGATTCCTTCTCTTACAGAGGAATTAAAGATCTAAGCCACTGGATGGGAAGTCCTTAGTCATTAGGTAGGCTGGCTATGGGATGCAAGCCGACCTATCCAGGCCAGGAGGAAAAGACTCAAACAGCTATTTGTATGATGTAGACTTTGAGTAATGTTGCCAGCATCAACATTGCCTCTTTCCTCTGCTTGGAAGAGAGAGAAGCAGATGCTCTACAAACTTTGTAACACAAAGATGTAAGCTTGGTGAGAGTTCTTGCTAACAAATTGCATGATTTGATCAGAACATATTAGGAAACAGAAAAAGGTTGTAAAACAAAGGTGGATTTGGGGATTTTTTTTCTTCTTTTCAAACATCGATTTGCATTACAGCTTAGTGCATTGAAAAGTTGAGACTATGACGAAAGAAAACACTGACAGGCAGGACTCCTTGTTCTGCTTAAGAAACATTAAGTCCTTCCCAGAGAAGGAGAAGACACCCCAACCTTTCACAGCTGCCTAGTACTATCACCTCTTCAGCTGACATGTAGATGCCATGTCTCAGCATTAGAAGACAGCTAAACCTGAGAAGGCAAATGGGCTTATTGGTGAATCGAGATGAAAAAGACAGGTGTGGCAGGGAATAAGAAGGTTCTGCATGTGGCCGTATCATTGCAGTTAGCAGGAGATCAGGACTAAGCAGCACTACAAAGTTGCTTTCACAGTATTACAGGGTTTACAGAAGATGATTCAGACTTAGCAGGAGGAGGAAGAATGAGCTGCAGCAGAGTTAGGGGAAACCTAGTGCTGAAAGAAGAGGGCCAAGACATGTTAACATTGCAGGATAATCGCTGTAACACTCACAGGATTATCAAATTAGGAAAACAGGGTAAGGAGCAGAGGATTGGTAAAGAATAAGCATTGGTAGAGTGGTGAAAAACTGAGAAATACATTTCAATAAAGTGCTGAAAAGGGAACATCACTATGTCCTCAAAAATAATATACTATTCTCACTTTGTCTCCGACAGCCTAGACGAACCTTTTCTGTTGATAGGCACAAATACCTCTAACGGTAAGAAGAAACGGCAAAACACAACCCACAGCTCAGGTTCCACAGAGAAAGGAAGGATCCTGAGACTGTCAGACAACTGCTACTGCTGAGCAGACCTTATAGTCATCAGTCTATTGGTTACCACGCCTTCTTTGAATCGTGGGTTGTTTGGTTTTTTTAAATGCTAGAAAGCAGCTGAGAAGGAAAGAATGGGTGCATCAGCCTAGTAGTCATGCTTTAAGAAACAGATAAAATTTTTAGGGGTAAATAACAACTTGACTGAAGTACAAGATAAGATCTGTACTCACTCCCACATTGTTACTGATTCACAAAAGCACTGGATCAACCCTCTAGCATACCTGTCCAACTCAGTTGTCACAATAGTACTTAATAGTAAGCAGAAAAACAAGGTCTGAAAACTTAATGAGTGAATCTCATGACATTCAAGAACAAACCTGCTGTCCAGAAAGTCTACAGAAAATTCCAGACTGCAAAGATTTTGATAAAATATATGAGCACAAAATAAGATTGGACAATCACAAAGGTCATAGCAAAAAGGAAATGTGCAGTGCATCTTTCATGCAGGGTACAGTAGCAAGGCTTACAGAAAGCTGCTGGTGTCTGTAATAGATACAGACCCTAACATCCAAATGAAGTCCTGTCATCATCTCTGGTACACAGGGAAAACAGGGTATCACAGTGAAAGAACAATATTAATCTTAATATTTCTACTGTCACAAATTTGCTACATGGTATTTGATGAACGCCAATAACCAGGATTAAAGCTCTCATTGAGACAAATCAAGTAGAGGTATGCAGATGCTTGCGCTCACCCAAAGATATAGCTTATCTCCTCCAGTAGAGGCCACATGGACTTTGAAGCTGGGCACACGTCTTCAGAGGATATTGCTGTGCACTTGCTGCTTCCCCTGAGAGGACAGAGGAAGTGGCTAGGAATTTGACTCAGCTGTGAACTCCAGTGAACCACTATTTTTACTCAGAAAGATGAATTTTCTAACAATATTTGTTTTCAGTTACCTCTTTGCCTTGAATATGTTTTCCTAATAAAGCTTTAAAGTTTTCAAAAAGTTCATCTTGGCAATTCAAAACATGACTTACTGACAGAACTGCTGCTCACTTAAGTGTTAGTATTTTACATCTGGTTGGAGAATCAGGCTGAATTAACATATACAGAGTTTCATTCTACCAATTAATGTGATCCAAACCCAAGAAATATTAATAAATTCAGTTTGTAGACATGAAGATTTTGCTTAGGAATAGCTTTAATGGGATTTTAAGGGGAGGGAAAATCATGTTATTTTAGTAGATACCAGATATCACAGTTTAAGAATGCTTTAAAAATCTGTGAATTTAAAATTTCTGTGCTAATATATAATAAATATCCCGTGGCCTTTAAGAAACCCTGTTTATCTAAAATGGTTTGTTCATTTTTTTTAAAAGCTACTTCTGCTATATGTTACATCTAAATGGATTATAATAGAAGGAAATTAAATTACTTTGGTCCTCCTTGGCAGAACTTGGTGTAACTGTCAGTCATACTGCATTGCACGTACAGCCACAATGGCATTTTGCACTGTGCAATGCAGCACTATGCAGAAATACCTGAGTTAGCACTGAATTAGCTGGCTTCAGAGCTGTACCGATGAAGGTGGGAACAGTGCCATTCTAACCGGGGTATCGCAGTTCAAGTCAGTGCACCTCACTGGTCCCAGCTATGCAGACCACTAACATTTTTAGATGCTTGAATAACGAATGATGGCACATTTCCTTTCTTCTCCCCTCTCTTCTGTTCATCTTCTTCTTTGGACTCACGTTATCTTTAGGGGTGGATGGTACCTCAGATGCTGCTAAAGGGGCGTGAAAGAATCTTAAAATTTCTCTAATCCCTTCCCTCCTCTAGTACATCTTACATCTTCTCAAATGTTTTTAGCATCTGTACTGAATTCTTTTCCGTAACTACAGAATAAAAAAACACAACAAACCAACATTAAAAATATAACGCTATTATAGTCCCAAGGAAATTGGCAGGAGAAGCTAAGTAGCTTAAACCGTTTTTGGAAGCCAATGAGAGATGAAATTGATAGAGCTCTAGCAAAGTTACTTAATAAATTATCCATGTGCAAGCCATTGCACATGGTAAATGTACAAAATTCTTTTCTTCTCCTACTTTCAGTTGTATACCAGGGCAGCTTCAGACTGCATCATCTAGGCTCATGGGCAAATGACAGAAGAATTTTAGATATGAGTGGGAAAACTAAACTAAAAATGAAAATAAACATTGCTGAGAAATGAACTGAGCTAACAGCTGTAACTCAGATTTTAAACAGCACTTCATGAAATCAAAGTACATGGCACTATCACTTTGGTGAATGGTAAGATAGAGGAAGTCTTAAGGCACCCCAGAGGACAACTATTCCAACTTAATTTCCACTTTCCCCCTTTCTAGGCTGGTTTTAAAATTGATTAGTGATACTAAATAGTAACAATCTTTTAGGATCGGTCAAATCTGGTCTATAAAGTGTTCAAAAAGCAGTAAGGAGAAACACATCAGCATTTAATGACATATTTATTCACAAATCCATAGGCTAAATACCATGAAGTTATCCAATGATTTAGCTACCTTACAAAACAAAACCATTCAAGTTTATTCATTTTCTTCTGTCATTTGGCAAATAATTTGACTTAGACTAAAAGTTACCTTGGGAAAGTACCTAGCCCTGATTTGAAATACTTTGAAATATTTTGAAAGCTTTATGTTCAGCTAAACTATTTGCTTTCTGATTTCATATTCTCCAGATTAGGAAATAAAACCTTGCAATATGGCAAAATAATGATACCAGAGAAAAGACAGTCTGCCTTTCAAAGAGTTATTTCATGGACATACAAGATATTAGGATTTTGCAATAACGATTATAAACTTTTAATGCACTAGAAGTTATTCCTATTCTGGGTACCAGAACCTTGAAATATGCATTGCTAGGTTTTTGAGTTGCAATACAAATACTGTAATTTTTTAAAATTCTATGTTGCTCTGTTGCTTCACAATGCCACCGTGTCTTATGTTCATACATTGTGGATGAAACCACAGCAGCAACAGAGTGAATCAGTGAGTCCTGTTTCCACTGTTTAGAAGGCCCAGATGAACTTTTGCAAATTATCCAGTTGCCAGGTCTGGGAAGCAATTATTTTTAAGTGAAAGTGAAATCACCATTTCCTGAAAAAAAACACCAAACAACTTCAACTATGAAAGGGATGGGGAGAAGCAGAGATTAATAGGTAGCTTCTTAGCTGGTGCAAAGTAGCACTGGTAAGGAAAGCTCCTCTGGTGCCATGTCACCAGGCTCTGTGTTTTCTTTCTGCAGGAAAGAAAGCAGCAAGTGGCTGCAAGTAAGATGAAGACAAGCCTGGAAAACTTCTGCAGATAATTATGAAAAATCATACTCAACAAAAAGACTCAAAAGGTCTCAACACAACTGCATTTATTCTCACCCCTACCCCACCACCCCCACCCCTTCCTCTCAAGAGACTTGTGTGATGAGATGTGCAGAAAACAGTGGAATGCCAGGAAAAATCACTGTATATAAAATTTTGGCTAAGAAACCAGCATAAAGCATGTCAAAAAATTGCTGCATAATTTACTAAAGACAGAATTTGGGTTTTTCTCTGCATATTATTAATTCCACTAGAAAAGTGATGGTATTGTGGATGCTTGGAGAGTTTCTTTAGCTATGCAAATCTACGACTATTTAATTTCAACATGGCTTTAGGAGTTGGCAAGCTAACAAAGTTTTGCAGAGACGTAAGAAAAAGAAAGAAGACCTTCTCAGTATCTATGGCTGGTATTCAACATAAGATTCCCATCAGTTTGGAGGGTTTCATCCATTGCTATCCATATGTCATTTCTGAGACAGCAGGAGACTTTGCACTCAGGAAAACTTGTAACATCTTTCTAATTTTCCCCACCTCCTTTGGCTGAACTTCACTTGAGAACCAAGATAATTCAGACAAACTTGAACTCCCTCATATTTGCAACACAGGAGTAGTTAAAAAAGATATAGAGCCAAAAGGCTTTGATTACCAGATATTTTAAAATTCTTATTGTATTCATGACAGGTTTTGGTCATGCTTTTTCTGCATACCATCAGTTTTACATGAAGAAAATGCTGAATCTCAGATGCCATGGAGATTTAAGATAACTTCTCCATTTCAGAATGCATTGTTCAGTACATCCAGTTTTAGATCACAGCTCAACTTACCTATAGATGTAGAAAAAAATATTTATTGGCTTGGAAGACTAAAACCTACATGTAAAAAAATCTGTATCAATCAGACAAATAATTCTGCCATTAAATCAAAAAAGTTGGTAGCAAAACACAGCAGTGCTTGAAATAACTTTCCATTGCTACTTATAAACTTCCAAGGTTTTATTTAGTAAGAAACTGATCTCAGGTAGCTTTAAAGCTGTAGGAAATCCATGAAGTGTTTAAAAAAACTGATTAATCTGAGATGTATTGACTTCAAAACCTGGCTATAAACACCAAAATGGAAAATGACTTACCAATATGCTGTACATATATGGTCTATAGCTGAGTTCTGAAAAAGATGAAGTTGACTGGCAAACCATCAAGTAATTTGCACACAAGGTGTCTTTTAAACCTATCTGTAATGATCTATGCCTTTTAAAAAGCAAAGCAATCACAAATACACAAAGTAACAAAGGAACTCTACAAACCCTATTTGTAGAAAAAAACTTAACCTGGAAGAACAAAGTCTTTAAAGTGGTCCTTTGAAGAGGTCCAAAGAGTTACCCCAGGGTATTTTCAGAGTGACAGTAAGGTGAATTTGACTGCAGTATCTTCTCGGGCAGTGAGAAAAGGACTATCCAGTATGTACATACCTGTATGGATGGATAGAAATACATTTTATAAGTTGGCCATAGTACATTTGTGTTCTTGCTAGGGAAAACCCAGAGCGGGAAAGTCTATAAAGCTTTTAACAGATAGGAAATCCACACGGACCTGGCTCTTGATCCCGTTCGCCAGCCGGCAGGCCAGTCCCTAAGCCCGGCCGGCCCGCCGGCGGGGGCTGGACGTCAGCCGCACCCCGAGAGCCGCGGGCGCGGAGCGGGGGTGGCCGGGGGGTGGCCGCCGGGCACCGGGTACCGTTGCCGCTCCCTGCCCAGCTCCGCGGCGGCCGGCGAAGGGCTCGGTGCGGGCTCGCCGGCCCCCGGCCCCCTGCCCACCCGAAAGCGGGCTGTCCCCGGGCGGGACCCTCAGCGTCGCCGCCGCCCCCGCGCCGCCGGGCGCCCCCACGGCGGGGTCGGGGCTCGGGCTGGCCGCCGTCGGCGCCTGCCGGGGGGCGGTGCGGGGGCGGTCCCGGCCGCCCGCCTGGGCCGGCCCTCGGCGAGGGGAGCAGATATAGACAGGGCCGCGGGGCGGAGGGGCGGCGGCGCGGAGCAGGGCGGGCGCCGCTTCCCCACCGGCGGGCATCGGCCTGCCCTGAGCGTTTCTCGGAGGGGACCCGGCAGCGGGGCGGCCGCTATGGGGTCCGGAGGCGGGCTGGGGCTGGCAGCGGTGCTGGCCGTCGCCGTGCTGTGCGGGCCCGGGGGGCTGGCCGGCCGCGTCCTCAGCGGTGAGTGCGGTGGCCGGAGCGCCTCGGTGCGGTGCGGCGGCCGGTGTGGGAATTCCGCGCGTACGGGAGCCGGAACCGCGGAGGGGACGCAGTGGCACCGGACCCGCCCGCGAAGTGACCCGCGTGCTGCGGGCGGGCTGTGACACCGGCTGGGGGGCGCGCCCCCGCCGCGGCGGTCCCCAGGGCTCCGGCGGCCCCGCCGCTCTCGGTAGCGTGCGGCGGCCGGTGGGGGACCGGGCCCGGCAGCGCGGGGAGCCGCTGTAGCCGCGGGTCTTCGGGGGCAGAGGGCTGGGCTGGCTGTCCGGCCGCTGCCGCGGTCTCGTCGGTTCCTGCCGGTGTGGTGGCGTCTTGCACTGGCCGATCTGTAGAGCTGATTGATCGCCTGCATAACGCGGCTCCGTTTTCATTGTTCAGAAAGACAGAGCGTGTACCTGCTGTGCTGCCTTGCTGAGGAACAGCTGTACGTTGAGGTTGGTTTGCATCTATGCAGGAATGTTTCTTCTTTGTAATAGAGTTAGGAGGAAAAAGCAAACTTCTGAGAGCATACGGGGTAGTCCTGGTACATGTAAGCATGTCTACAACTCTCAAAATTGAGAGGAAGACAATACTTCAGGAATCTGTATCTAAACACGAGCTTGGATTTAATTTAAGGGCTGTAGGATCACTGTATTTCCATCACACAGAGGCATATGCTCAGAAGCAGCTAAACTTAATGGAAAGGCTATTTTTAATTGTATTTTGAGTCAAATCCTCCAAGTTAAAGCTAACCCCCTCTTGGAGGCATGTTGCGTGTGCAAGCGCATTCATAAGTCTTTCTTGAAATGAAGATTTACACACTTGACTGCACTTGTGTGTAAATCTCTGTGTACCTACCTCTCTCCAAACTGATCTAGGAACACCGCGAATTACTTCTGAATGATTGTTTCAGAGGCTGTCATGGTGGCACGTCAAGAAAACTTTTTTGTAGGTTTTTTTGGTAGCAAATATTTGGTTACTGAATTCAGATACCTCTCTTCATTGCTGATGGAGTGCAATAAGCGACTGTTCTTGTGATGTCTTATTTGAAGCAAGTTTACATGTGGAACTGTGATGTGCTGTTTGGCTTCTGGTAAAACTGCACCTTCTAGGAAACGATCTCTAAGTAGCAGTACTTCCAACGTTTTGAAAAAGCTTGCCTGCCTGAAGTGCACCTCAAAATAGTTCATCTGCCTCTGTTGTAATATGAATTATAGAGTCATATATGATACAGCAAAGCTCTTAGTTTATTGATTTGTGTAAATACTATGTAACACTTATTTTCAGGAGTAGTGAAGATCACTCATCCATGAGATGCATTTTACATTAGTAGCCTCAGTCAGGAGTCCATGTGGGGCAAAGAAAACCCTGTCCCTTAATCTTACAGCTGAAGCTTCTGCATTTAAGTGAGATGCAGCAAAATGAATAGAGGTCCAGCTTTTAAAACAATGTGTAATATGTGTATGCTGCTTAGTCAAACTGTTCCTGGATGCATTTAAGACTTTGGGGTTTTCAAAGAATATAGGCTCTAGACCGTATTTCCCCAAAGGACTTCAAAGCATGCGTGTCATGTCACTGTATTATGCAGCTAATGCGTGGCTAATAGAATACGGGAGACATCTGGAAGTGACTTACAGAAGGAACCATTTCTGTACTATCAGGTGTATCAGCTGAAATTGTATTCCTTAGATAAAGATTCTCTAGACAGTAACAGCCAAATTTATTTAGTGTGCTTATGCCAGAATATTCTGATATACTGGCAGGAGAACTTTTCATTTTTCCTCAGGGACCACACCCCTATCCTGCCACATGCACATGGATAGGTCTAGTACTACTGGTAGTTGTCATTTTTTTTCAAACAAGAAATAGTACTATTG
The DNA here is from genome assembly GCF_015220075.1 of Falco rusticolus. Lineage (NCBI taxonomy): Eukaryota > Metazoa > Chordata > Aves > Falconiformes > Falconidae > Falco > Falco rusticolus. The sequence goes on along the minus strand of NC_051188.1, from coordinate 105,922,118 downwards.
AATTATGGGGGCAGTGTGTGCTGTCCACCTGACTTCCTTCTAGCTTATCTGTATATCTTAGGTAAGAGTCAACAGTTTAGACTTACAGGCTTACATTTAAAATCATAAGTCTGCATCTTAAACAGACCTGTTTCTGAAAAATTGCTGATTTATGCTTCAATCATGATAATATCGAATGCATGGAAATCTCGCTGCTCATTCCAAAAAAGTTAAATGCATATTCCTATCACTTGAATAGAAACTGTTCCTGAAAGTGATTTGAGTGTTGGTTGGACCTTGTAGAATGGTTCCCATTTACTGCAGTTAGTTTGCAGCAGACCTAGAAATAATTGCAAAACTGCAACCATTTTGACCATAGTGTCACGAAGGCAGAGAAGGAAGGATCAGCCTTTTCAAAATGCCTCTTCCTTAGGTAAAGGTTTTCTGTTTCTTATTCCAAGTTACTTACCCAGGATATAATTAAAGTGATTATTGGCATAAAAAAATTCACACTTGGGTGTTATTTCTTCATAATCTTTAATTTAGGAATTCTTGAAGAGCAGTAATACAAATGCTTTGTAATTTGTAGTGTAGTTAAACAGATGTTTTGTGAACAGTGCTCACAGCCTTCATATTCTAATATCTAGTGTTGCCAGAGAATTGATTCTTAAAGAAAAAAAATCAAAGTAGGCTCAGGAGAAACTGCTGAGTCTGCCTTGCTGTCCCATGACATCATGAAGAACAGGAGGTGATGATAATGCAGTTTGCAAAGATGCAATTACTTTAAGTATCTATTGGGCAGGAAAAATGCAAGCTAATCTTATTACTAATCATTTAACAGCCTATGTATTAATCATAGATGTTATAGTTTAATGACTGCTGTTTGCTGTCTTTTTGTATTTCTATGGCTTCTTAAATTTTGCTCTTTGTTGCTATGCATCAATAGCAAACTAAATACTAATATGGTATTTTAAAGAAATACGGATCTAATTGAGTGTAACAGTATTTGGATATATAAAACACTTAATGGAAAAAACTACAAATATTTGATGCGTCATGAAACGACAAGAGTTTCCCCTAAACTTATTTGCCTATTTGCTTCAAATGCATTTAAAGGTGTGGATACGTTCATTCGCACAGATTATGACCAGGTTTAAGCTGGTCATAAAGTATTATAAAGTAAGATAATTAAAGAAGTATCTTCACAAGTAGTGAACTGAATAGATAACAAACCCTTTTTTAAAAGGCACAATTTAATTTAGTTCAATTGGCTTGGCCTGCTTGTTACGCCTGAATTTTTTCTGTTAGACTTTCAAGTATTTTCTGTAGATGAAACCTTCTAGTGTGTTGTGGGGTTTTGTGTTTTTTGGTTTTGGTCTTTTTTGTTTGTGGGTTGGTTTTTTTTTGTCATGGACTGCTAATTATACTAAATTTGTAGCTCAGAACTTGAGAATTTATAATTTGAAAAAAACCTGGCACTCTCATCTATGGGATACATATGCAACAGTTGTGTATTGAATGTAATGTTTTGTTGGGAATGCCCAGCATCCAGTTCCATACTAGAAAAGCTTTTAACAGACACACTTGCCCACATGGTATGAGATTATTTTTTATTATTATTCAGCTGTAGGTCTCAGTAATCACTAAAGCTGACACTTTGAGAACTGAGGGAAGTTTGGCACTTAACTCCTAGAATCCTTTTAATTCCTTTCCTTATGCACCTATTCTGAGCAGTGGCTTCTTGGGGACAAATCAATGATCTAGGTTCTTAAAGTGAAATGAGGTGATGGCTCTTGGATATAATACATGTTTCTACTAAACAGGCCTTGCTCCTAACCAAGAAATTCCCTAATACCATGTGGGAAGATATATTGTATGAGGTCAACTGCTGTGACTGGTGTATGGATGAGAACAGTTTTGATAACCTGAGGTGTGTGATGGTGGATAAGTCCTACAGCAGTGTAGAAATATCAAAGTACTTAAACTTCTAGTGTTTTGTCTCAGGTGAGCATGCTACTTATCTAGGAATATAACTTCCCCTTCTTAATATCTTGTTTAAACATAGAGGAAGGCATTGCAATTCTCAAACTCATGATTGCCAAGTCCCAGTGCCATACTTGGCTAACGGGCTCAAGAAAAGATACCTACCACGGAGGGAGCTACCATAGTGCGGGACAGTGTGGATAGCCTGCTTGTCTGCTACAGCCTTTTCTTGCTCCCAGTGAGACAAGGCTGGTGTACAGTCCCAGCGCAGCAGCTAGGTGCAGAAAAGTCCCTTGCCTTGTTGAAGTCATGTTCTGTACCTTGACTTGACTTTGCTGTTAGTTCAGGTCTGATCCTATGCAGATCAAACCCGATTATGAGATTTTTGCAGGAAAACATGCTATGGTTCATAAAGCACTCTGTTCAGCACTTTCTTGAAACTTATTCTCATAAATATTTTCTCTTTGCAAATCTTTCATGGATCAGAAAATATATATAGTACTAATGTGAGATAAATAAGATGAAGCAATGACTTGATTGTAATTTCTACACTGTAAGCCCATACTCATACCTGTCACTTGCTAGTTGGAAATTAGAGTCTCTTGCTTAAGCAGTCCCCATTCCACCACTGACAGACAGCAGGACCTTCAGTTCCAAGCAATCTTAGAAAATGCTGGGTCCCTAACTAAATCTAAATGTAGCTGTAGTATGTAGCTAATCACTCTAAAAATGCCTCTTTCTTGCAGTTGTCTACACAGTGAGGCCAGTGAGTCAGCTCAGATGTGGACTGTGAATAACTAAAGTTTGGTGGGATGAAGCCCACGCTGTATCTCAACGGTTTCTTCCTATACGTGGTTGTATACATGTGATGTGAATTAACCAATCATGCTTTACTTTCATATGACCTTATTATAAGGATAAATTACCCTAAGAGAAAAATATTCTAACTTATTTCTTCTCCCCTCAAAGGTCCTTTTTATTTTTGCTTTAAGTGAACTGTCACCAATTGTAAGATCCCATGTGGTTTGGCTTTTTGCGCTTTTTTTTAAAGTAGAAGGTGAAAGAGCAAAGCAAAAAAAAAAGCAACAAATTTGCTGTTGCTTTCTCTTTTAATTGTGGAAGTACTGCAGAAAGATGGTCACCCTATTGTACTTTTGTACTGAGATGTATGTGAAGTGTTCTACCCGAGGAAATTAAGTCCGTATATAATGGACTAAACTAATAGAATATAGTTTATATTCTTATATATTTATAGTCTATATATAGTTATATATTTATATTCTATATATATAGTATATATTTATAGTCTATATATATAGACTATAATAGAATAAACTAATTTCACATCCACATGTATTAAATTTTACATACATTTGTGGCAAATACAGGTATCTTGGTAACAAATCCATGAAAATGCACTTGGAAAAAGGCAGTCAAATTTTGCTGAAAAAGAATAAGAGAATGGACTGAGCTTTCTCTGGATAATGATTGATGAAGAGTGTATCTGCAGTGACTAAAGACTTATGAACTGTTTCCTTCTAGAGAATAAAATAAGAAATAAGCAATTAGCAGAAACTATCAGAAGTACTTGAATTTATGCCTGTGGGATCCTGTTGAGGGACTATATTGATGTAAATAAAATTAGGTATGTGTGAAAATGCCTGCTGGTTTGGGACAGGAGAATAGGAATATTCCCTGCTCCCCTAGGCTGGCACACATTATACTTGAGCCATTCAGAGTCTACAGTTTTTGTCAAGTCTATTTGACAACATGCTAACAACTTACTAGCTGCCATATTATGTCTGTCTTAAAAGCATCTGGGAAATCTGTTCTGGTCTTCACAGCTACACCGAAAACTATTGATGAAGGGACTTAATTTGCCAGTCATGTCAGTGTTTGTCACTACTTATGCTTTTTTTTTATTAAACAGCTGAAATGATGGAACACTTTTGGTGTGTCTTTAGGCTGTGATGTATTAAAAAATTATACGTTGGTGTGTATACAAGACTAGTTAGAAAAAATGAAAACAGTCAAGCAAAAACACTGCTAACAGCTTCAGCAGTAGGTGGGTTTTTAAAGTTCTGGTTAAATAGTGCATATCCTGAAGCAGACTTGAGGATGTGTACATCTTTCTAACACATCTTAGTTCCTCTTACTTTGAATAGGCTCAAATAGATTCCACTGATACTTGGGTGTTACCATTGGCCTACCTGCTTGTGTCTACAGGGTTATTTATGCCCATGAAGAGTGTTATACTTTGGGTAGTTATGTATTTTTTAAAAAACATAATTCATTGTTAGGGACCCTGAGATCCTAAGTATAACTTGCAAAATAAAATGCTTGTGTTCCATACCCTGTGTTTTTGGTGACTTTTTTCTTCTTGCCAGTTGAGAAGATGCAGACTGTACCATGCTGAAACGCAAGCTTATCATGTCTATGGATACCAGCGCTAAATTTCCAAGTGCATTGTCCTCATGCTTGGTGATGCCAAGGAGCTTGCATTGCTCACCGTGACGATGTTACTAGACCTCTCAAAAAGAGACAGGGGAAAAACACAGGTCTGACAGCAGTCTCTGTTCCCTTCTCCTGCATTAAAAGGAAGGCAACTTCCCGTTTTTAGGGAGTTGTCTTAGCAGCTATGTTAGCACTTTGCATGAGCCCCTAGGACAGTGCAGTTGTGCGCAGACACCTTTATAGAAGCAAGTGTCTGTCTGCTGTGATGAGCCCTACGATATATACCTGTAAAGTTCACATGATCAGAAGAGAGGAAAAGTTATTTAAGGAAAAGCTAAATGAATCTCAGGCTTTAAATTTACAATGTGCTAGATATCTAAAACAGAACTGATGCCAAAAAGTAGGTGTGTTTCACTCAAAGGAACGGAAAACTGTCAGGATTGTAATGATTTGATTTGGGCTAGGGGGAAGAAGTACTTTTATAGACTTCTTTTTTTTGACACTGACGTATCACTTGTATCAGTGACTAAAACTGTTTCATAAAAATGGATATTTATTTTCAAGTTGGAGACACCCTGTATTGATTTACATAATTGTAATCATATGTTTTCCTGCAAGGGTAATTATGAATGTTGAAGTGTTGCTTAGCTTCTAATGAGATTTAGACACCAAGCTACTTCTTTACCGCCCTGTTATCAGTGGCCTGAGATACCTGCCACATGTGCCAGGGCTGAGAAGATAACTAAGAAATGAATGTGTGTGTTACTTTGTGAAATGAATAAGTCTATGTTGTGGTTTAACCCCAGCCAGCAAGGAAGTACCACACAGCCACTTATCCCTCTCCCACCTCCCAGTGGGACGGGGAGGAGTACTGGAGAAAGTTAAAACCTGTGAGTTGAGATAAGAACAGTTTAACTGAAAAAAAATATTATATAATAACAACTGCAATTAAAAGGGAGCTAACAAAAAGAGAGGAATAAAACCCAAGAAAAAATAAGTGATGCACCATACAGTTGTTCACCACATGCTGACTGATGCCCAGCCAGTCCCTGAGCAGTGATCAGCCCCTCCTGGCCAACTTCCCCGCAGTTTATATGCTGAGCATGATGCTCTAGGGTATGGAATACCCCTTTGGCTAGGTTGGGTCAGCTGTCCTGGCTCTGCTCACTGGCAGAGCATGGAAAACTGAAAAGTCCTTTACTTAGGGTAAGCACTACTTAGCAAAACCTAAAAGATCAGCATGTTTTCAACCTTATCCTCATACTAAATTTAAAAAAAATACAGCACTGTACCAGGTATAGGAAGAAAATTATCCCAGCCAAAGCCAGGACAGTCTGTCTGTCGCTTACCTGCTTGGTGAAGATGGCAGCCTTTCATGTGGGCAGGTATTCTAGTTCCCAGTACATCAAGAACAAGCTGGTGTCTGAAACTCCACATCCCTGACTTTGAAAATCTAGACAAACTTTGTAGCCTGCTCTGGGGAAGGCAAATCCTCCCAGCACTGTATTCCACACAATGAAAAACTTACCTATGTTTTGCAGGACAAGGAACTCTTGCTTGCAGCTTCCCAGGACCTAGAATGGCACAGGTTCTAAGCACATAGAGGCTTTAACAAACCTTCCCAATAATAATCTATTCAGATCAATACTTGTCGTATGCATATATTTTTTAATCATCTTTTACTAATTGGCTATCTTGCTGCAATATGCAGGGAAACTATCAGATTTCATTTAAATTGCGTTTGTATTCAGCCACATGGCAAAATCCAGGTGTTAGTGATAAGTAATAATCTTTACTATTTAAATCAAAAGTGCCCAATGCTCCTTTCAGACTGTCTTCTGATTGCTGGGTTTCGTGCAAGTGTGGCTATTATGGGTCTATTGAGAGTAGTGTTATTCAGTAATAACCAAGTCAACTCCTTGTCCCTAAAGGTGCTTAGAAACATAATAGCATAACTAGTAAAGGCTGATGTACAGATGAAAAGTCAATTTCAGCAATAAATGAACTGATAAACACTTCCCATGGCAAAAGAAAAAAATAAAGGCAGGGACTGGGTTGGGACAAAGCTTCTTGTGTAGTGTCATATTCTGCATAACTGTGTTAGATCTCTGTATGAATGGTACAATACAGTACTTTTTACTGACAACTTCAATCATCCCCTGTTTTCTTTCTCTGTGAAAGTTGCAGTAATCCTAGAGATGGCTGTTTGGCTGGTGTCTGAGGACCTCTATCATCGTCTTTGCTAATTCACAAGATATGGGATGATTAATGGCTAAAGATAGATTCTGGCCTGTGTTTGAGAGAGGAAGAATTTGCTTTTTGCCTATTATTTTATACATGCTATCTATACATCTGTAAGTTTTACATGCTAATGCCTAGGAAATTAGCAAGAAGGGGACTCCATTACCAGTATTGTAAGAAGCCTGGCTAATAGATGAGTTTTGCACATTAGAAAGGTTGGGGCCAGCCAAGGTAAGCCACCTTAGACATTGTCTGCATGCTAATGGCTGTATGATATGATTTATACAAACTGTCTGCCTGTATACATATCTACCTGAAGTACAGCTACTTAATAGGCAAATGTGGCCCTCAGCTATTTTATGTAATCCTTTAAAAGGGACTTGGAACCTCTGGGAGTTTTTCACAGAAGAAAAATCACTTTAGACAAACTGTATTAAGACAATTAGACACACCCCCTAATGCAGACAAAGTATAAATCAATAATGAATGTGTTTTCTCTCTGCAGACTTGGTTATTAGGAGAGTGGGAGAAAAATGTACCTATTAAGGTATGGAAGAGTTAGCTTTGAAGATATTAATACAGATATAGGCTGGCATATGATTTGTATAGCAGTTGGTTTTTGAATGACAGAGTTGTGAGCATGTGGAATTCCTTAAGCTGCTCAGGAGCGTGAGCTGAGCAATATCTGTGATTTGAATACTGGCTGAACTAAAGAACAATGTGTCTTCAGTATCATAAACCTTGGGAGAGAAGATGGCAATTTGCTTTTATCATAAATGAAGACAGAATGTAATTATGAAATCTTATCACAGTAGTATTTTTTTAGAAAAAGTAATATGAATCATCAAAAAAACCAAATTAAATTCAGTAGATGGACACAAATATGATGCAGTAAAACATCATCATCAGTAACATAATAGAGCAAAACATGACCAGCAGCTGAACCCAATCAAAATCTGACTGGATGATACAAAGGTCACTTGACAAGATGCATCAGCTTTGAATCAAAATGTGATTAGGAAAATTTAATACCTTTTAGCCTCTTACTGGTTACATTCTGAAGTGCATTACTGGAACTTGGCTTGGAGCACCCTGTGACATGAGGGCAGGTGAAAACAAATGGTGCCCAGTGTCCTGCATGCTGGTTACGCAGCCCCTGAGGCCAATATGCTCATACAGGTTTAAGACCAAGACTAATCTTCACAACACAAGCAGAGAAATATTTTTTAGCCAGTGGAATATTTTGGTAATTTATGTAGATTTCTATCTTGCTGTTATTTCATGATCGCTTTCACTTATGTCCTTGTGTCTTTATTTTGCTTATTTTCAGAGGCCCCCATCAGCCTCATGCTTGCCTTTGGGACTCTGATCAATGTTAAATGTTTCACATTCCTTTGTACCAAATGCTTCTTCGTGTTTTCTGCTGAATCCTTTATCTTGGGAAGAAAAAAGTCACGGTATGAAACCGTGATGGACATTTCTACAGCAGGCTTTGTGCATCCCGTTGTTCTCTCCTCACACATGCTATGCACATATGGCTGCTGTTCCCCACAAATCTAGGTGGATTCTAATGGCAGCGGACCCAGAACTTAGTTTGTGAAGTTCAAGAGTAAGAGGAATGGGATTTACCAGCAGGGAGCTTATCTTCTACCTGACATCTTCAAAACCTCCAGCTGAGTCATGGGTATTCCTCAAGATAATGGTACCCCTCCCTCGTGGCCCATGGGGGTGTAGCTGGGCCTGATGCTCTTAAGGAGAGAAGTCTTTGAGTTGGGTATTTTATCAGTAATTTCACTTCTAAATGACATTTTGCTATAACTTCTGTCATGACAGACCTAAAGGAACCTATTATTTCTGCATAATGAAACATCATTATTAAAACATAATGGAGACATAACTGACTGAAATAACAGCTGAGAACTTGGTTGTTTCTCCTTTTCTTGATGTGATTTCCACCCCCCCACCCCCCCCCCCCCCGATTTATCTGTAGAAATGTTTTAACTAAGTTCCAAGTATTTCAGCTAAAAGCTATCCTTGTTTTAATGTTGATATCAACACATTTTGCTATGGAGCTGCTGTGTGACATCCAAAGATGGAAACTGATCTGTATGGATGGAGGTGGTAGGTAGCACGTCTTAGAGCAAGTATTGCTGTACTCTTGCTTTCTTCAGCTAACAGGATGGTGAGACAAAGTGAGTTCATGTTCTCTGCAGTAGCCAACTAGAGCTGCTGAGGCTGAGGGAACAGGGCCAGAGCTGTGTGGTATGGCTGGTGTACGTAGGAGGGGTGGAAAGAACAAACCTGGCGATGTTTCCATTAAGGAAACTGGGGAGACCCAATCTTGCAGTTTTCCAGCTGCGAAAAGAGAACAGTCTTTGTCCGTTTCTTGTTGCTTCAACACAGCACTCTCCCCTCAACAGGCAGGCAAGCAATTGCTGATGAAAAGGTAAGGCTCACAGAAAATGGTTCACGACACCAAGCCAAGAGTGGTTTTTTTCTATTTCTCTGCCTACTTCTGACTAGGGTCTGGTCTGTTCTGCTTGAGTGAGGGAAGATGGGTCAAGGATTAAGGAGCTGATACACTTCATGAAAGGAAATATATAAGCACTCCACATCTGCAGATAGTCAGGTAGAGGTGGTTGAAACCTTGTCTGAGCATTTGTAAGGGAAAACAAGAATCAGTTCTTGGATCTTATTAAACTAAATAGATCTTTGGCCTCATGCTGAAGGGAGGACTAAATACAATAGCATGCCTTTTTTTTTTTTTTCCTCTCCCTTTCTGGGTACCCTGTGAGGAAACAATTATTTCCTTCTTTCATCTCTCAAGCAGCACAGGGCAGATTTTGTGGGAAGGTTGTAAAAACCTAACTTGCCTCTATTTATTCACGTTGCATAGTATCTTAGCTGATTCATTCCAACAGACATGCTTACAAATCTAGTTACTATTCAATTGTGATAGAAAAATTGGAATTCAATTTATGCAGTTGAAATGGCAAATGTTGCTTTAGAATTAACAGTGGAGTCTTTGCTGCAAAGATGTTAGAATGTAAAATAGCCCACAGTTAATGTTTCCATACTTACCTTGTCTGCTACACAAGGTAGTCCATTCTGTAATTTTTCATTGGTAAATTATTTCTGCTTTGTAGTCCAGAAATTAGTAGAGAAAGCTGTAAAAAAAAATGAAGCTTGAAAACTTGACATCTCAGCATGTTCCAAGAAGAGTATAAAACATCAACTGATTTGCCAGCTATTAAGGCACAACTGCAGATTTCCATTAACACATTGAACCAGCTTTGCTACAGCAGCTAAAAGTCCCCTTCAAAAGAAGAAAGAAAAAATTCAGAGTAGGTCATTGCCTAAACACAGGGACTAAATTAACTACAAAAAAAAAAAAATTTCACAGCTTCTTCCAGAAAGCTTACTACTCTGCATCACGTACTTCGTTCACACCGGATGAGTCTTAATGCCAAATATTTCTTGGTTTCTTGCTGTTTTCTTTGTTGTCTTCTAGAGGTATATTCTTGCACAAATGATCAACCTGTAAGAAGGAGATATTACTTCTTTTGCCACAGGTGTAGAGAGCAACAAATGAAAGAGAAGTAATTTAGGAGTTGGGTTGTACAGAAATTTTCACTTCAATGCTTTCACTTTGTAATACTTGATTTTAGAGTTATTTAACCCTGCACAAGCATCTGCAATAACAATATCCTCAAAGATTGGGGGAAGGAAAAAAAAAAAAGTCTTCACACAGTTTCAAGATTTTTAACTCACTATTCATTTCACATAAACCCTTGGGCCTTCACATCTGTATTCTGGAAGGCTCCAAGAGGGCTTTCTGCTCCGAACACACGACACTGGAAAGCTGGGCATGTATTAGGGGCTGTGGTGGCACCTCTCAAGCTGCTGTGCTGCTGTTGTGCATTGCAAGTGCATGTCCTTCTCCCACTCTGTACAGTCCCACCTGCTTTCCTCATCTTGGTGCAGGTGATGGAGCTGAGCCTTGACACTGATGCAACCTCTGTGTTGGAGCAGTACACAGCACAACTTAGGGCTTATAGGCACAAGCTTTATAGCAGCTAAGAAATTTGGCAACATGAGTGTCCGTGCAGCAGCTGACTGGGAGATAAGTACCCTGGAGAAGCTTTGTCAGTTAACCAGAAAAGACCTATTTGTCCTGTTGGAGAGGTCATTTGATTCAGGTTTTGGGAGCGTCACAGAAGAGCAGAAACTGTGCATGAGAACAGAAAGTGAGGGTGGTGCTTCAGGCACCTGAGAAACACATGGGGAAGGGGAGTGGGTGCACGCGTTACAGATGGAAAGCTGTAGCTGTTTCCTGTGGAAGGGAGGCACAGCACATGAATTGAGATCCATAGTGGCCAGCCCACTCATCTCGGTGGATTGAATGTTTATGACTAAAACAGTGACAGGGTTATTTTGATACCTGAATTGCTCACTTACTATTCAAGGAGGAGTATGTGCACAGAATGAAAGGAATTGTGAAAGAGTTTATTTCTAAAAATTTTCAGGGAAATAAAAAGAACAAGACAATGGACAAAGCACTCTCCATAAATCTGCATATACATCTTGAACTGATGTTTTCAATCCAATCTTTAATTGCAGGGAGAGGTGTGGTCCCCTTTCCTTGCAAAATATTAGTATCCTACATAATTCAGTGCCAGCCTTGGTATATTTGTGCTGTTATGGACATATGTGTACTCTGGCAATAAGCCATTGTCACTCACCCAGTGGAGAAGAGCAGCATTTTCATCAGCTTCTCCTTCACTGTGCACTCTATCCTGTAATGAGACAGAGCTCCCTGGGAAAATAAAAAGGTTATGATCATGTTAACAAAATTTGAATTGCAGCATTATAGAGGAAGGGAACAAGCTGTGATTTCACATGCAGCTTTCATTTTTGCACTTCCCACTTTTGAGCATGTGGTGTTATTGCTTTGATACATTGGTAATAGGGGTATTTTTTCTTTTGTTCAAAGAAGCTTTATAAATAAACCCATTATCTTATATGCATCTCTAACAAGGGGTCTGCCCCTTGATTCTTCAGCACTATTGCCCTGCTAGGACTATGGCTCTTACTAGTTGATTGATAGCAAGGCTCTTAACCTATATGAATAAAGGGAAATGGCAGGAAAGGAATTGGGATGTACATGGCATTGTCAGGACATTATCAGAGAAAGTCCAAATAGGTACTCTTTTCTGATCTCAAAGCCTGGCTTTTTTCCACAAATATCTGTGGCATAAGCTTGTCCTTACATTAGGTTATTCTTGTTCCTGTATAATTTTGGCAGATTAACAACTCATGAACAAATGACTTTTCAGAAGTCTGCCTGCCAAGCCAAAGTAAGAATGAGACTGCAAAGATGCATCTCTTACTAATGGTCCTTTTCCCAAATGAACTTTCACAGGGTATTATAAAGAAAAGGTTTCAGAAAAAAAAAATTTAGGTAGATTGCAAGAACTGTGGGAAACACTAGAAGGCTACACGTGTTTATCCCTACTGCCCCTGTAATTTAGCTTTCCGCAATAAGAAAGATCTGAAAAATAAGAGTTACTTTCAGATTTAGCTAAAAGTCGTGAGATGATCCTGTTTTTACATTCCTATGTTCATGTAGCTTTGATACAGTCTGCTTATTCTCTGCAAATTCTTGGATCTGTGCTCTATGCAAGTAGAGAAGTCTTCAGTCAGCTCTTGTGCTGTATGCAGTCTGCTATGGGAAGTATGCTACTTGTCATTACATACAAAAATGAAGCAACGCTAAAGCAAGAAGAATTAACTTTATTGTATCTTTTAGGCTTTTTTGTTCACTTTGATGTTTATTCTGTGTAGAAAAACAGTGGCTTAAAAACCTTAAGTACAGCTTAAATTATAGGATGATGTTGCTGTTTCCCAGTCCCAATTTACAATTTTATTTTCTAAGGTAAAACAGCATAAAATGTCTTCAAAGTTAAACCAAAGGATTATTTACATGATCATGTATTTGGATTTGCTTAAGCATGAGAGTAAATACAATTTTTTCAAATAGAAACCTGACATGGTACAACAAAATACTGTCCTTGCCAAATTTTCTAGTAAAATGATAGTTTTTTTTGATTTCTAAAAATCTAGGTATTGCCTGTTATTTCTTTGTTATCCTTCAGTAATTCTTCCTTAGTTAGTAAAATAAACTCTCCTACTTTTCTTTTCCAATGATAAACTTCTATACTGACAATACTTGTTTTAAGAGTTGGTTAATTTTTTTCCTTATATTTACAACCCTTCTCCTGTCCCTAAATAAACATACTGGATTTCAGCTGCAGCTGATCAGCGAGTTTGTTCATTCCACATCTTGTGTATGTTGAATAAGCTCTAAAGAATCTCACTAGTTGAAGAAGGTGATAACTGCTTTTTCTTTTTAGGAAAAAGGCATGTGTCTTGGCGAAAGAACGGGGATGGATAAGCACTATTTCTTCATTGGCTTTTGATTCTTTCCACAGATACAGCTCTGAAAGCATCACAGGGGTTTTTTTTATGGTATCTGGATAGTATTGTGGTATCTGGCAATACCTGGAGTTTCTGTTGGCTGTGTTAAGGGTTGTTAAGAGTGTGCCTGCCTCCTCCAGCACCTCTAGCCCCAGGGCTCCCTCCAGCCCCAGGGCTCCCTCCTGCCTGGCCACTGGTGCCCAGCGCGGTACCCAGGGCCCCTCTCTGAGATGAGGAATGTGGCTGCTGCCTTCCCCTTCACTGGTTCAAACAGTAGCAAAACTGAGCAAGTATCTCAGTGCCACACCGACAGGACATGGCCATGGCCATCATGCAGACTGCCACAGAGAAGGCGCTGCCTTCAGCAGCACCCATGTGCAGGACCCACAGAAACACAGACAGGCAAGTTCCCTCCTTGTCAGCTGGCAGGGACAGAAGGTCACTAGGGGAGACACACATCCAGACACGCACACATCATGTTTTACTTATGACTGGCCTTTCTTACACCACTTCTCTTATACCCCCTTCTGTCTATTCCCCTTTTGTTCCTCCCCATTCCCTAACCCCATATGTTCCCTCATCAGACTGCATATTCCAATCAGACCCCACAACATCCTTATCAAGTTGCAAAATGCTGTTTGTCTGCAGTTTCTTGGTAGACCACCAATTTGTGTGCCTGAGAAGGTGGTTTTTTGTGTGTGTCTTGCCATTATGTTTTCCTGTCAGGTTTATGTCTCTGTACTTTGTTTCTTTTCTTAGTATTCCTTTTTGCACTGGAAAAGTCATTGACCAGATACCCTTAAAAAGGCAGACACTCTCCTTCCACACATCCTTACAGGTTGTATTTAGCAAATTATAGCAAATAGTAACTGTGAGGTCCTTGTAAATACAGCCTCTCAAGGTTAAATAGCAGAATCAAGGAATTGCTAGCTGCTTCCTGCCACTAACATTGAGAATTTTAAACTTTTTTTTTTTTCCTGATCAAATAGCTTTGATTTCAAAGTAGAAGTGGAGTTGGTCTATTAGTATTAAAAAGTTAAGAAGATACCCTACACACAGATCCTGGCTTTAATAGAGGGGTCTGATGGTGCAGTTCTTAAAGCAGAGAACGTTTTTCCAGAAGGTAGTGGGACGCTTCAGTGTCTTAGAGAGCTTCACAGGCCTTGGGAAGAAAGCCATATATTCCCATTAATTGTATGACATCTGATATTTAAGTTAAAGCTAGGGTTTTCAGCAGTGTCAGTGTGTTACCTTAAGTCCTTTCACATGGAGGCACAAGAATAAAAACCTACTGTCCTCCATCACTGTATGTATGCTGTGCTGTTTTTGGGGTGGGTTTCTTTAGGGTTTTTTTGTTGGTTTGTTTTTCTTTTTTTTTTTCTTTTTTTTTTTTTTCCAGTTGTGGTATTTGTTACTATACTCTAAACACTGTCATATTTATACTTTTCAGGTCAAAAGGTGTGCTATGGTGACTTCAAGCATTCTTGTTACAAGTTAGCTTACTTCCAGGACTTGTCTAGACGTGTGGGCTTTCAGGAGGCCCGCCAAGCTTGTGAAATTGATGGTGGGGCTTTACTGAGCTTGGAAAGTGAAGCTGAGCAGCAACTAATAGAAAACATGTTACAAAACCTCACTAAATCAGGCTCCGGGATTTCTGATGGTGATTTCTGGATTGGGTTGTGGAGAAGTGGTGATGGACTAGCCAGCTCAAGTGCTTGCCCTGACCTCTACCAGTGGGCCGATGGAAGTATTTCATCATTCAGGTAAGTCTGTAAAACTGCTTATAGAGAAGGTTTCATGGAAAGAAATGGAAAGTGAAATATCTGGCAAGTCTTCTAGAAAGAAGTTTTGAAAACTTGTTGCCCTATGAAGTTAGTAGCATTATTCCTTAACTTCTACAGATAAAGAGGAGCTGCCAGCCACTGTTTTGAATTTGAAGCTGTAAAGGGATGGCATAGTATGGCTTCAGCCTACAATTTTCTTTGTTCCCATCTCATGAGTTTGCCTCTGTATGGCTTTTGGAGATTTTTCTGCCACGCATGGAGTCTTTAGGATGTGGGCTGAGAGCCGGCAGACAAATTCTTCAAGACTCTGGGCAGCTTGAATCAGGGAGCTATCCACCAAGTGAATGAATGCATGTTATTTAGAGGAAATTGTTCTGTTTCTACCCTGTCCTTTGAAAAGCCTTTAATTTCCTGACTAAGTAAAAAAACAGGGTAGCAGCAGCTCACAGGACCCAGGGCAAAGGGACGGGTAAGAGTCAGGTAAGAAGGAAAAGAGGTAGCAGAGCGGTGGAGTGTTAGTTCCTCAGAGCTGCTTAAAAAAAACTCAGAGATTTTTTTAAGATACAGAGATGTGGAGCCCAGGTCCTAAACTCCTTTCACAGAAGGAGTTGTGGGAAAGGAAGCATATCTTTGAAGAGGATGGGGCCATTGGGACTGACACATCTTCACTGATGTAAACTCCTTTACTTGGCATCCTGATGAACCTTACCTTCAAAATGTGAAAGTTTGTCTTTATGTGTACCACTAGAAATTGGTATACAGATGAGCCTTCCTGTGGAAGTGAAGCCTGTGTTGTGATGTATCATCAGCCGACTGCAAACCCTGGTCTGGGGGGGCCATACCTTTATCAATGGAATGATGATAGATGCAACATGAAGCACAATTTTATCTGCAAGTATGGCCCAGGTAGGTGTAAATAAAATTATATTCCACAGGAGGGACACTTTTTTAGAAAAAGCAATTG
The DNA here is from genome assembly GCF_015220075.1 of Falco rusticolus. Classification (NCBI taxonomy): domain Eukaryota; kingdom Metazoa; phylum Chordata; class Aves; order Falconiformes; family Falconidae; genus Falco; species Falco rusticolus. The sequence goes on along the minus strand of NC_051188.1, from coordinate 105,906,236 downwards.
CCTCTTCTTTTATTAGGGAATCTGCAAATGTCTTGCGGCCTGTGGTACTGATTGCTTTGGTCTGTGAGTGCCTGAGCTGACATTAACATGGGATGTAACTTATCAAATCTAGTGGTAATTTAAATAAACCTGTTTGTATTCAATAAGAATGATGGTTAGCTTCACTGCCATGCATTGCCCAGTTTACTTTGATTTAACTCATTCACTAGTTATTTTATTCTCCACAAAGTGTTTTAAGTGTCCACTTCCTATCTCCCTTGCTTGCTATCAAGTACAATGACCAAGACATCTCTTGGTCTTACTGTAAAACAACTACACTGTCCTTGTAGTTGCAGACCTCTACCATTTTAGACCAACTTGTGTGATGGCTGTTTCAATAAGTTTTGGCTTAAATAGTGAAGTCCAGAACAGCAGGAAGAAAATTCTGCATTTGTGAATGTAAATTTATACATATGAAAAGCAGATGCACACTAGTTCAGATGGTGACAGAAGAAGCCAGATCTTGGGCAATTTGGCTATACTTCCAGACATGACATAGGTTCTGTGTATGTCAATAGAGGAAACATGAACTATAAACTAGAACTTAGTGCAAACAGAAAAAGGACATGAAAAGTAAACTTTCAAGTTGAGCCTGTAACAGTTTCTAGTTTTGGTGGTACTTACAGTAAATGAAAACTTGTTTTTCAGCAAGATCATGCAAATATTTTCAAATAATTTATGACACGTCTGCTTTTCAAAAACTAAGCTGAAAGTAAGAATGCATATGAAATCCTACTCTTAGCAGCTATTTGACCTACCTAATTCTTCAGTTTGCTACCTGCTTTCTTTATGCTTATGATCTAGAAATAATCATACTCTTTGTAGAGATCCATCTGTCTGCAGAGATTCAGGCTATTTTCTTCCTGCAGTTTTGGTAGACAGTTTTCTCACTGTCTAATATCTTAATGGGGATATTAATGACAATTAATATTGCAAGCAAATATTAAATACTTGGAAGACTTGATATACCCACATATTTTACCCACCCACCCACTCACCCCACCCCACCCTGCCCCAAATCTGATCCTGCTTATAAAATTATTATTGACTATCACTATCTCCAGGAGCTCAGTTACCATCTTGGTCACATAGGCCATTCAAGGAACTGTGACATAAACAGTTTTATCACTTTTACAACTGATAACAAGTATTTTGAAATAAGAGAACACTAAAAATATTTTAAGTTGTTAAAATAACAACATTTTTATGTCAGACAATGCAGGTTTGATTAAAAGAGCTGGTTCAAGTATATTTCATATCTTTAAAAACAAACAAATTTAAGTGAAATAATTATTCTATAACAATGAACTGCTACCATTCTAGTTGAGATATAATAAATAATTTTTTTTTATATTGTTTTCACCATCTGAAAAAATGCTGGGTATTTTGGCTTGGCAGAAAACAAAATGACAACAGTAACAATGAAAATGAATTTGTATTTCTTTCACTATGTTGAAATATATTACTGCTGTGTAATGAGGTACATAATAAGGCAGACCATATATAGGTAGATTATTATTATGACTGACATTGTTATGCAGCTAAATATAGTACAACTGAATTGTAGCTATTTATTTTTCAAGCTGTTGGAATAGTGCTTTCTAGCAAAACAGACTATTCTCCAGAAATGTATTTTTCTATCACATGGAGGAGCAGATGTATAAAAGTATATAAATAGGTGTATGGTATTTCTTTCACTACCTGAAGAAAGTACCACAGTGTTTGTAAGAAAATTACATTTGCTATCTAAAACCTAGTGAGACTTACAAATGACTTTTTTTTTTTCTCCCGAAATCGCTGTAATAGCTTCAGCATCAACCATTTGCAATACAAAATACATCCATTTTACCAGGAGTATTAAAGTGCCACATGCAGATTGAATTTCACTTTGTTATCTGAGTATATTGTTTTTCCACAACTTTCCTGTCTCTTTAGTATATTGGTGTATGATACCAGTCATAGGCCAAAACACAGAGGCTGTAGGTGACCATGATGAAGTTGCATCTAATTGTATCAGCAGCAAATTCGGGGCAGTGCTCATTAAGCAGTCTTATTCAAGCAGCAACTACATTTCTGGTAGTCACATTCATTTTCCTAAGCCCTTTTTATAGTACCTCCCTTGACAACATTTACTGTTGCAATATTCAGTCTGGCTTTATATCATATTGATCATTCAGCAATCTTAAATTTAATTATGGGTTGGTAATTGCAACCACATTTAGTTCCTGTCCAGCTCCTGTAGTTTTGATTGTGCAATCAAATTAAAAACTCATCTCCCCTTCTGCTGACTAAAGCCAGCAACTCTGATATTTTGATGTCTTTACATATGGCCAAACATAACCAGTTTTTACCAGAGCAGATGAAATAATTGCCTTTGTTCTAGTAGGCTTTATTTCTTCTTTGATTTCTCCCAGCATTTTGGTCTTTCGTCAGGACCCTTGGAACTGCATGCTCATAACACTATCATGCTAATATAATCTTACGTTAAAGGAATGTTATTCAAACAATCATGCAGGTTCCATTCCTATGCCCAGTATGAGGTAATTAATTCTGTAATATTTGTAAACATTTACGTGTAACAAGAGCCAAAAGTTTAACTTGCAAACCTCTGCAATCCAGCTCAAAGTGATGAATTGGTTCTCCAGTTCTGATGCATTACAAGAAATATGATACTATAATTCCTGTTTCGGTGATTTCACTTCCTTATGTGATGTGTTAGAATCCACGGCCCTTGATTTGTATTTTAGGGCTGCCTTTTGCAAAACTAGACTACATGAAGCTGACATCTAACCTCACAAACTTGCACTGTTTTGTTTTGCTTCATAGCCAACATTCTGTAAGCTTTACTTTGGAAAGGTGAATAAGACTATAAGTATTAAACAGAAGCACTTCTTTTCTTATGTTGTTTTAGGATCGTCTGCACAAATGTAACTTTGAATATGTTAGGAGTTTTATTCAGCCCAAGAAATTAAGGTATTCAGTAATTTAGTCGGTAACCTAGCAGAGGCCACCAAGAATTGCAACTAGAATAAACTATAGCCCTTTTCTAAGGAGCAAAAAAATATGAACTGGAAGTGATTTGACACTAGTTTGCAAATAGCCTCTGGTAAAAAGATTAAATGCTGAAGAATTAAACAATTATTGTTTTGAGGAGTGTGTCTGTTTCTCTGATACTGCATGCAAAATGATGAAAACACCTGTTTTATTACACAAATTTTTTTGTTCTTCAACAATCAATTTCAAATATTGATTTAACAGATAATGTCTTACAAAAAGAATTAGGAGACAGAGCGGAGCCAGATTACGGTAAGAAATTTTGAAACATTAAATTGACTTGCAATGGTAAACACATAATTGTAAGGATAGTTTACGAGAATTTACAAAATAACTCAAATATAACAGGCATAGTTTAGAACTGAAACAGGAAAAATGAATTCTTCAGAGAGCAATATCTTCAAATATATGGCTGTTGTTCAGAACAGCACCATTCATAATTCTTGTTCCAGATGTAATCCCGATTTTGCAATAAAATTGTGTTTACACTTATATATCCAGCAGTTTAATCAATCCTGAAAATGCTCATTTTCCAGTATAAATTAAGATGTAATTAGTATTAATTTTTTTAACAACATAACAGCCATATTTTTTACTCATTATTTTCCTAAAATGTCTGATATCCTTTTCAGATACCTTTCCAACTGTGCCAGCAGGAAATCCTTACGACACGAGCAAACCAGAAGATCAGTATCATGTTATTGCTACTGAAACAGGTAATGTGGTTGTATGAATTGAGTGTTCTGGTAAAAATATTAACAGTGGACTCTGTTAAATGGATCTGTAGCAACTTCCATTATTGTCAATGGGAGGAAGCAGTCTGTTTTCCCAGGAAATGCCCTGGAAATGTATACTTTTGAATAACATTTCAAGAGTCATTCTCTTTGTAACTGTGGAAACAAATCATTTCCATGTCTCCCCAAACACTGAACCACATCTACAGTTTACCAGTCCTTGAAATCTGCACCGTTGTGTCTGATCCTGGTGAGTCTCTGTCAAGGTGCAAGATTTCACCAGTATGCACTCAGCTAAGGAGCGTCTCCTTCTAGGCTGTGGTAACCAGTGCCTTGCCCCTCTCCATCTCCTCCCCACCTCTTTCCCAACACATGTAACAAACATGTGATGCATATATTATCTTTTATATCTGATACTCGGTACTCATAACAAAGACACAAATGAGTCGTTCCCAATAGAGCATGAATTGTTCAGTTATCTGTAGAATAAGCACTGTGCCATAGCTCCCCAAGTACCCTGTGTTTAAGGAACACCACATGCTAAGAGGAGTTAAATTCTTTGCTGAGATTTCTAGTAGAGATGGCACTTCATATCTTGGAAATGGATACCTACTGCCTAGGAGTTTGCTGTAATGCCCCAGCTACTTCATTTAGCAATTTATGTCCTGACTGGAGGCCCGAGGTTCATGAAGAATTGTAGCATGGCCTCAATTCAAGGAATTGAACATCTCTCAGGAGCAACTCAGGATTTTACAGGATTACACCATAGGATTAATGAAAGCTGGTGCTCCGTTTCCACACTGTTTGGCTGGATTTGAGCTGGTTTTCCTAACTGATTTTCCCGTTGTTTGTAACCCCGGAGGAATGGATATACTGATGAAGTGTATTTTGAAAGGAATAATACTGTTTATATAAAACTCATGAACGAACCTAACCTGAACATTCACATTTATTCTTGCTAGTGAAAATATGTTCAAAAGAGGACAATGGATAAGAAAGTCTCCACAATTTGTATGTTAAATGCATACTGTTATAAAACATGGGCATATAGTTACTGAAAAATAGTCGGACCCTTCTGGAAGTTGTAGATCCCGTCTTGTACTGTAGGCAGATAACAAAGTCTTAGCTTGTACCATTTCCTACTCCTTTTATCCAGGGACCTGCAGGGGAGCACCTTTAGCTCACTCCTGATTAGTCAGGGGAGTGTATATTTGTCTTCTAAGGGGAACGGGGAAACAAGAGCAGGATTTGTACCTCTTGTGGTCCTGCATGGGTGAGAATCCAACATGTAAGGGCAACTCAGTAGACAGGTTGTATGGACTGTAAAATTAATAGGCTGCGAAATGTACTCTGTTAAAATACTTGAAATTTCACTTACAAAATTGGAAATCTCTCATTGATGCATATATAAAATGTAGAATTTAAATCCTTAAGATATGTTTTGCATATTGCAGTGGAAGTGCTATTTTATTCTTGATATTGCTGAATCTTTTTTGAGCTTTTTGTATAGAAGGAATGTATAAATGTTCTTTTGTGTAAGAATGTATTTCTGATTTTTTACTCACATGGTTAAGAGTATTTCAACATGGGAGACATTAATGAGAACTTTTGTCTTGTAGGTATAATTCCAAACCTAATTTATGTCGTAATACCCACTATACCACTACTGCTGTTGATACTGGTGGCTTTTGGGACTTGCTGTTTCCAGATGCTTCATAAAAGGTAAAATATACTAATCCATAATGGTCTTATAATGCAGAATTCATATTTCCATTGGCAAGCTATTCATACTGAAAGACTGCTTACACCTGTCCCCAAATATGCAAATAAGCATCTTTTCATCTATTAAAATCCAAGTCATTTACAGCTGTTACAACTGAACATTCACCTTCAGGTTTTTCCACAACATGCTGAAATAGTTCCAGGTCTCTCAAAGTATATTACCATTTGGACTTCACCTGTTTCTGAAGAAGATATCTTTGCTGACCATTTGATAGGCTCAGCTATTGTCAGCACTTTTGCTTCATCTCTTCCATCATGATTACTACCTACACAACATCTGGGCTATAGGAAATAATAGTGAGGTTCTCACTGATACAGTGTGAATGCAAGGACTCATCTCACTTTCTGACCAAAAGTGCAGTTTGTTCCAAGGATGAACCAAAGGGGTCATCAGCTGTTTGATACTGTTTCAGTGTGCGTACCATACCAGCAACAGATGGGCCACTAGAGCAGACAAATTGAAAACAAAATGAAAAAACATGTTTTGAGCCACACGCCAGTGCAACTCCTTTGTACATCATATATCTGCTGAAGATGTATAAAGTATATAGATATGTGTACATAGATGTAGTATCAAACAGATGTGTTATGCAAATAGGAAACACTTCAGCCTATGAAACAGGATATGTTTTGGTCCATGCTTTAAAATTCTTTGGATTTTTTATCTTTCTTAAAATAGGATATACCAAGATATGACAGCATATTTTTTTTTTTTTCCCCTGATCTAGTAATTCTGAAACTTTCAAGGATACTTTTCATTCTGCAGGTTTTTTTCAGGAAGTTCTCAAGTTAATGTAATCCAGAAGAGTATAAACTGAAGTATATTTTATGGGTAAACACTATTTTGGTAAAATAACAAGAGTAATAAACAGAATCACAAGCTGTTATCCCTGTTGAAGAGCAGGAATATTAGTAAGAAATATATCACATCAGTGTTTTAGGAAATTAGAAAAAAATTTCCTCTTTTTAGTCTGTATTTTTTTTTGTCATTTCTGTTTAGCATTTTCTTCAAATGACTGAAATACTTTATTTCAAGTGAGAAAACATTCCAAATGCCAAGTCTGATTATATCTGTATGAGTGAGTGTACGGTGATGTTTGCAGCACTCCTTAGTAATGTGTCTCATTGAAACAAGTAACCATAAAGAAAAGATATTGTGAGGTCTGCATCATAAACTAGATAGTGTCTTTATTTTATGCTCTTTCCTATAAAGAAAAGGAAAATGTGAACTGTCCAACATGTCTTACGGTAGACAAATCTCTGCTTGTGAAAGTTTGTATCCAAACCTCAGCCCTGGCACGGTAAATGGTTGGAAACTCAAAGCAAAAAGTGTAATAAAAGAATAATATGTGTAAAAATAGCAATGATATAAGTAATCTAAATCTGGGAACCCTTATTATAATGGACCTGGATTTCCTGGTAAGTATGATATATGTGGTCATAACTTTTCTGGCAGCTCTTTTTCTCTCCAGAAAAGGTTCAGCTCTCAAATATTCCTAGGAAAACAGTGATTGATTCATGGCCCACTGAAATCAATAGAAATAGTAGTATTGACTTCAGTGGGCTTTGATCAGGCCTTTGAATGCTATAGCAGTTCATCCAGAAGTAATTCACCTGAACTTCCAAGATTTAAAAAATGCATGACACAGATATTGGAAATACATCTTGGAAGATTGTACTTTTTCTGTTAGCTGATTAGTTTGGTAGATTAAATGATACAAGAATCAGGGAGAAAATGGATTTGAATAAAACCAGGTAATTTTTTCAGAATGTTCATTTTGGGTTGCACCAAAGCTGTCAATTAAATAAAACAAATTTTCTTTAAAATTAATTTAAGTCAAAAGATGATATTCTGGTATCACCAAAAATGAAGTATTTTATTTTTCATCTGTTGAAAAATAACTTTGTTTTAAAAAAATGTTTCCCCATATATTTTAAATTATATTTCACATGTGATCTACCTTGCAAATTGTTTTGGTTCATCACAAATAACACAATTCTTGGGCAAAAAGCAAACTTAAAAAAGAGGCAACCACTTGAACTGATTAGATGGACACTGTAGAGCTTTAGGAAAGGGATTCTGTCCTGCTGGGGAAGGAGGGATCCCCAACTTCCCAAATGAACCTGACTTCTCATTCTTTTTTAGGCTTCCACAACATGGTGACCTTTCCTCTGAAAGCCACAATCCATGGCCAACCAGGACATGCCTAGCTTGAAAGGTCATGACTAATTTTGCCTGGCGTTGGGCTCTTAAAGGGTAGTAATAAGGCAAAACAAAACATCTTCCCTGTAGCTAGTAGAAATGATCAGCTCATTCATGCTTAGATGCTCTCCCTTTCATTTCTTCCAGGGAAGCAAGGAGAAACTGCTTCAAAGACCCATCTCCATTATCATCTGAATGCCTTGCAGAAAGTTTAAATTCCAACCTGGTATATTTCTCAGTTTCTATGATTGCATTTCATGGTTGAAACAGCGATATGCTCAAGCTATTTATTGCATCTTCCTTACCTTTCTTACCAAATCCTATTTCCTGAACCAGATGTATAGCTGTTGAAAATTAGCATAGGTTTGCTGAAGATAAGCTCATTTTATACAACTGAAGTTCTGATCCAAGTTATTAAAAAAATGTTCCTGCTGTGTGGCAAGGGCTGTCCATTCAAATTAATTTACAGAACATACCCGATTTTGCTGTATTAATCTGGAAGAAAGTAGTGAATCAGTTTTTTAAAGAAGTGCTGAAACTACTTGATTCATTGCAGTTGCTTTGTTTATAGCATTGTGGCCTGATCTAAAGTCCACTGAAACCAAAGGGAGTCTTTTCAATTAGTCCAATGGGCGCAGGTACATAATGCATTACTTTGTAGGACTTCAGAGGTAAGTCTGGAGAGACTAAAACCTACTGTACTGTCCAGCTCCCTCAAAGTACATTTAAAATCAATGCAGACTCGCTTACATTTACACACCAGGAAAGGAGTAAAACTAAATGTGTAGGCCTGTTGGGATCTTGACTCTCAGGTTTCCAACTTACAGAATTATGTAGGGCTGCTTCTCCACCTCTGGCTTTCACTTAATTTGAAAATAACAACAGCGTGAAATATTCTGGCCAGAGACAAAAACATTTTGATAGAAATGCAGCTGCAGTAGCTCATGAACCGCCTCTTCTACTCAGTAGACTGCAGCGTGCTGTCATCTGCCAGGTAAGTGAGGGAAAGTGGTGTGTTAAGGCAGCCGTAGCAGAGATGCTGCTTCAAGTTACAGGGTACCTCAGGGCTTCCTGTAAAGATTAGAGTGAACATTTTTTTCAGTATTGCAGAACAGGTACTTTTGGAACAAGTTTTTTGCCTTTTATTAAAAAAAACCCACCACAATACAAAACCTGCTATTGACAGTTTTGAATGAAAACTAGGCTTAAGGAAGCTTTCTACTCATCATTCATTGCTAGGAGTCTGATTCATGTGCCATTACTTCATTAGAAGTAGGTCAAGCCCTGAAGGGAAGAGGCTTTCTGGCGTACCAGTACCCACTGGCACCCATTGGTGTATCGCGGTCACAGGGGTGCAGCTCCAGGATTCACACGGGCAGGGTTGTGGTAGCCCCTCGGGGTGGGTGGGCTGCACCTTGAGCATGTTGGTGTGGGCCTGGGGGCATGTGTGCTCCTGTCCCTTATCCGTTCCCCCAGACAAGGGAGGCAGCCAGCCTGTCACCACCCTGCTTGGTGTCCACACCCACCTCTGAAAAGACCACTCTGAATGAGTAGGTGCAGTTGAATGGGAACTGAAAACAATAATTAAAAAAAAAAAAAATGTGGACCAAGTCAGTTCAGTTCCTGGGAGGAGCACTGCTAAGCAGGGTGGTCTGGTAACTTTGGTAACAGTTGTTCACCTTGTCCCGCTGCTGTGGTGTTACGCTTACTGCAGCATGGGCACGACCCTTTTGTGGATGGGGAACCTATGTTATGAAAGCAGCAAAGGTGGCCTTTAAACAGGGAATGAAATACCCAGGTCTGATCACAAACCTGAATCAGGACTGCAAAGGCACAAATGCACTGAAAACAGTTTATATTTTTATTTTTCAGTAAAGGAAGAACAAAAACCAGTCCAAACCAGTCCACACTATGGATTTCAAAGACGCCTAGGAAGGACAGTAGCATGGAGGTATAATGATTTACTGACTGAAAACAAAGCAAAAATAACATTTTGCAGTCAGGCTGTATTATAATGTTATCAGAGAACATTAGCTTGGAATGGCTTGAAAATGCAAAGGATCTACAAGAATGAACTGTAAGCTCCCCCTTGAGGTGAATGTTCAGATCATTTTTATATAATGTTTGATTATTAATTCAGTAACAAAATATGCCATGCTAAATAAAGGGTATGTGTTTATTTTGCTAAAAGTTGTAAGTTAGCTAGTTGTGAGAGCAATGAAATGAAGAGCATTTGAAGTTTTTATGGGGAAATATGTACAATGTATATCAGTTTTAAGACTGTTTGTAGTTAAACAAACCCTCTTTGTTTTCTTTAGTCTCTCATGCATTGTACCCTAGTTGATGTACTGTAAATGGAACTGACAATTTTACAGTGTAACAATTATTTATCTTTGCATAAATGTTTTATACAAAATATTTGTTTAGTATTTATTTGCACACTTACAGTTTTTGATTCTCAGACACACATTGTTTTATTAAACATTAACATGGTTGCTGGCAGAGATAGCTGCAATGTTGTGACATTGATCTGATGTGGCAAAATTCAAGGATTCATAAAAGTAATTTGATGTCATATAATGAATCCATTTTTCCAGGGAATGATCATAAGTTTTTGACATAATGGTCCAAGGTCAACATAAATAACTTGGCAAGTGATACCTCGTTAATGCGCTGCCGTTTGAAAGCAGTCGTTAGTTGTTTAAGTAAAATATTCTTTACTTTTTCTGAGGAAAAAAAATAATATCACAGTGGACAAGAGTTTTAAGATTAAAATTACTTTTTTTCAGTAAACCTATTTAAAAAATGCATTAAAGATCATTTAAATATAGCTCATAGTTTGTTAGGAATAATGTAAGGTATCAGAGTGAAGACAAATGGCTTTTCTTGGAAGTGGCACTAATAGATTGATCCCAGCATTACTCAGACTATTAGCTAGAAAAGCGTTTATTATGTTAATTGATAGACAGGTTTAGATGTAACCCTAATGCATTTAAAGTCTTCTTTTAGAGTTATTATTAATATCATTAATGTCCATTCTCTTTGGTTCCATAAGAGCTTTCTGTGCCATAAGAATAGTTTCACCAGCCATTAGGCGCAGATCTTTGCGTGGTAGCAATAGCACTCTGATTTGTTGATGACAGCCTGGTGCAGTAGTGGAAAGTTAAGGGGTTTTCCTGCAGTTTCAGCAAGAGTTCAAGAGCATGAGTTCAAGCTATTTGGCTTTACATTAACACAGATTCAAAACTACTACTGTGTGGAAGCTGGGGAGAGACGAACAGAAGCAAAACTGTATTACTCTGGGTTACCTACGCTGTGCTAGCTGGTGTTGACCACAGCTTTGAGTTCAGAGACAAATGTGTATGTGTATTTTTCTAGATAAAGAAAAAACATTTAAAAGTTCAATATCACTAGTACTAATTGTGCAATGCTATTGCTGAAGCACTTTTGGAAGCATCTTAAAGTTACTGTTATGCTATGTTTTTACTTCCTCTTTGAAGAAGCTGCCTTCTGTAGTTGAGTTTAAGTGTTGCTATTCCTACTTCAAATATTCTGTAGTTTTTCTTGTAAGTCACAACTTTCTTTGCTTGATCACTTACTTCAATTTCCTTTGTAGTGATTATAAACAGACCAAAAAATACTATGATTCTGCATGATCACCAAGACCAGAATTGTTTTTCTCCTGACTTAATCATTGCTTCACTCAACTGAGGGCAAGAGACTCCACTTTCTTGGGAACGGTTGGGTAAAAAGAACTTAGTTCTTTTTATGGTCTTGAAGAATTAACTCCCTTTAACTTAATTTAAGGATTAATTATTTCTTCAAACTTTGTACTTCCAAAGGATGTGTAAAAGTGTAACTGTTGATATTATGATTAATGGCACAGAAGTGATTTCCATGCAGCAATTAGGAGAAAGCAAACACCTTCAGATGCCTTTCTTACAAGGGTGAACGTGATTGATTACTGGGCAGTTATCAGTATGGGCCAGTCTTAAACTCTGTGTGAAGGCCAACGGAAGGTGGCATGCAATGCTTTTATTATAATGTACTCAGATTCTATACGTAAATAAGAAATATTGGTTATTGGGACAAAATATTTCCATATCATATCACCTGCTTAGGGGAAGGAAATAGTTTCCTTCCATGTATTTCCTTTACTTAGGATTTTTAAGTTTCTTTAGCTTTTACCTAGTATCTAGGAACAACTTCTTATGTGGAAGACTACAAATGATGCACAGATCAATCCTACAGTATTATAACTCTCAACTTTAATCTGGTAATTCTTTTCCATGCAAAACATACAAATCCCATACATACACGAATTCTTTTGTCTTTATTTTCCTTATTTCCACACTCAAAAGTGAGATAGGAGTAAGGATAAGAGCAGAAAGGGGGGGAAATAGGTGTGCTGCACACTTCCAGAGAGAATACTTACAAATTAGACTTTAAGCTGGTATTATGTTTGGATTTTGTTTGGGTTTAGAGAATCCAGAAAACCCACAGGTATATATGTGACATGGTCCATTAGTAGCAACAGAATTGCTGTTTAATAAGAAAAGCAAACAAAAAAACCACCCCTTGACCTTCTGTCTTTCATATTCACATTAAAACCTACAGAACAGAGAAAGGAAAATTACTTCCAGTTTCAGGTGACAGTTTTCATCAACTAAAGCCACTTCAAATAAGCCTGTTGGCTTTTATGTATAGCTATGGGGTCCCCTTGCAGTGACCACATTCCCTTCTGCTCACTGCCTCTCTAAATCACTTCCAAATGGCAGCAGTAGGTGAGGCAAGGAACTGAAGGAAGGACAGTAAACCTTAGCTAGTCCTCCGATAGATGGCATGGCTTCAGTTTGTCATTTTAAAAACATTATATTCCCACTGCCCTTATTTTCCCCAGGGAATATAATTTTTGTTTTATTTCTGTAGTGATCGCGGCCTTTTGCAAGCAAGAAGTGTCTGAGAGGAAAGCTCTTGTTTCCTTCTCTAATCTTTTAACCTTTTTTGGGTGCAAGTGAGTGTAAGTCAGCATCAAGCTTCTACCATCCCATTTCAAAGTATTTTGGAACTGTGACTCAATTGAAAATAATCCATGCTGCCCATGTATTTTAACTTGGTAACGACTGGTTTCTCCACAGGTTAATATGCAGGCAACTGACGTAGTGGAAGCTGAACGGAGGTTAGAATGTGGTCAACTAAGGTTATGTTAGTTCTATCTAGATATAAATTAGTTTATTTTTATAAATTTTAATTTTTAATTATGCTAGTCTATATTACATATATGTTTCTATACCAGAGTTTATAATATCAATTTTTTCAGTCTGATGGGCTGGTTTATTACAGTATAACTGAAAATACATGTATGTATTGCATTTTGGGAAGCAAAAATTACACATAAGTAAAAGTATATTACTGTATTTCTTGGAAGCACGTTTTTCCAGTGACTGTATCTGCTTTGAGATGGCTCTTGTATTATATTAACAGACTGAAACACAATTTACGATAGTGATGTATAGTAAATAATGAAGAAACCATGTCACATTTTAATTGAGCATTTTAATGTAATTGCTTCATCCAAATCAATTTATACTGATAGCAGAATACACTTTATTTTCAGTGGCTGTTTTCTAGTAAAGGGGAAACAGTAATCCACTACAAAAGACAGGATTTGCAACTTTAACATTTTAATGTTAAAAACTGTGTGGTTTATATGAAAGAGTCTAAAACATTTTATCTTCTGTCTGGCTTCATTATATCTGCCTGTGTTCCTTGTGGTCACAGATGTGTTGATAAAACTAAATATTTTATGCTTGAACTAGTCCCCTAATGCTTATGAAGACCTGAAAACAGTTTGGGACCTGGTGTTTTTTATCAGTGACCACCAACCTGTGCTTGTAAGCTAGCCTTGTATTTTGAGCGCTTCATATCTGCATTTAGTGTTGTAAGCACCAAGTGTGGGAGCTGCTTACAAGAATCATACATCATGTGTAGATACACATACACAGTAAGTTAGAATGCATTTTATGTTTTCATGCAGTACTTTGGAATTAAAGAGATATTAAATTTGTACATTAGGCTGAAAACAAATAAAGGAAATGCATCATATTACACTAAGACACCATTGAACTTAAGGCATTTCAACAAGTAGATAATTATATTTTAATAGAAACCTATCTAGAAAAAAGCTCAAGAAGATAAAAACCCTTCTTCATATTCTTTCCCCTTTAGAATGCTGTAAGGGGCTGTCATGATAGTTTTTATACAAGCACAAAATCAGTATTAAAAGTCACTAGTACAGGAAAAGCATGTCATATATCAAAGGAAGCCTATTACTTCTTACTCACCAGGAATAGCCAATACTCCTTATTGTCAAACATTTTTAGAAAACATTACTTTTCATGAGAGGAGGTTGCAGTATTGTGAGCCTTGGTGTACAGAAGCACATATCTATAATTGCTTGAAAAATTGCCAAAACACTTGTCTAAAAAGAAAGCTAAAAAGCTGTGTTCAAACCTTATTTAACTCTATTCATTCCAAACAAATTACACAAGAGAGAACTTTTGGCTTACAGTCAGTTTATTCATTAGAAAGCAGCATGATACAAGATACCAGCTTTTATGCACAATCCATAAACCTCATTCCAGAGCTTTTTATAATAGACAAGACAGAAGAACTCCCATGAGCCCAGTTTAAAAAGATAACATATGCCTTCACTTTGGATGTGGTGAGATTCCTGAAGAGTTTACTATGAATTGAAATGAAAATGCACATTGAAAAATACAGTGTAAAAACATAAAAACAGGTAATGTTTGACCTGAAAAAAATAATTTTAGACCATTTTTCAATAAAGCATTTGCAGTTTGTAAACTTTTTTTTTTAATGCCCATGTTTTGTAAAGCCCTCCACTATGCATTTAATGCACTGATGTTCAAAGAAACTTTTCCCATGGGCTCATGTAAAAGAAAAAATAAATTATATAACTATTTATTAAAAAACCCACAGCATCTATTTCAAAATTTTGCTTTCCACTGGTAATGGAGTTTTCAATAATTAATATTTTCCTCCCCATAATTTAAATATTTATTCAGTTTATCTAACTATGAGACTGAAATGCCACTCTGGTTTACATCATTATACAATGGCTTACTTTCAACCTTTAAGTTCTATTGCTATCATTAAAAGATATCAAGCTAATAGATTATTTTTTTGATCCAGTCCACAAACATGGTGACTCGAACATACACTCCTGGTCTTTCGTGAAGTGCACATTTATAGCCAAATGATGTTACACCAACCAAAAACCACTTGTTATCATCTTCAGATGTCAGAGGGCCACCTGAATCTCCCTGCAATATGAAATTCAAAAGTTAAAATTGAACATTGTCAACTCTGAAGCAGAGCCTGTTTATGATGCTTTGTTTGTGTTGATCTTTAATCGTAGAAATTGTATCCCTATATATCTTGGGCAGCAGAAGTGAGATCAATATGAATTCTTCCAAGTGGAAAAATTATTGGGATAATCCATTTCCTTTTTTTTCTTTTTCATTTTTTTCTTTTTTTTTTTTTTTTTTTTAAAAAAAAAAAGGATGCAGTCTTAAGCTCTTACCAGTCTTTCAGCACAGGACTGAGTTTTAACTGATCTTTTTTTTTTGCTTATTACTTTTAAGTTTAGCCCTTCATCTTCCACAAAGCCTGCATAAATGTGTAGGATTATTTTTCAGTTGAGTCTATTCAGCCAAAATGTACTTTTAGTTTCAGTTGCCCCAAAGTTTCAGCGGTTTTGAATTTAGAGAAAAAGATGGCAAGTCTGCCAGAAGAGGAGGCGTCCTTTTCTCACACCTCCTTCTGAGTAGTTTAGCAGAGGTCACATTGCAATAGTGTGGGATACCAAATTTGATTGATCCCCCAGCCTGAGTGGTGGATGAGTCAGCCATGAGTGTCTTGTTTTGATGAGGAAGAAAACAATGACTATTTTTCATTGTCTATCAAGTTAGTTGAACCAGAATTATTTTTGTCTTCTCACAGCCTTGTGAATGGAGTTTTACAGGAACATTCTGCAAGGATTCAGCCATTAAAATACTTCTGCCCATAACTCTAGGGCATCCACAAATGTTCAAAGCCTGTGACAGCAGCCTAAAGGCTGACGCACTATCAGGACTCACTTGTTCATCTTTCCTTGTGGTTGAATGGTCACTGATCACAAGACTGGCCACTGGTACTCTGTATCAGCCTATGGTGCTGCACTGCTTTCTTTTCAGTATGAGGTTCAGAAGCAAAAAGGAAAGAGGAAAGCCACGGAGGCTGCAGGAATGGCAAAGGAAATTTGCATACACTCTTCCTTCTAGACTAAACTAGTCGAAGTCACTGCACCTGATGAAGGCTTAGGTTGTGAGTGCAAGGCAAGAGAAATTATTTGATAGTGCTTCTCATCAGACTTGAGGAGAACCAGCCAGTCTCCATGCTATAGACTCCATGTTGCTCGAAGAAAAATTATGTGGCAGCCAATTCTGACCATATCCTCAAGGAGAAGCACTGTGTTATAAGCAGATCTGGAATGGATAAAAACCAGATCCCCAGGAAGCAGCATATGTGATCAATGCAGAAAGGCAGCCTCTCCAACATACTGTGGCATCTACTTACAGAAGGTCTCCAGTCTACAGATTCTGGGGGAAACCAACATCGCTCTCTCTCCTTTCCTGTATGAAGCATTTCTGAGACTTCAGTCCATTTGGTATTTATTTCTCTGTAGTCTGCTTTTCCCTAAGCTTGACCCTCTTTCCTTCAGGGAATGACTCATCAGTAATTATTCAAAGCTTAGTGCAGAAAATATTTATCTTCCTTCCATGGTTGTTTATGTCAACGTGACACAAAATAATAGGTTTTTATCTTTTCAACTTGTATCCTGATAAAGTATTAAATGGGCAAAACACTGCGAGTAGAAATCACATTAATGGACAGTGATGGTTCTGGTTTTAATGATTAGGGGATCAGGGAGCATTTTACTCAATAATTAGATGTGGTATATGCTAGCAGTGGAAATAAGTTACTTGTATTTACCTGACAGGAATCTGTTCCTCCCATGTCATATCCCGCACAGATCATATTCTCAGTAATAGTGTATTCTGGCATCTGTTGTTGGCATTTTTCATTCAAAATGAGAGGGACCTTTGCTTCTTGCAATATATCTGAAGTGGGACCTGATGAAAATACAAAGTATGTTTAGCTGCTGTGATAAATAGCGTACATCCCGCTCAGAACACTGATGGTTTTGTTCCAGTTCCAGCATGCTAAGCATGCTACCGAGCAGCAGGAAACCCTGCCTCGCTGCTGTCCTATTCAGGCTTATACCCCTGTAACACAGTCACTGATTAACTGGTGCTCATTAACTGAATCCTGTCTTTCATTTGTGTAATGGGACTGAATTTGGTTATAATTAAATCAAGATTGCTAAAATCAGTGACTATGAACTCACAATGAGGAGATCTAAGGGATCATTAAGGGCTTAGGAGCTTGGATTGTCCAATGTTTCCTCACTATTCATTATGTAACTTTGATTATTTCAAGTTTTTTAAAAATTTCTTTTACTAATTCCTACTCAAAATTTTTAATGCAATTTTATTCTGAAAATGTAGAAACAAATGTGTACAAGCAACTGTAGAAGTGAAATGGCATATTTATTATTTCACAGAGATTTCAAATGATATGCAAACAGAACATAACATTTTACACTACAGTCAGTATGCTTGACTTCTGGGGAAAATCATTTGCACATTGTCAGAAAGACTAATCTTCCTCCTCCCCCACCCAGTATCTGACAATAAGATGTACATATTTCATGTTGAGAAAAGTAGTCATCGTAACATCTAAGGGGATGCAATAAGTTTTTTTCATAGTTTAATGATCCTAGGTATGTATATTTTCTCTAATAATTATTTTATAACTCTATTACTTTGCTTTAGAGAAAGAACAGTGGAGGAGCATAGTTCCCAAATTTTCCTATGGAGGAATACCTCTCTAAACTATTTTACCTTAGCAACCCCTGTGGAATCAGGAGCAAGCTTTCCCTCACAGCTTCATGCCTGTCATAATTTTCCAAGCAGATGACCCACCTTCATTCATAATACGACCCCAGCCAGCAACAGAGCAGTAAATTCCTGGTAAAAACTGCTGATTTTTTTCTGGTAAACAAATAGGTTGTATGTAATCTGTGAATGAGAAACAAGCAATCACTGTCAGCCTCTTCCCTGTATTCAGGGTTTTATGAAGTCACATAAGAAAATGTTCATTAATTCACACTCACTTTTTGAGCAAAATACCCAGGAAGTACTGGAATGACTCCAGAATGATTAAGTTGTGAAAAATGTACACCCACCCCATCACCCTCGTATTCTTAGCATAGTTAAGAGTTTTGCATAATAGAGTAAATCTGTTTTGTGGGAAAATAACGACTCACCTGTATATTGCACTTTGTATTGAAGGTGCATGAGAGCAATATCACTATCCTTTGTACGCTTCACATAATGAGGATTTATAACTATTTGATCAATAATTTGAACTACTGTTGCAGGCTGTGTCATATCTGATTGGTCATACAAGCCAAGAACTGCTTTCCATTGAGATGGTTTTAATTGTCTCCTAGAAGTTGCAAGGAATATTCACAATTATGAATGATTAATGAAAGTTTTAAAAAATATGTTAGGTAAAATGCTAATCTTTAACCTCATGGTAATTCATAGCATTTGCACATTTTGTCAAAATAAATAGAGTGTAGTGGATGTACTTACAATTTTGTGATAGTAATACTATCTTAAACATCTACACTGTAGAAATATGTGGTTCATTTTTTGTGTTAAGCTTATAATGCATTATTTATAAAGAATTAATCAAGCAGTAGTGCAGAGGAGGAAAATACATTAACTAAATTACTGTGGCTTTTTAAACACTGTGAAGAATACTGCTGACTGCCCACCAGGCAATTAATATCAGTCCCAGTTAGAAAATTGTTATGGAATATATAAAGAATAATAGGTCTAAGATGTCGCTGGAAGTGCTGCAGCTTATGAGCTCATAAAATTGCTCTCTTAATTTTTTAATCTAAATAAAAAAAAATGCCAAGACAAAATGTGACATAATCTGCATTTTTTGCTGAGCTACACATGCTTTTTTGAGGCTGTATTTAAGTTAGGGAAATTAATTATTTGCTATTTTTAATCAACCAGTTCATAGTTTTAAAAATTGTAAAAAAATATGTTTTCAGCCTGATTGTTGTACTGAATTGGTTTCTGCTGATCTTTTGGTTTGACATCAAGAGGTTATCTCGTTCTAAACTATGAGCATTTAAGTTAAATGTTCAGTATTAAGGTGTGAAACTGCAAGCTCCCACTTAGGAACATTCCAGCAAAGTCAAGATGATAAAATTTAAGAGATTTAAGTGAAAATAAAAACGTGATTTAAGTGAAAAGGAAGTACCAAGACAGGTGTGGATTTGTTGTATGAGAACTAAGATGGCTTAGTCCTTCTCATTTCAGTGTCTTTGTGTGGAATATAGCTCCATTACTGTATTGGCATAGTCTCCACTGCCTTACTACTTAGCTATTTATAATGAAAGTTCTACTGTAATTTTGAATATTAATAGATTTTTTTTTTGCCATTCCAGTTTCTTCTTCTTGCCATTCCAAGTTTTCTACAAGACTTGGGTTTATTACAGATGTTATGGAAACAAACACTAGAAAATATTTAAATATGCATAATTTCTTTGAGTGGTACAAATAACACCATCTAGAGGATAGGTAATACTGCCTAATCAATGCACATAAATCTAGATTCATTCCAATGATGAACAGTAAATCTTGATCAATTTATGGTAATATACAGGAGGAACAGGCAACGCTGAGTTTACCTTTATGAGGTATGATGTCATCCTTTATACCACTGGCAGAGATTCAACTAATTAATGGAGGCCCACATTAATTATGGGTTAAGTGCAAATGCTCAGTGCTAATACCATATATTTAAAGTGCAATTCTTCATTGTTCATAAAATGGTGCTTAGTTTCTGTGATTCTCTGCTTTAAAGTAAGGACTGAAGGTTTACCAGAATGTAAAGGAGCCTTTAGCTGAGCCCACAAGTGGTTCAAAACGTAGTAATTAAACAGTGAGCTGGCTGTCAATTTTTTGTATCAGTGTCATAAATTATTTGTAATCTGATGCATCCTTAATGAAACTGCATATAAAACAAGTGTTTCATCATCATTAAAATAAAAAAGACATGGCATGGGTGTCATATGGCTATCTTAGCTAGTTGCAAAGATGCCCTGGAGTCAGTGGAGAGAGAGGTACTTGTGAATTTATATTAACTTCATATAACAGTAAACATCTAGAAACCCTCTAAAAAGTGCCACTCCCCAGTGATTTCCTTTGAAAGTGTGTTTTGCTCTATCCGGAATTGATCGATGGCTCAGGTCATGCTTCAGCCCAGCTTTACTGATTGATGACTGTCCACCATTTGGATACTTGTATGTTGTGGGATTGTCAGAATGTGTGAGCTTCTGAACATTACCCGTATACACAGTGTGCTGCTGTCACCAGCCATTCATCACTGACAAGAGAGGCTCCACAAATGGGTCTGGAATTAAAATGGAGTGAAACTATCCAAGGCCAAGTCCCTCTTCTGGCATCACTTCCACCTACAATCCTTGTTCCATTGTTCTGAGTTACTAGTTGTTTTCCACAAGCTAAAAAAAAATAATAACAATAAAATAAAATAGATTTGTAGATTTTTAGGGGGATATAGCATGTTTTATTAGACTAGTGAATATTCTTATTAAAAATAGGCTTTGTAGTAGTATCCAAACTGCTATTCAAAAATACTATTATTGTGGATTAAAGTTTGGTGGTTTATAGCTGAAATCAAGGTGCAACTTTATAACTTAGATTTAGATATGTTCTTCCTCAGACCTTCTGGATTTTTTATATATGTGTTTTCAGTATAGACCCATCTCTAGTGTATACTTAACTCTGAAAACAAGTGAAGACTGTAACTTTTCCTGTGTTTATCTGATTACAAGTATAGCTTTTACAGTCCATTCCCTAACCTTTCAATTCAAGCTATAAACATTAGGCTTTATGGACTGAACAATTTGATTTCTGTGTGAAATATTCCCAGGGTATGTGTACTTACATTTTATATTACATTGCAGATGAACCACCAGGTTGTTCAGACAGTGTTCTCTAGAATGAAAATGCAATTAATCATAGTATCTACACACCAGATACCTCTAAGTGACTGTCAAATATATACACACACATATATAGAAGTGTATATAAGCATATATATATACTTAAATATGTAAGTACATTAGATTATCAGTATCAAATGGTTAAATTGTCCAACAAAATTTAATTAGATATTTATTATAAATACACAACATTATATTATATATAATACTAATTATACACATTCCTCTTCAATGAACGCTTAACTTGTGTTATTTTGCAGAAATAAAAGTAGACTCCCCTTGAATTTTAGGGAAATGAGTCATCTGTCTGTGACAGATTCTCAACAAAATTGTAACTGCATATGCTATTTTTTCTACCTTTTGAGATGTTTTCAATACCTTGCCACTAGAGATCAGTGTGACCAAAGAATTCAAGAGCCTAGTTTGATATGACTGTATTTTTTTACCAGTTACAATGCACTCTAAAATATATAGCTGCATATACAGGATTAGAAATTATTTAGCAGAGATATAAAGCCAGAGCCTGAAGAGCACATGACCACAGATCAAAACTACTAAGCATTTCTGGTACCCAGAGGTTTTAAGATTATCTTCATAGCTGGTAATGAATCTGAACACTTGGGACAGTGTGTGTGTTAGCAGTTTAAATCTGATACATACAGAAATATATCAGAGAGGGGAAAAAAAATCTGCCAATGGTTAGTTTGCAGTATGCATTTCCACATAATTTAAAAATAAAAAAAGGGAAGGATACTTTAAACATGAAACGGTATTATGTATCCTTCACTCTGCTCTAAAATTTGGTATCCGTTGTGAGGGAAATAATGCATGATGTGACCCAGCGTTTTCACAATGGCAGAGTGGTGCAAGGGCAAGTGGGAACTGTAACCACCCCCCACCTCCCCAGTTAGATTTTCACTACAGAGCAGGTAAGAATGAGACATGCCTCCAGCCCTGAATATTCTCACATAGCCATTTTCCACTTCAAGATAGATAATTTTAAATCTGTAATTTAAAAACTGAAAACCAAAATCTGTGATTTGTATTCAAATCTGTATTGACTTCATAAAGGTGTGCCTTGGTAGTGAGACAAACACAAGGAAGACAACCAGAAATGCATAAACCTGCAGGAAACCAATACCATTTTCTGCATAAATTTCATGGCAACTAAATACTCTTGACCAAGCTCCCTCCATAGGAGGTGGGCAATGGTACTATATATTAGCTCCTTTATCCAATCCTACCTTCCTTTTAGATAGATTTATAAACTAGTCAAACTAACATCCAACATGACAGATTTGTCCCCTTTTTTTCACATTGAAGCAGGGAGTTGCATGTAATGAGAGTCTCTGTCCCACCACTAGTACCTACTGATGGCTTTAGTAGAAATTACTTCATGGGCTTCTACTTTTTCTTTCTGAACCTAGCTGCCAGTATGAAAACCACTTCCTTGCCTGCACTTCCATTCACCGGTCCTCAGTTGCCTCTTGGTCAGCACAGGAGAGTCCAAAAGGCAACAGAGGCATTGCATGTGCTGAATACCCATCCTGTGTGCTTCTCTGAGTCTCATCTATGAAGCAGCATGCCGGGAAGAAATGTGGAGTGGTTGAGACGTCTGTAAATATGATCTTCACTTAGGACTAGCAAAAGCAATTATGCCTGTGGAATCTCCTCACATATATATTCAAGGCAGGATTTTGCCCTGTTACAAAGCTATCCTGCCAAGAAATACATTACCTAAGGGCATCAGAGAACAGTTTCGCTGTCTCTGCCACCACAGCTTTCAAGTCCTATGATATGCACCCTCTTTTGCTTCTATGGTAGTTACGCTTGAATAAAGACCAAAGACAATGTGAGAAATACAATTTATAATTTGATTACCAGTTAATGAATTTGGTGTGGGTTTTTTTTTTTTAAATTATCAAATCTGTGTCATCTTTCTATTATTCATTATATGTACCAAAAAAGTGTGCAAATGTGCAAATGGTGTCACCCTGTGAAACGATTCCTATCAGCTGTCCAGATGAAACATGGTAGAAGATACCTATTTCTTCAGCAGATATACAACTAAGATAAATGAACTTATTCCATTTCCTCCTGCATTAATCACTCTCTAGTGTTTAATAGATATTAACAGAAGACATCTTTAAATCATTACTCTTTAAGATCTCTTGTGGCAATGCTGGTTTAGATATCCACTCAAGAAAAAAGAAAAATAGCTTGCAATGATATTCCATTAGTTTAAGATACTTGCATTACCAATGAGAATGACAAATGTTTGGGATCAGCAGAGTAAGATTAAACCATAAAATGTATTTTTTTTTTTTTACTGTAGATAAAATACAGCATGGCAAATTATGAATTAATTCCTACTTTGTTACTATGTGGTATGTTTATGAAGGAAATGTAAAAGAATGTGGACTCGCTGTATTCAACATGGTTTCAGCATTTAAAGCAATTAGACATAATTTTCTGCCTTAGTGCTTTTGGTAGGATTCCAGAAAAATGTGTATAATAACCCTTCTTATAAGTAGAAAGATAATACTTGAAGTCATATATATATATATATATATATAATTTGATCATAGCAAGCCTTTCTCCTTTTGGAGGTGTACTGTAAATCCCAGAATTACCTGAGAATATAATACTGTGCTAAAGTTAAATTTTTATGTAATCTGCAAGAAACTTTACCAGAGTATAGGACCCTTCAGAATCACTTCAGCTGTTATTTTGACTGAGAAAGATTAGAATATAATTGAATGTATGCCAAGGATCATCTCATCTAATGATTCACTTCTAAACGTGGAGACAAATCCAGAAGTCATTTTCGAGAGGGAATGATTTGTCTATATATAGATATCTGTATGTGGGTTGCTTACTTTAGTAATTAGTCCTAAGTCTGTATTAATAAAGTCAATGGTTTACAGAAGTTCACTCATCATATTTCAAGACATCACCTTCATGGATCACACTTTGGAGTGCTTATTTTTACGTTGACTACACAGAGAACCTAGTGTGATAACCACTATGTAACTATGGGTGAATGCCACTCCAATTCTTCTACTATATTACATATTCATAATTAAAGATTTCTAGATAAGAAATGTTTTGTAAAAATAGCATTATTTATCGTTTCTAAAGTAAATGTATGAAGACTTCACTTAAGATTGTCCTGAATGCTAGCTAAAAATGTAGCAAGCATCTCCTTTTAAATTTACGATAGATGGACAAGAATGGAAAGGGGAAGAGTGAGTTGCCCAGTGTTACACAGAATTCAGCAGCAGACAGAGAATAAAATCTGGGTATGTTTATAGTCCAGACTTCATATAGAATCATGTTACCTCTCAGATAAACTTGAGCTAGAAATTAGTGTAGAAATTATCACCACCATACTTTATTTTTTGTATGAGGAAGAAACCTCCGTCTACCCACCTTTTTGTAAATATTA
The DNA here is from genome assembly GCF_015220075.1 of Falco rusticolus. Taxonomy (NCBI): domain Eukaryota; kingdom Metazoa; phylum Chordata; class Aves; order Falconiformes; family Falconidae; genus Falco; species Falco rusticolus. The sequence goes on along the minus strand of NC_051188.1, from coordinate 105,881,739 downwards.
GGCTGTGGTTCACTGTTGTGGTGATGTTGACAAATGGGCCATCTCCAGTGAATAATACAGTTGATGACATATTTGCATCCCTGGAAGGAAAAGACACACGTGCATAGTTGTAGGTATTTTTTTCCTGTTCCACCAGTGGAGGAATGTTTGAGAAATGATTATGGTGGTTGAATAAACTGCATCATTTTATTCCTGAAATAATTACTATTTATCAGTTGATATTTGAGGCTTGAACTCACATGAATTAAAATGCAACTCACCTACTTTCACTCTTACATCTTACTCTAAGATTTATAATACTACAATAATATTGAAAAAGACAGAAATTAATTATTTTAATAGCATAAAAGATCAATTTCTGTTTTTCTGTGTAACAATGAAGGGTTTGCAGTACCAATTTTTAAATATATGGATCTAAAACTTAGCATGCAAAATGGAACCATAATAGATGAACCTTGGAAGATCACAGTTTTGCTTTTTTGAGGGGAGATAATTACATCGATACTATACTTCTGTGCCTAAAGAAGAAATGAAACTATTTTATATCATGAAGAACCTAATGGAATAAATGCCACCTTCCTTAGAAATTAGTTCCACCTTGTAGATCTGTTCAAATCAAAATAACTGTTTGTGAAGTAGAGTCAAGGGTGTCATGTATGCTATTGAACAGGACAATTCCTCTGAAGTGGGGTATATTCCTCAACTAACTGTTTTTTTGTAATTATGGCCTTTTGAACACCAAGAATTCTGTGTGTTATCAGTGAGATAAATTGTTTTAATGTTTACAACCCATATCCAGATTTACTTTATAACCCATTATGCACCATATATTTTGTGATACTGCATATGACCAGCTTGGAACATACACTCAAGAAACATATTTGCTTTCTCTTGAGGAAGCATGGGGAAAAAAGATAGCTGTGGTCAGACTACATAATTTTTTGAGGGGTGACAGTGTACTCCCACCTGAGCCTTTAGCCATACATTATCTCAGGTGCAAGAGGAGAACAATTTGTGCAGGTTTAATACACAGGGAGCACCTGTGTAGAAGGAAGCACCATCTCTTCTCTTCAAGTGCAGTAAATCTCATTCTCCTGGGAAGTCTAGAATCATCCTGCAAATTTGCTGTGTATGGAGAGTAAGACCGGCCATAGGAGAAAGGGGTTCAATAGCTCTGCTGTGCCACTAGGACAGCTGCATGACCTACCCTACTGAAAAAGTAATTACTGCAGCATTTCTCAGCCTGGAAATGATCAAGGCCTTAATGCTGTCTCTAGATAGATAGGTAGATAGTGTCTGTACACTCTAGTTCACAGACTTTTATATTGATAAAACACTAGTACACTAATACGTATTTCAGAAATTACCCCAGAACCCTGACTTGACCTGTTAGATGGTCTGGGAGAGTAGTGAAGTGCCAACCCAGGTAGGTAAAGTCAAATTATACAATGAAGAACTTAAGTGAGACCAGTCTAATCACTGAGCTACAGTAAGTACAAATGTGTGAAAAAGGCACTAAATTGTTTCTTTGAAAAGAGTGGGCCAGGAGCTTTTACCGATGTAAAAAATAAACATGTTGTCAGGAAAAGCTTAGAGTATGTACATTTATGAATATCACTGGCTTATATTTTACATGGCATATTATACCAGGAAACTTCAAATGAATGCACGTGTGCTTTACTAGATTACTCTAACAGACTCTGTAATAGGGCAAACACTATAAACCTTCCAAGTCAAAGCTTCCACCAACCTCATAATACTCGTGAAGATCTCTTGACTCACCTCAGTATCTTTCTTGGTCTTTTTCAGCAAAGACTGAGCAAACTATTTCCCACTCCTCTGCTGAAATTTCTGGATTACAGTTTGGCACTTCTCTGAGCTTCTCTGTAACCACAGGAGCTTTATTAAGCTTTTTGAAATAAAATCTAAGCCCTTTTTTGAGAAAAACATTGATAATTTCATTTAGTTATTTAGTGCACTGAAGCACACACAACTGGAAATCTCTAAGCCTTTTATTGGTAAATGATGAGGATTAAGCATTCCTGTAAGTATAAGAAATCTTGTACTTTTTTTCCTGGAGATATTCAGTTTAGTAACAGGAATATAGCCTTTTCTGCAGGTCCCCAAATGCAGTGTCACAGGTCTCTAATTTCTGTTTTGGAAGATGATCTTTTAGGAATCTTTCAGGTTGTGACAAAAATGCTCTTTAAGAGGCTAACCTAGGTGTTAAGTAACTCTCAATCTATTCAACATGTTCACCAGGCAAAACTTTCAGAAAACTTAGAGAACAGTCTTGGAAGTTTATTATGCACAGATGTAAAGAGATATCTGTGCAGTGAATTCCTCAGATATTATTGGTTTTCATGTACCTAAATACTCTATGGATCACTATGACTTCAGCCTTTCTGTTTCGTAAGTGCTCAGTAACGATAAGCAGTTACAAATGTTGTGAAAGATTCACATTAAGTGGTACCATGCTGAAAAAAAAATTCAGAATAAGGATAGAAAGAAGTATGATTGATAGCTCCAGTTCTTTTCCCTGTTTAAAAAAAACCAACAAACCAACTATTTTCTTATTTGAAGAAAACATGTTCACACATTTTGCAATTAATTGTTTAGTTCTCAGGCTGTGGAATGTTTGCAGTTTGTTTAATTTGTGTTTGAGACACAGGGCAGTGTTTCTTTTTCATCCACTGATTTTTCTGACAGAAAAACAAACAATGAAGAATAGTAGTAAATTACAAACAGGGAACATTTTCTTGGGCATAAAAAAAGCTTTGGTCATGTGAATTTATATGAAGAGCTGCTGTTTTCTAAATGCTTGTGTGCACACAATTTTATATATGAAAATTTGAAGATGATAAATAGAAGTAACCTCTCTATACTTTCTGGATTTGAAATGAAGCTTCTTAAGCAATGGGTTTAAGCAGTGTCTGATCCGAAGTGAAGCTGTGGACCTACAAAGCCAAAAAAAGTCATTGAGATTCCTCCTGTGGCTTTCAGGTCAAAGTGCATATTATTACTTGGTGACAACTATCGGGAAATTAATTCTATCACCAGATTATTAGGAATGTCCTAATTCTGGTTCTTAATGCTGAAAACATTGAGAACCAGGTTCTTACATCCAGCATATGACACTCATTGGCTCTACAGAAGAGTAAGATCATGCTCTCTGTTTATTATCCTAACTTACCCATCAGAACACAATTTTTTTTTGTATAAATTTTTGGGGATCATTTCCACCCCTTTCAGGCTATGTGTTACATTCTTAGCACACTGAAGAACCTAGGTCTGACATTCAAAGGCAGGATTTTCTGAGGTGTCTCCAGGAACTAGGCATGTAGCTACTACTGACCATTCATTTGTGGGGAGGATGAAAACCTAACTGACCTGGAAATCTCAACTCCAATGACCTCATTTCCTTCTCAAGAATTTTGCACATTTATGAAGAAAATACACTGCAGGGCTGAGAGTGAGGCTTAAAATCTCAGCCCTTGTTAGACTTCTGGGTATGGCAAAATTGCAGTCTGTCCCCATTCCTGCATGCAATTCAGTGAAGACCCAGATGGCTCTGCTCCCAGAGAAACAAGAACGTTTCACACCCGACTAGTAGAATGTTGAAAAGCTCAATGTTGGTTCAAGGAAAAGTGATGCTAACAATAATCGGGTTTTAACAGTGTTGTCAGATGCACACAGTTGCAAGTGCAAGCTGAGCAAAGGGTCTTGTTCAGGTTTCTCAAGTGCATCAATTTGTGCACCTTGCACTCCAGACTCATTAAGAATATTTGTAAATGATTTACCTAAGCTATATTTTGTAGATGAACGCATAAGCATGCCTGCAGATTTGCTTCCTGTTTGGCACACATCACAAATGTGACAGTCACAGATTTGAAAAACGGAGGCAAAAAGATTCACATTTGTGTTCTATTAGAATCTGCATGGAACATTGCACTTTCTAGCCCTGCTACATGAATAATTGGGATATGCTACAGGACTCCTATAATTTCAGTTCTTTTCATAAATTAAACAGTAAATGAGATTAACAAATATATAAGCAATTAACAGCAAAAGTAAATTGTTCCAGATGAACCTTAGCCTCTTTCTCTAATGAAGCATGATTCTAGGTAATTATTCAGTATGGGAGCATGAGCTATAGCCTACTTAAGACCTGTTGTTACAAACATCTGTTAGTAACAAAATTGCTACAGGGGGATTCATGGAAGGCAGAAATAGCATAGTGCTTACAGGAGTTAAATATATGTATATACATATGAGTATTTTATCCTATTCTGTAGGATCAGTAACAGCAGTAGCACCCGGGATATGAGAATGTGATGCAATTCAGGTTTAAAAATATTTTTTCTTGACAATGGGAATATGTAATAAACTAAGAAACGGAATTAAAAACATGTAACTAGGGAATGTAATAGGATTATTTTTAGCAAGTATATCCAACTAGTTTATATAGACAAACTGAAGTGTACTGCCACAGAATGTTATGGAGACAAAAGCAGAAGTAATTTTTAAAAGGTAACAGAAAGTACCATGGAAGACAAAGTTCACTGAAGCCTATCAAAAATTAAAAATGTAAATTAAACTAGTAGACCACAAAATGACTAGTGTCCAGAAGTTATAGAGGGAAAGGAGGCAGGGCAGGTGGAGAAAGAATCAGAGGAAGAAGGCTACTGGCTACTGTAAAGAACAAGGTATTTGACTAGAAGAACATTTAGTCATCGTTTGCATGTTCTTATATGCATGCATAAATGAGTTAACTACACACATAAATTACAATCAGGATTTGTGCATACAGTTATCTGATATTTATGTAAATGCAGTACTTACTCAAAGGGAAAAAAGTAAAAATAAAAAAAATCAAATCCAGCACACATTCATCCAATGACTAAAAGTATTTTCAAATAACACTTGGATATTTTTCTAAGTCCCCTTAACTCTGTGATTTCTACAATTAATTTATCAGAAGGACATTGGCAGACATCCTACTTTGGTCAGAGACCAACATAATGAATTGCAACCTTAGAATTTAATTTGATTATTACTTGGATAAGTGACATTCCCTAAAAACCTCAGCACTGTAGGAAAGCTATTTATTATTCGGTGAATGGCAGTGAAGTTGCATACAGTGTAAGTAAGGCCAGAATTTAGGCTATTAATTTTACCATAGATTGAAAAATACAACACTTCTGCACTCAAACCTCCCCACCTTTTCCCTGGAAATTCTGCTAAACAGTGACCGACGCCAAATGTATTTTTTCAGTCATATACTTCCCTCCTCTCTCCCCCTTCTAAGTGTGCCTCAAGAGAAATAGTTTCCTCACCCAATAGCTCAGGTCTAATGATAGGTATGAAATGGACTGGGAACCCAATAGCAGAATAGCCAGGTGATTATCTGGAATTTACTTGAAATGAACATTAGTATGATAACAGAGCAGCCAAGGCTGCCGTTTGCTCCAGCTTTATTCTTGAGCCATCCTTATAAGAGTTAAGATGTAAATGGTGACATAAAGCGACAAAAGACTAATACCTCCACATCAGTCTCTCATTATTCTCCATTATGTATCCACATGCCTAATCTGCTATATTCAGTCATCAGTCCTGTAATGAATGCCATCAAAACAGGGTCTGTAACACTTACAAATTTGTTGGCACACCAAGCACTTCACTTGCCACAGAAAAATACTTTTGCCCTTTTTTTTGATGGTAAAGACACCAGTAAAATGATGAGGAAAACACCAATATACTGCAAACAAGTTACAAGGACAATAAATGTTTTTCACTCACTCTAACCCCAGTAGCTGGCAAACACTGTCTGAAGTCTGTTCATTCCAGTCATCCGCACATGCCAGGTGCCACGTCTTCCCAATTCTTGCCTGTACCAGCCCTTCAGTGCTTAGAGAACCATTAAGCAATCTCACTGTAGACCAAACCAAAATGAACAGAAGCATTTTAGATAGGTGGCAAACCACATTCCCCACCACCCCAAGCAAACAGAACTGTAATATTAACAGACATAGTATTGGCAGCAAAGACCAAAAAAATGTTAAAATAAGTTACAGTGGTAATAAACCCAGCATCTCCAGGATGTTGTGTTCCCACAGGAAGGAAATGTTATTGTCATCTCCTTCTATATTTCTGCCTCAGGAAAGTTTCATACCCTGTATTTTGCAAATGTCTCATGAATAGACAATAAACAGTATATTTTCCATCAGTTCTAACCAATGTTTTTCCTTAGCCAGCAATATATAATTTCCAGACACTATGTGAAGCTTTAGCTCAGTAACACTGACTGGAAATAAGGTTAAAATCAGAGCTGACAGAAAAATTGGATCTTCCAGTTCCAATTGCCATGAGAATTTTCACTGTTTTCATTGCATCTTTAGTTAAAGCACACACACAAAAAAATCAAATCTCCCTGAAAACCAATCTTCCTATCAAAACTTCTCCCCAAACAAAATATTCAGAAATAAAATTCAGAAACTCATTAACTATTTGGTGAAAAATCTTATGCTATTGGCATAGTAAGGAAGGAAGTTGGACCATAAGGCTTAAGAAGGTCAACAGAATCCCACATATGTCTCAGGAGCTGCAAGCTGCATTTCAGGCAAAGGACAGTTATTGCTAGCATAAAGTAGGGGAAAATGTATAATGCATTTGAAATTTACTGGTTGCCAAAATAATTATTATAAAAAATTTTAGTTGTCCAGAAAACATTTTTCCACTAAAATGTTTCCAGAAAAAAAGTAAAGCATACATACTATAGCAAAAAAAGAAGAAAAGAAAAAAAGAAGAAAAAAAAGATTTTTAGGAATGCCTTTTTGACACCTAGAGTGCATGAATGAAAGAAGTGATATACAGTGATAAACTAATGATAAACCTCAGTCAAGAGAAATATTTGAGCAGTCTTGAAAAATCAAATTGTTTGTATTGTGAGATTTCTCCAAATTACTTTTGACATTTCTCCTCTCTTCTACTTGTACTATAATTCCTTTTCCTTTCTCCTCATCAGATCCATGTTCTCCAAATATATTGTTGGTAAGGAATAAAACACTGAGCACTTAAAAACTGCTTAATTAAAATGTCATATATTTTAGAATTCTGCAAAGGAGAAGGTATCCTATGCCTTTTCAGTCCACAAGAAGTTTCAGAAATTGAACTATTTGAAAATGACAGTTTGTCTAGTTCCAATTGCCACTTCTGATAAGAAATTGAAATTGGTTTCAGGAAAATGGGCAAGACTTTTGGACACTGGAAAGACTCGATGTGAGGATGTCTAATTTAATTTCCATTTTATTTAAAGGCTTAGATTGATTCAGCCTATGTTTGGATTAAATGGGTTTTTGGAAACAAGTTCTTTTATGTGGAGTAATTTTTTATGAAGTAATAGACAATCTATGGAAGAATAAATCTTTGGGAAAATGTACGTCATGTTAATGTAGGTGATGGTTACCTTGTTCAGATGTTCTTTAGCAAGGACTGGAAAAACCCATTCAAGTCCTCTTTGCTTAAGAAGAAACTGAAGTGAATTTTATTCTATGCATTTTAAAGGAAGAATATGTTTGCAACAAAATAGTTAATTGCACTAATGTGAAGACTGAATCTGTGCCTTCAGACATATATATGTATACATATAGTTATATATGACACATACACAGACAGACATATATATCTGCATGAAAAAGATGTTGAAATCAATGAGAACTGCCAGCACACATCCAAGGACATACCTGATCCCTAGCAGTCCTCTTTAAAACAAAGGAAAATTATGTTGTACTGAGCTTAAAAGCCCACTTTTAACTTTTCCATTAGTGCTCCATAATAGACTGTCGGAAACAGCAATTTAATTTCTGTGCTAGGCCCAACATGATTTAAACATTAGTTTTACATTTACATTATTGTTTAGAGAATGCTATTTCCATGTTACGTGAAATGAAGCCAAATACTGTAAACCTACATTTTGGAAAGTACCATTTTACCAGAGGAATAAGCAACAGCAGCTGTTGGTCTCCTGGTAGGAGCCTGCACATCCACTATGAGCAATGGATGCTGCTTTTGCAGCTGTGCAATCCTGCCACCCTAAGGCAATGCCTCCACAAGCTGGAATCCAGGCAGGCTGCAGGGTGCCATGTGCTGCAGTTTGGCTTCACACCCACAAAACTATCTAGGAGTTTCCAACAAGAAGATTCTTATACTCTACTCTGCGCTGCAGAATGTATACTGCTGTGAGAATCAAATTAATTACAGCAAAATGTGATAGAATTTGGGAATACGAAATGGATACAGAAGGAAAGCAGGTAATGAATTTCCATTTAATTTTGAGGCCATTACAAGCAGCCACCGTTTTAAGCATAGAGGAACTTCCTACCTTTTCCAGAGGTCTTCATGACCTCACATATGCTTTCTCAGAAAAGTGACTTTGTTGTTTGGCCCTGAGAAACTCAAAGAGATACTGCTGTGTAAGTTGGCATGGGCTGCACACAGCTGCAGTAAGTAGTTTATGCTAGCTGAGGTTTTGTGGCCATTCTCCTAGGTGATTCTTGCCCAATATGCATGTATTACTTCTCTTTGTATGAAGGAAACCTTACTGCACTTTGCTTCATCAGAGCCGTCTTCGCACTGAGGTAGGTTGTCACAAAGGTTGTGCAATGGTATACAATCCCCACTACCACACTGATGCTCATCAATTGCACAAGCTCCTGAAGGAAAAAAGGAAAGGAAAACAAATCTGTAACTATGAGGAAGGTTGATGTTCACTGGAGATCATACAGTTCACCTGAAAGAAAAGTTGAGTGGATAGTATGCAGAACCCTTGATTTCCTTTTCTTTCCTATCCATCTCTTTTTCAAAATAAAGATTATTTTCAGATAAATAGAAGCCAATTAAGAATGAAGTCTGTGATTTTATACCTTGTAGTTTCTGCTATAGTTAGCATTGCTTGTTTACTAGTGTTCTTCTGTTACATGTAGTAAACTTTGGAGTCAAATCCTGATTAAATCCTGTCAAAAGGGGCTAATGATTCCAAGTTTCAGATGTTCAGCACTTTCACAAAAGTTTAGAGACCTTAAAGTATGTCAAGTCAAGCACAGTAGTAAAGAATCACTGAAAGGCAAGAGTCTCCTTTCGAAACCTATCTTGGAGGAAAAGGGGAAGAGACAAAAGTAACAGAAATTTCAATATCAGTTGCGTAACAGAAGCAGATCAGATAGAGAGCAAATATAAAGTTATAATTCTTTCTATGGCCAAAGTGTATTTTTAATGGCACTGTTCTATATATTTGGGGAAAATATACACTCATAAACTCAAATTCTATAGAAAATTTATTTTCTTTATTTTATCTTCCTGGAGTTACTGACTGAAGCATTTAATTATCTAAAAGTCTCATTTAAGGCAAGATAATTGCTTTGCTTTTGAACTTTTAATATTTATATAAAATGATTTATTTATTAGTCAGTAAGGCCTGTTGTACAATATGGAATCAAAAGAATATGGTCTATAAAAGGACTGAACCAGATTTTCATGTGTTCAGTGGCCATAACTGATGCAGATTTTCCACAGAATTCAGTTCTTACTCAGACAAGCTTTTTATTATACTGCATACTACCCAATAGTATTTATTTTCAAATTATGCTTCCTTTTCAAAACCTCAATATTTCATGGCAAAATAAAATACAAAGAATAATTAGCTTTTTTTGGTAAAATTAATTTATGTACTGACAATCCTTTTATCCTTGGGCCTGCATGTTAATGACACTAGTCTCTGTCCTTTGGCTGCAAGGATCATGAATAAGCATAATTTTCACGCAAATGGAACTTTTAAAATATATTTAACCAGAACTGGCAATGGCATCTTCGAGAACTCTGCCTTGCTAAGCTTGATTTTTATTTTACAACAAAATATGGGCAAAGCTGGCTCAGCAAAGATGCTGAACCAGCTAAAAATAAAAAGCATAGTGTTGGACTGAACAAATGGGATAGAGAAGGTAGAACAAGAAGCAGCAAAATGGTCATATGTCCATATAAACCTACCTCTCAGCCTTGCACAATGGGACTAAATGGAGCTGATTTTCAAAAGTAAATCAATGCTTAAGACTTTTTTTAAAGATTATGAAAATTGATCTTACTGTTAATCTACAAAAAAGCTGCAGCTAGCTAAACATGCTGGGAGATACTTTTTTATGATGCTTAAAGTAAGAAAAATATCATATATTCTTGTTGACTTTCTGTTCATGGAAAGGAATGGTACTTCACACATCTCTGAATACAAACTACTTTTTCCTTCACTTTGTTCTGCTATCAGACTTCCACAGAAGCAATAAAAAGCCTCTAATTAACTCCATCAAGATTTGGCTTAGAGTAAGTGTTTGTCCTAGTAAGCCTATCGCTCTTCCACATACTTCAGCATTTGGGTCCACTTTGCATAGTTTTAGAGAGCTGGTTGGTGAATTACTTATATGAGTGACAGTCTAATTGCAGCCCCCCAAAAAACCAGAAGTCTTTCAGAAGGGAACTGGCTGGGACCATAAACACTGCTGAGCAAATATGTGAAAGACTGTCTTTCCAGGTCCTTCACACCTTAAGGACCAAATTTCTAAAAGTGCAAGAAAGACCATATTGCAAACAGTAATTAGAGTTACCATATACATTTTTCTCTTCTAGTGGTGTGACTGATAATATCTTACATATGCATTTAAGAATACATTAACAACACTTTCAAATGAGTCACAAAGTGATACTCTTTTTGGGGTCTTGTATAGGGAATAGTTTGTATTTACCTTCAATAATTGAATAGGTTTTGGTACATTTTGAGTCAATTTTTCACATAATATCATACAGATTTGCAGGAGATACAGACATTGGTCCAATTACACTAAAGCAACAAACCCATCACTTTTCATGCTGGAAAACATAAAGTACAGATGGGTAACTGCTAGGCTTTTTCTCTTTAACATTTTCATATTTCGTTGATCAAATCGTGAGAGTCACCTTCCACTTTCCCCTTTTTCTCCAATGTATTTGACCAGTGTATAACCTCTTAAATACAGGTGTTCATGTGCTTACCTAGATGGTATCCAGTAGTAAAGTTTGCAAGAAATCCCTTCTTTGTTGCAGATTTATCCGTAAGGAGGATTACTGTCATCTGGTTTGTTGTAGAGAAGACATCTGGCAATAGCCCTTGTCCTGTATAGACAGCTGTTCTCCAGCAGAACATGAATACATTTAACCAGTTTTGTTCTTATGCATTTCAAAGTGTTTGGGGTTCGAAAACAAATATTGCTACTACATGAATACAATTATTCTGCCAAACCTAACTGTTATTAGACTGCAATGATCAAAGTTCAAGCCCAAATTTGACATAGCCATATAAAAAATAAGGTTCAGCTAAGAGATTATGCTTGTTTTTCCACATACATGAGCAGTCTTATTTATTGAGAAGTTAATTTCATTTGGATTGCATAGAAAGCAGAGTGTATGCAAACATTTGGGAAATGTGAGGTCACATACAGTATGCTTTCTCATTTTCCTCATAATTTCTGAGACCCAAAAATGTGAAGAAAAGTAGAATGAAATTAGGGATAATTAGTTTTCTTTATATTATATCCATCAGTTTGCTTCCAGCTCTCTGATTACATTCATTTTAGTACCCAATGGTGTTACTTGCCCAAAAGTAAGGAATTGGCTCCTCTGCCATCTCTGATTTCAACTACATCATAAATATTTTCCAGATCAAAAACCTGAAAATGAAGTTGAATGTTTTTTCCATTTTCAGCATTTAAGTACCATACACCTAGAAAATAATAACACATGCACACACTAAAATCAGCTTTTTGGTTGTTACATTTAAAGTGTCATTTTCATGTTGAAGTATTTTTTGGGAAAATTGTCTCTGCTAAACTGTTAAGAATCACCCAGGGGACACAGAAGTCTAAATCTTATCTTTGAAAGCAACTTATGCTGTCAAGATCCAAAATTCAATTGATTCATTCTCTAAAACACTTTTGAAAACTGGATTTAGGCTCCTAAGACATATACACATGCATGTTTTTACCATTCTGATAACTGTGTCCCTAAAATAGCAAAGCTAATTCTTTTGTAACTGTGAAAATGTGACAAATAGTCTTGTGACTTAAGTCTTATTTGATAGTAAGATAATTTGTATAATCAGTGACAGAAGCCTGTCTTTCAAGTTAGATGTCTTTCAAGAGAAGTATTTGCTTGTTTAACCTATGCTTTATCATATGTAACCTATGTTAATATGGATACTATGGAAATCTTGTAAAGAAAGTAAAAAAAAAAAACCACCAAACATTTTTTTTTAATCTATTCATAGAATGAGAAGTATCTTCTCACTAGTAGGAATCTCATTTGGGAACTTGTGAAATTAATGCCTGGAAATGAAAGCCATATCTCAAGCGGGACAGAAACACAAAATTACAGCTCTTGTGATGAGCATCCCAACACAATTCTCCAGTTAAAGGTGAAGTAATAAATAATTAAAATTTCATTAAGAAGCAATGGCAAAATTCTCTTCCTTGCTTCATCCATCAACAGCACATAGTGGGCCACGTTGAAACTTTTTCACTTTTGTCATCTGTAGCTCGATGTAAATCAAATAACATCAGTAGAATAACGTTTTCACTGGTATGTTAAGAAACACTCGATAAAGAGAGGATCCCTTCCAAAATGCATGCACACGTTCTTTGCCCCTAGGTAAACTACTTAACAGAAGAGATGATATTAACCTGGCAAATACATTGAGCTATAATGTTAAAATGGGGACTTTCAGCACTTTGTTTGTTGTGGCATTGGCATAAAGGTATTTAACATAATAGGCATGCATGATGGAATTGGCCTGTCTGAACCCGTTCCAAGGGATTATCCTTGTCTTCATCACTTTTTATTCAAATGGCACAATTCCTTAGCTTCTGCTAAGTGCCATACAGAGTTTACTTAAAAGATCCCATTGTGTATGGCTTAATATTTGCTTGACAACATCTGACTTGGGAAAGCAGATTTAGTATCTCTACTTTTATATGGCTAAACTTTTCCCAAGACTTGGAGAAGAATGACTTACAGAAAGCTTGATTAGGATAATGGTTTGGGAAGTTTTCAGAGCTGAATGTACTGTTTGGCTCCCACAGTTCAACTGGACCTCCACAGTCAGCTGAAAAAGAAAACATTTCAAAACCATAATTAACCTATTGTCTTACTTTTGCCTTCCATTGTATCAAAGATAATTTAGAAAAAAAAATTCTGAAGAGGATATTCAAGCTAACTTCATCACTGTAAGGGTTCAGTTACAGTGTCATTAATATAAAGCTTGAATGGTGAGTTGTTAGAAGCCAACACTGATAAGGACACAGCATTGAGGAAAAAACACGTGTAAGAATTTCACTGTCCTTATTAGTTATAGTGTCAAAGTCAGACCTGCTGACACATACAATCGATGCATAGTGTTATGTACAGCTATAGTCCATATATTGCTGTTTGTGAAGTGCTAGTGCCCAGGTACACAACTGTATTCACGGTGGTGCTATGAGAAGTCTTTGGCATGTAGCTAGGTGAAGGACACAGGCTGTCCTTCCTTTGGTGATTATTGTTCTGGAAGCTGTGCATATGACAGAAAATATGAAGAAAAAAAGGTGTGATACAGTCAACTGTATAATTTAATAGGACATTATTGTAAAAGGTAGAAAATGTCAAAGAAAGAGGGAAAGCTGTTCCCACTCTCCCACCCTCCCAAATATAACCTGTTTATGCAGTTGACTTGTATGCCTTGCTTATTACCCAATTGATCTTGCAGCATTAGCAGAGATACTCAAGTATAAAGCCCATTTTGTCATCTAGAAAATAAACTTTATATCAAAAACACCCTTACACTGTTAGATTTCATCAGCAGGACCCCAAAAACTTTTACAGTTAAACTGTGTAAATGGTCAAAGTACCCATTTTTTTTTCTTTGAAAAAACTGCTCGAGTAAGAAAGGTTTTTATCATAAACTTGTGTATGTACTTATATATAAAAATGAACAAAATTTAAAAGCAAATATTGTAGATATGTATATACACAGATGTAAACATTCACACACATAGACATATCCAACAGTACATTACATATTCAATATTATCTTTCAATATATAGTTTAGGTGGTGGTTTACATCCAAAATATGTCAGCTTCATATTCAAAATCTTTACTTCATGTTAAGAAATCTTATTTCTTTTCATTTCAGCTTTACCATAAGAATGAATTTTGGTGTGTTCCCTCTTCTGTTGTTTGCAATTACTTTATTCAAAAATAAACAGGGCTCCTCCACCTGCTTCAGGAAATAGAAGTTAAAACAGAAGAAATCTACCTTTTTTTATTTTCCTTTGTTGTGGTTTTATTCTTTGAATTAGATTTTATATTTTTAACTTTCAGACTTTGGCTAAACTTTTAACGCTCACCCCCTTATAGCTCAAATTTTGCGTTTCATTGTGTCTGTCCATATTGCACACTCTGAGCCACTTGCCTGGGAACTAGGGACATAATCTACAAGTCCTACTGAGTTTGCCCAATTGAATCCCACTGGGAGGAAGCCCCACTAAATACAAGAAAGATTCGAACTTTCTCATGACAGCCATCTTCTAGAACTTTCTATTTCACAAAATCACTCCTGGCAAGAAAAGCCAAACTCTCCAAAAGGAAAAGGAACTGTTAACAATCACACACTGACCACCAAGCATATTATGATTTAGCTGTATGGCTCACAGTGAGGACTACTTTCTGTAAATACCATTAAAAACAAATATAGACTACACTGGCTTTTTTTATAGCACATTACTGCACGTACAAACAGACACACAACTACTGTAAAGTTGCATGAAAAATACATGATTCTTAGACATATCATCTGATGATATAAGCAGAGCAAAACCAACTTTCTTAATAGCAGAGTAGGGGCAACTTATGGTGAAATCTGATCTGGTGTTAACTACAAGACACATTAGTAATGATCTTTGTTCTCCTGCGCTGAAAAATGATGGAAGTAATTGATTTTACTCATGTCTGGAAAAACTGTTTTAAAAATTTCCAGTGATCTTTAAACACAAACTTATGTGGAGTTATTTGTATATCTGTCACTCGTTAGAGAACCAAATAGCAATCAGCACCAATAAACTTGGTCCTTTCATTGAGCATAACAGATAATTTTCTCAACACTGTAGAAAATATATGACATATTCATAAAATAATCCTCTGTGCTTTGTCCAAAACATTAATTTATATCGACATACACATCTTAAGTGTGGAATCTACCCTGTAATTTCCACACTGTTTGTGTTAAGAGACAAGTTATAAATCAATACGAAGATGAAAGCAATCCGGTTTAGATGAAAGTGTAAGGCTGACAGTTTTCTGCAAAAGACAAAAGCAAATCCAGCTTCCCTATCCCACCACTAAAATATATTTTTTTTATTATTCCATAAGCTTTTGTGGCAGTGTGAATGATGCCAGTGCCTCTTACTGAAGCTCTAAGTCTAGCAAAAGAAATTGGCTCAGCTCAGATTCTTTCATCTTTTGTTTACAGACATGACATTTGTAGTGAAAACAAGTGTTAGTAAGCTCATACCATATCTATCAAAGTAATTTCAGACTTCTTTGAAGATGATTGATAACATATTCACTTTCTTTTCAGCAGGTTACAGACAGCATATGCCTAGCATGCCTCAACAAATTTATGCAAAAGATTAGGTTTTTTACCCAGCAACAGCTTAGACTGTTCTTTTGTATCATATTGAAGGACAATATGGATCCTCTCTAACCTGTTTCGTAAATAGTTCTATGCCACATGACCAGTTCCTTTTTTTGAATATTAAAACTTCATCGCCATATTTTGGGTAGACATCTATAATTTGAACGATATTTCTTTGGTATTTTCACAGCAGCACTAAGCTACTATTTACCACAGGGTCACTCTACCACTAATCATTAGACCAGGGGTCCTCAATCCAGCCCCCGGTATTTACAGACACACACACACCCCCCCCCCGGGTTGGGGGGGGAAACCAAGCAGCCGCAGATCTGCCACTTCATCTGCGCGCCGGCCCCTGTTTAAAAAGTTTGAGGACCCCTGCTTTAGACTGATGCTAACTTGTGAGGTATGTTTACCAACAGCACCTGAATGATGGCTGGAGGTGGCAGACATCAGCACCTCTCCACAGTATTACTTTAGTGAAAATGACAATCGAATTCCGAAATTCACTTTGGTAAATTATAACTGAAATTACTAGTGTTATTAAAATTTAATGTTGCTGACAGAGACATGTTCTTGAACTTTATCTCCCTGTGTCTCAGGATGGAGCTCTAAAACAAAATTTTGCTCTTATAGTTAGAAGGGTTTGTTTTCTTACCTGGCCTAATGTGGTAGATTTAGAAGTGATAGATTTCATAGAATGACAACATTAGTACATAGTGCTTCAACATAAATACAACTCAAACAGTCTTTTTCTATTAAATTTAGACCATTTTTATTTACTATATGATGTCAAGAGGGCAACTAGCTGTGCCTTGTGACAGTAAATCTAATAGCACACGCTCCTGGAACATGCTCAGTTTGTTTTAATGATTTGAAGCCATCTGTGAATAGATCTTTTGTAAAAATCTCTTTTTTCCCAAAAGGTTCATGGCTCTTTCACAATAATTTATAAAGCCCTATCAAATATTTTAATTATTTTTTTTCTGTGAGACCTATTCATATTTGTACCAGGTTTTGCTATGAATGTGCATGGACCTGGTTAACATCGTATGCAATCTTTCTTCATTTTTCATGTACATTTTCTGGATTTATAATGATGGGTACAGGTACTTTTCATATTTTTCTCAGTGAGATTTTTCTAAGTATCTCTGTGAAACTGGAATGTTTTGAGGATGCTTAAATGTCTCCGCTTTCCTCTAAAAGACTCTGCAACATGATAGGTCTGCATCAGGCTGTACAACCTGTCTGGGTAAGTGCATATGCACTATAGGTAGTGATGTTTCATGTTTCATTAACTTCTACTTGGAGAAGATTCAAAAATGTGCAAATAAAAACAACCCTTTTCCAGTTTCCCACTGAACCTGGGGCTTAGATGAGGTGCCAAGAAGGCAGTAAGACCAAATGAGCTAAGGCACCATCAAGCAGGAAAAAAGCCCCATCCATTACTATTAACAGCAAGCACTTATAATTTTTGCCTTACCACAAATAGTAGAGTTAGCAAAGGCAAAATTGAAGGTATTAGGCTTAGATTTTGACACATTCTATAATTTATGCAAATATTGAAACCTCTCATTAGATTAGGGAGTGGAAAGAGTTCATTGATCGGGGTTTTTTTTTGTCTACTCATTACCTGAGCTGCTGACTGTCCTGCCTTTCTGTTTCCCTATTTAAATTTTTGTTGAAACAAATATCGCT
Organism: Falco rusticolus; assembly: GCF_015220075.1. Classification (NCBI taxonomy): domain Eukaryota; kingdom Metazoa; phylum Chordata; class Aves; order Falconiformes; family Falconidae; genus Falco; species Falco rusticolus. The sequence goes on along the minus strand of NC_051188.1, from coordinate 105,864,298 downwards.
TCACATTGGAAAGAACTCATTCATTCTGAGCCTTGTTCCAGGTAATACCTCCATTTTGGATATTAGACACTCATATTGTGCTCCATTCTTAAACCATTATGGCACAAATAGATTAATTCCCCTAAATAGGGGAGTTTTCAGTGTGCATGTGTTCTCACAGCTTGGTGAATTTTTACTGTTGAGACCTCTACTGATATCATTATGTGACTTTGCTCATTCTCTTATTCCCCAGCTACATTATTTATAATTTCAAATACAATGGTTATAATTTTAATTCTCCTTCTTCTTCCTTCCCCCTTCAGTGGCTTCCTGGAAGCTTTACTAATTAAAGCTTTTAGAGGAAAATTCTGAATTCTTTATCCTTCATTCTTTCAAGTACTCATTGCTTAAACTGTGAATCTACCAGTTCTGTTGCTATCAACAGAGTCATGGGCAGGGAACCTGTTCCCTAGTACGTTATCCTGAAAATAATTTTATAATGGTGAAGAAAGATTTTTATAAAAGTGAAAGCTGGAAATTCTGAATCACTCATACACAAGTACAGTAATAGGAAATGGCAATCAACTGTAATATAGTGTTTACTTACTAGGAGCTGAAGGAACAGTAGTAACAGTTGGAATCGCAGTTGGCTCTATATACAAACTTTCATTACACTTTCCCTTTGTCAGGCCAATGTCATCCAAGGCAATATCACTGGGACCACGCTTTTTAAAGGCATCAAAAATAACCTGAAGTTCATGAAAAAAAAATATAGAATTTTATAATTTAATGAAATATTTTTCAGCTTCCTATACTGAACCATTGTGTCATCCTTCTTGAATGTTCCTATTTCCACTGTAATTTATGCTGGTGCTATACTCAGAGGAGGGCATCAGGGATGAGACAGAATTCCTCACAAAACAAAACAGCACTATGTAAACCAAGTGCCTCATTCTAAAGATGCAGGAACTTCTTTGTATAAATTATGAACATAATTTAAAGCTATTAAATAACTTTACTTTTTATATATAAATATATGTAACTTTTGAAACACAAATACTGTATCACTCACCAGTCCAAACTTCTCCCGATCTACGGGCATATCTTCATGAAAAATTGGAATTAATCTTTCATGAAAAATGGAATTGTTATTGTACTTTAATATCCACACATTTAAAGCAATCCTGCTGTCAAGGAAGTTGTGCTGGTGAAATATAAGTAGGTATAGCACTCTTCCTGACATAATAAAACACACACTTGCTGAGAATCAGATGCAGCCAGGTCACAGAGGCACTTACTTCCTCAAGTGGTAAATGTATCTTTCTGGCAGTGTTTTTGCATCAATCAAAACTATTATAGCAGGACAAGCTATCCCAAATACCTATAAAAAGAAGTTTCAGTGGGGAGTTGCTGAGGGAAACGCCTAACATAAGTCTCCTCCTTTTGTTTACAGATAAAAGTCAGGTCAGTTAACCATGTGGCACCAGCAAGTGCCTGGAACACACTTCCAGTGAATTATTCTGTAATCAGTTAGTGAAAACACTGCTTCAGAATAAGAAGTTATTTAATTTAAATCTTCTCAAGTCTTAGTGCCTCATATACTCGCTCTTGAGGTGTTAAACTCCACATCAGATTTTGATAGGCTTTGAACACCCTTGTTTTGTGGAAAGCTCTCTTTCATGATAACATTGATCGATTATCCCATGACAATGTTAAGGTTTTCTGTTTTCTACAATAATAACACTTTAAATTCCAGAGTAGGGAAGGGGTTGGTGTGACAATTCAAATGGAGACTCTTGTCTTCTGCATGTTAATATTTATTTGATGACATGCATTAGTAAATAGTACTAGATATTATCTTTGGATCTGTGGATCACTGGGTTCATTTGGCAGAACAAACGGATGTCAGATTAGCTAAAAAAAAAAAAAAAAAAAAAAAAGAACTAGCAGTTTACAAACCTTAAATTCAGATGTTTCATTTAAAGTTACTTGTCCATAATGCCAGTTGTTTCCATAGTTTCCTTCTTTCTGGAAAATGATCTTTTCCACACCATGCTTATTACTTACACTAACTCTTAAACGATAAACATTAGTACTGTACATGAAATACCTAGAGGGGAAAGAACAATTTTAGAATAAAGTGAAATTTCATGAAAAAATATCAAGCTTTTTACTTTATAAAATGTTTTATGGAACAAGGGCTAATTTGCACATGAAAAGAAAAAGAAACATATGTTTAGATTACACCTAAGTTTTACTTGGTTATTTGCTAAGCTTTCTGCAGAAGCCTAGTTAAGCTTCACAACAAAAAACATTTCAGGGATTCTTAACATAATTTCTGTATAGAGAGGAATATTGGATGCAAGGTGAAAAATAAAATAAATTAAAGCTACCTGAAAGAATCAAACCTTTAAAGGAGCCAAACTTTCAGGCCTGAAATTGAAACCAATCATGGAATTCCAAACAGAAGCAGGCTTCTGTTGCTGGCATACTGACTTGGATTAATATTATATATGAAAGAAAGCTATTTGGTTTTATTCTTAAACAAAGTATATGTTTAGGAGTTATGTAAGGATACCAAAAGCTAAGACAAGATGAATCTGAAGAGTTCAAAGGCAAACTCAGAATCCGAACTCTCTCTTCTCTGAATCCAAGTCCTATGGGTGTTGAAATATAAAATCCTGCAGGATAATGACCACATTTTAGTCAGTACAAAATTAATGATTTGTATTTTTAATGAGAATTTTTACATTAAAAATAATATCAAGCACAGTCAGTGTTGCATGACAGAAGTTTCCTGACACAATAACCGTGAATGATTATATTCATCAGTCAATGACACATTAAAATCAACTTGTAAGCTTGCAGACGCTCCTCAGAAGTAGACATGAAATAGGTCCTTTTGAAGTCAGTGGGAGATCTGCCTTTTATTTGGTGAAGGCAGTGATTCACCTGATTGATTTCTACTTAGTTTATAAAAATGTCTTCCTGTTTGACATTTCTTATGATTTTGCAGAAAAAAATCCTGACATTTTATAATTTTTATCCACGTAATAATGGGAAATATGAGTTGTATTTTGAGGGTGGTGAGGGAATGACTACATGAATATTTTATAGCAAGGTGAAGCATTATAAACAAGCAAAATACATTATTTGGGGAAACTGGGGTTTTAGCTTTTATAAGTTAATCCTTGTAGCTGGGAATTTGGACTTCATGTTCCCATACAGAAATATAACATGAGGCCAGCCTACAGAGGCATTGCATCACAAGAAAAGCAAAATTTGGCAGAGTTTGAAGTCCTGAAATAAAATTCTTAGTCTATTGAAATAATATCTGTAATTTTAGATTTTATTCTATCTAATACATATATTTGCAAATATTATATTCAGAGAATCTACAAATAATTATAAATATAATTATATAATATGGATTATATACACACTATATTCTGTTATTTATACTTCTAGATTAGCTAGCTTTTCCATGTGGGAGGTTAAAGTACCTGAAAATTACTCTAAAATCTGAATCAGACCTTTCATTTCCTATGTTGACTTAGAAAGCATGCATTAAAATATACATGGTGTCTAGTTTTGAGAAAATGAGCATAGCATTGTTTTTCAGAAAAGGTTTTCACATAGTCAAAATGACAGTTCTCTGTCTTCGTTTCATCAGTTCTCTGAGTATTCAGAATAAGTTGCTGAGTATGTATTAAGTCCTTTGCTTTCAAAGAGCATCAAAACAAAACTACACTCTCACTGAATGTATGTAGTAGCTAGATATTAATGATGCAGCTCATGTTTTTAGTTCAAACACGTTGTAGAAATTTGAATATTCAATACATTAGCAATATTACACATAGCAACATTACGTATGTCAGCTTAGATCTAGATAGTGAAGCAGAGCACCTAAAATAAATTAACATTTCAAGTGAGCTAGACATCTTTGTCAAGTATTTTATTAAACAAATTTTACATTCTTTCATCTGATTTGTATTTCTAAGTAACAAGCAGAAAGACAAAACAGTGTTCTGAAGATTGTTTAGAAAATGTGCATTTACTCAGAGAGAGGTGGATAATTTCTATCCAATAACATGATAAATAATATTTTTCTTTTCCTGGAAGTAACTTGTTAAAACTTAATTTGCGTTTTCCAGTTATTCATCACTGAATAAGTTTTGTATAAGTCTTGCATAGAATACATATAACCACTGCAAAATCTAAATTATATTAATTAATTTTAGCTGGACTGAAGAATCAGCTGAGAGATTGACTGATTTTCCCGCTGAAGAAAAAAAAAACCACTTTTGGAGTTTAATTCTGGGATAAGCATTCATGATATACTTTCCAAATCTGATTCCTATCAATATTGACTCTTTTTATATAATCAACTCTTCCAATTAAGTTGGTTTGCTATAGCAGTTGCTGGAGTGTTTGTATGTTTTGTACATGTGTTGAAAATTAGTGTGTCTGGTGTGTGATTCTAACTGGGGACACAGCTGCCCAGCAGGTCCACTTCATGTAAAACCAAAATTATTTTGTGATGACCATGCAGATGTCACCAGTAGATAGGGATTAAATAGAAGCAATTCCATTAAAATGTACCTATACATGTTTTTTTTCCCTTAAGGTAAACATGCAGTTATTTGACCTATAGTACTGTTGCGTAACAGAAATTCCTTTCTCAGGTAAGGCACCTATATATATTAATATTTTATAGTAATAGCATTGAAACTTTTCAATACCTCACACTTTAATAACTTCATATATTTCTTTACTTCTTCTTTTAGTTTTGATGTATTTCTACAAGATGGCAATTAGTAGCATAAAACATTTTGTCTGGCAGCTCTTACATATTTTTATGGCAGAATAAAATTACATCCTAATAATACAGTATGAAGAATCCATTGTACATTGCTTTAACATAAGCTGAATCAAACTTTTCCTTTAATCTGCAAACAACTTCTGTTTGATCTTACCTGACATGTTGCCAAATGTATGATCAAAATCAGGACCACTCATAAAGGGAAAGGTAGGACCCTGAACTCTTTCCCAGTTTGAATCATCATCTAAATCTTGTATCCAGTAACAAAAGCCATCTTCAAAAGTGCAATTGACTTTCTCATAATCTGTGAATAAGAACCTCTAGTAAATAAAAATGGTAGAGACATTTTCTCAGAACTACAAAGGAGTGAGTGACAAATAATACAAATGTTTAAATATGCTTTAAAACTGGAGCCCACAGTAACTCAATTTCCTCTTCTATGCGATGCAACATAAGTACTGAAATAAACGTGACATTTATACTTATTAACAGAACACTATTGCTGAAGATGGCCCTACATGCTTTCGCACTCATTCACCAACCTTCTAACCTTTTTTTTTTTTATCCTTCACCAGTAATGTGGTGGAGGAATGAGAGGACCCCTTGCATAGCTAACACTCAGGGCTAACCCTGCCCTTTTCCTGTTTTCTCTGCCAAGGTCTGGATTGCTCCAGCTGGAAAAGTACCAGGGATGCCCTTTTCCTTGTCCTTCTCCTTTGCTCCTTCTTTGCTCATATTTGCTGCCACATTCTCATCACTTCTCATGAAATTTTGCTCGGGGTCTTTTCATAGCACCCTGAAGTACAGGTCAGCCTCCAGCAAGGGCTTCCACATATCAAGGGTTTGATTGCACTCTGGATGCTTCCTGCAGCATATCCCTTCCCAGTCACATCCCCTATTCACATCCTGCTCAAAATTTAGCAGCTGAAGAACGCTTCACATGTCCAAACTGCATCTGATTTTTTTTTCCTGATTACCAAAGAACACCAATGCATGACTCATATTGCTGAATTTAGTTGTCACTGTAGATTTTATTGCATCTTTTTCCAATGCCTATTTACTGAAGAGGTATTTTCCTGTATGTTAGTTCTAACATTTGGGACTACTGCTTGTGGCAATGAGTTAGGACATCAGAAACTCTGGAGAGCAGATACTGTCAGGTGATCAAAGAATAATGATTAGTGTCAGTGATTCAACAGTATTCACAGGTGAACAAACTAGCTGAAAGGTATCTGATGGAGATATGGTCAGAGTTTTACTCTTATTTAAACCGATTAACTTTGTAAGGCATCATCCTACCGCTAGATATAGGCCTGTAAACCTGTGGACAGTTTTACTGAAATCAATGATTTGATCTTTAAAATAGGATGAAATTTCTCCAAGTCAATCTAGTTAGTGGACTGAGGCCAGAAAATACTGCTTCCCTTTTCATCTACATTTTATCGAACTGAAAACATAATTTCACCAAACTTTAGGGATAACAAACAAATACAGACAGAAGAAAACACTTACTCTTTAGTTCATTTGCATTAAATGTAGTGTATGTTGCATTAAAGCCATTGTAATTTTCAGAAGAAGAATCAGATATAAACTGTGCTGTAGCCTCATGAGAAAAAATGTAAATATTCTCAGGATTAGTCCCTGAGAGAGAAGCTGAGAAAAAATAAAGAATAATACAGTCAGAAAGAAAACAATCCCGTGCACATTAAAATCTCCAGTGCTGTTACAAAAATACTGTGGATTAGCTTTTTGAGTCTTAAAAAATGCTTTCCCTCTTGTACTATGGTTCTGCCTACAATAGCTTCAAAACCCTGAAGGCATTTAGCTGTTTGGCTGCCATATAAGTATTCTGCACATGCCATCTCTCATATTCATCAATATGGGTATCAGCTAGTGGAGAAATGCCTGTTATAGTACAAATATTTAATACTATAATCTTCATAACCATGCTTATTATGCTATCAATGTTCTCAAAACTCACAGCTATGCACTCTGAAACTAGAATCACAGTATTGATTACATATTTTTGTTACAAATACTTACTCTCACAGTTTAACAATTAGCACATATACTTACAGATAATGAAAGAGTAAAAGAAAATGTGAAATTACATAGGAATTTCATTTTGTGATGTAGACATGAAGCATACGGCGCAGGAACAATTGTAATGATTCAAGAAGTGACTGGACCGTGTGCTAAATCATCTAGGCTCCCTTTTCCATGAAAGGTTAGACCAGAGGACCTTTCATGGCCCCTTCCAGCTTGAGCAGTTCTATGATTCTATCTAAATCTAAATTTGGACTTTGAATTTTAAAATAATTTAAATTCACTTATATAATTTCCATATGTGTGAAATGAGAGGATTGATACAAGTAATCGTAAATAGTTTCTCCTCCACCTAAAGCTGCTATGATGCCAGGCAATGACAGTTAGAATAATGACTGTATTCAGGGTAAAGAAAACCCTGAATTCCTCACTGTTCTGTGGAAGTTTATGCCTCCTCTCTTTCTCTTCTCCTTGCCCAGTTTTGTTCAGATAGAGAGACTTTACTTTTTGGAAGAGGAGCTCTTTACCTACTCGTAATAATATATATTTGAAACAGTGCCATTATGGAAAGACAATGGGCATCATCTTTCACACTTTTAATTACATGTGCATTATTTTCCTTCCTCATTCCCAGGCTCTTTTAGTTAAGTGGAGACTCTTAATCTGGAAATGTCTTGTAGTCCTTCTTTCCTCTACATGTGGCATTTCTAATAGTTGGAAATCTATCCCTCAAATTGCACAGGTTTAAGCAATCCACTGGACAGTCTGACATTGTCTTTGTGGTATCACAGGTCAGCCCCACAGCAGTCTTTAAAAACATGGCAAGTTAATCGTTTCTGCAGAGAACATTATTGAAGCAATCACATCTAAACTGAAATTCCAAAGGGGACGTCAAATTCAAAGCGGTACTGAAAAAGCAGAATTTCTCCATTCTTTATTTTATGAGTCTTACTTTTCTAATTCCCATTCCCTCTCTGCTTCCAAAAATAAGGATAAATAATAAAATATCTTTCTGACTTATCTCTATATATTTATCTTCAAGTATATGTCTTCTGACTCTGATGAAATTCAGCTGGATAGACTAGGCCTTGTGAAAAATGGGCAAAATCCCCGTTTTCCAGAAAAGAATATAGAGACAGAGAATCAATACTTCAAGGTCTGAGGAAAGCAATGCCATGCTTGTAACGAATTCCAGTAAGCAACATAGTACTTTTCCCAACGCTTTTCAGTTTGGATGCTTTCATTTTATGTTACAGGACCTTCTGACAGTATATTTTCAATGAAACATGGACCCCACAACACCATGGCTCTGGTCAAGTTATCAAGATTGTTCAAATAGGATCTTGAAAAAAAAAAAAAAGCCAGAGATTTCTTAATACATTAGGAAAGCATTTTTTGGTCACTTTATAAAAGTAGATATGTATATCAAGATCAGTTACCTAAAGAGTAAATTTACAGATGCATTCTTCCACTTAAACATATGCATTCAGTTTTTGTCACTTAAAAGTACTTATTTTACCACTTAAATCGTATTAATGGAAAATAATATCAGCTGAAAAATAACCTTACCTCTTAAGGTCTTGTTTTGTCCTATACCTTCAAAAATATTTAAATAGTCCTCATACTGCTGTGTATCAAAAGAAGTGAAGTTCAGTTTAATGGATAACCCTTGAGGCACTCTAAGATAACAAGAGAAAAATAAACCTCAAAAATGAAAGTCATGTTCTAGTAATATTTTTTGACTGTAGTAAACTCATTACGTGCTTGAATGATGTTAAGTTCAGAAACAACGTGAAATTACATTCATCAAGATAATTAATCAAGATGACCTATTTGGCTGACTTCTAGTTTGTAAAATTACCAAAGGAATAGGGCATAAACCTTTTGTAACTGTGCAAGTACTCACTTACTCACTGGAGTTAAGTACATTTTAGGAACTGAATCTTCTAAACTCTAGAATGAGATATTCAGCTGAACAGTTTTTTGCGGGTTTTTTTTCTCTTTCTTTGCATCTTATTAGTTTACAGTTACTTTTTAATACGTTACTAATAGATAACATACCACTGCTCAGCTGAATTTCCTAAAGTCAGAGGAATAGTAAAGTAACATGGTATCAATATGAATAGCAAGACAGCAAAATCTGTCCCCTGAAAGTCCAAAATAATGTCTCTTATGACAGAAACAGGATTTGCATAAAGATTTGAGGATTGCAGATCCATTGTTTGGGAACATGTTATCAAACCTAACCATCATCCAGTAAGATTAATAACAAAAGGCACTTTAATTAAAGTATAAAAAATGCTGGGTTTTATTTTGCTGCAGTTATGTATGTTCTTTCAGTAATCTGTATCTAAGTAGTTCTCCCATTGCTTTCCACCAAACATATAGGGTAGCCTGAATTCTAAAACTCTACTATCAAAATCAGTTTAGCTTCCTATACCACTATTTATTGTTTTCAGGAATTGAGACACACGATGAAGATCACTTTTCAACAGCAACCTGCTGATGCTTGTCAGTACTGATTAGTAAATATTTGAATATTTGCATTTGCCTTTGTGTGTGTTATATATTTCTCCCTAAGAAAAAAAAAAAAATCCTTGGTTTTAAAAGAGTAAAACATAGTTGAAAGGTAATCTTTCTTTCAGGAAGCTAATCTTGCAAGGAAATATTGAGCATACTGCTTTTACTTTTAAAAGGAGAGGAAACTACATCTTCATTTGGAGAAGAGTTAAATGGGGTGAAAACGTAAAACCTTTTCCTAAAGGTAATGGGGAAATATTTCTAGGCAAAGAAAGGCAGAAGAGAAATCAAATCTTGGATATATTATAGGGTGACTTTTAACACATTTTTATAGGGATAATACAAATCATAGGGCAAAATGTCTCTCATTATGTACTGGAAAACTCAAAAGGTTCCCTCATAAAAACAATTCTGTTCAAAAGGGAGACAAACTTTGGCACCACATTGAATTTTTCAGGCCTTTATTGTCAGCGTTGCCTGTTTTTTTTAAAGCAGATACTTGGAAAATAAAACCATATAATTATTTTTGTCATTGGTTGATCTGTAATTACACAGATCTGCAGCACGTCCTGTATTATTTGCAATTACTCATGATTCTTTTCAAAATTAAACTTCTGTTAGCTACATAGCTGATACAGATATCTACCTAATACAGTGTTCCTTGCAGCCATAACAGCATTTGAAGCAAAATTAACAGCTTAGAAGGAAGTAGTGTCTTGAGACATAACTGTTCATCATGCTCAAATTCTGCAACACCATAAACTGAGGAACAAGTCCGGTCTAAATTCTCAAGGATACAATCTTGTGCATTTACTGTGACACACCTGTATTTTAAAACTGGGTGCAGCCAGCAATTATTGGTGAATAGTGTTGCTGAAGATAAGAAGAAACTAATGTACTAAACAGAAAGAAAACCATTACTTTTTCCTGAAATTTCATGGTGAAGACCAAAGTCCTGAACAAACTTAAAGGCTAGCACTTTCAAAGGAGCACTGGGAATAAGAAATCCAAATCTTATCCAGTTTTATAGGCATTTCCTTAATCTTCTTTGAAACTCTTTTACCAATTTAACACTTCTTAGAATCAAAGAACAGCCATTATTACAAAGACATAATAAGAATTGCTGCCCTTCAAAGCAGTAACTTCTGAATTGGCAGTCATTGTAGGGATTTTTAGGAGCTTCAACTTGCAATCATCTCACTTATTTTAGATGTGTACTTTAATATGAGATTTATCACGTACTATGGCTGTCTTTTTTTCTCCCTGGCCTATGAAGCGGACCTAGAATGTCAAAGTCAAATAGCTGTCCCTCCCTGTGGGTATGTATCCTTGATTAAACAAATTCCACTTCTTGTGCTTAGGGCTTAAAAGGCATTTGGCGCTGTTATGTCAAATAATATTCATGTTTTTTTAAAACATATTCCTACATGACTTAGGAGCATGGGTTCTATTAACTCCCAAATGAAATGTGTACCCATAAATTATAAGGCAATTCTTGAAAATTCTGTCTGTTAGTAACAGTAATATAATATAAAAACATTACCTAGTGACTAGTATCTACTGTAATACTTTGAAACACATATCTTGCAAGTATTTTATGTGATTTATTTTGAGCTTATAAATATGTTCCTGTGCATGCATATTATAAACAAGATGTATCAAAATAATACCAAAGAATTTTTGCAAATGGGAAAATTATTGATATACTTACGGGTTTTAGGCATACAAGTTTGTTTTTTTTTAAAAAAAAGTTACATAAATACAAAGGAGAAAATGCTATTACATATTTTTTATGCTGGAGTATTGGAGAATAGAAATGGCAAAAAGCTGATGTACAGGAAATAATATCACCTCATAATAAAAAAAAATGTTAGGTAGAAAATTATTGGAAAATGGCTTACAGTATAATCCATTGGCAAACAATATTTGCATTATACGGTTTTGGATAATTCATAGAGTGAAAAAACCCAGAGGAATCAGTCAACATAAATTTTCCATCACAAACCGCAGCTGTAAAGATATAATGAAGAACATTTGTCAAAATGCCATTTGAAAAACAGAATCAGAACCAAAATAAGGGTGACCTTAGGTACTGGTTTACGTGGATTACTTTGGAAATTCTTGGTAAGCATCAATGGGAAGACAAAGTAAACACTACCAACTCCCACTTCTAATTCCTATGACTATTTGATCTCAAAGTACTATATGAGAAGAAAAGCAGTACAGATAATTCATTTTTAAATTAGAGACAATCCAACTAATCCAAACTAGTCCAAACAATTTAAACTCAACAGTTGGATTTGACTAATCCAACTCTCTTTCCTTCATTTTATGTTGTACATTGGTAGGGAAACAGGATCTTGCCTTAACAGTTCTTATCTGCAGCTACTTTAAATCAGGAAACTGTGTTTGCACTACCAGAAACAATTTGATATCATGTGAATAAAAGTAAGAAGGGATATGGCTCACTATTTCTACCTCCGTTTTTATGAGCTTTCTAGTTCCTTGCCTTATATATTACAAAGTACTCAAAGAGATAAGTGGATAGCCTAAGTTTCCAGCCAGCTATCGAATTCATTCATCTGACGTAAATGTCATCCATCATAACATATTTTTTCAGAAAGCTTTTGTTAGTTTTGTTCCCTTTATGCTGCTATTCCATCCTATGCATGTTCTTCAGTTTAAATTTTTTTAAAAGGTATTTTAACCTCAGCAAGATTGGAAATGCTTATTCATGTAGAGTTTTTTATTTCAGCAGATACTGAAGCATTGTTGAAGCTTTTGCTGCATCTCGTGAACTTTATGTTAGGAATCTGTCTGATGGTTTTCATTCAGTTTTTCAGAAAGCATGATATAGCTTTCAAATAAGGATCAAATCAGTCCCGTACATGATTATCTGGAGGGGTAAGGACAAATTCATCAATTTGAGACAGGTAATCAGAAATTAGATAGAGCTTTTCATTAACATCAGAAATGAAATCATACCTATAATGACTATCCACATTATGAATAATCAATCATATTGAAAATTAAATGGAAATTTTATTGAGCGTAGTCCTCCTCTGGGAATTTATATGTAAAATGATAAATCAGGACTCCTTGTCTGTTCATTTTATATGTGTAAAATTCTTTCTTTCTACCACTAGCAAACACAACATAAAAATTAAGCTTTATTTCAGACAGGCTCAGGCATACACTATTAATAAAGACTGCAGAATGAACTTCACTAACAATGATATGTTTAATGCATAAGCTGGAATAGAAACATATTCCCTTTTGCAATCTTTATGGCCTTTGAGAGGAAAACAGAACACACCAAGATTTTAAATAGATAGACAAAAAAGGTCCATGAATGAAAGAGTTACTAATTGTATTACATTTGTAACAGAATAGGCTACAGCTTTAGAGTGAGGTATTGGTATAGAAGTAATTTTTCTGTCCATTTTAATTCATGTGCTTCCTGTCCTTACTAATGGACTAATATTTACAACCATTTCCCATTGGAAAGAATCAAATCAGTGTGAGAAGGAAAGTGCCCAGCTTGTTATTAATGAAATGTGCAAAAAAGTGGTACTGTTAACAAGGGGTTAGCAAGACACATCCTGATCTAAAAAGGAGTTCAGAACACTGGCAGAAATAAAAAAAAGATAGATCATACTGTTTTAATAAAATTAATGACAGAAGTTTGTTCTTGTCAACAATTAATTTATGTTCTTATTCCCTTTTATTTGATTCTTCTTATCTCTTAAGATACAGTGAGTAACTTGAAACAGGACAGAAAGATTCAGACAAAAGTCCTTAGGTTGCTTATCCACAGCCTGGCAATAGTCAGTGCTCAGTATCAGGCATGAGCATGAGGACAGCTGGGACTACTTCCTTGAAGAACCTCCCAGTGCTTCCGCATTGCAGGGAGGAGGCAGATGTGGGCAAAGGAAGGCAGGATCACAGAAATCATTACATTTCTGTCTCCTTCTGGAGCCCTCAGAAAAGCCTCAATTGTTCTCCTAATAAGACAGGAGACACCTTTTGTAGGAACCACTTTCACTGCTCCCCAACATGCATCTTGCTGTCCATTTCTATTCACTTGATGTTGCATACAGAGCTCATTAGGAGGGCTTAATCCTGTTATCCTTGAATTGCAGGGACAATCTCCCCAAACTGGTCAGATCAAGCCCACATATTTTACTTGACAGGACCTTTCTCTGCCAAGGGCAGTACATTACTTCCTGGCTTACGTATGATTAAACTCCCTCAGTACTGTAGTGATGCTGTGAGGTAGGGAATCACAAAATGTTAGTGTAGCCATATAATAACCACAAAGAGAATCTGCAGAGAGAAACACCTCCTGGGATCAGCCTCCAGCCTCCCTTGCCTTACATGCTACATGGCTGCTTTTCAGCAATGCCAGCCATTATTAATAGATGCTGTTCAGACATTCATATTTCTCTAGAGAACCTTTTATTGAAATTGCTGACTACATTTTTGTAATGCCTTTTGTCACTGCACTGCATTGCAGGGCCAGAAAGAAACCTTTCAAGGCATTTTTAATCAATAAAACAAAACAAACAAACAAACCCCACAAAAATAAAAGGTGTTCAGTTGCCTGAATCTCTACTGAAAATGTGAGATTTTACTGAATTCTGTCTAATGCAGGAAGAGACTATTAAAATTCACCCTTATATCCTATATTTTAAAGCCACTAACATATTCTAAAATCAGAAATACTAGAGGGAATAATGAGAAAGATGAAAATGAAAGATGAAGTTGTCTAAAAGGCAGCAACTGTTTTGTGAAAAGCACTTGTAGCATGAATTATTAATTGGCTGTAAATCTCATTGTGAAACTCTGAAGCACTTCTGAAAATCTAGACAATTTTAGCTTTTATATGACTGTATTAAATTACTCTAGGGATGGGACATAAGTGAAAAATCAAATAGGTGGAGAAATTGGCAGGTATCCCCAATGTGCATATGGCTTATTGCCACTCATTGTACTAGTTTTGGAAAGTCTACTAAGAAACCTAAATATATGAATTTGTAAAAGCTCTGAGGTTTTGGATGGAAAATTTTAAGACTGAAAATGTAACATAAGAGTAATGAAGCAACAGTTTGTCCTCCAGGCAGAATTGTATTTCTGTAAGGTTATAAGCTGAAACTGCTAAACGAATGGTAACAATGAATTTCTTGGAAATACCATGCATCAGTGAAGACGAACAGGGGCAAATCATCCAACTCCCTGAAGTGGACTGTAACTACAGCTAGTTTCCTTATGACTTCTGTCTATTTTTACTTGTATGCACATTCCTGAAATTTTCAGCTCAGTTGTGCATATTCTTTAGTGACTGTTAAAACTGAGTAAGAAATAATACCCTCAGTTACAAAGGAGCAGGACATTCACAACTTATATTTGGTAGAGGCTCAGGGAGAGATGCAAATCAGAACCAAAAGCTGTGTGCATAAGAGGCTATGCCTACGCTGAAAAACTCTACTCAAACACAATGTATAACTTAAGCCACTGTGTAGTTTCCAGGGCACAGCTGAGTCATATCTACATAGCTTCAACTACATGTAGCTGAGCTTACTTTTGTTTGTATACACATGTATGAATACCACTTAAATTCTGTCCTATATAACAGGTTTGGCTGTAATATCTTTAACAAAATGTGAGCAAAACTTGTAAACTCAGAACTAATCATTCATAGTAACTAAAAAGCATTTATTTTGATGAGATGTATAAGACTACTTTTTAACTATAAGGATCTGCATTTTTATTAAGCTATATCTAAAATAAAATAAAATAAAACAAAAGAAAAAACCCAAACAAAATCCATGTCTCAAAATAACAGTATAATGGTAGAAATGAATGACTGAATCACTCTTTGTGGTTATGCTAGCTCAATGTTTGCTATGGAACAAAGGCCTAACTGAGGCTTCTGTTTTACCCAGCTGTAGAGGGACTTACTCAAAGTCCACCATTGTTGCAATCTAGCTGGATGCAGCTGTTATGCTAAAGAGACATCTGGATATGTTTCAGTGGATGTTCTACTGAAGTATTTTGATGGCTGTCTTCCCCAAAAAGTTCAGCTAAATCTCCCTTCTGAGTCTGGCAAAAATTCCACTTCTGACAGAAGGGGTCAGCATGTCACCAGCCTTCAGGAATCAGGCTTGCAGATTCTTGAAAAAAAACCCTGGTCTTTTACTTGCTTGTTTGTTTTTAAACCAGAGCCCAGTATTTTACATGTTTCTTAAAGCTCAGACCAGACTGCCTCCACCACTATTCTCAGGAAAGCTCAGAAAGCTGTTCTCAGAGCAGAAGGGAAATAAGCTTTCCAGATTGCAAGTAACTAATTCTACATTTAAAAAACAAACAAAAAAAAGGCTTAGGGAGTTAATTGCTCCAACTTTTCCTAAAACATTTGCAAAGTTATCTTTGCAAGAAAACTTTAAAGACTTTTAACTGAGAGTTGAGACTGTAAAGAGCAATGAAGACATTGACATGCATGTCTCCCTACAAAAAAGCTGCACACACACTTTGGTAGGCGGCAACGTAGTCAGACTCCTTAGTACAATTTCACAGTGTTCACTGCTACATGGAGCAGTGGTTGCTCTGCACAAAAAAGTGCTCAGGGCAACTGGACAGTCTGATTAAGCCAAACTCACTCACTGGCACTGAAGGATATAAACTTTTTCCATTAAAAACCAATCGGGTTTCAGGTTCGTAAGATTTTCACAGTCACAGAAGGGCTGAGGTTAGAGTAGGGACCTCTGGAGGCCATCTGATCCAACTCCTTACTCAAGCGAGGTCCACCTAGAGCTGGGTTGCCCAAATTTTCACGTCATGATCCTGCATCCCCAATGTGCTGCCAGCAACTCAAACATTTTCTGTCAGTCATACAAATGCTCCCATTCCCTAGTACTTGCTGTAGTGAGGTGCAGGTGGGTGGCCAACAGAGTTAGAGCTCCTGCCAGGGCTCTGGCAGCAGTCACACTCACCTGCCCCAGCTGCAAAATGCTGCCACTGCCTCCCCTCCACCCTGTCCCACCCCAGTTAAGTTTCTGGATGTACAATATCAACTTATCTGAGTGTTCACAGTAACCTGGGAAAAGCTGTTTGTAGTGATGTATGATGATATTCTTATTGCTGGAATCAAAAGAGGAACCTCTTTTCTGATTCCAGATAGGCCATTACACGGTTTCTGATACTAGGTAATGTGACTTCATAGCTGTATAGGGTCATAATTTTAACTTATTTGGAAAGAATATAATTCGATATTACTGGTGCATAACTTAATATAAAATGTCTATATTATTTAGTAATTTAGATAATATTTACTTATAGCATTAATATTTATACAGCAAAAAGTATGTTTACATTATTTTATATTAATATAGGCATATTGTAATATTTCTTTATTATTTATCAAACATATTACTCATTAATGAGAATTTTAAAAAAAATTGTTTCCATTTACAATATAAAAATTATGCGACTCACTCTTACTATTTTTAGTAGAATTGATTTGGACTTCACTGTGCATTTCATTGGCTATAGACTATTTACAAACTACTGACAAGTTTAAGTATGTTTAAAAAGACTAATTTATAGAGGTTTACATTCTTACCACATTTTTTTTCAGATTCATCTGAACCATCTGGGCAGTCCAAGACTCCATCACAAAATAAATCTTTTCTAATGCAGGTTACACCATCATCACAAAGTTCAGCAGGTGGCAAACACTCAGCTGAAATAATAAGGACAATACCAATAACAGCACAGCAGTAATGCAGTTTCACCACAAAGGAAAATTGACTTACCTCTGGTTACTTTAGCACAAATCAAATCAACCACTCTACTGTGCTTTTTACAAAACTGCATTTTTAGAAGCCTGGAATACAATGCCACATACTAAAAAGATAAATTTGCCATAGAATGGAGGAAGTTCTCATAAGTGACATGTTTTTTTAAACTCAGTTTGAAGTAGGGCTAAAAGAAATTTTTCATGAATTCCCATTTCCTTCCTCTACCCAAATAAACTACTTTATGCAACATAATAAATGACATTTTCCAATTTCTTATGCTTGAATAACATGAGAAAACTGTACTTTGATTTAAATACCAGTGAAAAGTCTCTGGTTTTGGTTGAATCCAGTTCTTCAAGTTCAACACATCGCAATGTTGCGTTCATGATGCTAAAGAATCTCATTTTCTAACCAGCATATCTTGAAAATGAAAGCCTTTAAGACTGGATTTTGAAATATCAGGAATATCAAAAATCCTATTCTTTTCACATTTACAAATAAAATTTATAAGTTAACAACAATTTTCTGCAAAAAAATACATGATTAGATCCTTAAAACTGTGGAATCCACTAACAGTGTTTTCCTAGAGCATAAATGCTCATCTACTGTGAACATGCTCTTTTAGTCTTCAGGTGGTTTTGGTATTAGACATCTGTAGAATTCAAGTAGTCCTATGAAAGTGAACAAAAACAGGCAGCTAAAATAAGCTTTGGAAAACTACCAATTTCAAAGTTCTTGAAAATTGCATTGAATTGTATGGAAACTGTTCAACTAGCACTATTCACATAGTTCCTTCAGGAAATGCTTACTGGAAAAGGTCAAAATTTCTTATGCAAGAAGGAAAACTATTGATTTGTAAAATTGATCTTCAGCCTTTAACCATTATTGTTTGAATTATTTTTTCATAAAACTGTTAGTTCTGTAACCAGATTAAGCAAACACTTGTATGATATTTTATTGTATATCAGTGTAAGTGACAAAGACTGAAATTGGTTTGGATGTATTGTAACATTTCAAAGTGCTTTACAGAACACCTTCAGTATTAGCGATGGAGACTGTAAAGAAGAAGAGCTGCCATTTTGCATCCAACTGGTAACTGAAACAAACCGATTATACTTCAGTCAAGCATTGAAAGTGATACAGTGCTGATGAATGAATTGGCACAGATGAACAGAGATGAAACTGTGCATTCTAGACCCAGAACAAAAACCCAATCAATAATCTAGGAATATGTTTTGCATAAGCCCAATACGAAAGAAAACATTGTTTACATGTACGATCAATTTTAGCTTTAGTCTTCAACTCAGAAAACTAAACAGCATTGCCACCTACTGGATAGAAATAAATTAACATTTTCTAATAAAACTGACTTTTTTAAAAAAAGCAAATTACCCTAAATTGCAATGTAATTGCTATACTCAACTAAAAAATGGCAGTAAATACATTAGACCCATTTGAAAATGCTTATAAATGTCATATATATTTCACCATTTCATAAGGCTAGGGGAGGTTTTCAAAGATTCAAACAGCTTTGGCTTTCTGTCCATGGAAGTCATGTGAGAGTTTGCTAAAAGTTGCTTGGGTTATTTTTTTTCCCAAAAAGCCTCAAGAAATAATAGGAAACAAAAACAAGCAGTCAGCATGACTGTCAATACATACACCAGTATACACAACACATATACCATTTTTCTACAATATACAGTCTTAGAAGTCCCTTCTCTTTGAAGATGTCTTGTTAGTCAAATCAAATGGACCCACATATCATCGATTAGTAGGAATGGGATATGAGAACTGAATGATGCGAGAAGAGGCTGTATGCAAACAGCGTTAACTCTAAGATCTCAGACTGTTTCATATTACTTCCCTGCTTCTCCCCAGTAGTAACCTACCTACAGTTGTTGAGGACTTGCTTGTGATGACTTGTCCTGGACCTAGGAAAACACAACCCAGGGTTAAAACTCTACTGGCTGTCTGGGAGCACTGCAGTTGCTTGGGCAGAACTAAGCAGCAGCTAGTCTGCTCTTATACTTGCATTATTTGTTGTATCCCCAAACCCCATCTTAGGTAATGATATGGTAATGCCAGCTTGAATGGCTTGATCCTGAAGGCCAAATGTCACAATAAACAAGAAAAATAATGTGGAACCCAAGTGTATTTTCAGTCATATTCTTTTAGCTTTAGTGACATGCTTTTAAATAATTTCAAAAGACTCTTAGAGTTGTTTAGGGTTTTTTTTCACTAAAATAACAGCAATGCTTTCCTGTCTTCTCCTGGTATGTTAAAATTCTGACCTGAAGTTGGTGTCAGGGAGCTTGTAATTAGACTCACGGGATCTGTGGAAACACGACAAGTTAAGACAACTTTAATATTAGTACTAAAAGTTGTATGTAGATTTTCTTATAAATAACATTGCTCAACAAATCAATTATCGCAGTGAGCAGTGGAGCCTCAAACCTATTAAGTATTTGCATATTTACATACAGGCATACATACACACCTGTGTGTATACATATTTACACGTGAACAAATGCCTTGGTACATAAGTAGATTTCTATTAGTGATAGTAAACTGCAAAACATCCTGGAAAAACAGAATGCTTATTTGTGATTGCTCCAACACAACTTCCACTTGGTGGTGCTTTTAATAAGTCACTAAGGATGGCCCTGGAGTTTCCAGCTCCCAAATAGTCTTTTGTTTCCTCTTTGAATTTGCATTAGCATCCCTATTTACTATTTTTCCTTTCCACATTAAGTCTCAAATGTGTGAGTAGGATGATGATGACCTCAGATGAGAAAGATCTATGTGTGACTACAGTTATCGGATCCTGTCCCTTAGTTTATAAAATGAAGGGCCAGAAGGAATAAAGTGAGAGATTAGTAAAGCCTTCTCTATAGTTTGTCGTCTATCAGTTTTGCTGGTAGAAGTTGCTGATCATTTGACATCACAGACTTACTTTTCCTAATGTCCCTGCTCTCCCAGATCTACTAGCGCACAAACTTGCATGAGGACTTCCTACCAATTTTCTATCAAAACATGCTTACTTAGCAAACACTGTTAAGTGCTAGGCCGTGTTGTATTAAACAGATTACAGGGCATTCTATGTCAGCAGATTTCAGGACACAGTTCATCTGGCAGAGGGAGAAGAGCCCAGCAGAAAGTGCAGGAAGGGTGCAGCTGGATGGACTGTTTCCACACAGATACACTCAGAGAAGAAATCTTCATACTTATCTTCATAGTAGTTTCCAAAGTGTTATATACATATGTATCTACCTACATATCTGCCTATATATTTTCTAAAGAATCGCTATTTTGGAAGGAATGAAACATTCAAAGACCTAAAACATAGATGCATGCATGAGCAAGCAGTTCTAATAAAGCAGTTATGGGGAAGTTAAGTCTTGAAAACTGTTGAAAAAACCTGGAATTGTTACAGGAACTCCTAAAAGTGCACATGCAAATTGACAGCAAAAGCCATGAAAGGAAAAACAGGACAGTGACAGATCCATGAGTGGTATAAGCACAAATCACAAATGGTCAGTTACTGTGCAAACTCACTGAAGTAACACGTGAGGCAGATAAGGATGGTTTTAGGGTCAACAGAGCCAAACCCCAAGCATTCAGCAGATGTAAACATACCACATATGGTAAAACTTTGGCATATGGGATTTGGACTGAAAAGAGCAAGGATGCAAACAATGTTAGCAAATATACAAAAAGGACCTCAAGCAGACCCAAGAGCAAGGGGGAAGGAATCCACACCAGGAACATTATTGCCCTTCCAGCCTGGGCTACTAACAACTCCCAGCTCCCTTCCCTCTTCCACTGGCACCTCCACCACCTCCCAATTTCTTCTTGAGGATGATTAACAACATTGAACTTAGGACTCAGGGGAGCACTGAGACAGCATACCAGAGGAAGGGAAAGATAGGAGAAAATGTGTGTGTTAGCAGTTTTAACTGTATCATTGGAAATATATTGTAGTAGTGGTATACTTTGGACTATACACGTTAGTAGACTTATAACTAGACTAATAATATTATGGCTGTAATTAGACTATCAAGAAACACTTTGCTCCTATATTCATAGCTGCATTTCTTTAGCGCACATAAATTGCATGAAGCTCCTGGTCTGGTACCCTGCCCCAAAGAATTTGTATGTGATAATTTGTATGTGTATGCATTTTGTATGCAACAACTCTACTTGCATCTAGTGCTACAAAGCACCTATTGTACTCTTCAGCTGTCTGGCTGGCTTTTGGCAGGTGTGCACTCCGTGAATTTGTGAGACCAAGGAGTTGGTCTGCTTCATACCCTATCGTCAGAAGACTTCCAGTGATAGTGGAAAGAAAGTCTGTCAACCAACATTGCTCAGTATATCAGTAACCAAAGCATGAGAGTAGAACTCTCCAGCCTCATCTACCTGCCTAAATCTGTGAAAACTTCAGCTTGTGACTCAGCTGGCTGATGGAGACTCAGCTTTTGTTTTGATCAACTAATTAAAGTCTTAGTCTTAGAGCTTTTTTACAGACTTCAGATCACTGCTTTCTCAAATGGTCAGAAATGTTGGAGGGTGGCTAACTACCACTGAATGGACCCTAGCTGTCAAGCCCCAGCTACAGCTAAGGCAGCTTTACTAAGTTATACCAGCTGAACAGCAAGTCTTGTGTTTCTTCATATTGTAATGGCAACAAAAAATAGTTTCTCATTTATGAGAGAGACTGACCTGATGAAGTTAAAGGCATCATTGTAGGAGGATTTTCAGTAGCTTCTGGAAGAAAGCAAGCTCATTACAAACTTTTATATAACACAGTATCTAGTTTTATAGGACTTAGAGAAAGAAAGCTTAAAAAAAAAACCCAAACCAACAGCTGTGACTATTTTTCTTTGAGTCACTAGCAGCATCCTGCTTCCCTCCTTTTGACCATCTCACCCTGTTCCCGGCCTTTTCTCAAACTCTATGGTCTTCCTAAGGAGGAAAGGTCTACATTAATCCCTTTCAATCCTCAGTGCCTATTCACTGTATTACATATAAAATGTCTTCATCTGGGGAATCTGTCTTGACACTTTATATACTATGAAGATTTTCAGAGCACCTGTGTCTTATAGAATAATATTTAACTCAGATAAATGAGTTAAAATTAACTTGGGATAATTTGCAAGAAATTAAGTTACTTTTAATTACTGTGAAAACTGTGATTTCAAGCAAGTTACACCTGTGCTCTAGTTCCCTCCCTCTTCTGAAATAGGAATAAGACTTCTCTTGCAGAACAAAATGAAATATAGGATGCAAAAGTGCTATATATGATTATGATTGTTAATTAGTTAACAGTTCTTATTTTATTGAAGCCCTCCTGATGAATGGACAGATGATATGAAATGCTTCATGTGAAAAGAGGCATTTTAATGATCCACAACAAGAAAAGTTTGACTACTTCGAAATTTGTCAATAGATATGCAACCATTTAAAAATCTCTTCATAATTTTCTTTGGTGGCATTTTTGATGTATAATGAGCAATCACTTTCCACAGTGATGTGCAGTTGTTTAGAACAACTTATTATATGCGTTGCAAGTAGTGAAGAGAAATTAAGATGTCAAGACTCTGAATTTAGCCTTTGTATATCTGAAGTTCTTACTCAGTAAAAAATGCACTTTTTAGGATGGAGTAAGAGACATTGCATGCCAGATGTCCCACTCCTCTTAAAGCAACCAGTTACTACTTAATAGTATCACCAGCAGGTCTTCAAATGTCAGCTAATCAACTTCCGCTTCAAAGGATTGAAAATGCTTTTTATCCTCATCCTCAGTAAAGGTCTGGTTTGAAGGTTATTGAGGTAAAAAGAGGATTCCCCTTGATCTTGTTGGGCTTCCACTTAGGCTTTAATAAATTTTCTACTACTTACATAAAATCACCATATTTGTATATTTTCAGAATTTAAAACTACCTGGTCTTTAAAGCCACATTCCTTTTTTTCCATTTACACTTTACCTAAGCTTTAGATGAATATGAATTCTGCTCCTTGGGTGCACTTTTCCAGAAGCTACACTCTATTCAGTTTGTTGTTCTTGATGACATCTTTTCAATAAATGAGTCTTCACTCACTGTGCAGCTAAGCCCTTTTCCTTATTCTTTAGCAAAACAGAATGATAATTGCATTTACTTATGAAACAACACAGTTGGGGCTTAATTGCTTTAATTTGGGGGATAACAAAATTGCAAATTTTATGCTACATAAAAGATGAAATTGAGTGGGTTTCACTAGTAAATCACTACTTTGTCCTTTACTCACTCGTTAGTGAACATGCACAATGCTGACTCATACTTTCTAGTTGACAAGGTTGTAAAAGGTTCCTTCAGCTGCTACTGAAAAGTTCTGTAATGGGGAAGGAGGGCACCCATGAGTGTAAGTAACAATCCCTTTGTTGTTTGGGAGCCAAAGTTTTCACTCGCATTACCTGTAGTTCTCAATGACTTATATAGAGGAAAAACGTTTACTAGCATTACCTGTGACTTGTATGCTGTTCACATCAATTTTCAAAGTCTGGGTAAGATTAGTTTTATTTGTGTTGATACCCCAAACCAGCTCATTTTTTACTTTCTCAACTGTTACCATCCACGTAAAATAAAGGGTGAAGATCACAACAACACTAGCAACACAAAACAGAGAAGGTAATTGGTTATGCAAGCTAATGAAGTAAATCTGCTGCATGACTTATCCAGACAATATTTCATTCCAATACAGGTTCCATTTGCAAAGTCAGAGTATCTTTAAGTGTTGGCCGGCAAAGATGACACATAAAGAAACACCTCTTGATTATCAGGTAGGTTTGAACCTTGAAGAAACAGAGCTTTTTTTCTTTATCTACTCTTATTTTCATGGTGGAAAAAAACCAAAACAGCATTCATATCAATTGCTGCAATGGAGCTGAATTTGAATAAACTAAAGGAGAAGTGGGTTTATTGTTATTCAACAGGTCTTTTAGTTTAAGCTGTAAAATATTGACAGTGAATCTTCAAGTGTTATGGAATTTACATAATATATTCATGTTACAAAAGTATAATACCAAGTGATCACTTCTATAAAGCAAAAATCATCTGTGGATTCTGCATCTCTGAGGATGTCCTAAGGAAACAGTAATGGCTGAAAGCAGAGATATTTTGAAATCAGCGATTAAACTACATTTGAATTCTATGGAACATGAATTTTATCCAGTTTTCTGTTTACTGTCTCCCATCCTTTCTAGATACTATTATTAAGTTTCATATTTGTAGCTAGATTAAGGTAGTGTCAAAATATGGTGCTTTCTAAAGATTTACTTAAATTTAGGTGCAAACTTTTTTATTCTTATGCACTTGTACGACCCAATTGCAACTGACGCAATAGTGCTTTTTGATAGGGTTGATTAATTCCACCATTTTTCTGTGCATAGTTTGCATTTTGCCATATACGGAAAAACTCCTCTTTAATTTCTTACATATTTCTGATAACCTCTAAGCCATGCTGAGCAAACAAAACCTTTTACTGCTATTCTTGTGACTCAGCAGAGTTTCAAGGATGAAGTAAAAAGGAGATTGCCCAAAGAGGTAAACACTTTTTACACTAAAAGACAAAGTTTCTGAGGCAAAGTAATATTTCAAGTATTATTTCAAAGCAGAAATGAAGACAGAACCTTACAGATGTATTAAAAGCCAGATCCAACACTCACAGACATCAGATTTTCTGTGATTTCTGTAGTATTTACATCAAGATACAGGGATGGAATTGGTTTTACCAAATACAGATATTTATATTGCAGATATCTAGATTTCCTATGTAAACAAATAAGCTGTTCTTTGGCATAACTGACCTCCTAGGAAAGGCACCTAAATTGACCAGATGAGAAAACTCAAACCCCATCACTTATAAAAAGTGTCTTGAGCAACTAGCTCAGAGATGTCTCCATTACTGATGCCTAAATTTTGATGAGAATAGCCCCAATGTATGCACAGAAATCAGATTGTGCTGACTGGATCTGCCTTCGCAAGGACAAAAACCTAGAACTGACGTACTCCTGCCACTGTACACTCCATTCCCTTGATGTTGTGAAATCCTTCACAAAGTGTTCATACTTCAACTTTGCAGCCAATTAGGCTTATGCCTACACTGTTCCAGTCAAAAGATTGCTCTAATCCAAATTGGCATTCCATTTTTGACTTACATGATTTCAGAGTTGGCTAATATCCGTTTTTCTTTTGTAAGCATGGTCATTCAAATGAACTGTCTTGTCTGGATATTTATCCACTGTATATATTTAAGAAAACATTTGTATCATCAGAACAGCTGGGGTCACAGAATCACAGATCTGCATCGTCTGTTGTCATGTAGCATGTACTTTCATTTTGTGGTCTCACCTATAAGACAACTAATTATATCATTTATTTCTCGAGGTCTTCCAGTTTTTCTAGTCTTAATCTTTTGTCCTCTGTTTTGTTCTTGCCTATCACAGTGTGTCATCGGACCTTTATTTATCTAAAACTTAAGTTACTAATGATAATGTGACATCTGGCCCCCAGCTTAAACAGCTTTCCACAAGCAAGCTCAGCACAAACTGATATCCCTTCTTACTAGCTAATTTCCTACCTACTTCACTGTCATCACCTTTCCCATTTTTCGTTCTAAATTGGCAGTCCCAGAAAGGATTGCTTCTTTTTTATTTCTTCTAATCCTAAAGCATGTTTTTGAAGTAAAGATATGTCTTGAAGCTTCATAAGCTCTTTAGATGGCCTCATTCAGTCTCTGAAGATGTATTTTTTCATCTATTCAGTGTCCACTGAAGAACTTTCTAAATTAATAACATCATTGTCTTTTGTCCTTATTTTAAGTAAACTTTGTCTTATGTAATTACCCAGTCTCTGGTTTCTTGAATCTTTCATGGCCATCTTCAGGTTTCCTGTAGAAAAAAACCCCAACAATAAAACAAAATACAACACAAAAAAATGTGATTCCCCTTGAGTTTATAATGTTGTGGATAGGATGGAAGTGTGTTCTGAAACTGTTTAGTAATGGGAGACAGTATTACAAGTGTTTTGCTGAATCAGGACCTTATTGCACATGAAATTAACGCTACAGACCTCACTGCATATATGGAACTTTTTTGCCAGTGGGCCTTTAGTAGGACAACCAACATAACTGGATATTGAAAAATGAGGTTAAACAAACTTTAATAAATTAAGCAGGTCTTACTGTATCTACTTTATGGACTCCTTAGGACACACAGGGTACAGCTTTACCTGGTGTCAAATGACAGCCTCACTTGCTAACAACTGAAGGAGTATGAGTTAAGAAGATCCATGTCCATAGGGACATATGAGTATATTTCCATTCACCTTGGCTTATACCAGCAGATCTCTAACCTGAACTTTCTTCTAGATGGCAAGGGCCAGCAACCCTAAAAATGTAAAAATGTAGATGTTTTGTGAGTTGGTCTTAGGGCTCAGCCTTACTAGTTTGGTGAAGGCATGGACATACAGGAGTCTGAGAAGGAAGTCTGCCCAAGGGGAAACATTATTGCCAAACTTCCCACAGTAGCACTTGGAAGACATGAAAAGTATAATATAGGAAGTTCCAAAGAGTCTCTTGAAAAGCAAGGTGTTGGCAAGCACTCCTGAGAGAAATGGCTAAGTGAGGACTTCTGATGTTTGCAAAAATTAATTAAACTGTACCTACTTGAACTGGGAAATTTCACATCTCTGAAATTCGTTTTTCAGATCACTTGCTTGAAAGACATTTTGTATCTATATGGAAGAGGAAAATCTTGAACCAATACAGACTGCATTCATACTTTTAATAATAAATATTTTTTCATTCCCAAATCTAGACTACACAAGCAAACGTTTTCTTTGATGCTTCACTGATTTTCACAAATAAGGAATATACTGAATTCTGAAGTCAGGACCTGAAATATCTCATTTTGGAGAGAGGAAAAAGCCATCAACAGCAGGTCATGTTAGGGAATTCATATACTTACCAAATACTCTTTAATTAACTGGGGACCAACAGGTTCTTACCAATTGTTCAACATCAAAGGCAAGGACTTTGAAATCAGCTGATGATCTGTTTTGCAAAGCAGGAATGAATGATGTCCCAGAGAGTATTTTAAATGTTCCTATGTAGCCATGAGCATTCCCATCTGCTTTAGCTAGATAATTAAAAATAAAATTAAGTGTTCTGAATTATATAGAAATAAATGAAAAACTTTACATTAGATTTTATTCCACACAGATCATCAATACAACAAGTTTTAGCTTTCTGGTTTGCTTTGTAATCAGAGATATTTTGCCTAGTTCCGGTTTTAAAAAAAGTGATAGATGTTTTTCAATGTTCACAATAGTTACAACTGCAAACAAATTTATATGAATACTACTTGTCTTTGGGTTCTCCTTACTTTTATTTCTGTTTTAAATCCTGTTTTCCAGCAGTGCTGTGAATGTATAAAGGGGAGGTATGTCCAGTTATGTCTAACACAAGGAGCAAAGATACAAGGGAAGAATAATAGTGAATTAGATTTTTGTGTGTTCTGGATTAAAAATATTAAAAATTACTTTTTCACACTTTCTGTATTGAATGCTGTGCACTTTTTATATAAATGTATGCTGCTTTTGCTGACAACACTGGAAACACTAGTGTCAGACCAGTTAAACTAATTTTGACCTGACCTTTCTTATCAATACATGCATGAAATGTTGGGAGGTTTTATGAGGACACTAGGTGACTGGTCCTTATTGCAAATTTAACCTTGATTTTTAATACGTTACATCATATGAGGTATGCATAAAGCAATTCATGATACATTTTAAATATTTCCTTACTGTGTAACACACTGGAAATTTTCAGATAAGACCCAAATTAATGTGGTTGATTGATAGAAAGTGACTTTTGCTTACCTGTTACAATACCAGTGGTATTTTTAGGTTGTGTGTGAAGGCATTAACATCCAAAACAAATTTTAAGACAAAAGCAGGTAACTAATAAAATACTACAATAAACAGCTTGTGATGGAAGGCACAGCCTAGGGACACCAATTTGCTACTATCAACTAGTAACAGCAGACTACTTTGAGGTTCTTTGAAATTCATTTATCCTTACAACAATTGCAAATCTATTTAAACAAACGTTTTTAAATAGTAAAGGTTTGTGGTTTTTTGTTATATATGTCAAATATAATTTTTACAATGTTTTATAATTATTATTTGTACATGATTAAATTCTTGCCTATTTATCATCTAAACCCTAAGTCATTAATTTAAAGCCTGTCTCTAGATGCAATAATAAACCACCATTACCTTTAAGCTCATTTTATTTTAAAAGAATATGATAGTATTCTGGTAAGAAGGGAAGAAAGTCAGTAGGGAGAACAAATTTTAAAATCTGGAATGAAAAACACTACCAACTAAAGGTATAAACATGAATATTCTGACAAAACAGGATTATTTTAAAATATGGCTTACAGCTAGTTTAGTCTTCATGTGCTTCTGTATGAAATAGTATGGAATTCTGGTTAATGAAGGCACCAAAAACTTCAGTGTATCAGAATTACTTTTTCAGCTACAAAATTCACTGTAATGAAAAAATACATTTTTTGAACCTTTTGCCTAGCCTGTTTCCTTCTCCTCATTTCAAAACATATTTTTGCTATTAGCTGTGACAGCTCCATAGACTTAAATCATTTTCCTTTCAATTCAAAATCTAGATCACAGAAGGGCTGAGGTTGGAAGAGAACTCTGGAGGTCATTTGTTTCAACCCCTCTGCTCAAGCAGGGCCACCAACAGCCAGTTAGCAAGGACCACGTCCAGACAACTTTTGTATATCTCATCAACAATCTCATCAACAATTCTACACTGGGCTCTCACCAGTAGCTCACCAGAATTGGACACATTATTCCAGGTGTGACCTTACCAGGGCACAGTTAACTTATATCCAGAGGATCTTTAAACCAAGACTCTAGTTCCATTGTCATCCTATGTCAATTTTTAATTTTAGTTTACTTTGAGCATTAGTAGCTTGATTCTATCACATTCTCAGCACTGGCTAAATACTAAAAAAATTACCTTAACTTTACATGGGGCTGGAGTGGACTGTTACAAATGAGTGGCTTAGGTTAAATGGCTAAACCACTTGTTTGTGACACTGTCTAGTGCAGGATCTCTCTTACACCAACAAATGACTTATTTTTTTAATTTTAATAATGAAGATTCCAAGAGATGTAGAACACCTAAAGCTCCCCACAGACTTCAGTGGATTATCAATGTCTTTCTGAGAAAAACTTGATACCTGGAAAAAAAAGCAAAAATTCGCAATTTCTTATATTACTTTCTCTAGTTTATGAATTCCAGGGACCTCTCCTAATGTCTAAACCATGTAAATTCTTTTCTGTGGCTTCAGGACATGTTTCAAGTACTTGTATTTTTGCCTATTTTGTTCACATCGATTTCCAGCAGAGGAGGAAATCATACTCCCCCACCCCTATACCCCCCAGCATTAAAATAATAGCATGAAATAGGAAACATAATTCCAATGATAATATTACTGGTTTCAAAAGTATCAACATCTGCTAAAGAACTCCTGAAAAGGTTAAAGAGTGGTTACTTACCTCGTTCTAACTCCTGGATTGATAACCATGAAAGTACAATCAGTCCAACACAAACACACACAAAAAGTGCCAGCAGAGAAGCAAACAAAATTTCATAGTAACTAAGAAGAACATATTTCTTATCAGATGATTTTTGCAGCTTCATTTCTGTCTTGAGAGCTTGTATGATTAAGGACTGACAACAGACACAACCTGAAAAGGGGGGTAATAATCTACATGAACAGATATTTATAGGAGATGCTCGTAAATTAATTACACCATAAAACTACACTGACATAGCTTTTACAACATTCCTGAACACTCATATTCACGCACAAGATATGCAAATATGAAGAAAAGAAATGTCTTCAGAAAGGAAACATTTAAGATTGTGTCTGTCATGAAGAATAAGCAAAAACACAGAATTGTAAGGTTGGTCACTGGATTTGCACTATTTCTTGTCTTTTGATGTTTGAAAGTTAGTTTTAATATAAAATATTGCTGTCAGATGTACTGTTTATTCATTATTTTTGGTAATTCTTCACAAGTGCAGTTACGAGGACAACAGTGAAAGCCATATCTTTCATCAGTCTGCTTAAAAAGTTTCTTTAACAGTAATTTTATATATACAGGAACTGCTGGCAAATGAGTTGTTTAGTACTGTGCCACAGTTCATCAATGTGTTCAGCACTGAACGGTAATTGAGCAGTACAAATTTAATCTGTGTAAGACGTAGTTCTTTGACCATATATCTGGAGAACGAACCAGAGAAAACATGAAATGTATGCTTGTATTGTATTTTCTTGCCAGACATAAATGTGCCATGGAATACAAGCCCCTGATAAAGTTAAAGCATTGTGGATGGCCAGTGCTGCATCCTTAATAAAAACAAGACTAAATTAAACAATGTACCATCCAGCCCAAAACTTTTTATTACAAATTTAATCTGTCAAATCTTTTGAGTAAATCAGCTCCAAAAGAGTAAAGTAATACTGATTTTGTGTTTCATGTCCTGTGAGCTACTGGTTTTGACTCTGGATCAGAGACCCTAAATCCAGATTTATGGTATGACATTCCTCAGCACTCCTTATGGAACAGGCGAATCTGAGCAAACCAGCCATATTCTTGCCTGTAAAAGGAAAGGGAAAATAGTCTGAGTCAATCTTTGGAAGACAGGGGCTGTAGCTACCTATAAATCGACAGAAATTGAGATAATAAAAATTGGAAGAGATTAGAATAGCTCAGAATAAGACTCTTGGATGATATAACAGTTGTCTGCCCAGTCTTTGAGAACGGGGATATTTGAAAGTATCTGCAACACAACTGCTCAGATTGAAAGCACTCTAAATCACAGTCAAAATCTTGGCCTGACAGTAGGATTCTTGTTTTAGTGTATTACCATAACAGAATGAAAGAAATTCAGTAATATTTCACATTACTAACAATAAATAATTACCTTAAAACTATTAAAAAAAAATCAGAGCAGCTTAATCATACTGCCTTTATAGAGCAAGAGTAAACTCAGTCTGTATCCTGCAAATGTATGAGATCTTTTAGTCATCATGCTAGATGCTAGAATTAGAGTAAGAATTGCTTTTGTATATATTGTGTATGACATACACACATACATGAATGTGTGTTTTTATATAAATACAATTATGTGCATATAAGAGCAGATTAAATTTGTACTGGTGAACACTTTGCTTGGCTATTTTATGGCACAGTAGTAGCTCTCTAACTATTTGTGATTATTCAGCAATAAAACAAGGGGGTTAAGTGTCTATATTTTTCTGAATACTCACTCTATTAAAGAAATTCAGAATACGTCTAAATACCTCGCTTTGCTCAGTTATGCCTGTTAAGTTATTCCATGTCTGGCAGAATTACATAAATACATGATAGACAGGACGTGAGTGTGGCATGTTTGTCAGGGGGCTGGGGGCGGCCCCTGTGGGGAGCGGCCGGGGCTGCCCCGTGCCGGGCACAGCCGGTTCCTTGAAGTTAGATCAGGCTGTTCAGGGCCATGTCCAGGCAGGATCTGAATATCTCTAAGCTAAAAGACCCCACAACAACTCTGGAAAAAACACCTGTACCTATCTGCATCCTTATGTCTTACTGGAATTTAAGTTGCTTCAATTTCTGCTCATTCACTATGCAGTTCTCAAAAGAGTCTGGCTCTATACTCTCTGCAAACATCCCTTAGGTAGCTGAAGGCAGCAATCAGACACACCTACCAGCTTGTCACCCCCCAGCCAGTACTTGTACATGGGCTTATTCCATCCCAGATTCAGTACTTTGCACTTGTTGAACTTTGTTGAACTTTATGAGGTTTCTGTCAGGCCATTTCTGTCTTTTACTGACAAGTACTGCCTGTAGCTGGACTTTCCTCTAGCTATTCACTTCCTTCTACTCTTTTGTTCCTCAGTATTTTACTTGTCTTCCTGTTCATTCCCCTTCTGCATTATTAGCTGTCTAGTTCTTTCTTTTCATTATCATTCTAAAGTTCATTTTTCACTTTCATTTCCTCTGTAGACTGATAGGACTCTTGAAAGTCAGATTTGGTTGGTTTGCTACATGGCTAAACTGTTGAAACTGTGCAATCCATTCAGGAAAAGAATGAGCATTAACCAGTGTTACTACCAAATTAGAGAGGATTTCCATCTACTGCAAGTTGTGAGTATTCACAGGTAACGAACAACCTGCAGCACAGAAATTATTCACTGAAGAAAATAATATAAAATTAAAAATAATAAACCAGATTATCCATTCTATTGGCAAACACTTTGCAAATAGGAAACTAATGAAACTACTTGAATGTCATTTTCTAAGTTCTAGTTTTATGCCACTTGTGAACTATAGGATAAAACAATATAAATGATATAACTTAAATGATACAAAGGCAAATACTCTATTAATGTATTCAGAAGCAGAAAAACATGGCAACTTAAGTATTGAAAACTGATAATTTTTTGGAATTATTACTATCATCATACTGTGAAAAATGAGATTAGGTCATTTTTAAATAAATAGGTCATTGCCATGGTAGAAGCCTAACAGATTCACAATTTAATTTGTTTACGTTGTATCCACATCTGCAGCCCCACAGGTTTTATAGCCTTATTGGGCTGCTTTTGGTTTCTTGTTCAGTCTCCAGCACAGGGTGAAAATACTGCTGAGACAGGAGGGGATGTTGTGTTCAGATAATTCCTTAATACCCAGTCTATCACAAACATACCTAAAGCCTGACATTCCATTAATAGCTAGCTAGCTATGGGAAAATGTTTTGGTTACCCTCAGAGACTTGCCCTCCCCTAACAAAATGAATATAGAATTAAAAAAATAATAAACCAGATTATCCATTCTATTGGCAAACACTTTGCAAATAGGAAACTAATGAAACTACTTGAATGTTATTTTCATCAGCTTTCTTATGGTAGCTGTTTTCAGATGTCTATGGTTTGTCCCTTTTGCTATGCAGACTTCCATAGAGAGATGCAGAAAAGCAAATCAATGGATCTGCAGTGAAAGTGCAGAAACAGACTATAGGCTTATTTTAACTATTACATCATATAGAGAAGTTTAAAAGGGATCTCACATGGAAGCACAGCTTCTCAGTAAAGCCATATTTAAAAAATCCAAAACCTGCATATTGATTACCGTTAAGTCTTCCAACTGCATGTACTGAAGATGAGGAAGGTATGTGGCAGTGGTCAGCCAGCTGTCAAACTTTGTATGAAAAGAAAAACATGGACCTTATTTACTAAATATGTTATCAGAACTTTTAGTAGTTAAAATATTTTAATTTGTATAATTCATCATTTATTATTATTAGAACACAAAAATGGTGAAAAAAATTGGAAAGAGCTGTATTTTAGTCAAGTGAAAAGTATGAAGGAAAAATGTCTCCATTCTCCCTGCAAAATCATACATCGTTTGGGCTATTAAAAAATCAACCAACTAACCAACCAACCCCCTCCAAAACCAAACCAAAAAATGAACCTGGTTTCTGGGTCATGTAATAAGTATAACTGCTCAGAGGGCTAGGTAATTCAGGTCTCCATTAGGCTAAGGTATGTCAAAGGTGGGAAGATAGAGAAGGGAACTGGACACTGACCTCTGCCTTCAGTCCTGAAGCATTCCCCAAATTGGGGCTCTAGGTATATGTTAAAATAACAAGTGTTATAAGGAGGTGCTCTGGTAGATCTTATCACATGGGAGGATTTACTGGTAGTGGGAAGATATGCTCATGGGGTCATCTGAAAAGGGTGTTTATTCTAAGACACTACACAAGAACTTTCACATACACACCTGACAAGAAATAAGTTTCCTAGGGGTGATCACTAAACATATGGGATGTGTAATGTGCAAAATAATACAGTAATGGGTAACTGAATGCAATTAAGGAACTGATACATCTAGTTTATATGGAGGATCATACTGAAACTCTGACAAAGGGTTCTGAGGAGTTTTAGATTCCCATCACACAAGCTAATACCTATGCTGTTTTGAGCATTCACAATTTAATTAAATTCTGACTTCCAATAAGCCTATAACAAAAAAGGAAATAAAAAAGCATAAAATCCCCATGGATCCTACACAACCCTTGAAAAGCATTCAGAAATATGGATTAAAATTAACTATTCAATTAAATTATCCAAATGGATTTCTGGGAACTAATCAGTCTCCATGTTAATTGATCTATCTGGAAACTAATTAGAACCCACTGCTGTCATTAGCAGTTTTAATTCTTCAGACCAGCTTGGTGAAAGCAGAAAATTTACATAAAGCAAAAGTGGAATATATTACCTTCCCCACAATTTGGAGGAAGATTTTCTTTTAAAAAGAAGGTGAACAACAACCAAACCCCACCAAAAAAAACCCCAACAACCCCAAACAAAAAACCAAACAACCCAGCACCAACAATATCATAATTTCCTTTCTTTAAGCACATCCAGAAAAATTCCACAGGAAAGCATTGAGATTCTTTTCCACACCGTTGTCTGACTGGGTAGCTGCAGCTCAACATTCACCCACTTTTCCAACAATTCCCAGCACAGAATCCAAGAATCCTATTTTGTCAGAATCAGAGAGATGTGTTTCCTAATGGGTTATAATAAAAAGTGGTACAGATTTTCCAGAAAGGAAATCTGTGATGAATCCAGTTTGCTTCAGCAGAAAGGATCACATTGCTCGCAGGTAGCACTGGGAGTAAAGGAAGATTTTTCAGCTAAATTTAGAGATCTAAACATGAAGGGAAGAATTTTCTGCTGGAGGCAGTCAATCCTTCTTCATTGACTAAAGAAACATCATAAATAAATACTTAAACATAAATGTCTGCTTAGGTGGTTAAAATCGTGAGCTGAGTATAACATGATACCTTCCATTCAGAAACAATTTTACTCAGTCATATTGAATTAGTTAGCTGGCTTTGCACCCCTAGATGCATGTGCTTCCTTACTTTCCCCCTTATTACTCGAAGAAAAAAGGTGGGGATTGTGGGAACAAAGTGAAGATAACCGCAATCAATAAATGAAACACCAGTTTGTGGAGGCTGATGACAGAAGAAAGCAGAAAATAGCTTGCAACTATTTGAGTAATGAAAAGAGCATGTCAATGCAAAGTTCTCTGTGACAAGCAAATAAGACAAGGCAGGAACAGATATGGCACACATGGGAAAGAATCAGAGTCTTAACTGATAACACTGAATGGCAAAATAAACAGGTAAAAGACAAAGGTCAAGAGGAAGTAGCAGCATTATTGCTGCTGTGATTGAATTAATGTAAAAATCAATGTGGAGTGGTAGCTGAAACAGCAGTAAATTTAGCACAATGTGATAGTTTCTATGAATAAAAGCAATTACAGCAGCTTTACTGTGCATACAGATTTGTGCCTTACAATGTGGCAGCACTGAAAATTAAAATGGCAGGGGAATGGTTCTCCTCTGCCTTCCTTAGCTTTTACTCAAAATGACAGAATAAACGCAAAATACTTTTTCCGGTTTTTTTCAGTATGTATTTTTTTCTAAAGAAGCTTTGGAATAAAAACTTCTTAATTGTTGGCCACAAAAGGGCCACAAAACACAGAAAAGAAAAAGATCTGAAACAAATACTTAGATATGGGCTAGTCTAACCTTTTCCCACCTTATGTACACCATTTCATGATATCTATAACCTCTGCAAAACATGTGGAGAAATACTGCTTTAAAACTTCAAGAACTGTCATTAAAATGCATGCTTATCTTTTTGTGTAGTCTCTGGAAATCTTTCCCAAGATTGTCCAAGCTAGTTACCAAACTGTTATTCTTGATATGTGTTCAAAAATGTGTGTCTCAAAAATACAAAAAATGGGAAATTTCATGTTCAAATATGAATTAAAGCATTAAGAATGGTAATAGCAGCTGTTTGTCTGAAATTTAAGTGCTTTAGAAGTCCCAGTCTCCAGGTCATCTTGTTAAATCTCTGGTTCTTTTAGGCAAATTCACATTTAAAACTGATGTCTTTTCTTGCAAACCTGGAAAAACCTAGCAGGAAGAGTGAGAAATGCCTAAGCAGCAATAATTATTTCTGTTTCTAATCTATATAATCAATACTACAAAGACCAAAAAAGTTTGCACATAAGCATTTGGAATGATTTGGGAAATCTGTATAGAAAATCCAATTTGGTTTTATGAAACATTGGTACTCCTGTGTAACTATATCATGGATGTGACAGCATTCTTAACTGACAAATTCTGAAAGGGAGACCATAAGAAACAAACCCTCAAATATCTCCATTATTATGCCATTTTTTATCACCTCATATGGTTTATTTGTGGTTGACCACATCAGCCAGAGCAAAGGAATAATCAGATACACAGGCCAGATGGAGAATACTCAATTTAAAGGAGACTAAGAAGTAGTAAATCTGAAATCCCTGGAGTTCACTCATAAAAACAGTGCACAAAAAGGGGAGAAAGCTAGGGCCAAAGAAACTGTCAAAGGGCACTAATAAGCATTTACCTGGTGCTTATTTATGCTTACATTTGAAATGCTTTGATCTCTCTAAATACACATATTCCAAGGTATTTTGACAACATGATGCTTCTCGATGTTAGAAATAGTCTGCACATCCTTCCAAAACCATTTGGCCTCAGTCTTGCTCCTTTCCTTTTGAAATTTGTGGTAGAACTTTCAGCAGAAGCTGAGCCTGACTTGTGGAAGAATTACATCTGTGCAGAATCCTTTGAAAAATCCCACTTTACACTAACAACATAACAGTAGGACAATATGTGCTTGTTTTGAAGAAAAGACATGACAAGGAAACTATTGTACTCTATCTTTCAAGGTCCCTCGAACAAAACACAGATCTAAAGTTAGATCACTAAATGGTTTGACTGCTGATTTTCTTGTCCTCTATACTTGACCCTCAAAATAATTACTGAGCAAAAGATAATTTACATTTTTAAACACATGAGAAAAGGCATCCAGGTTAGACCTTTGTGATAATCTATCTAGCTTCTTGCACCAAATTAACTTTTCACATTGGACATTTGACAAAACAATGGAGAAATAAAGAATGCACAATGCGTTTCCTATTCTTATTTTTTTTTCATGATAATTTTAACAATAGCTGACAGGTAACACAGAAAGATGAGAAAAATGCTCTTGGATCTTGAAAATGAGGTCAACTAAGCATGTAATTGCTTTCTCAAAGGTTCATATAATTGGACTCATCTATTTGAACATGAGTTCAAGTCTTGGTCATTGTGTTCATATTGTTCCTCATTATCCATTAAGAGTGTTACAAAAATAAGACTATCTCTTTCAAAAAATGCTGAACGGCAAAAAGTTTTACAACTTTCTGTTGTTAAAACTGTTGATTAATTCTTTATTTTAATGTCCATTCACAATAGGAAAATACCCTTGGTATCAAATATGTATATATAAACACATGAAATGCTAACAGTGATATTTGAAATTGGATAGCTTTTGTCTATGACAAGCTTTCAGCCTCAGTTTGTCTCCATTTAAAAATCAGAATTGCCACTCAAAATACAATGAAACTGGACAGCTGAGAACACAGGACTACTCTGCATGAAAGGTCTTACTTACAAGTGTAAATCAACTCTGACAGATTTGATATGCTTTGGAGGGGAAAAAAGCCACAAGCCAAAAAGAAAAACTGTTCTCTTTTAAGTCAGTCTGAAACGCGGCAAAAAGTTAAGAAACCCACCACATAGTTAGAAACTAACTAAATAGTAATGCTGCCAAAAATCAGGCCTTAAAAATTTCCCTGTAGGTAAGACCAATATTTCAGATTTCATACAATGTTCTTTCCCTCATAGGAAGGGAGGGACAGGGAATGAGAAGGCAATGCTTCAATACAATTCTACTAGAAATAATTTTAAATTTTGTAAATATATTAGCATTTTAGCTTGTATTTATCCATCTTAATTTTTCTATACAAGTATAGAAGAGTTTCAGCATTTCCAGCTAACAGATATGTCAATTATTTCAATAGAATTGTCAAAAGCCTGTAATCACTACATTGCCTATGAACCCTCTGATTTTCCCCAACTTTGAATAAGCTACCCATTTTGAATAATTTACCTTTAAAAATGTGTCTTATTAAGAACTAGCCCTGCAAATGGATTTGAGATCTCTGTTCTCGTTTACATATACAAGTGATAAAAGATTACAGAAGTGTAACCACACTCTCAATTTTGTTGATAAACAAGAATGTAACACTCATACCGCTGTCAATACTTTAAACTTTAAATGGAAAATTAAACTGTTTTCAGTAACAAAATAATAAGATCTAATTTAAAATTAGCAGATTAGATTAAGTTCTACATACATTCTAAGGCATCATGGTTAGGATACAACTGTGTTGCAAGGTTTTGCTGTTACTACGAGCTAAAAAAAATCCATATATATTTAGGAGTTATTATTGTCATGGGGCAAAAGAATTTTAGCACAGTCTGCTAGAAACTGGCCTCCAAAGCTCTGCTCTGGAGGAATAAGGACCCATAAATGTAACACATTTTCAGACATTTATGGTGGTGTCAGGGCAATGCAGATGTAACATTCAGAATCTGTAAATGCTTAATTAGCAGAGTCCCACATCTTTTATAACAAATATTAAGCCTGAGTTTCTTCCCCCTCCCCCTGAAGTAACGAAGAATAACCATGATAGATGATGACTCCTAAAAGAACAGGCATGAAAAATAAAACCGGTTTATTGAAATTTCTTTGATTTTTCCCCCCTCTTTCTTAAATAAAATATTTTTCTACACTAGCAAACATCTGACTTTCTTCAATAAGCATACAGTTTCCTTTGAGGGCACAAACTGTGTCATCACATGAATTTTTTCAGTGTTTTTAAAAGGAAAGTATGTAGAGGCTGAAAAGAGCATAATCTCCCAGAACAATGGTTTTCACTGCAGTCACATGTGATCACATGAATAGTCAAATACAAAGAAAATAGGCAATTTCTCAGAATGAAGTGGTCTAGTAAAATACCTATTAAATGGTGTAATAATATGATTATGCAAACAATAATATTTATACAAATCAAAAATTTAAGAGATAAAGGCATGGTAGAATTATAGATAGCATTTATTGCTGTTATATCATTTATGTTTTGACTAAGAATTACATGAAACAAAACCAAAGTAACTAGAGATATTTCTGTTGGAAAATTATTTCTAAACAATTTTCTAAAAGAGCATGAAAAACATGACACTTTTGAAACAGATGGTATAGTTAACAGCATTTACACTGCCCTTGGGAAAGTCAACAGAATACACTTGCTAATTCAAAAGTCACAGAGATGGAGACAATTCCCTTGTTAAATAAAATACAAATGAGGTGAAAAATCAGGTTTTTTTAAGCAGTAACATACTCTGAAAAAATCAGTCCTCAGTGGAAAATAAAAATTCAGACGGTTAAGAGATTCTGGCAAAAAGAGATTTAGATTTGCTGAGATAAAAATTAAAGAAAAAATATGTTGGAAGGACATGACAAACACAGAAGAAAACTAAATTCCAGGTAAACCCCCTGCAAACTAAGGTAAAAAGAACCCAGAAATATGAGAAAAGTTAAAAAAAAAGTAAAAAAAGATTCCTCATAACTTTTGAAAAACATAAAAATGCATAGACTGAGTTGTGACATAATGTGCAAAGATATTTTCTGCCAACAGGAGTAATTCATGTGTTAATTATTACAGTTTTTCTTTCTTAAAGGAACTCATTGTTTACTCTTCTCTATATTAATGTGGAATTTCACATGTAACAGCAAAGAAATTGTTTGATAAACACAATTTTTAAAAGAAACTGTTGAAGGAAACAGTGTAAATTTGTTGTAAACTGAAGGATACAAATATTTTTTAAATTGAAATCTTAAAATGTAAGCAGGTGAGTATGTAAACAATTACTTCAGTGTTTTTGAATGTCTATTTTTGGATGAACAAAATGTGTCATTTCCAAAATACTGACTTAATTATTATGCACAACTCTTTCTAAATATGTGCAGTGAGGGTGTCAATAGGCATTTAAATAAAGGGATATGGTGGAAATATTTCAATTTTCAAAATACTTTAGCAAGATTACACATGAAAAAGTATTAAAGAAAATTAGTTACCACAGAGCTAGTGGATAGGTCTCTTAATGGGGACCCATAAAGTTGATTTATGTACAGAAAGCAAAGGAGAAAGCTTAATTTTCACTTTTCAGAGTAGAAAAGAGTCCTTCAAGGACTGGTGCTGGGATTTTTTTTGAGCCAGCTTCTTCAGCAATGACCTAAAGAAAGGAAGAATCAGTGAAATCTCTGTTTGCTGCTGACGTTAAGCTTTGGGTACTTGTCAGATGCACTAATGACAAGGATGTCTCATACCTGAATTAACAGGTAAAAAAGGTGGAACATGACCTTCAGCATCGATAAATGCAAGATCATACATCTACAAAAAAAATACCTAAAATACGACCATGTGGTGCTAAAGCTGGGAGTAGCAGTTATAACTCAGGAAAAAGATCCTGGGAGAATTGTTAGCAGTTGTCTGAAATCTTCAATTTAGTGCATGGTGGCATCCAGGAGAGCAAATTAAATATTGAGGGCACCATTAGGAAGGTTAATAGGAACAATAAAGAGGACATCATTAAAATTTACTTAAAACACTACTTAAAACCCTTGGGGCACTCCCATTTTGAGTGTAGCTTCTGCTGAATGAGCAGTTTCCATTCTCTGTACCTGGAGAATAACAGAGAAGCATTAAGGAGAGTTACAAAGCAGGTCAACTGAAGTTTTTAGATTTGGGGGTAACCAGGTTTCTACATGCTTCCTAAGTGGTATTTCCTATTGAGACACAAAGCATTCTATTAAGATTACCTGGATAGATGACCATTGATCTGGCAAAGTTGTTCATGCCTTGCGTTTTTTAAAACCCTACTTTATATATATATTGTTGCTTTATTTTTTAAATTTATTTTTAAATATAAGTCCAGTAATTATCCCAAGTTTACATACTTACTGAGCCTTCAACAGAATTTGGATTATCTTGTCTTGGTGAAGAATGAGAAACATGTTCACCTTTAAACTTTTGTATGGAAAGCTTAATACAACTGCTAAATGTGTCAGAGCACTACATTTGCCTGTGATGCTTCAGCGTGGTGCCAGTAATCTGGTCCCTTCCTAGCCCAGGAGTGATCTGCATATGAAAAGGTGCTCAAAATTTCCTCGACCAAATGTAACTTTCTTCAAATGAACGCCATCTCTGCAGTACAGCGGGATATGAACAAGCACATTCATGCCCAGTGACTCACGCCCAGTAACAGAGGTACCATCCTTCTTTTCTTGACACCCCAACTTCCAAACAGTAGCAAGGAGTTACAAAGGTACAAGAATATTGTAAGTATTTATAGTCTTTTTTTATTGCCAAACATGGTGTTATATGGCCTGGAATATCCCTTTGGCCAAATTCTATCAGCTGACCTGGCTTTGTCCCTGCCTAATTTCTTACCCACCCCCATCCTACTCACTGGAGGGTCAGAATAGGAAGAAGAGAAAAC
This sequence comes from Falco rusticolus, assembly GCF_015220075.1. Lineage (NCBI taxonomy): Eukaryota > Metazoa > Chordata > Aves > Falconiformes > Falconidae > Falco > Falco rusticolus. The sequence goes on along the minus strand of NC_051188.1, from coordinate 105,822,481 downwards.
CTTGGCACTGTGCAAGTACTGTTCAACAATAGGCAAAACACTAGTGAGTTATAAACACTTTTAGCCACAAATACAAACCACAGAACTATACAGGCTGCTATGAAGAAAGTCAGCTCCAACCCAGCTGGACCCAGCACAACAGATAAAAAGAATACTTAATTTAGTGATGTAATGTATTGAGTAAGTAAATAATAATGAAGTAGATATGATAAACATTACATGTAATACAATGATATGAAGCATACACATCAGCGACACTGTGGGTATTAAATATCAAGAAAAAAAGAGGAAAAAAGTTAATGCATAAAAGTCATAATTTCAACAGTTAACACTACTTCGGTAGTAGGAAATTTTAACCTCCTGAGGAGGAAACTCTTAACAGCTCAATTCTGAAAAGTGTCAAGAACCCCTGCATTAACAAATTGCATGGTCAGGCCCATACTGTCATGTCATATCTTTCTTTTGTCATCTTAAGCACAGGGAATCACATAAGTTTATAAGCTGTAAATTATGAGATACTTGGCAGTTAGGCTATTTATTCTGACATTTTAACCTGTGGTGAGCTCTAATTCACCTCTTTCTGGTATCTCTAATATATCCTGGTCATCTTTGGTCCAGTTAGTCTAACCTAATGCAATGTTGGCACAATATACCTTATACACTTAATGTTGTGGCGCTTATATGTACTAAGCTACTAATTCTATTTTACAATATTTTGTATAACATAACAAGAATGGAATAACAAGTATAATGTTTGAAGAACATAGTTATTCACTGTATAAAAATGATTTAATGATAGAATTTTCTACGTTCTCCTACACTGAAGTCTACCAAGCCTGCACGTAACAACTTGGGCCCAGACCCATATCATCCTTGATATAAGTCCAGGCATTTTGTTATTTTCACAGTATTAGATCTGATGTGATCTGGAAAATGAAATGCGACTTCTTTTGAATTTAATTTTCCGATACGTCTTAGAGTAAATTCTAAATCAGTTCTCTAACATGCAACAAAAGGTACTATAGAAAAAATAACCAAACATTAACAAATATCAGTAACTTCTGAAAAGCAGATGGCTGAAGTGCTTAAGATATGCTTTATTTGCCAAACGCATTAATTTCAGTGAGTGTGTCTGCCTCTTAATTTGTGGACCATGTCAGACTTGATAGAGCTACTTTGAGAAAATTTATGACTGCGTTACTTATTTCATCTTCAAAAAACTCTGACATTTTTAAGTGTATTTTTTAAGACCCTGATTGAAAAATACTTGTTTCTGAAGTATCTTCCCTATGCTGCTACTTTTTACTTGTCTCTAAGCTGTCTTGTTCTGTCCTTTTCTCCTTTTTGTACTCTGCCAAAGTAGAATACTATCTAGATAGAATGCTATCCTAAAACTAAATTTATAAATTTGTTTTCATGTTGTACAAAACATAACAGCATATCCTTGTATTCATAGCCTAACTCAGTTTAATTGCTTTGTCTAACTACTTACTGCTTTGTTTAGTATTTCAAGAACTTTTGTTAATTCATTTTAAATAATCTTTTTTTTCAAAGATGCAAGAAGAATAAATACTCTTTAAAATGACAGTAGAGGGTTACATGATTTTAAAATTTAAGAGTGCCCGACTACAGAAGTTAAACATCTGGTTTAAAAAAAAAAGAGAGAAAGGAAGGAAGGGAGAAAAGAAAGAAAGAAAGAAGGAAAGAAAGGCAGGAAGGCATACAACTCTCTGGATTAAATTTCTTCTCCAGGAGTTCTCTCATTTCTGTAATCTCAGCTCTGTATATCCTGAATGAATCAGGAGAGTATAGTTCCTTCAAATAGTTATTTAGACAAATTTTGACTTAGACATTAGGGCTTATATATTAACACAATATAATTCACAATAGTCAAAAGAAAACAATTATTAATCACACTTGCTCTGATTTTATATTTCTGTAACAAGTAGAATACTCATTCATCTTCAAAGAAGGTTTTGTAGTTCCATATATTCTCCTTTTGTGAGAGGAAAAGATCCAAAATATTTTTTTCTTAAGAATCTTAATATAGTGTATGAAGAAAAAAAAAAAATCAATTTACCTCCTGTTCTCTACAAGAGTCCAGAAATTTGGTCTAAATAAAGCTTTCTGTGATTGTGTGTGTAGATATATTTTCAAAAATTCTGAAAAGATCTTTCCTAATAAAGCTTATGACATATATATGGTTTCAGCTGGATAAAGAAACTACATCACATTAGTTTGAAGAGATGAGTTCTATGAAGGGGCACAAAAGTCTACCTAATCCTTCTGGTAAGTTTATACAACAACAGAAAAAAAGTTTTTATTTTCTTTATGGAATAAGATATATAATAGAATATTTGGTAGTCCAAGGTTTTATTAATGGAAATGTATTTTCCAGTTTTAGAGACAAAAAACCTGAAACACATCAACTGTATTTCACAGGTATGCTCATAATAGCCAACAAAAAGACTTCGTATTTTGTATTAATTGGCACACTGCTACCAAAGAGATTAATGCACTATATGTGCAATTTATGACGTTATAGAATGGTCAAACACTGTAGTTTTCCTGAAAGTAAAACCAGATTCTGCTGAACTACTGTTCAGCAAAAAATTCAGGTTGGTTAGGTCTTACCTGCGGTTTTGGGTAGTAACTGGCTTATAACTAGTTGCATTTAGCTTCACTTTCCATGCTATCATAAAGGCTTAGCCAGGGCTTACAGGCTGTATTCTTCACATGATACAATAACGGACAAGACAGTTTCAGCCTCTCTGTGAATGGCAACAGAAGGTCACATAATCCTAGTAATATTCAGGAAAATGGAATGCAGAAAACAGATGAAAAAGTACAATATTAACCCTAGTCTTGTAAATACATCGTTGTAATAGAGTGCAGCCAAATATTTCATCTCCTGTCTGAATGTGTCGGAGTAGGAATCTGAGGGAATACACATGCCCTTAACATATCTAACACTTCATGTTCACTTTTATTAACATAAAATCTACATGCCTCAAACTATTGTAATCACCAAGCTAAAAATCTATTATCTAGGAAGTCATAGGCTAAAATATCGATTTCACCATCAAGTCCATATTAAAACCAAACAAAACAAATGCTCACAACCTTACAACAAAATGCTCAAACAAAAAACAGAGGGGGATCATTAAAAATCTTTCACAGAGGTCAGTATGCACTACTGAGAGAGTGACACAGGTAAAGGTAACTTTAGGTAGTGGACAGAAGTATTTGCATCTAGAAGCATTCTTACATTAGCATAGCTGGTGAAGACCAAAAGGCACTTCCATTTCTTTCCGTTAGCAGTGGGCATCCAAGCACAGTGGATGTAGAGGCTAAGAGTTAATGGCATCATTATAGCTGCAGTTCTTATGACTAGAAACTTCCATTTGTTGTGCTATTTAGAAAGGCTTTTGGAAACAACCTTTATTTGGGATGGTGGCTAGAGAGAATAGGACACTGAGGAAAAAACTGCTGTGAGCTACTCAGCCTGGGACAGAGTGGAGAATAGCAAGCCAGGTGGAAGAAATGCTCCTCTGGGAGAGCTGAGCCACAAGAGAGGATGCCACGTTGCTGCTCCCTTAAATGCGAAGGAATTCTGAATGAGAAGTGCTCAAGTCTGTGGCTTTCAGCACTCTTTCTTTCATCAAGGGGCTGTGGGAGTTCTTGTAACAGCTGAAAATAAAAAGCAGGGCTATTACAAACTGACTTTAAGGTTGTATTCTCATTACTGCACCCAAAGAAGAATCATACTCCTTCTTGTTAAACCAAACCTAAAAGTTGCAAGAAATTGTTGTACTATTTGAAAGCTTCTGCTCGCATGGCATAGTATTCAGCGAGAGCCTCTTTCTGGCATAGAAAGGAAAATTTTTATTCTACTGCACAGTCTTCTGGGAGAAAGTGAGATCATTTCAGCTTACTTAGTAGAGAGAACAGACTGTATTTTTTTTTCTTCTTTCAGTTTTTTTGCTGGTTTGTTTTTTTTATGGAGTATAAGTTACTTGGATTTTCTCCATTCCTCTTTATGTATCTCACATCAGGCAGGAATTTGAGTAAGTCACTGTCTATCATTATAACCAGAGTAAATGTGTAATGCTAAAACCAGAGTTTTAGCAATCTTTCTCTTAGGGTTTTTGTTTAACCCATTGAATCTTTGTAGTTACCTGGATTTTACCTCCTTCCCTAGGCAATAATCTGCTTCCATCAGCTGTGATAAGAACTTCAATTTATTAAAGTGGATGTAAAATAATCTAGGCTAAAGTAATTTTTAAGCTGTCTCCTATACCTCCATCCTCTTTCAATATAAAACCTTAATTTGAAGTATTCATAGTTTAAACTAAGAGGTTGTAAAACTCAGTGACCTTTAGGTGACTAACCACAACTAGGAAAAATTTACTGAACAAACACAGAGTAAAAAAACACCAGAAGTTTCTGACTCTAAATGCATACTGGAGTGAGAGACCAGAGAAGGCTACAGCTCCCTTAGTTTTCCTGAAAAATCCCTAAGCCATCCATTGTAGGGCAGGACTTAAATTTCTGGTGAGTAACTTCTTAACAGTTGTACTGTTGGGTAGTAAAACACTTCACTAAGGTTGTGTGGGAATATTTTTATTTATCTACATAACACACACAAAATAATTAAAATTGTATATATTTAAAAGAATGAAAAAAGTATTTATTAAAACTATTTAATAGAAGGCCCTTCAAATACATTTTTTACTTAGCAATTCAGTATCTACTCAAACATTGCCCACTAGTAATTAGGGCTGCAGAGACATACCTCTCAGTTTTGAGCATCTATATGTAATTTCTCATTAATTGAGAGCAACAGTTATATGCCTACAGATGTGCACATTCTACCTTCAGTCTAATTTTTCAGCAAAGACTTCAGCATTTAATCATCTTTGCTGTGAGCAGAGAGCTGTGTGGCCATGGCAATGACACTGTACACCTACATAGATTTGGTTGCTGAAGCAGAGCCTAAGACTTACATTTAGAAGAGCACACAAGCTCACACCTATTTGCAAATATGTCCTTAAGCCTTACTGACACTGAAACAAAAAAGCTGAATATAAGTAATTTAGTGACCTTAGACATCACAACAGACACAGCATGTTACAAGATAACAAAAAAAGAAAAATCAGTCATAAGACCTCTAGACATTACCATAATAAAAGCACACAAGTGATTTCAGATATAGGGCAGCAATTGTTTAGCTACAATCTAACTTTCTTTTTCAGGATGGAATTTGGTCCACAAAAAAAAAACCAAATGCAGGAACATAAAAGGAAACCTTCTGCACCTTCAAGATAGCAACTGATATTGTTATTGAATGTTTGTTCTGGATTTTTTTCCAGGTTATACAACACAGAGAGTATGGCGTTCTTGAATACAAATGATAATAATTTCAGTGAGAAAGATGAGAACAAAAAAATAGATCTCCGAGAAAAACAGAACTACAAAGTTTTCTAGTAAAACCAGCTAAAACAGGAAAAAGAAAAATCAAGGGAAAGTGGTTCAGGTCTTCACAGAAGAAATTGTACAGTTCAGACCTTCGACTGGAAGAGATACCAGTATCTACAGAAGGAAGAAAAATGCTAGACAAAGGTGACCGAATAGCTTGATATGAAAAAAACACCCGTTATTGCACAAGTAAAATCCACCCAGTTACTTAGGGCTGCTTTTGATATAGTCAGCCGAAGGAAAGGAAAAAAATCAACAGCAAGAAACAGTTACAGATGTAATGAAAAGGTCATATAGGCTTCATGTTACACATTTTCCCTCTTAAAATGTTTCAAGTAAAGGAAATGAGTAAAGAACAGGAAAAAGCTTATCACCAAATTTCAGTAAGTAAAGAAGTTTCAAAGTTAGCCTTAACTTAGCCAATGACTAGAAGAGTGCTGAGGCGTTTTACTGTAAAACCGTGGAGAAAATTTAATAAAAAAATGCAAGAGGTCTCTTGGAAAATGAGCTATTGTAGTTCTGTATGATATGTTGGAAAGACAATTGTTTGAGTCAGCTGCAGCACACAGATGTACCGATTTTTTTTTTTTAAGCTTACATGAGGAAATGGCAATTTCTGTTTGCCCTTTGAAAGCTTGTAGTGCATGACTTTATTATGGATTTGTAATATAAGAAACAAAAAGGATGTGTCTTATAGCTCAAACTTTTAGTACAAAACACAAACTTACAATCTTTCTACTGTTCTTCCTAAATTCCTTAGTCCAGATAAGACTCATCTGAAAGGACTCAGGGAGCCAGCAGTGATATACTAGAGGTTGTTGGCTCAGCTGTGAAGGCCTACTTTGAGAGGCAGCTATGGTCCCCCCTCCTGAAAAACTTCAACATTATAGGCGGTGCTTTTTCACATGTTCTCAGTAAAGAGTGGATGAGTAGGAGGTCCTACAGGCAATAGTATGATGCAAGCAGGTGTTGCCCACCACACCTTTTTTAAAAGTAAAGGTATTTCTTCAGCTTTTGAAAAGCGGAGGAAAATATGCTTTTCCCGTAGGCATGTATTTGGCTATAGAAATTTAGAACTTGGGTTAAAATAAGAGCTTGTATAAAACACAGCCAGCTACACCTACCACGTGCTAGTGGCTTTATAGGACAAAAAAAAAAGAATAAAAATCAACCCATAGGCAAAACTCGTTTTGTTTATGACTAACAACTCACTTTACTGACCTAAATCCATAATGACTGCACACATCTCAGTTCTAAAACTTCATGAAAAGTGTGGATTTGGATGCTGGCAAACGGCTGAAGAAAAACAGAAATTCATTAAGTTGTGTAAGATGCAAATCAGGGAGGAAGACTTGGCTAATAGTTGTACTCCACTCATCCTTTGGTGGACTAGGATCCCCTTGGATTTCTAACAGCAGACTACAGCTATATTAATGTAACAGCATGACCCGATTTCAGACTTCAGAGTCTAACATATGTCATACTTACACTTTAAAAGTTGAACTCTTCTAGTAATTGAGCCCTCTGCTTGAGCTGTGCTCCTCCAAAAATACCAGATAAGAATTCAGGACCAGGAACTTTATGCAAAATAGAAAAGAAAAAGAAAAGAAGATACTGTAAACAGTGCAATTTTACAGGAAACTTCCTGTTATTCAAGACATACACTTACTCAGTTAATTCAGAGTCAAAAAGAGACAGTATGATCCTTCCCACAAGTTCAAGGAAGACACCTCACAGATCCATACCTATTGGATATCTATGTCCAAGAGTCACACAAGCTACTTTTGATTTGAGTGGTTCAGTAACCTTATTCAGTAACTACTCAGTCAGTGTGTGTGTGTACACATACTCTTCCAGACAGTCTGCACACTATAAACTTTCATTAAAGAAATCCAAATTGATTGGATGTTGACTGCTGTGTGAAGTTTTGCCCTCTAAGATGATAATTTTGGGTCTTTGTGCACATTTTATTTCCTCTAATATAAAATTATAGCCCTTATCTCTTCCAAAAGCCAATCATATGCTGGACTGCATAAAAAGTGTGGCCAGCAGGTGGCCAATCACTTCTGAAGCAGCTCAAACCTCTCCATTAGCTGCCAGGATCTTTTTCAGCTGGGGTATAGTAGGCCTCCGATCCTCTGTATTCCTGAATGCAAAAGCCTAAGAGTTAACCTCCAGTCTGACTTGGTGCTTTCTGGCAGAGGTTCCAGGTAGGACCATTTGGCCTGGCTGCAGTGTAAAGCACATTTTTTACATCTTGCTCTGTCTGGACTGGCCCACAGGCTACTGCATGAACTATCTCCCATTTAATTTGTTCAAAGGCTGCTTGTTGCCCTGGGCCCCAGTTGCAATCATTCTTCTTCCAGGGCACTTGATAGAGAATGCTTACAGTCAGACCGTAATTTGGAATATGCATTCTCCAAAAACCCACAATACCTAAGAAAGTGTCTTTTGTACTAGTTGGTGGAGAAATTGCCCTTTCTTTGTTGTTCACATACAGCAGGATCTGATGACACCCATTTTGCTCTTTTATTTGTAAAACTTGGTTCTCCTTTACAGGTCCTTTGACCTTACTTTGTTTTATGACAAAACCAGCTTTCAGAAGCATTTGGACTATTTTCTTCTCTTTCTCAAAAACTTCTGCTTTATTGCTTCACAGATTGATATCATCAATGCATTGCAGGTGCTCTAGAGCTTCACTCTTTTCCAGTGCAGCCTGGATCAGTCCATGGCAGACAGTAGAGCTGTGTTTCCACCCCTGGGACAGTCGAGTCTAGGTGTACTGGATGCCCCTCCAAGTGAAAGTGATCTGTGGCCTGCACTCTGCTGCCAAAGGGATTGAGAGAAATGCATTAACAATATCAGTTGTGGCATCCCACTTGGCTGCCTTTGACTCCAGTTAGTCTTGAAGTTCTAGCATATTTGGTACAGCAGCACTCAGCAGCCATGTGACTTCATTCAGGCCACAACAGTCCACTGTTAGTCTCCATTAGACTTTCACATTGTCCATATGGAGCTATTAAAGGGTCATCAGGTCATGCTGTTCACTCCTTGGGTCTCCAGTCAATGAATCAGCTTATGAATTTGAATCAGAGAGTCTCAGTTGGTGTGATATGGCTGCTGGATCACTACTGTGGTAGTGATCAGCACCTGTTCTTCAACCTTCAGCAATCCCATAGCAGAAGGGTCCTTTGGGACACCAGGCAAGTTAGACAGCTGCTTAATTTCCTCTATCTCCAAGGCAGCTACAACAAAAGCCTACCAGTATCCTTTGAGGTCCTTGAAATACCCTCTCTGAGAATTTAAGTCAAGGATGCATAAAGCCTCTTGTCAAGTCACCATGGGGTGCTTTTGCCACTCACTCCCAGACAGGTTTATTTCAGCCTCCAGTACAATTAGCTGTTGGGATCCTGCTGTCTCTACAGAAATACAAATAGGTTTTTCCCCTGTAGAGCTTGATGGCATTAGGGTACACTGTGCACTGGTGTCTATACTCCTTATACTCCTGTGGGTCTGATGTGCCAGGCTATTGGATCCTCATAATCCAGTAAACCTGGCTGTCCCTCTCCTCCACCTGGCTGAAGGCAGGGCCCCTGCAGTACTGGTCATAGAATTCTACACTTAATTCTTGAAAAAACAGGTGTAAAAAATATATATTCCTTTCTCTGGGGTCAGGAGTAAGATCAGCCCTTCCACTCTTCTTGGGGAACTGGAGACTGGAGCAGCAATTTTCCTGGAAGAACACACATTTGTGATTGTTTTCCATAGCAAGTTATGTAATTGTGTCTCCAGGGTCAAGGTAGGCTTTCCTTCCCACTTCCTCATGTCTTCATGGTCCTGCAGATAAAAACACAAAGCACACCATGGTGTGTACTTTCTATGTCCTCTCTCTTGAGCAAAAGAACTCATAATGTTAATAGCTGATACTGGTCCATATAGGTGGGGAATAGGATCTATCCTTGTCAAGTCACTGGAATAGTTTCTCCACAGATGAGACAATAGAGGAAGAGAGATTGTCTTCATATCTTTGGAGCTGGAAAACCACTTCATCCATTATCAGTGTCTCTCCATCTCTCCAGGTCGTTACTGCCAATAAGCTGGCACAAGACAATGCTCCGTACAATTTCCACCACATGGGTTGTGTGCATTGGATTTCATCTGGATGTGTGGGTAACTGTGCATTGTTCAGATCATAATACATCATCTCCAATTCCCTCGGGTACTGGATACCTCTCTCTATTGCAGTCCACTTACCTGGGCAACAAATAACATCTTCCTTGAAGAGGTACCTTTCCTTCATGGTTGAAAGGAGTCACCTCCAGAGGCTGAGGACTTGTGTCCCTCTTTCTATTGCCTTGTCAATGAGTGCCTTCCTTAGAAAGTGATACCAGTTGCTTTGTTTCCCTACCCTCTAAATCCAGGATACTAGCCTCCTTATCCCAGCGTTGGAGCAGCCAGGTGATAATATGCTCACCTGAATGATGGCTGAAATCTCTTTGCATATCCTGCTGCTTACTCAGGGATAGGGGTTGAGTGATTATCCTCTTGTTCTGCCTCTTCCTCTTGTTGTAATGGTCCTGTTTCATCCTCCTTTACTATATGCACTCTTTCATGTCCATGCCTTCTTGTGCATGGGGGTGATTAATACCAGCACGGGTTGTTTCTCTGGTTCAGCTGCATCACCCATTGCTTGTGTCCGAGTAGCTGTAGTGCCTGTTGTTGGGGTTTGGATAGCCACAGTGCTTGTCACAGAGGTTGGAGTAGCTGTAGCACCTGTCATGAGGGCTGGAGTAGCCACAAATAGTTGCTTAACCCTAAACAAGACCTAAACCACGTTTCTGGTTCCTAGCAATAGGACCATGCTGTTTTCAAAATCCCAAGGGTATTTCAAATTTTATTGTAATTAGCCTGGGGAAGAAGGAGAAGACATGGGAAGATGTCTCCTCCTTAGGCTGGCTCTTTGAGAAGTTAAAAGGTGTAATTATTAGTAGTTTCCAATAGATGGCTCCCGAAGTACAGAGGTGACAGCAATGCTGAGTACAAGTACCAGACTAGTTTCACAACCAGCTAATCTGTCATGCCATAAACCGGTATTACAACACACAATGCAATAACCTTAGCCCAGTCCCCAAAGGTGATAAAACAGCCCAACAGGCAACACATGGTACAAGTAAGTTGTTACACAATCCAACTCTGACAAGTAGCACAACTCAGAGCAAATAAACCAACATTGACAAGACTAATATAATGAATGTTTATAACAAATTTGTTCTAACATGCTGATGTCAGATCTGTCATTATCTCAATGCTTGGTGCCCCACATTAGGCACCAAAAAGCACTGTTGTGGTTTGACCCCAGCTGGCAGCTGAGTACCATACAGCTTGCTCACTTCCCCTGCCCCCCATGGGATGGGAAGAGAATTGGAAAAAGGTAAAACCCGTAGATTGAGGTAAGAACAGTTTAATAATTGAATTAGAGTTAAAATATAAAACTAATAATTATAATGAAAAGGGAGGTAACAAAAGGAGAGAGTAGAATAAAACCCAAGAAAAACAAGTGATGCACAATACAATTGCTCACCCCACACTGATCAATATCCAGCCAGTCTCCCAGCAGCAATTGGTTCCTCCCATCTAACTCTTCCCAGTTTAAATACTTAGCATAATGTTCTTTGTTATGGAATATTGTTGCAGCACAATCAAACTAGTAGACTGCAACAAGGCTTTACCCTTGGTCAGATTCTACTGTCTGTGCTGTCTCTCCTTCCTCCAGAGATCAGACCACACCACTCCTCCTCCATCCAGCCCCCTCTCCCACAATCCTCAGGGCTATTTAACCACTCAGCAGGAATGAGCTACACCTGCACATCATCCATGTCAATCAACCCACTGCCTCTGAGGCAAGGCCACAGCTGCATGTTATCAATCCTAATCAACCTTCATTCCTCTACAGAATATCCCTTTGGCTAGTTCAGGTCAGCTGTCCTGGCTCTGCTCCCTTCTGGCTTCTCATGCACCTCCTCGATGGCAGAGCATGGGGAACTGAAAAGTCCTTGACTCTAGGGTAAGCACTACTTAGCAACAACTAAACACATCAGTGTGTTATTGATAAATTCTTACATTAAATCTAAACCGCAGCACAGTACCACCTACTAGGAAGAAAATTACCTCTATCTGAGTCAAAACCAGGGCAATGCCCTGTCATTGGAAGTGTTCAAGGTCTGGTTGGATGGGGCTTTGAGCAACCTAATCTACTGGAAGGTGTCCCCGCCCATGGCAGGGAGGTTGGACTAGATGATCTTTGAATGTCAGTGCCAACCCAAACCATTCTATCATTCTATGATTAGACATAAGGTTCAATTGTATTGACACATGACCAGAGATGTCTCATTAATTGTTAAATTCCTTAAAATGGCTGTCATGAAAAGTAGTATGTTAATGACAATTACATTTTACTTATTCAGTGGAACCAGTACAGTACTTGTGCTTATTAATTTCAAATGTGCAACTCTAGATTACAGGAACATTCATTAAGATATATTTTTTTTTTCAATTATATTTCTTAGTAACTAATTTTGAAAAGGTATATTTATATTTTTGCACCAGCTGGCAAAGAATGTAAGAGCGGAGAATACTGGACTCCTCATAGATTGTATACTTGTTTTTCTTGAATCTGCCTGTGTTTAAAGCCCTTTTTTCTCCCCTGTATCTTTCTATCAGCTACAGTTTACATAATTCATTACAAAAATTCATTACAAAAATTCATTACAAAAGTTATTGAAAATAGAACTAATGATATCAAGTTAAAGCAGAAAATTCCCAGACTTCAAAATATAAAAATAATTTCTGATTGGGCTGAAAGGAGAAATGCATTAAAAACCAGAAGGGTTTATCTGTACCTAAAAAGCAAATAGTTTAGTATGAGTATTGTATGACTTTATAATAAAAAACCCATGATAAAATGAAACAGAGTTACAAATGGATGGCACTTGGTTAATTCTTAATTTTTATGTCATTTCTTTACCATTTAAGCCAACTAAAAGAGATAATGTATGACATGACAAGTTAATTCTTCTATAACACTACACTACATGAACATTATGTAATCTTATTCAGCACTTCTGTTATTAAAATGAACTTTTAATGCTTTGTATGTTTAGCTTTTACTTGTAATTTAAATTAATACCTTATGTCTTATAGATTGCCTTATCTTTTTTTATACAGGCTAGCTAGTTTATCACTACTCTTCTACTGCCAGGTAGTTTGGAAACCTGTATTATCCACACTTCACATAGGAAACTACTGGTGTATATATATGAAATAACTGAACATATTGAATATGGCAGTACATGGAAGAGTGGAATAGTTAGGAGTGCAACCAAAACAACACAACTTTTCATTTGTGTTTACCCCATGCTTCCTTTCTCTGCCCCATAGGCTGAGTTAGATATACTATGTACTCACTGTGATACTTTCCAGTTCCACATATAGCCCTTACCACGACTTCATAAACAAATAATAAAATCTTTCTGATATGTGCTCTAAGACATCAAAATCCAAAATGTTAAGCCTAATATATGTCAGATATTAGTCATAATTTGATAAGTTACAGAGTTACATTTCATTTCTCAGGAAGTTGCACCAAAACCTTTAGTTCTGTCTCTTGTTCTAGAAAAGAGAACTACTTACTAGTCACTCTTTAGTTCTTGTGAATTTTATTCTGCATGTTACTGCAACTCCAAAAGAGGATTTAACATTTCTGGCAAACTAAAACATTTTTATTTTTCAACATCAGAGTCCTGAGTTTAAAAATCATGTTCCTTGCTCAATTTGCCACCTCTTGGGGAAAACATATTAGGTATCAGGAGGCAGCCATTTTATTTATTGTTTAAGCTTATTCTTTTAATGTTATTCCTATTTTAACTCAGACAAATAAAACATTGTTTTCTTTTTCCATAATTAGAAACCAAGTTTTTTGACTCTTACTGATGAGGTTTTATAGTGCTGTCTGCATCACTAGGGTTTCTGCATTGTGCTTCTGTAGTTACATTGCCCATTCTGTTTAACTTTCATAGTGATGCTTCACTGCTCAGTGGAGTTGACATTAAAAATTCTAAACAGACACTTGACTGTGCGTATATGCTGTGCTCACTGAACACCAGTTCGGTACTGATGATTTTGGGACCTGCCTGACAGCAGCCTGTTTTCAGGCACCTTAAGATGTATCCTTCTAAAAGCACTCCCTTATAACGAATGGTTAGTCTACACAGATTTTAGGCTCCTGGTATGTCAAAGGACCTTTTCCAAGGACTTCAGAAAGTTTCTGAACATTTCTCTCTATTATCATGTATATTAAAAATTAAGAGATTTCCCAGAAAAATACACACCATAAAGCTTCAAATGCTTTCCTCAAAATTTCTGTATGCAAATTTTACTTTTTATTTTTCTATTATTTCTTATTCACACCCTAATTGCTTCAGTCCAGTTAATAATTACAGTTACTTCAGTGACATTAAGCTTTTGTCTTTAATACTAATTCAAATTAGAAATCTAATCAAATATCTATTTCCAACCAATGCGTTTATTTTTCATAGTACGTTGTGTATACTGTGATGATTATAATTTAAGTAGACATGAACTTTTAAAAAATCTTTAATAAATACAAAATTATGAATATAAGCCTAAATGTTAATAAAACCCCTCTCTTATTTCGTTTTGTAATTCTCATATTTTCAGAAAAAAATTAATTGGTTTAATCTAACTTTTCTTGTCTCTTTTAAACCTTTCTTGGCATAATTTTTCATTCTATAACATAAGCAGCACCCAGAGATAATATGTGATAGCATATTAGGCTGTCTTTCAATGTAAGTCGGAAATGCCTTATTTTAAGCTGTACTAAGACCATGCATGACATCCTTCTAAGTTAAGTGCAGATTTAGGTAAAACCCATGTGAACTGCACACCAGACATATTTCTCTCAGTCACAGTACCTTTTATGGATCCAAAGTGCTTTCTGGGCTCTCTAAAGTAGAATATTTTTTTTCCACTGGCCTGTATCAGAGTAAAATTGTACTCCTTGCAGTGGCTCAGCCATGCCAGACATGACTGAAGAGGGGTCAGAGACCTTTAATCTTCACTCCACGCCACTGAGCTGCTCACAGAACAGAGCACATGGACTCCTCACACTGATCACCAACATCAAAGTGTATCCAGGCAGATGATTCAGGGGATTTTGTCCTGATGAATAGATATATAGGATAAGTAGCATGGATAAAGGAGACAAATTCAGGATCTATATCCAGGATCAATTCAGTGGACTATATAGGGAACCAGAGTGTGGTAGCCCTGCAAGCACCCTGAATTATTCATTGCTCCCTTGAACTTAGACATCACAGTATGCAAAGTGACTAAACTATAGAGTGTCCCCTCCATCCACAGTAAAGGAGGACATTAGTTTTTGGTTGTTAAATAAAGTGGTTTTGGGGAGAGTCAGTCTTTACTTTGTAGAGTCAATACAAAATTCTAGCTAAATGAATAGCTGAGGAAAAAACAATATTGTTGCTTTTTTTTTTTTTTTTCCTCTGGGTTGATCTCATTCAGACTTGGCTTTTTGTCTGGTCATTTCTTGGTGTCCGATGGGAAACATCAAGGAAGCTGATGCATCAGCTTTTACTATCTGCAAACTAAGGAAAAAAAAAAAAAAAAAAAAAGACCAATTTCATGGCACAAAAAGTCTAAAGTGATAGTGAAGGCAAAAAGTTCCAAATGCCATTACCTGCTGTCAGAAATGGATCTTTAAAAGCAGATAAAAGTTGATCATGTCCCTAAAGTAAAATAAACCAGGGGATGACAGAAAAAGATATTTATAGGGAATGAAAGGAAAGTGCTTTGCTTTGGAATCAGGCCATAAGGGAAAGTGCAGTTAAGGATAATTCATTTTACAATCTTCCCCAGGCTGTATTAGTCCTCTTGCAATTTTGCAGAATAATAGAACTAAAATGTTCTTTCCTGGAGCTGTGGGTTCAGCTTCATTAGGTCTTTTTTTGTATACTGGCATTTAGATAGCAAGGAAATATGTCCCTTTTATCACCCAAAATGGACAGATACAGATAATTAGGTTACATGTTCTAATATCTGTAACGATCAGCTAATCTTAGGGGTGTAGTACATTTGTTTCTTTAGGAATAGCCCACTGCTTTTTAGGAGTAATGTCAACTAACTCTTATAAATCCAGTTGATCATAGTTGGAAATTGTTAATAGTCCTGATACAAAGCCCACTCAAACAGGGAGACTCTCACACCACCATTGCTGCCATCACTGATGTCAGCTGGGTCTGAAGCAAGGCCTAGGAGGTCACAGAATGGTGATGATATTTAAAAAAATACATATATGAAAATCCATACTTGCATTTGAATCTTGCTGCATTACATATTTATGAAGGTTAATTAAAATTAAATTAATGGTGAATATCCCAGACTTCAGTGGTATTTTAAATCTTTATCAAAATACAAATTCTTAAATATGTATTCAATTAAGAAAACAAGTTTAAAAGTAATTTTCTAACAAGCTGTAATGCATATTGTTCCATTACTGTATTTATAAAAGTCTCAGCTTATTTTTGAACTCCTGTCAATATTTAAAAAGAAGCTAAGACACATTAAAATTCTCCACATTATTTCAACTAACCGGTCTACTCAAAAAACAGTGAAGTTTAGTCCAGTGTTTTAAAAATGGTTTAGGTGGGATAAGCTGGTGATCAACTTGAGAATAGTTTTAAAATATCTTGCATGTTCATGAACACTAAACAAATTAGTTGTTGAGGGAAATGTATTGTCACAACATCTGGAAAATCGTCAAGAGAAAATTAAACTGGGTTAATAATTTTAGCTTTGATTCAGTAAAGCATGGAGACATGTGCTTAAATCTAAGTATGTTCTATTGTACTTCGCTTAATCCTGTCTGTAATGTGCAGCCAACATGAACAAGTATATTAAAGCAGAGAACATGTTAAGAAAAGAGATGGTGCAATGTAAGATTTCAAGTATGAGTTTACATCTTTTGAGAAGATGGGCAGGGGGAAGTGGAAATCTGTCAAGAAAAATAAGATACTAGGAGACAGTGATATGGTAACAGGAGACTTAAAGACCCATCTGAAAATGAAGATAATACACGATGTGTTTATTTTTTCTTAATGTAAAAATAATGGCATCTGGATGGACAAAACCCACAAATTTGTGTCACAGTGAGGAACACCATGCATCTTACTACTGGCATAGACCTGACAAAGTCAAGTCAGTCTCTAAGTGAAGAACGAGAGGAGTAAAAAAACCTCCCTCTGAGGAATTTCTGTTGAGCCAGGGAGACTATATAAGGGGAAAAAATCATGTTAGAGCTTGAAAAACACACTTGTAAGGAAAAACGAGCCAATAAAAAGAGCAAAGGAGTAAATATTACTTCCTTATTAGAAATTTTATTGATGTTAATGTGGCTAAAGAAGTGAATGTTAACAAGAGTGTGTCAAGGCCTCAGCCTGAAGTATGGTGGCCAAAACCAGATTAGAGAGTAGTTTGGATTAGTTAGATGTTTTCAGCTAACTGCATCTAAGGAACTTTTTCTTCAAGTACTTAAAAAAAAGGCAAAACACCTCTCTAAAGGAATCTTAAAATACAAATACTAAATGACTGCAGAAGGACTACCATCTAATATATTTACAAAAGAGAAGAAAGAGCTGTCTGAAAACCACAAATCTATCCGTGTGGGTTCAATTCGCAGGATAAATATCCAAAAAAAAAAAAATGGAAAAAATACTCCAACTAGCTGTAAGCACTTATATGAAACAGAGATATTAGGAAAACAGAGATGTTAGAACATGGACATTTCAAGAACAATTCACTCAGAATAATCTCATTTAAATTTTCTTTTTCTTTTCCTAGGAGAGCAGAGGTTTTAGATGTTTTGACTTAAGTAGACTTCTGATTCTGTTTTATACAAAGATTTCTCATAATAAAACTTTGCAAGGTTGATGCAATGCTTTTGAAAATTCAGTCTCAGAAGGCTGCCACCCGTGGTCTGGTATTTGGAATAATGCTTGTGAAAGGGTTTCATAAGGATTGCATTTAAGCAGAAACAACTGCTTAACAACATTATTTCTATGTAAACATAGATATATATACACAAAGTTAAAATATACACATTTTATTCTCCTGCTTCTTTCTGATTAGCTTCAGATAGGAATATTTTTGCTATTTATCTGAGCTAGCATCTACTATGCTTTGTCCAGTGATTAAAAGATTCCGATCTCAAAAAGCTAAATATTTTGTTCTAAACAGATTAATGACAAGTCTTTCTTAAATGCTTCACCTTGGAGTTTAAAATTAATGAGACAGTGAATGAGGCATGAAGCAAGTGAACTCATCTTTACTGATGCTGTAGTGTTTGTAGGTTACCACAGATAAATTTACTCCACTTTATTTTGCAGTGACTTCTAATCTTGCATAGAAATATTTTAGATCTCTGTGGGGGGAAAAAAAAAGAGTTTTCATTATTCTTATTCAAAGAATAATGAAATACTTGAAAGTTTAAATCCCATGCACATATGTTTTCCTGGCAGTACACTTCTAGGAAATGATTTCCAAATAAAAACCTCTTCTAAGTGTTGAAGGAAAACTGAGCCTTACCTCTGTGAAGGATTAATCTGGCCACCGGAGGGCAGCGCTGCTCTTCACCAATCTCATTTTCCCCCTTCGCTGTTTGGAAGGCAAGGAAGGACAAGCAAAACAAACCCGGGTTTCAGGGTGCGACTCTGCAAAGAACCCCTTTACTGCTCTTCCTAGTATTGCGTCAACAGCTTAAAATCGGGAAGATGCACAGAAACGTTCCCACAGTAAGCTATGTCCTGGATGTAGTTAATTAAACAGTGGGTAGGCAGCTATACATTACACATGTATGCTTTTTGGGGATGCTTCCACAATTTACAGTTTTGCCCTGGTTTTGACTGTATTGAGTCTATGCAATTTTGATAGAAATACTAGATCTCAGTTTGAGCTACACAGAAATGGAAGGATTTAACAACACAGTATATTTCTGAAAGTGACAGCTTTGATTTCCTGTTGTTGCTGTTTTGTTGTTATTGTTACGGTTATGAAATTTTAGAAAACTGCAGCAAACAAACTTTGTTTCTGAGAAAAGTTGCAGTTACCAGTAATTGTTCCACTTATGCTTTAAGCATTACATTTTGGTTTCTGAGCAACTACCAAAATTATTTTGTTCTTTCATTGACTTTGAAACTGATGATCACATATGTTAATTCTGCTTCTTGATAAAACGATTGCCTTTTCATAAAAAGATCAGGAAAAGCAACACATTCCAGATGGCTGCATGAGCTACTTGGGTATGAATCTTTCAGTAACACATGTGCCTATGTATCTGTAAGATTCACTTTCTATTCAAATCTTTGAAAACAAAGTACCATACCAATAAAAATTAATTCAGATTATTTTTGCTGAAATCTTACAGTTTAAGAAAGATAAAAAAAGGAGTAAAAGCTAATGCATTTTTTTTATTCAGAGCAATAGAGGTACATTTTTTTGCAGCATTAATTCTCATCTTCAGTACAGCTTATTAAGATGAGACAAGCATTTCTTAGGTTCTGCTTTACCACTAGCTGTGTAAATATTGCTATTTTATCAACTTCGAATGTGTGAAGGGGGTTATGATAAATTATAATCACTCAGGCTTTCCAGCACTGAAAAAAAAGCTTCAAAATTTTTTCTTCATGGAAACTTTGTTTACGAAACGCAGAAATATCCCAAAAGGCTTTGTAAGATGGTAGCATCTCCAGCATGGTGGTGATTTTATGCATAATTTACTGTAATATTTTTACAGGATTTTTAACAAAGTCCAACCACGCTCATCAACAGTGGTAGATGGGAAACATGACTGAATATGACAGAGGAGATTTCGATGTAGACCATTATTCCTGAGCAGAACAGAGTAAGACCTGTCCTGGGGAAAGAGTTATGGTCCTGAAACTCCTATCCAGTCACATAGGTTTCAAAAAGGGAAACCTTACAAGAATAAGGATGACTTTTTTTTGCAGTGATAGCCCTGGTTAGTTTGTTTGTTTATTTTAATTGCCAAATTAAATGGCTACTTGAAAAATCATTTATAGGGAGAATTTCTAAAATAAAGATAAGTGAATCCAATTGTACCCTTGACTACATCTGTCTGTTTCTTGTTTTCCACTCACTCTTGCTCATATTACCATTTTTTAAAGGCTTGGGATACTGAAACTGTAACTCCCTGTTGGATAACTGGAAGGGTCCCTAGACCCTTGTTGACTCTCTGTTGGCACACCTGAGCTTCTCTCAGCTGCAGAGGCAAGACCTGATCTGATATTAAATTAGGACAATTTTTGCATGGTAGTGACAAGACTCAAAATTGAACTTGGTACATCTACCAGCGCTTTTATATTGTCACCTTCCAGCTTGCTCCCCTCATGCCTAGCTCAATTCTAATAAGAACACTGTGTCTTCCAAATTAACTTTTTTTTCATGTTTTCATAATGTTTGGACCACAATCAGAAGCCATAAGGAGAAAGACAGACACTTCTTAAATAATTATTCTGTTTTCTTACTGATAAGGGGTTTTAAGCTGACAGGCTGCAATTAGTAAATAAGAAAAGTCAGCTCACTTCTCTTAACCTTTGAACAAGAAGATTGGAGAGCTAAATAGTCACAAATCACCTGCAAATATTCTTGATATCTCAGACGCTATCAACAGCATCAACAGCAAGGGATTTGATTTGAAGTGAAATAAGAGGAAAAACAGCTGACGGTTTATAAAAAATACCTCTGTAACTCATGTATCTACTTGTGTCTTTTTCTTACTCTTCTATCACTTTAGCCTTATTTTAAAATAGGATTCAATTTTTCTTGCAGTGAAGGTAAGTGGAATCTGCTGATACAGCTGTAAATTCCACAATCACATGTAAATTATTCTAAAGCTTCATATACATTCCTTTCCCTGTCTTCATCTCTTATTGTATATGTTGTGCTATGCCTTGATTTTGCCTCAGAATTTGCTGTGACTTGAAAGTAGATGTGTTAATCTTTTTTTTCTGTTGCTCTGTACACAGCTTCAGTATGAATGGCCATGTACACTGATAAAAAACTTGTTATGGGTTGAAAGGACCACACCTTACACATAGAGCCGAGAATCTCTTGTTAGCCTAATAAAATCCTAACACTAATGAAAATGAAGCAGTAGTTCATCCAGTTACAAAGTACTAATACTCATGGTTCAAACTAGTAAAGAAAAAAATCACTGACAATGATACCTTTCCAACAGTGGTACAGGAAGATTTACTAATTTTCTGTGTCTCTAATCTGTTATGCTCACCTTTCTTCTGGCTTCTAGGGTCAGTGGTGATAGTTTTCTTAAAACAGAGAGAAGCAGAGTGACATCAGCATCCGAAATTCTTCTCAGGACACTGATGCTGATGGTGGATTTTCTTTTCCCCACCTGCTTCCTTCCCTTTGTTTCTAAGGAAGGGGTGAAAGCTGCCCTGCAGTCCCCTACTACCCCGCTTTCCCCCTGTATGTACAGAGCTGGAGCTCAGCCAGGCTGGGCCATGGGGCTTGGCCACGGGGCGCCTGGTCAACCCAGCTCAGCCCTGCCCGGGCCAGGGGCAGCCCAGCCCAACCCTGCACAAGCAGTCCACTGCAAGTAACACCCGTAAGAAAAAGATATTACTGACAGTTCTAAGTGCGTTATGTGAGGCTGTCCTAAAGGCTCATCTAGTAATAACTCTTGCCATTTTTTGTTTGTGCAACCTCAAAATACAATATACACTTTATGATAATAGTTTAAAGGGTCATTGAAAAATAATTTTTCATTGGCTACAGTAAGAAAATATTATGTTCCAAATATAAATGATGTTTATTTTAATTACCGGAGTAATCACTAGAACATCAACTCACTTTATTTCTTTCTAGAAACCAGAAGAAAAACTAAAGAAATACCAGAGATACCTGATTTTGGGTTGGAAAGATGATTTTTCCTGAAGTTGATAGCTAAAAGTAGAATGAAATAAACTCTTTATATCTTTCAAACCCACCTGTTGCTTTTGCAAAGCAGCAGGAACAGTTTTTCTTCCACAATCAGGGTACTACCATCAGTGAATCCAGAAGCTGTACATATGGAAAATGATCGATTATATTATCTTTTTTAAGAAAGTCTTTGGAAGAGAAAATTTAGCACATACAGTCAGTAATGGATCCAGAAGAATAAATTAGCTGGAAAAAAAGGACATTACTTTGCATTTCTCTTACTTAAGTGACACTACATGGGAAAACTTTTTCTCGCTTTGCTTTCTTCCTCCCCCCAGAATCATGCCATGAATGACTCCAAGTCTCCATCCTCTCGGACAGGAAGATCACTCCCTGGGCGACCACTGAGTATATAAAAAAATATTTACTTTGATCAGCCTTTGGCAGGAAAAATAACAATCTTTCATCCTCATAAATGCAAACAAATACAAGCTCTGAATATGTATACACTGAAATTAATAGAAAGTTTTTAATGAGCATAGACATTACTTTCTGACAATCTTCCTAATATAGTGAAGAGATGGCAAAAATGGACTTGTCTTTAAAAGTAATTTTTTTATAAAGAAAATGTATGTTGGTGTTGCCCATGGTAGCAGATGTCTGCAGCTCCTGTCACAGAAATTTTAAGCAGTCATCAACGAGATGCCATTCCAGCTTTCCTCTGTCAGAATTCCCTGAGCTAGTTTTGATATCTCAGTTACAGAGTGGTATATTTGAATAGTACTTCTAAAATGGCTTTGTTTCTTAAGAGGCTGAACTGGCTGTCTGGTGTTCTTTTAGATGCTTCCAGAGCATTTGAAGCTAATAAATTACATATAAGCCCTCCTATGTTGTTTATAGAGGACAGAAGTCTTTCTGAATTCTTATTTGAATAGAGAAAGTATTATAACAGCCAACAATCACTTTGCCTATTTTGGAAGATTTCATTTCATTTTGTTTCATTTCAATCCATAGGCTCAGAAAATGGAATTAGGTAAAATAGAATACTTCTCCCACTAACCTTTGGAAAGCATGGTGCTTTAACTGAGGAACCACTGGAAGATAAAAACTCTTTGTCTATTACTGCAGTAAAAACAGGAATGTTATCTCAGGCAGTCAGTGAAAATGTGGTGATGACTGAGCTATCCTTTGATAAAGTACATTCTCTATAATCTCCACACCAAGAACCATTAAGAACATAAAATTCACATGAAGTGATAAAATTCACAGCTACCTAGATTTTTCATGCCAAATAATGGAGGATATAATATACCTTCTGAGATATACACTTGCTAACTCTCTGAAAAGTCAAAGGTTGCCAGATGGGCATTTTCACATGAACTACAAATTTAACACAATCTATGATTTAAAGAGTTTCAGGCATTTTCCCCCAGATGCCCCACAGATTCCCTCTGGAAATGTAATAACAGCATAAAAAGAAATGCACGAATGCTGTAGAGTCTGCTGGGTCTCTTTGGCTAGTGATTCTTTAGGGGCACCTTGGTGAGCAGAGCACTCAAGCTAGCACATTAGTATTTGAATAGGCTGATGATCTTCCATGGCAGTTGCATCTACATTCACAGAAATTAAGTCTCATCAAACTAACTTGCTATCTTTCTTTACTAAAATATCCAGGTGGATGGATAACATTAGTAACGTTGATGACTCATGGAAGAAAGGGTTTAGTGTTATTGAACAGAATGAAAAAAATAATTTAGGTTTATACAGAATTAGTAAGATTTATGTTAGTTGTACACATATCTAGAAGGTGGATCTCAAAGACATTTTAAGCTAGCATTCTTGATAGCGTTCTGGTTATTCAGGACTTTCCTGTCCTTTCCTACTGCTCTACTAACATCAGTCAGAGATCAGACTATAAAAAAATACTCTTTACTAACTGTATAAAAGGGCACCAGAGGCACACTCACCTCCAGGATACAAGAGGAAGCTTTTTTATTTTTTTTTATTTTTTATTTTTAAAACTCTCTGGTTATTATTTAAAAAAAAAAAAAAAAAAAATCCTTTAATTTAAATTAAGGTGTCTGGACCATAACATGGGACTCAAGGAAGAGACAAACAAATACCTTATTTGGTGTCATCAAACTTCAGCTAACATGACATGTTTCCTCCATGATACTACAGAAAAACACAAGGGTACTGTATTAGGCATAAGAAATAATAAACAGTACAAAAATGTGTAATAGTGAACATAAAATAAGAATGTTCTTTCCATCTAGGACTGAAACTAAATATGTGCAATGGGAATGAACTATGTGATTTGATATGACTTCTACAAAAAGGTCATTCATATCTTCACATTTCAGTCAGGTTTTCAGTGTGGTAAGACCCTGGATTTTGTATGCAAGTTTTCCACTTAAATATTTTTAGTTTTCATGAAACGTTTTCACTACTTTTGTTTCCATTAAAATTCAAAATTATTTTCCTGAAGAAATATGGTCCTCGTATTTATTTATTTTTTTTTTTTTTACAAACACTTTTTTTTTTTTTTTGATTAGTCTCTTTTCCTGACTCATTTTCTTGCTGTCTACATTACTTAGACATTACATTGCATTAGGTCATATTCAAATCAACTTGTGAACTCTGTGAGTTCTTTTTTTCAAGGATCTGGGCTATTGAAACACCCCATGACTGCATAACTCTTGCTTTGGTTTTGGCCTAACACACAGCTCATGCTTAGAGCTGATGTATACTGGGTGCTGTGCCTTTACGTCAAAGCCAGAGCAACATGTTGGCTGGATGCAATGGACAGGAAGGGATAGAGGTCAGTATGCAGCCATTATTGCCAGCAGCTTGCTGTCCCCTTCAGATATCACCTCCTGGATTCTTGCATAGTAATTGTCCAGAAGTTTCTTCAGACTCCACTAACTGATGGATATAGCATAGACCCAACTTCCAAGCTGGAAGGTACAAATACATCAGTTTATCCAAAAAAGCTTTTGAAGCACACCCAACAGCAGCCACACTGCTGGGGCTTTCGTGCTTCCAGGAGCAATGCAGAGAATGAGGAAGAATGAGATCTCTCACCATCGGCTACAGAACCATTTTGCTCATAGACATGTGAGTTAGGAATTAGAGAACTTGTAAAAGAATTCATAAATTAAAGAAAAAATTAATTAGTGAATTCACATTAGACTAGTCTGTACAAAGGACATTGAGACACTGTTTTGTTTAGTTTTATTTTTGCTAATGAGTTCATAAAATAAAGCTTAATTTACAGAGTACATTGTCCTGTAAATTTGAGATATGCAAATGGTCTGTGACAATAATGCTCTGTAAAACAGGACCTCACATTCCTCTGGTGCATAGATGGTATTGTGCTTAGAACAAATAATAATACCATAAATGTTCATATTAACTTTATTATTAGTTACTATTAGTAGCAAGAGCCACAGGGTCAGTAAAGTTGTTAACAATTGCTGCATTCATAGGCCAGGTGGAAATGCAAGATAAGGAGCCCTTGGAACAGCTGCATCCAGGCTGGCATTGCACAAATTTGAGCAAAGGTTGGCATATCATGTTATAAAAGTCTGAGATGGTTCCCAAGCAACCTGTCAAACATAGTTACAATGCACCATGCTCCATACTGCCTGTAGAGTAAATAAATCTGTCCTTGGCCTAGCTGGCAGTTTCTTTTTGACTTTTCCTGTTCACTTACTGAGCCTTAAACCCTGCGAACAAAGATGACAATGCCTTGCAGCCTTAGGCCTTCCCTCGGCAGTCCCTGCCCTTACTTCAGAAGCTGGTTAATATTCAATGGGCTCATCTCCCCTGTCAAGTTTGTGAAGGTCAGTTTTGAAGATTCTCAAATAAGACCTTCTGAAAGTCATCAGCATTTCTGTTCCATAACACTGTGAGCTGTCCTGAAAAAGAAGTCTGAACAAATCACACCTCCTGCACCATTTGCAATCTCTTTTTAGTGGGGACCAGCAGCTCAGAGTGAATTTGATGTTTTTAGGCTGGGTCTGAGATATGTATTATTTATAGATATCTTATCCAAGAATTTCTAAAGTGGCCAAGTTTAAACATAAGGCTGGAGCCCCCCCATCCAGTGCACAAGTTACTAATGTGATTTCCGAAAAGAGCATGACCTGTCATCATATCAATATTTGATCAGGCAATAAATGCAGTTTGCTCAGAAACTCCCAGCTAGCAGTGGTTTTATTCTGTATGTTAAGATGATAGCAAACAATTTCAGTGTTGTATCACTGTTGGTGATACAACAGCAGTCACGCTGTTCTCTTAGCATCTACACATTCTTCATAGAGAATGTAATACCTGAGTATCTCAGAACACCTTTGATTTAAGTC
The DNA here is from genome assembly GCF_015220075.1 of Falco rusticolus. Lineage (NCBI taxonomy): Eukaryota > Metazoa > Chordata > Aves > Falconiformes > Falconidae > Falco > Falco rusticolus. The sequence continues at coordinate 105,796,586 of NC_051188.1, read as the reverse complement.
TTGGACCTATGAATGGCTATATTTCTCCTTTTCTAGCATTCCCTTATGATCCTGGGGGAGGTACCTATTTCTGGGAATGGTTGTTTTACTAGTGTTAACCCTCACCTATATGACTGTAGTTTTTAGCATCTTTAATTATGGGCCAGGATCCCATTACAGTAAAATACTGTGCAAACACAGAAAAAAATGCTTCAAAACTAAAGAAAGTTCCAGGCTAAGTATGAGACTGTCAATAATGACAGACATAGGAAAATGAAGAGAAAATGAGGCATTTTGATCTGCTTAATACATGTTGATGGCAACACACTAAGATCTTAATACTTATAAACAGAGTTGCTTGCAGAGTTGGGAATCAAAGAATAAGGCTACATAGGGTGTAGGCAGAAACTATCAGATATGAGGATGTGCTAGTCTAGTGCGTAAACTTTATAGAGATTTTTCAAGGAAAAAAAAAAAGCTGAAAAATATCTGAAGCTCAGAAAAATACTTAAAACTGTTAAGACGTTTTTTCTCCACAGTCCAGAATTATTCTCCATTTTCAGCAGTGAACTTAATAGAGATTAATAGCATAAACAAAGAACTCCCACGATACCACAACTTACTCTCCATGAGAAATGAAGGAGGGAGAATAATCCTTGAAGCAATGCATTTTTTAAGCACTGACCTGTGCAATGGTAACCAGCAGTTTGACCAATAATAATAAAAAAAAGCATAGATTTCTGGGTCACACTTTGCAGGGAGGATATCCTGAAATACTGCTTTGTACAACAAGTTTATGGGACCAATACTGATTTTTTCTGCATTCTTTCCTGAGTAATCTTTGCCTAATAAACAAAATCTGAAATTATCATTCCTGCAGTTTCAGCTAGGAATCAGAACATCTGGATAGTGTATTCTTGGAGAACTCCTAATAATTGTATTTCTATAAGTATGTACAATTGCACTTCAGCAATCCCATCCCATTCAACTTTACTTTCAGCTGAGAGCACAGAAGGTTAATTAATCATGGAAGGTTAATGCTGCAAGGTGTACTGGGCAGCTGAAATGCTTATTGGTGTGTAACTTCTTTGGGTGATCTTTTGCTAATATTCCAATCAAATCAGTCCCACTCCCTTCTCAAAACAAAATGATCTTAGATCAAAATAATTTCTGCTTTGGAACCTTTTGGAACATATTTTGTAGACAGGAAACAAAATTTCATGTACTTGACCTAACTACACAAAAAGCATACAGTGTGGGAAAAATGCAGACAGTAGGGAGATAATTGCACCTATTGTGTTAGCAATCCTACTAAGACAAAGTACATTCAAGGTCAAAGAAATGAACAGATTCAGGAAGTACTGACTTGAGGTCATCCACCATTTTTTCATGCACACTTCTTCAGAGCAGCACATAGCCTTGTGGTAAGCACAAACAGAAAAGGTAGCAAACCAGACAAATTTACACAGGTGGGAGGAAAGAAACCATGTTTAGGGCAAGTTGGCAAAATACAATAGGCATAGAAAACAGTAATGGGGGAAGAGAATAGGGAAAGGAAAAGACAAGGAAAACTTTTTCTGATAATGAGGAGATCTTGAGCAGCTAACCATCTCTTGTTTCATTGCAACTAATGGCAGAAGGCTCCCAAAAATTCAGGCCAGCAATTCCAGAACTATGGTGCAAATATCACTAATGGTGCAAGACCCCTTAAAATAATTTATAACTCCCCACCAGAGCCTGGTTTTGCAACTGGGGCTACTAATATTGGCCAAAAAGTACCATGAAGCTACACTTCAATTGTTTCTCATGCTAAAAAATAAAGTTTTAAGTAATTTCTGTATGTGGACTCATGCTATGAAAATATTCAAGGAACGGTTAACTCACAGATACTTTGAAAGATGTGACAGAGGATTTGCAATAGTTTCTGCAGTTACATTTCCATAAGCATATTCCATCCAACTTGCAGATTTCCCTCTATGTGAGAGTTATTTTTTTTTCCTCCTAGATTTAACCAAATCCTCATCCTTTCTTTTATTCTCATTGTAGTTTATTAAGACAGTATTAGACTCAATAACAGATTATACCCAAAGAAATTGCTGCTTCCTCATTTAGGCACTTACCTCAGACAATATCACCTTGGTTTGGGAAACTGGATTTTAAACATTGTCATCTTAGCTAGATAACCCAGACCTGCAGAAGTTCATGGTTTTAATATCCAATGAACTCTCCTTGGACAAAGGAATATTTCCTCCATTTATTTCAACAAATACAGCAGCAGTGTGTTCTGTATCAATTGCATAGGACACTCTTTGAAATAAAATATATAATAGCTAAGTTATTTTGGTGGAAGAACAAACCCTAATATATTTGTACCATTAACTTTCCATAAACAGTTACAAATCAGTTATCAACTGTTTAAAGATCTAAACCATATTTTCGCCTTTCAGCCAATTCTAGCAGAAAGGGGAAGATTATCTGAGAGAAAGGGTTTTCTATTTGATTGCAATGTAAATGATTAAGTGATATGAAAAGTAAATTGTTGAATTTAATATTTTATTTGTTTAACTATTGTTTTCTGACAACAGTATCAGAGAAAGTGGAACAAAAATATTAATTTCATCCTGTGGGTGGCACTCCTGTATTGTCAGAAAACGAGTGACTTTTGAGAACTGTGTCTTTGATAAAATTTTAAAGGAAAAATCAGATTTGTTTGTTCCGTACCCACAATATATTCAGAAGGCAAGACTTGAATAGCCAAGATACTCTTAAAATGATTGCAAAAGCTCTTTATTAAGTGCAGATAAGCAGTTTTTATAACCTCAGCACCCAGTCAAACAGTCACAGGTAAGTTCAACAAATACAATATTTCATCTGATGAATGAGAAACTAAATCTGCTAGGGAAGCAGCAGAGAGATATTATTACAATTCCAGGATGGTTTATGTTGTATATGATTAAAGCAAGAGGCCTGGAGCCAGCTTCTGTTCCACAAGACAAAGTGAGTACATTGTCCTACTAGAAGGTGGGAGTTTGACCATGTCTCTTGCTTTCATTCCCTGGACAACCTGAGGCAATTCCCTCAGTCTCTGGGCTGTGGAGGATGATGATGAAACAAAGCCTTGGGGTTGGGTTAATGGGCAGTGATGTATCTTTTATGATGGAGAAGGGAGAGACAAGGAATACAAGAAGGAATACATATGGATGGCCTTATATTTGCCCTTTGGTCCAGCCTAGAATAAAATACCCTCTTCCTTGGGGGTGGACAGCCTCTTCTTGGGTGCTGAATAAGGAGCACTTAAGGCCAAGCAAAAGGAAAATAAGAACAAGACATTTCCACAAACTAAGCAATGAATTTGTGAAAGAGTAAATACAGAGGTTAGGGAGGGAAACACATTGGAACAGAACTGTTTGGGGTTGACCAGCAGGCAAGAAGCAATGACTTCATCACTGCCTATATGAGTCAGGAGGGTTCACAGAGTAAGGAGTGCAGAAAATACTGTCCACCAAGGAAAACTCAGCTTATACTTTATGTGAACATAATTCTCAAGCCTCCTGTGCTTGTAAACTCCTAGCAAAACACAGCTAGATCTAAAAGAAATCACATTTGAAGACTGGACTTCATATTTTTCTGCACATATACTCACAATTCCTCTTTTCCCATTTTTCTAACACAAGCAACATTATATTGAACACCTACTGGATATTACTGCTGCTGCCACATCCATTCAGGGCAGGTGAAAGTAGGTAGTTGTGTTCTGTTAACATGTTTTGCTATGGAAAGCATGCAGCACTCAGAGGTTACATCCCCCCAGCTCAATATACCTGCTGTGACAGATAGGATCATTTACAGAACAGTAAACAACCACACACTTGTAGCTACTTGCTGCATCTGAGTGATAAATTTTAATGTCCTAAATAGAGACAGTCTATAATCTATATAAGCAACCTGTAAATCAAGATAATAGGTAGCCAAATAGAATTGCTAGCCTTTTGGTGAAAAATACCTTGAGAATATGGAATACAGAGAAATTAATGAGTAAGTGTCATCTCTGCAAGGAATAGCATAAAACAATTTAATAATTAAGACCTCAAGGTCATGCTGGCAGTAACTGACCAAGAGTTACATTTTTGTGAGAGCACTGTAAATGAGTATGGTAAAATTCCTTGCTGCACAAGTCAAATGGAGCCCTTGCTAGGAAAGTTCAAGCTCAAAATGGTATATATCCTAGATGTTACTCCAGGGAAATCCATGTTCAGATTCATTATAAGTACTAGCCAAATGTACGTACAGTGACTGTTTATTTGCCTTGGATAAGTATCAGTTCATAAGAATAACCAGCTTCATTGTAGGCGTAACAGTGTTTCCTCCAAATCAGGAGATGCGGTCAAGTTAAAATACCTGTGCCATGCTGTATATTCATACTCCAAATATAACTTAACATCGAATGGTTATGAAGTCTCACAACTTCAAAAAAAACATATTTCTTACTTTTAGAAACTCAATTAAGTCAAGTGTGCCGAAGAGCATATCTCAGCAGGCAAGAACTTCATGAAGAAGGAAAAGTAACATTTTCTTCAAGGAGATATTTTTTATTCACAGCTAGCCTAGCAACCAATTTAAATATATATAGCTCAGCAGGAATTGCTTTACTTAAACACCAAGCTCCATTTTACAAGACATTTATGACATCATATAGGGCAGTTTCTCTCAATACTTCTGACGGAAAATTTCAACATACTTCCATATTACTGCCTGCTTCCAACAGATCTTCACTAAAGCATTCAAGGTACCCTTCTGGGTGTACCAGAGGTATAATTCTCTTCAATGCCTTAGCCTACTGTCAGTCATTTCAGACCAGAAGATTCATCACTTGTCCTTTGAATGAAGTAGGATATCAAATACCTTCTTGAATGTCAGACTCCCATCCTGAGTTTAGCACTCATTAGTAGAAGGGCCAAAATGAAACTGTCTTAAATAATTTGTTCTAGAACAGATCTTCAGAGAATTATAGTGAGTATTTGTTTGTCACTCGGTAGAAACTGCAAGGCCCTTTACGACAAAAGGTAGCCACATCCATTTGGCAGTATCTGTTCAAGAAAAACTATTCAATTGCATTTTAAGTACACTGCTTGCAAGATAGCAGATTCTGGGTGAGATTCAGCTACTTCAAAGATGGTCTGAAGCACTGTACATAATTTTCTTGATCAGGTGGGGGTCTGCCTGCTATTAAACATCAGCACCCTCAGGGGTACTGCAAGCTGTCTTGTCACTATTTCTTACACAGCATGAAAACAGCACATAGCAGTCCACAAAATAATTTTATTTTTTTTTTCTCTGAAAGGTCTTCCTCCACCTTCAGCTCATTCTGTGAGTGCTCCTTCTGCCAGTGCTGAAGGGATTGCAGTCCCATGGTTTTGTGCTTTCACATGACTGACAGAAGCCACTGCCTGTGTTAGGGTTATTGTCCATAGCCCACAGTTATCATAGCCACCTCACACCAAGAGAAAGGTGGATCTAGTCAACGCCTTTAGAAAGCATGTGCATTATGAGGTGATCTCTCAGGAAAAGAAGACTCTCCAAAGTAAAGAACATCACTGTCATTACTGTGAATATGGACCTCATATTTGCCAGCCTTTACTTAGAAAAACCCAGCTTTCACTTTAAGAGTGACTTAACAGATATGTTCTTCACAGCATGTGCAGTCCAGTACTGGTACAAAGAAAATAGATCCACAGAAACCAGAGAAAGAAAGGAAAAAATTAGTATACCCAGCTAACAGTGCAGGGGACATGGCACGTGCAAACAGCCAGGTGTATGATACACAGCAGCAAGTTCTGAGCTTCAATAGAGATAGGGAATTTACTTCTGAGTGACGAACTGTAAATATCTTAATCCATTAAAGGTTTTAGGCTGTCTGACAGGCAGTACCAAATAGGTCTGTGATACATCACAGCAGTAATGGGAGTTACTGAGACTTTTATGGAATTGTATGAAAAGCAAGTGCTTACTCTTTTTCAAGGAAGGCAAAGGTGATTTTCCCAGAACAGCCCAGGAAACACAAATTTAGAAGAGAAAGCTAATGAACTTCAAAAATCAATGTGTTTCTCTGCAAACAATGTTGCTGTTTTTATTCAGACCAAGCTGTGCTGACTGTCAGTGGGATGACAAACTGGTATTTTGTGATACCCATACAGCTAGAGCATTTTTACTGATGCTATCTGAGAACACTGGGTTGTTAAAGGAGAATGGTGGTGCTGTGCTGTTGAACTCCATTTCTCTGCAACTATTACTGGCTGCCCACAGTATGCTACGTTATGGCCGATCAGATGAGCAGTGAATTGCCATGCTTAATCTTCTTAAAATCAAGATTTGCCCTCCCTCATTGTTTCATGTCATCCATTTTAAGTGGATTCCTTACCCACTTTTTTATATTTTGACCAACTATTTCTACTCCTATTCTTAGTGGAGGCCTTCCCTCTATGGATTAAATTGAGATTAGTGAGGAATTCAGAGAGTGTGGCCTAAAGCTGGTGGCTTTGTGATTTATTCTGATGCTGCTTTTCTAACTGCTGCTGGATGGAAACCTACTTTTGTTCCAGATGTCTTCTGAATTTTGAATGGAATAAATCATTCAAAGGAAAAGGCAAATAAAAAAATTCCACCCTCGGACCAAAATTAATTTTGGGTTGGGAGAATGGGGTTGGTTCATCCTGATCCATACACTACTGTAATCCTACAATTGCAGAGTGGAAATTCTGCATTCTCACTTAAACCTGATAGTTGGACCTAGAAGAAAATCACAGGAGATTTTCAGAGATCATAGAAGCCTGAGAAGAGTGCTCTGTGGATATGTGATGGAGGGAAAAGAAGATAAATGAAAATGGCTAACAAAATGAGACCTTTTTAAATGTATGCTATTTTATTGTGTTTGGTAGCAGTTGAAAAGGATGTCCATAGCTAACCAGAGAAAATCTGGAGCAGTAAGAAAACAGGAAAATACATGCCAGCTCACAACTCTATTTCTGAGGTAAATGCTCACCTTAAGCAGCAATTCTGTGGTGCTGTGAATGCAAAGTTATGGGCTACGAAAAAAGAAAATTGGGATATTTTACTTAAGAGTTTCCAGTAAAGAAGTCAAAGTTGGGTAAGTGGTGTTGTACAGGCTGTGTCAACCCTCAGCAATGTTTGTATTCTGACAGCTGAATGATAGAAATTATTAGTAAAACTGCAGCAGTCAGAATGGGTCTCTGAGCAAGCAGCAATTAGGGAAGGGGCAGCAATTAGGGAAGGGGCAGCAAGGAACACTGACGGAGTAAGGAATGGTTAACAAAACATGACAGAAGTGTTAGAAGTAAGGAATAGGTGACAGAAGAGAAGCAGCTCACAGCATAGGATCAGCTGCAGGTTGCATAAGGGCTTGCTACCAGGCAAAACCTTGAGAAGAGCAAACTATGAATGAGATGAATACTTCATGATAGAAAGAAAGCAACTAGCTGATTTAGCAGTTGCCTAATAATCTCATTAGAGAAGTGCACTGTGAAATAGTTACAGCTACAGCGTGTAAGATATGTTATCGGTCTACTTTGGGGTGTTTTTTCCTTTTCTCTATTTGATAAAATAGAGAAAGTTAAGTCAACTCATTGATGTTAGTAAGCAGAGAAAATTAGCTCAGTGAACCCATTACAAAAAGTGTAATTAAATTTTTCTAAAGTTTCAAGACAAGGCCTGAGCTGTCATTTTATTAACTATGACTTAAACCAGCATTCTTGTTCTGTTTCCTGCGTATCAGTCCTGACAGGCTGGGCTTGCTTACAGTTCTCAAGTGAGTGGATGTTTGGGATGAGAGTTAGAAACCTGATGTTTTTTAGGGAAAGTTTAAACTGTGGCAAATATAGTCTAGCATTGTAGGAACAGGAACGGTGTAAGACTGAGAACAGAACAGAGCAATGGCACCCAGTCTTTCTAGCTATAAAAAGTAAGCAACCCTTAGAATCAGCAGTATACATCTTATGGGCCTGGTTAACCTCTACAAATTAAACTATACTGTACAAGCACGGTAAGACCATGTTCTCCCAGAAACCAACTGGCTTAGTGCACATATGCTACAAACTTTCCATGGAAAGGTGGCAGCCAGGGGTAGGCTGTGGTTAATAGAACAATTGCTTCAGTCCACTCTTGGTCACCTTTTTTTCCGTTAGGCATTTCAGGAAATGATGAGGAGAGGAATGAAAGATGGATGAACTGTTTTAGTGATTACAGCTGGTACTTAGTTGTCAACCTTCCAAAGGGTCCAGTATTCTCTCAGTTATATGACCAGGTGTTTGTTCTCAGCGTGAAAGAAAAGGGGCTGCCAAGCATCTAGAAAGGATAGCAGCTGTGAGCAACTGTCATCTTTGGGAAACAAATAGCTGTTAGCAGAGCATAAGGTAACTTTGAATAGGCAGAAAACAAGATCAATTGGCCTGATGATATGACAGTCAGCCTACGGAGACCACAGACTAGGCACCCAAAAAAGAAGTGGGCAGACTGATAATAAGCTTTTTCCACTGCACTGTTCAGAAATTTTACAGTCATTCACAGCCTGGGTTTGAAATATGTTACTGGAAAAAGAGGGTGAATCCGGCCCTTTCTCTAAAAATTCTTATTTGTTGCACAGAAATTAAGTCAGAAGTATCTCTTGAAGGTTGTTTCCCTACTTGGTTAATGACTGTTTGTGCTTTCTTAAGTAGCATAGTCCAGGTTTCAGGAGTCAGCGTGAACATTGCTGGTATTCTGATAGGTAAGTCCAGAGCTATGAAACTCTCCCTCCACCCACCATGTGGTATCCCACTTTTCAGTGCTTTTCTGTCTTCCACATGGAGAGATAGCTGACATTGCATCACTTACTATGTTGTTCTGGTTCTTTTTTAATTAGGATGGGTTTAAATCACTTGCTTTGGAAATGTAATGCTGTTTATCTGTATTCTTACCAGGAGATAACACTGTTTATCTTTGTATTTGAGATTTTTATAAAGAAAGGTTGCAATCTGAAGACACATCTATGCCTGAGACATGTGAAAATTTAAGTTCACCCATGAATATTTCCATAACAATTCCACCTATAGTTGTTCACCTCATTCTAGTGATTTAGGACTTTAGTTCACATTGTATCAAACATAGCAAAGCTAAATACTTTGGCTTTGTTAAGGCTTACAGGACCAAATGCCACCTTTTATAGGCAAATCTGTGGATCACAAAAATCAAGTAGAACCCCTACAACTGTTCAGTAATCTGCTATGGCTTCCACAGTGGTTCAATGGTGCACTCTGAAATGGCTCATCCAAAGAGGCTGCAAACAATGAATTCTCCTTTCTTGGATCTCTTAATCCCTTGTAGTCTATGTGCTAGCTTTTTCCAAAGTTAAAGATCAGCCATTCACAATCAGCATAGGATGTTATTTAATTCAGAGTCAAGAAGGATGCCATGAGAAATCAGAAAGGGGGTATCTCAGAGAGAAAAAAACCCACGATGTATCTCTTCTCTGTGTGTCTCTGTTACCTGATGTCATTTCATGGGTCATTGCCAAACACGCAGACATGAGGGAGGTATTCCCACAACTGCATTGCTGGTGGAAGAGAAATGTAAATGAAAGCTCCCACTTTTAAAAGTGGAAGATCTACTGCTCTGACTGCTCTCACAACTGGTAGAGGCCTGCAGGTCCCTCATGGCAGCAAATATCACGCAGTTATATATTCAAAGACAAACAAGAGGAGCAAAACACAAACCCAGAGCATTCAAATGAATTTCATTACTTTTAGTTCCAAATGTATGATTTATCTGATTGATTCTGAACCTACTATACTATGATAAAGACTGTATTGAGGTATTTTTAGACATTTACATTTTTTAACAAAGCAAATATAATTTTGAAATTGCGCAGTATTCACTCTCACCCCCAAAAGTTGTCCTTCTTTTAAAGTATGAAAACTTCTCATTTACTGGACCCTGACTCAGAAGTGTCATTCAGTTTTACCAAGAAACATCACTACTGCAATGCTTTGAAACCACAGTAAGGACTTGCTGTTCACGCTTTGGTCTCTTGAATCTCTAGGAAACACCTAGAAATACCCATTAGGCAGAATGCATACAAGCAGCACTATGTCTGTTCAACTGTTTGGCCAAATAGGATAACACCCTCATGAGAAACCACTGAGCCATCAAAATTATTTTTACATTTAGTTTAATTGCTTGATTAGCATCAGATTGTCATTGGCAAATGAAAATAACTGAGTGCAGATACCTACAGTAATGGCATTTGCACCATGACCTTGCCTGCCTAGCAACAGCCACTGTACTATCATACAATGTGAAATGGAAAAGGAGTCCAGGGTCTGATCTGAAGCATTTAAACCCAGGACATCACTGATGACAATGATTGTTAGTAGATGAAAGTCAATTATGGGCATAGGAAAAGAGTTAAGTGACAGGCCATAAAAATGGGCCATTCTATTGTTTGCATTACCCTTGTAAAGATACAAAATATTTAACACTGGTTTCCAACCAAAGTGCAGTTAGTCAGGCTCTCCTTTAACGGACTGTTGCACTGAGTTTGCTTCTAAATCCTTTTATGTTTTCATACTAATTGAAGAAACAGGAGACAAAATGGAACCTTCTTTTGGAAAAAAAAAATACAAAAAAAAATAGATTGCCAGCTCTTTACAAGCAAAACCTGTCCCCAGTCACAAGTGCAGGCAATGCAGACATTCTTAATTACATTTTAGTATCATCTCTCATCTTTTCTACTTTTATTCTTTGTTACTTAAGTCTTGACAGTGCTGTAAGGAGAAATATCTTTTGCATATGTCTTAAAAGGTGAAAAAACCCAACAGGTACCAAACCAGGAGATTATCCAGATATCTGGAAACACTGTTTGATGTATATTCATTATGAGAACTGAAAGAAGGGCAGGACAACAATCATATCAAAATGGTCTCAACAAGCCCTGGAAGCTTTACATTCAGATGGGAGCCAGAAAAATAAACCAGCTGCTCATTTTTTCTTCCTTTGCTAATTTGAAGAAAAGAATGGATTTTCTCTCAGGAGTACTCCATATGCAATTGGAGGCACTAACAGTGACACAAAGTAGGCATAAAATTTGGGTATGAACATAAACTATCACTTCTCCCACTGTTTTTGGGGTTTGTTGTTGTTTTGTTTGGTTGGTTTATTTAGGAGAAAATGGAAATTTGTCCTGTTTTCTGATCAAACCCAGCCTTACGCAGTTGAAACAGGAACAACATTTTAATGAAAAATCAAAGTGGTAAGAATCCAGTCAAATGAAAATTCTTACTTTATACCATTGTACTGAGCATGCAACTATCCAAGGACTACACCTATTACTACAATGATCAAAGGATGGAGAAGAGAACTAGAGGGTAGAAAACAGTTGAATAACAGAGGGAAAAGTTACTATTTTTTAATTACAAGAGACTTATCCTGACAGAATAATGTACCAAAAACTCATGGACATCAAAAGTCAAGGACAATTTTGCAGATCTTAGCCCATAATTTGCAAATACCTTGATAATTTCAGTCCAAAACTGTCTCTGGACTGAAGTCTGCTCAAAGTATCCCATGAAGATACTGCAATGCAAAAGAGCCAATGCAATTTTGTGGGTTTCTGTAAACACCTGAAAGTCTGATTTATTCCCACTACAAAAACAAAAATGAAAACACAGGACTTGCAAATAAACAAATATTTTAAATTAAGACCGATATTCCCACAATATTGCAAGCCAAATTAAGAAATAAATAAATTCTCACTGCACAAATACCTTCATTTCATCTCTGTGTCTATAAAGACAGGCTCTATTTATTTCCATGGATACCCAGCCCTACTTGGAAGTCATCATTTAATTACCACTACAAATCTTCAGAAAACAAACAGTGAGGTGGTAGTCACAAACAGCTCATAATCCACCCTATTTTCATCTAAATTGAAAAATGCATTCTTCTGAATTTAAACCTTGTCTCTCTTGGGTTTCACTTCTGTTTGAACTGTTAAAATATTTGCTTTTCTAATAGCTGCATGACTGCAGTGGGTAGATGAGCCTTCTTTCTATTCATCTATATTTAAACATTCTAAAGTAATGCAGGGATGTGACAAGGAAAGGAGATTAAGATTTAAGGCTAATAATCAGATATAGCTTTTATTTCAAGCTTTATGCTGATTAAGGGAAATGTCTGAAAAAAGTACATTACCTTTTGTTTGGCATATGAATCTGGCAACAATGACAGTGGGACAGCATAGCTTTTATTTCATTTGAGAGAAGAAATTGTCACTTTGCTTCTTTTCGATACTTTAAAAGTTTTGCTAGAGCATAGCCTAGTTTTTGCATAAAAGAATAAAAGATAATATAAAAGTTGTTCGAAATTTCTTAGTAGAAACTGCTTCCTCCAGAGCTGTTACAGCTTCTGAGGTGAACACATGCCATGTGTTTGCATCTATCTACCTGTAAGAACTGTGAGTCATACATTTAAAAAATCCCTGCGATGATCTGCATGTTGTAAAATACATATGTGCAAGGAAAAGCTGAGGGAAAGTTCAAACCAGCTCTCTCAGCCACTTCTGCACCTCTAAAATATCTCATAAAGCTTGGAGAACAGGAAAGATCCTCCCCATCTTCTAACAGTTCCTCCAACAGGTTGGAGCCTCTTTATTTATCATCTCTTGGCTCTTCTGTTAACTTCGCTCTCTCCTTTCTGGAACAACCTACCCCTACACCCTCATAAGATATCATTTTTGCAGTTTGTAACATCAGTTAGAGGAGGTATGATTGCTTTCAACAAAAATCTGACAATCAAAGATTTTTTTCTGAAATAGGAAAAAAATGCTCTGTAAGAAACTGCTTACAAAAATACATGATTACAGAAACCTTAAAAAAAGTCATTTTTTTGTACCTAATCAACAATAGTGGACATCAAGGGCTGCTTACAGTTTCAGCCTGTGAGTAGTTGACTTAGTACATTGTCATGGCCTAAAGCCTGAAAGTCTTTCAGGCACTCTCAGTTGTTGCAGGATCAGGTCCTTTATACACAATGTGCAGTGTGTGCTGAGAGCCCTCATTAATTTGTTCTTTCAAACAGATCTCTGTGAATATGCTCAGTTCTGGACATGGCAAACATATGCTCTGTGGCTCAGAAAAAAGAAAAAGAAGGGAAAAAAAGGTATTTTTGGTTCCACGTAGGAATAATCCAGTTTCACCTTTATTTCCCTAATTTCTCTGACCATGTCATGCAGGCACTTTTCTTTAAATTCTGCATTTCAGACAGACATTCAGGCTGCTTAAAAAATACAAAATTGAGTCTTGATTTAAAAAGTTTAGTCATGATGGTTGAAAGAATTTAATCTGCCTGATGTTCAAGCTTGCCATCTATTCAAAATGAGTGGTAGATCACTGTGGTAATCAATACAGCTTTCCTTGTGCAGACAGATGCCCATGAGATTGAAATGAGAGGCATCCAAGACATAAATTTCTTGATCTCTCTTTTTAACACGTTGTTAATTTTTGGGGTAGGAGACAGGCAGAGGCTCTCATTAGTCATAAGGGAAATTAATGTCTTACTGTCTCTAATGCTGTACAAGGTATTGTTAAAGAAATTATTTGGAAGCTTCTTTATGCTCCCTGTAAGGTTTATGCCATACCCCTAGGGAAGAAAGAAGAATGTCTTCCGTTTTGTCAGCAGATTTCTTGATGGACTGAGAGGAAGCAAAACCAAACAGAAACAGTAAAGCATAAACCTGTTATTTAGCTAACAAATAAAGGCATCTAATGGGGCAATATAGCTCATTCGTTATTTTTATTGGCCTTGGAGTTGCTTAGTTTTGGTTTTGTTTTTTTTTTTAAATATATATTTTCATAGAAATAGCTCCACTTGCCTTGCAGAGCACTAGCTGCTAAATGTGCTTCCACCCCCTTCAGCCCTGAGATGAAATATCCAATAACACAACTAACATTTGCAGCACCAAGACAAAGGCTGCATAGTTCCCTGGATTGGCATCATTTGGCTCAGAGTGCAAAGCTGAAAGTAAAGGAATTCACTAGCGAAATTGTCCTAGTGGACAAACAGATATATTTCTTAGGAGGCCATATAACTTACTGGCCTGTGGCATTTCTCTGGACTTTGTTCCTGAATAAGGGTTTTCCTGCTGAAAGCAAACTCCATTTTTATTTGTTTTTGCCGAGAGATCCTACGACTTGGTTTACTACTTTCATTTACAATTATAGTTTTGTCACTGTAGTGTCATGTGAACCTTGGTATATTTGATCATAGGAGGCATTTATACTTAAGCTTTTATATCACATCGCTTTAGGCTCTCTTCTTTCAAGTTTGTTTCCTCAGTTCTTGAGCTTCTATGAAGTCTTGACATGATTTAAATAAAATGGTTGCAAATATATAAATGAGAAACTTCAGTAACCTAAACTACATTAGGCAACATCCTATTTCATAGTATCCCTGCATCATATGATCCTCACCCATAAATATGGAGATGAGTTAAGTCATGTGAACACTGTAACTCAGATTCAAAAAGCTACCTCGATAGGACAGGAAAAAAAAAATCTGTTCAAGAGAAAGATACTGCAATGTTTATCTTGGATTTCAGAGGGAAAGATGCATGCACACTCAGTTGAGCTCATCTATAATAAATCCAACGTTTCTAGAGGTGCTCCGCATGTGCAGTACAGTAGGTCTGCATGCACATTATGGAGAGAACCAAGAATCTCAGCGATGTCAAGATAAACTGCACAGGAACTATCATGCAGCTGGAAATCCCTAATCACCACATGAAGTCCTCCTATATGCATTTTTCTGTCAGAAAGTAATTTGGGGGATATAAACAAACTAGAGGCTTGTGACATCTATAAAATATAAATGGGGTTGTAATTAATATTACCTTGCACTGAATTCAAACATAAGCATAACAAAACAGTAAAAGAGGTAACAGGGTCTAAATATTGTGTAAACATTTATGTGAGCAATGTGACTAGAGACACAAAGAAGACAGGAATAATTGCAGGTCAGGGACATCTAAGCTAAAAAAAAAAGTATGTCAGAAAGAGGACAAATCAAGCATAAGGGATTGTAAATAGGCAGAACTTACTCTCAAATGCACCAGAAGGTGCACTAGGAAAGCCAAAGCCAAAACCAAGATAAGCAGTACGGTGAGAAAAGGAAACATCACATTTTTGGAAAGGAATAATAGAATAAAAACATGAGAAAGAATTAAGGAGAATCATAAAAGAAAGGAGTGAAATTTTCTTTGTTCTCGAATTTAGCTAAATTTTACAACAAAAGAAAATTTGAAAGGCTTTTCATGTCATCATAAAAAAGGTACTTTATGTAAAGATTTTAACATACTCCAAAGTACGTTTGCAGATTCAGCTTGAGATAACCGTTCTGTTCTATGATGGTGAGACATTTTGAGGCTTGTTTCTGTTTTAGTTTTTTCAATAATTCCCCATCATTTTAATTGGGCTTTATATGCATTCACTGACATAACAGGTAGTACTATTAAAATCTATTTAACTTTATTAAGTAGAAACAGCTGTATGTTGAAATAGGAAATGCAGAGATTTTCTGAGTAGCTGATAATATCCAGAAGGAAATTTAAGATGTCCCATTTAGAGACGTTATCATTGTTACTGTTTGTTACATTCAGTGCACTGGTGAACAGGCTGCTCTAGTCACTGCTGAATCCCACGGGTGAAATTCTATTTCATGACAGACTATATTTAAACACTTTGCTTAGTGGTATGGCCTTACTTTAACATAAATTCAGTGTTTGCTATACAAAACTAGACACAGGGTCTGCCTGTGGGGAAAATGAAAATCGGCCTCTAAATTCATTGAACAGAAACCCAAGGAAATATAAACTCAGTGGGCCAAAATATTTTGTCCCTTGAAGGTAATGAATGATTTATGCAAACCAATTGACTCTTTTTGTTGCATGCATTAAGCAAAACCAGGGCTTGCTAATGAGTTATCAGCAGAATGGGAGAACAAGCTAAATGGGGAATCCTTTTAGTGCTGTCAGTGGTAAATTAGGTCTATCAGGATCACAATAAGAATACACAGAGTAGTCAGTATTAGGTTAATTACCTTTGTTGACTTGAAAGGTTGGAATTTAGCTGGAAACAAAATAAGGAAAGCTTTTGAGTCTTAATCATTTTTATCTTTCCAGGCAGATATCACATATTTAAAGCAGAAGGCACCTTTTCATTCCACTGAAAAAAGAGAAGCCAAAGGGAAGAGCAATATCACTGCCTATATTATCAGGGCATTTGATAATTATTCTCTTGTGGAACATAAGGAACAGCGTGGCAGGGGTAAGTTCCATCTGCAACCTTTCCTGAGTTTATTTTATGTTAGATTACTTAAAGTAAATTCTTCTTAGCAGTTGGACATATTTTCACTATCCTATTCCTTAAACTGAGGACTTACAAGTAGAGTGACTCAAAAGTCACCTTTTGTTGTGCTGGCTGATTGTAGCATTTTTGGAAAGGCAAATTGTTAGTAATCTTCTGGGGAAAAAAACCCCCAAAACCTCAAGGACCAACATTCCCATATTAACCTTCCCATTAAATCCATGATCTGCATATGACAGAGACCCGAGAAAAGATTTAGAAATATTCACTATATGGTTTTTTTTTTTTCAGGCTTAGACATTGGGTCAGTGGTATTGTTTTTGTTTTATTCAAGTTTATTATGCATCTCTTACAGCACTAGCATAACCAAAAAATCCTATGGTAGGAGTTTTAGTAAATTGCTAATGTAAATAAACAGGAGCCAATCAACAGCTCTGAAATCTTATAATACAGCTTTTGCTTACTCCTGAGACCTTTAATTACATTGCACAGCTGAGTCAGACCTGGCAGCCATCTTTTTGTGGAGCAGGGAATGTCTCAATCTGTTATGCCAAAGCCAGATGGCTACTTTTTTTTCCAAGTGCTTTCCAGCTTGAAAAGGGAAAAGTCAAGACTATGCCAATGATTCAGCACTTCAGTTCCACGGGGTCAGAGTTGTGCAAATGCACTAACAGGGGCCTGGGGAGCAGGATATGATTCCCATAGCTCATTTTTGCCTATAATTTGGGATACTTAGAAGATAATGGCTGTGGGATCATTAGGGTAAAAAAAAAAATGTTAATAATCTAAGAAGCAACAGATGACTGCCTAAAAATATATGAAAGCATGCTTATGTGCTGTGTGGAAAATAATCTTGTTTACAATCACACCATCACAAATTTAGTATGTGTCAATGCAATATTATATGAAATAATACTTCAAAATTTTATCTTGCTTTCGGTGGTTGCCACCACATCAATTGCTGAAAATTATGTGTATGCTTCAAGGTTTGTTTATTTTCTTAAAACATCTGTGCATGTGTGATATCAGCAGTGACTTTGCTGCTAGTTTCAATCACCCTTCCATAAATTCTCGTAAAATATTTTCTCCACCCTCACAGAACCAAGTCTGGGTTTTGCTGAAGCATCTAGTTGCCAAGAGTGAACAGAAAATATATTTGGCAAGCCACAGTAAAGGCTCAAACCTCTGTGGAGCTTTCTGGGAATTTATCTTAAGCGGTACCCAAAACGGAATTCAAAAAAGCCATTTAGTATGTTCCATCCCTCATTTAATCTACATATGTTTGCACAATTATTGCTATAATAATAGAAAAATTATACGAGGAAATACTGTTGGTGGTCACTACTGACAGCTGGAGGTCAGAGAGTAAAAAGCTTTTAGAACTTCTATCAAGAAGCAAAAAAGATGAAAGAATACTGGCAGGAAATAACTTATCACTGAGGTGCGATGCCATGCTCACGTCTTGGCAATGCAATTTCAGTTCAGGTCACTTCTTATTCTACGTGCTTTTTTTTTACTGTTTGCTTTTCTAAAATATAATAATTTATCATATGTGATTTCAAGTGTAACTTTTCAGCCACAGTGAAGAAAATATTATATTGAGCTGCTTTACCTGCAGCATCACATCACAATCACTGTGACAGAATCGTAGATGCAGCTATTGTGTGTACCTGCCACGCAGGAGCATTATCAGCTTCCGTGCTTTTGGCATTACCCAGGAGACTAGAGGAATGTGAGCTTGAAGCAGCACTTTCTAACATGAACTCAGCTGAGAAGGATTAAAGATTTAGAAAGCAGAGGTTATGGAAAGAAACATTGCCCTTGTCATTCCAAATTAACTGATACAAAATTTAAATGTATTAAATATATTTTATTATTATTTTTTATGATGAACTCATTGGTTTTTTGATCTGTTCAACCATATCACAAGCTATACCACACCAGGTTCGATCCTGTGCTCTGTGCTAGCAGAGAAACCTTGTTAAAGGAAGTCACTTCAGCAGTTGTTCTTTGGGAGGGAAAACATGTTTTGGATGGCTCAAAAATGATTAAAGAGCAGACAGTGCAGTTGTCCAGATTAACCAATAAAACCTTAGCTGCAAGAAAGATGCTGTAAAGGGACTCTGTCTTCGATCATTCCTTGTTTGCCCTCATTTACTGTTGTAATAGTGATGACAGTCCAAACCAAAGAGATTTTGAAGCTGGATCTCTGTTAATTAACTACTACAAGTGAGAATAGAATCTGCAGAAAATAAATTGCACTTTCTTAAGTGAAAGCCTTATCCAAAACAGTTTTTCTTTTAAGAACGACAGACATTTGTGATCTTAGAAAAATAAGGTAGTCCTTCTTACTAATGGACTCAAACTTGTTTTGATTTTCAACACTGTAATACAAGGCTGTGTTGTACAGAGAGGAAGAAAATTTAAGATATTGGCCTTGGGTCGAAGACTTGTGTTCCGGGGAGAAGGAAACAGTTTTGATTATCAGATTTCTTGTGTCATCAATAGCTATCATGATTTCTTAATCAAAGTTTAGACATCAGAATAGCTTTATCCTTCACAGGATATTCAGTTAATATATAGCCCTATGAGAGCAACACTTTTACAACAATGACAATGGATATTAATGCAGTGTAATGTAAGAAGGCATTGTTCTGAGCATGGCAATAGAATACCTTTAGTTTTTTATTCATCTGTACAAAAGGTGAAGAGTGCTACAGAGCCCATCCAGCTACTAAAATCAAGACAGTTATTCATTTGAACAGTCCTACGCAACTGAAGAGCATGTTAACTCTATAAACAAACTCACAAAACGAAGTTGCAAGCACAGTGTAGAAGATCTATTCAGAGGTTTACCTTAGCACTCTTTGTTCTCCTTTATTCCATTAGAAGGGAACTGTATTGCAAATACCCATCAGCATCTTGACAAGTAAGTTTTAAATCAGAATATTCATTACAATATATTAAATAATATTGACCAACAAATAAAAGCTAAGAAAACCTCCAGAAATTTTGCCTCCCATTATATGTCCTCCAATACAGGTGAAAAAACATTTACAGTAGTCAGTTTACCAGATTCAATATGCTCAGATTTAATCTTTTTCTTTTCCCTGTGGCTTTATATGCATAGGCCACTAAAGCAGATTCCATGGATCCTTTGAAACTAAACGTCTTTTAGATCGGTGCTTGTAGTTGTGACACTTTCCTAAAATACCTGCATAGATCAATTTGAATTTATATCCATTTCCATTAAATCACCAATTCAGAAAATGAAGGAAATGGAACAATCTGAAGTATGAAATTCAGCAGAACTATTAAGGGAAATAAATGGAAAATACTTCTAATTTTTTAGAAATTAGAAGCCAGCTTCCTTAGTCTTTCTTTTATTGCAGATTACACAGGTGTAGCTCAGATTAGCAACAATTTGGTAACAGGAGGCACAGAATTTATCTTCAGTTAAATTCATTCATCAGATATGATAAATTTATTATAAATACTGAAAACATCCAAATAAATGTAACCAAATATTTAAAATGCATTTTGAATAAGACCAGTCTTCTTTACAGAACAATTTAAGTTCAGCACATTGAGATATGACCTTGGTATGACTCATTTTATACTTTTATAAAAGATGGTAGCCCTTATGGGCTATAGTGTCAAGGTCCAATTCCAACAATATTTTATTCTAGTCTATCAAAATTTATTCAAGTTTTTAATTTCTTGCATCACTGATGTATAAATTTATTCCCACAGAATGACTTTTCACTTGCCAGCACAGGGCAAAGTTTGTCCTGTAGCTTATTATTGTCAAGTTATGTAGCTCAAAACTCACAACGAAACAAAAGCAATTTCCTTTTCCAAGATGAAAAATATTGGCATGGCCCTTACTGTCTTCTATCTAATTCTAATATCTACTGTTGGGGTCTGCAGCGGGTCTGCAGAGAAGTTAGTTGACTTCAAAGACTTAGCTGTGTACCTTTAAGACAGCCACAAATTGTCAGGTATGTAAATAGATGTGAAGAATCGGAACTTAGAACCGCAGCATACGGGCACCTACAGCAACAGCAAATAGCAAGCAAGAAGAAGAACACAAAAACCAATCAGGGTCTGACACGTGCACTGTCTAAGATATATAAACAGTTTGTATAAACAATAAAGGCCATTTTGTCCGAACCCAGCCACGCAGACATAGTGTTTCTTTTAAGTCCACCTCGACTTGCGTCACCACAATCTAATAGAACAGTTTGAGAAGGAAGTTTCTATCCTCATGTTCCTGAGATACGCTAAAGAAAGAAAGCATCAAAATTGGTAAAGCTCCACCTTAAAATGTTAAACTTGGCCAAGGCAGTCTAGTGGCACCAGAGTGACAGTTTGGTGGCCTGAAGGGTACTCGTACTGTTATCAGTGATATACTCGGTGAATTAACACACCAACTCATTTTGCCACTTCTTTTAGTTGCCAACTCTCACACACTGTTGCCATGAATCTGATTTGCAGATATAAAAGTCATATGATTCAAATTCCAGCTTTGTTATGTTAGAGATTCTTAATAAGGTTGCAAAAAGAGTTTGAAAATTATTTCTAAAATAATCAAAAGCAAAAATACTTCAAATGTATTTAAAATATTTCATATTTTTTCAATTATCCTTTTATTTTGCTAGTATATTTTAAGTATTTAAATTCACAGATACTGAAAATTTCAGCTCTTCAAACCGTGATACTTATCTTGTTATATTTGAATAGTGCTACTCACAGTGGTGTTCTAACTTTAGTCAAATCTTCCAGATATTTTGTTTATTAATTGAAAAAAGTGCTGTCTAAAGTCAGTCCTACTCTCTTACAAAATGTGTAAATGGCCTTTTAATCTAGCACATCGTCATACATATCTGTAGCTGACTCAGATGTATTCAACAAGATAAAAAGCATATTTTGTTGTTGTTGATCTACTTTAAACTAAAAAGATGTTTTTTTCAGTATCCTTACAATGTTTATACAAGTGCTGAAATGTTCATAAGCACTTGCCCTGTTCATCAACCACGTTTTCTACATTTTCCTTTTTTTTTTTTTTAAATCAATGCTTTCTAAAACTATTCATTAATATTAAAAATGAAAAATAACCACAATTATGCCACGGATGTGATTGGCTTCTATTCAAAGCTATTTAGTAATAATTAAGGCACCAAGACAGCTGTTAACATTGGAAAAAAATAGTAGCAGTTATTATTAATTCAATAAAACTTGACTGATGGAAATGAGCTCTTGGTCTCAAATGTGTTTGGATAAAAGAACCTCATGCTAACACAGAAGCTAATACTATAGTAACTATAACTAACTATAAGTGTGACTCAAGTATGATTTTTTTTTCCCTCTGGTTCTTAATAGTTCATGTTTCCACTGTTACACCAAAGTAGATAAGAAGTAATGCTACGGGTTAATAACAAAACCACAGAAAAACTGTGATAATTGAAAAAACAAGCTTTTTGTTTACAAGAAAGCTATTGCACTCACAGATAATGAGTTCTGTTGATTCTATAATGAATATTGCTTGAAAATTACAAGCTGAAGGAACTAAGAAGTACTTAAGACTTTCATGCTTATCAGCACAACAGTATGTAAGATACGTGCCCCCAATTTTCCGGCTTCTACTTGTCTCACTTTCTCGCCTGGCCTGCATGGAAAATTACCAACCAAGAGGCTTAGCTATCCAACTTCTACAGCTTGCTGCCTGGAGTTTCAGAGTTGCTAATACGGGTCAAAACCAAATACTCTGAAAGTAGCAAACTCAAGGAGAAATGTCTAGTGTGTACTGTGTATCTTATTTAAACTTAAACCCACCTTTTTTATAGCATTAGAAAGCAAAAAAAGTCTGACCTATGGACAGACATGACCCCAGATGTTACTTGATAAAGGTTGTCATCTCAACATCTTTATATTAAAAAAATAATATTAAAAAATTAGCTTTGATTTAAGAAAACTTGACAAAGCTGGTATGAAGTCCATCTTCTGACCAACAGCAAAGAAAAGAAACTCCTTGATCCTTTTTTTAATCACACTGTGGACTGTTAAATAGGCAAGTTGTGTTTAGTCCATATTTTTTCCTTTATTGGTATCAAGGTTCCTTATGTATCACCATTATAAAATAAATCAGATGCGGTGGTGCTAGCTTGCCTCCCCCCTCTGCTCCCTCCCAAAATGTTACTCTTCTCTCTCCCACATTCCCTTGCCTCAGATTCACATTCCCTAGGCACTCCCCATGTACTACAGGCTCTTGTGCAAACCATAGGGTCAGCCAGGTCAGGGAATTGGTCTGCCCCAGACTTAATAGCAACTACTTAAATTCTCCCTGGCTTATCTCCCTGAACAGACCTATTGATAATGCCACAAGCATCAGCACGAGCACATGTGCTCCCGAGACCTGCACTTTCCACGTTCATACAATGAATTACATAGTGCATGGATATTCATGCCAACAAAATAAAAAGACCTTGAACATACTGAAAGTTAACTTGTGGCTACAATTTCAGCACTTATTCAGAAGAGGTGTTTTGTCATGATTATAGTCAGAGTATAGAAACTGTCAGGGAAAACAGCCAGTCCAAACAACACTAAAAAGACAAAGATTGATAGTGGTGAAGGTTATCGTTGTATTGATTATTGTATTTTGAACAGATGTTTAACATCTAAAAAGCTTTGCAACCTTGGAAACCTGATGAAATAGAGGGTATAAACATTGAGTGTGTTTGTATCAAAGCATCTGGTAATGGAAAGATTTTATATAGTCACTGATTAAATGTCTCACTTTTATACCATCAGTGTTGAACTTTTGGCAGATAGGCAGTATTAGGAGAGTTTATTCTGGAAAGGCAGGAGTCTTTCCTATCTTTTTTTATTCTAAGCAAGAGATTGCTAACCCATCTTTAAACAGCTTCATCGTTTTCTTTATTCCTTTTGAGGAGAATCAAATACACTGCTTTCCACTGACATTGAAAAGTAGGCAAGGAGAAGGACAGTAAAAGTCTATTTTACTTTCATCAAAAAGGAGCACTTCAGTTACAACGCTATTTAAAAACTTTGTAAAGTCCCTTTACGGTCTCAGGGAAGTCCCAGACTGTAATAATGTCCAAGGGGAGCAAAGATTGAACATAGCAGTAGTTTAGTACCTGCTATGTCCTTTGCTGGGTGAATGTATGCTGCCCTGGCAAGAGAATGGAATTTTATGATCTAGTAACGGGCCTTTTCCATCTCTAATTACTACATCACAGGGGCATTGTGAAGATTATTTAGTTAATGTTTGCATAGCTCTCTGACCATGTAAAGTACTGTTAAAGTGCTAAGCATTACTATTATCATCCAATTAAATAATCAATCCAAATTTGAGCAGCACTAAAGTAAGTTCCAGTTCCAATTATGCTAATGAAACTGCAAAGGGACTGTATATCCAGAAGTTCCTACAATACCCAGTGTTGTTGCAGTACCTTTGAGAATCGTCATTACAGTGACTTTTCCCGGCATCCATTAAACACATATCTACTTGGGGCCTGGCTGTGAACTTCAAGGTATGTGTCTGCATGGGGACAATGCTGACCTGCACAGCCCTGAAAGACAGATGGTGAATACTTTGATGCTAGATATATATTTATGCTGGGATCCACAATAGCAAGGCATATATACAAAATGAACACAAAGTACAGGTTAATTAATCTTCTGTTTATACTGGTAAAGCCCTCACTGAAGACTGAGCAGAGCCTTGGGACAGAATTCAGATGGTGGGAATGGATTGCCTCTATTTTGCAATTTAAACAGCATTTAGGTAAGAGACAAGGGGTTTTGAAGCTTTCCCATCTGCCCTTCACTGTTAGCTGTGGAAGTTCAGCAGGAAAAAAATGGAGGGAAGAGTTAAATTTCTTGCGATACTGAGCTCCAGCATCACACTGAATGGCAAAAATCTGCAACCAGAAAAGTAGAGAGGAGTACTGTTTCTAACCCTTCATTTCTAGACTCCAGTTTTACTCTAGGATCACCTGTAGTACTGATAGCTCTTGTGCAACTGATAATTCCTGTGCCAATCCGTAGAAAAGTCTAAGATGATTCTGCAGATACTACTTGTGAAGCTAGATCCCACAGCCTGGTCCTAACAGCAGCAGTGCTTGACACCAGAGTTTGGCTCACATGAGATGCTTGGGATTGGACTAAAGAAATCCAGAGCCCTTAACCTAAAACAGCTGAACCCACTACAGAAAAGAAATGGTGTATAAAAACCAACCAACCAACCAAACCAAACAAAAATCCCACCCAGCAGTATCAGCGGAAGCTTCTCTTTTCAGCATGGGAGCAAAAGCTCTGGGACGAAGGAGCTTTTCCCTCTCTAACATCATTTACAGAGCATGGAAACATTAGCTCTTTCAACCTGCCTCTTTACTATCTTAGCTGGTCGTTAAAGATCAGGATAGGATATCTCTCCTCATCAGTGTGAAAAAGACTGTTGGGGTTTCATTTTTGGGTGTTGTTCTTCTCTCTCCGCCCCCCCCCCCCCCCCCCCATCTTCTCTGTAGCATAGCTAGTGGCTGGCTTCCTAGGATTATTATCACTAGTCAATAGATTTCCTGACTCAGCAGGCAAATGGTACATTGGATACTGGTCTTGATTTCTCCTGGTGTTTTCCTTTTGTTTGTATAGCTGTAGATTATATCCTTGACTAAGAAGTTTACATGTGCTAGAGGGCCTTGGGAAGATAAATGGAGTACATATTCCAGGAACCCTTCAGAGGTAAGAGCCTGCTTCATGCCTGTACGCAGCATAGCGATTCAGGTAGGGTTTTCAGTCCTGTTTTTGCAGTATCACTGTTAGTAAGCAAGCAAACAGGCTACAGAGCTGCCTGTTGTCTTCCCTCTAGCTGCTATTTACTCCATTCCTTCAACAATATCTTTCCACTTACAGACACTCCTTTTCAGATCTCTTTAAACTTTCTCCCATAACAGATTTAAAAAGAAAGGAAGATGGGGGAAATGACATATTCAAACCATTGTCTAACAGCTCAACTTGTCTGTCACACAGTCTTCTTCACACACCAAGAGTGTCCTGGTCTATGGAGATTTTAAGCACTGGCTCGAAGTCAGTAACAAACCCAAGTGCAACAGTTCCAGCTGCGCTCTTTTACATTCTTCCTTACAGACACCAGAGGAGGAGGAGGAGGATGTGACTAGGGTTACAACCAGCTGTAATGGCCTCAAAGTGAACCAACAGTCAGTAATTGACACATAACCCCCAGTTACGCATCCAAAATGTATATATCACTTCCAGGTTCTTAGTATGCCTGTACCATAAAAGAAGGGAATTTTAAAAAATTTTATTCTTACCAATATTTATATCAGACTCTTTCACAGATTTTAAAGCCTTGTCCATAACTAAGGAATCTTAGACTATTTAGTTCTGCATTTATCTGTATTTTTAATATATTAAAATCTCAATTTATTAAACTCATACAAGTCAAAACTGCTTGCCATACACATAAGCCTAGCAATCATGTGAAGGTAGTAGAAGTACAAAGGAAAAAAAATAAATAAAAGGATTATTTTTTCATCATAAAACCACGATTCTCCATAACATAACTATTCAAGGGCACAAAATACTACAGCCTATTACATAACAGCTTTGAAAAGCAATACCATGCTATGTCTAACAAAGAAAACTGAATCTGAACAGAATCTTCGGGCATCTGGGTACAGATGCAAAATATATTTCAGATCCTGAAAATATAATAGTATGTAATGAGAGCATTATCTTTATAAATGGAGTCCCAGTCATGAGGCTATGCAAACAAAGGGATCATTTGTCAATGGAATGAAATAGAGAAAACTCTTGGAACCGATTCAAGTATTACATTTTGAAAAATAAGACTGTGATTTTATTTTACTCCTGGATGCTTACAGGTAAGGCTGTTAATGACTCTGCCTATATACAAATGGCAGTAACTGGACCAGAAGAAACCCAGATGTTCTGCTTCTAGGATACGAAAATTCTTATACCCTTAAACCTGACACCAGACAAAACATAAGAAATTCTGTGGCTACTATTTCATTAAACTACATACGCTTGTTGAGAAACTGATAATGCAGAGCATTATTATAGAAAAGAAATCTTCCAGCATTATCATTCAAAATCTTCCACAAATTTCTAGCAAATGCCCTGCAACATGGATTGTCAGAGGTTTTCTTTTACAGCACAGAAGTTTCTGAGCACATTGTAAAATACTGTGCAATCACATCAAAAAGTCATGTGCATGTGTATTGGTCCTTATTATAATTGTGATTATAGTTATTTTATAACAAAGCTGGATTCATTTTTATTCCCAAAACAGCTTTTTCAAAATTCCTTTGTTCTTAACTTGACAACAACTTAAACCTTCTGTTTTAATGCATGGAGCATGTGGGTTTGAAATTACTGGTTGGTTATCACTATTTGTAGCCATCTCCAAAAAGAGCAGGCTAGCAGTCTGTCCAATTGAAGAACCTAGTAGAAACTTGGCAATTAATAAGAAAAGAACAAATCTTAAAATATTCACTGTGATACAGTATAAATATATTGTGTACCCACATGTGAAATAAAACCTGAACTGGTAAAAAGAACTGGCAGTTCTATAGCCCCCAAATTCACTCACTTTCAAAAGGCATGATAAAAGTAGAAAAGGCGCAGGAAAGGACAGTGAGATTCAGGAGAATCTTCTATACAATGAAGATCAAAATACACTGAGATTCTTGAGTTCAGCAAGAGATGAGAAAGGGCATGAGGAAAGTAAACAATAAAAGGGGAAAAGGCAGCCATTATTCACTATTTCTTATAACAATGAGGCCAGAGGAAATCAATCTACCAGCGAATTTAAAATGTCAAAAGTTACAGTAGTGCAAGTGTAATTAGACCACTATTGTTACTATTACTATTATCTACTTATGTTAAAATATCCTAAAAAGAAGGTTTCAATGTCCTGATGTGATTATCTATCAGTACTGTGAAACCCTGTTCTCAGGATAATTTAATATTCAACTAATTTTTAAATCAATCTTATTTATCTCATATTTTATGGCATATGGAAATGCAAATGTTTTTGTATTTACTTATAAGGTAATCAAATTGTTTATTTATTGAAATACACAAACTTCACAATCAATGAAGTAAATTTGGGTTTAGACATTATTTGGAACAGCAAATGAGCATTCTTAGAAAAAAATAAATACAACTTTTTAACAGATTCAAGCACAATTCCAGCTAGGAAAGTCATTTAAGCAAGCATTTTCCTGTCTATAATTTCAATTGAGATGACCCAACATTCTCCATTAAGATATATTTATCAGAATATGTCTGGTAATATGCTTGCCACTAGTGTCACTGCCTGCTAGAACAATATTTAAATACCTAACTGTGAAGTTTGCTAAAGACATACCTTTCACTTCAAAGAAAAAAAAAATATTCCCCTTAAATAGCTTTAATATTCTGTAAACTAACAAGTTAATCTTTAAGATAGAGTTAGGAAGTGCAAGTATTCTTCAGCTTTCATTTTTATTGAAACAAATTTATATGCAATAATTTAAATATGATTATGACAATCAGACATAATTACTTTTGTGATGGCACTAGGTTGTCCCAAGAGCATATTACCTTCATATAATGTTCCTTGAAATAAAACACAGGATATATTGAATCTGTACTAAATTGCTTGTTTTTCTGCAATGCTTGAAGGTTGTTTAAACCCAACTATTTTTATTGCAGTTTATGAACACATGTGCTTATATATATGTATTTATTGTGGTTTCGTTTGGGGAATAAATGAACTTTGCTCTAGTTTACTTTTTTTTTTTTCAACTTTAAAACAAAAACACATAGCTATGCTGTTTTCTTGCATAGCCTGATATAACATAATGCAAATTTTATATGCAAATGTGTAACACAAATTTCTCAATGATGTCTATTACAGAAATAAATAATTATTATTATAATAATGATAACAACAACTACTACTTTTACAGAATCTGTACCTGGGTCTTGACTGGAATAGTTATACGTCCCCCTGTGGAGCATAGTAACTGGATTCATGCCAGATTAAGTCAGAATTGTATGTTTTATCTTGTGGCGGGTTGCCCTTGGTTAGCTGCCAGAAGCCTACCCAGCTGTTCTCTCACTCTCCCATCTCAATAGGACTGGGGTAGAAATAAGATGAAAAGGTCCTGGCTGAGATTCACCCCAAGCCCCTCTCCTCCCCACCTTGTTACCAACACAGGTTACACTCAGTTGCTCCAGTGCAGTAAAGGCTTCATGGTCTGTACACAGTGGTTTCTCTCTGCTACTCTTTTCTTCTCTCTGCCCCACCATGGTCCCTGCTTGGGTGCCTGCAGCAGCTTCTTCCCCCACTACCCCTCTCCCCTTGGGGCTGGCAGGGCTGTTTCTCACACATTTCCCCTCACCCCAGGCGGCTGGGCAGCCCTTCCTTACCCAGGTTTCCCCCAAGGTGCAGCCATCGCCATCAAGGGGCTCAGCTATCACACTCGGTGGTGAGTCTGTCTTGGCTTCCAGCACAAAAGAGCCTGTAACATGGGCTTGCCTCTTATTGCAAACCAGAGACACCTCCCACCCCATCCCTCAGGACATGTTGCAAATGCCTCAGCTGTGGGAAGATCTTGATCACAGCTCCTACCTTATTAGTCACTGGAGAAGTTGAAGTACATTTCTTATTTTCTGCTCTGTCAGCTCATCTTTTCATCTCCAGATAACTCAGTCCCATCTTGTGTCACTGGAAGAACTGTAAGAGGGTTCCAAGGACAGAAGGTCCTTGGGCGGAAGGACACCCCTCCTTGGCCACAGACATCTTAGATACTCCAGGTATCTCCTTGACCTCTGACAGGACAAACCAGACAGTTCTCAGAAACAGTTGTTATAAAGGATCATTGCAGTTGCACTGTCTCTGGCCACTGAAGATTAATTTATAGCAGCGGAGCCTTTCTGCTGAGCCAGCTCAATGGTGGCCAGCCACATGAGAGGCACCACAGAGATTACATGAACTGGGGATGTGCTATCGCATCTGTATGTTTGACTAGAGCTGAATCTTATGTTCTCTCACACATAAAAAATCCAACCTCCAGCTGAGATGCCTGAAATTTCTATTCACTCTTGCTCTTGCACACCCAAACCCTCAAGATAAACATTAAGGAAAATGGAGATTTATATCAAACAGGCTTCTAAATCTTCTGTACTGTCATGAAATTTAGGCGTTAACAGATTGTGTGTGTGTGAGCAGAAAAACACAGTTCAGGCCAAAGTTTCTGATCAATCTGCCCTTTCTTTGTCTTAACTTCTCAGTTTTCTTTTCCTGTCTCCTGACATCCTCACATTAGAACTACAGCTCATGGCAGGAAGCATCAGCCAACAGTATTGGCATGCAGGGTGCTCTGAGCCAGTATAAATCAACAGAAACACAGCTTTGTCCCAGGGCAGATGTTAGGAATAAACTGAAGGTCTGGAGATGCAACAGAAAAAAGAACATTGTTGGTCCTGGAAAAAAATTATCATCTCCAATATGTTAGATCCAGTGCCACATTTTCTGATATCATTTACTGCCCCCAGCCCTGTCAAAATCTGATGAAAAATACTGGTTTAAGGAGTCACATTTTCTTGGTTGTTTATTCTGTCCCTCGTTTTAACAAGATATTGCCTTCTGGTTCATAAATCTCTGTGGTGTTTTTTTAAAAACACACTAGAAAAAAATATCTGACAATTTTTCATAGAACCCTCCAGCTAAAAATGGCATTGACTCCAGATTTCACATTTAGATTGCTTTCAAATTAATTTTAAAAGAAAGCTGCTTCTCTTACTAACTAAAAAGATTTGTCTGCTCTCAAATCTCAATTAATTAATTCAATTTTATCAAAATTTCCTGTTATCGTCTTATTTTAATGTTCACAACATTATGCTATTCTTAGACAATTTGTCCTCTAAGAAATTTAGGGATGGCAGCCATCCCCAATGGGACACTGTCAGAACACACTGGTTATTGCAAAGTCACAAACAATGGATTGCTGGATAAGTACAAATTTTTTTTTTTAAATGACATATTTTTTACTTTTTTGCATTTTATGTTTAGCCAAGTGTCATGGTTTAACCCCAGGTGGCAACCAAGCACCACACAGCTGCTCACTCCCCTCCCCCTCACGCAGAAGGTTGGGGAGGAGAATCGGAAAGGAATGTAAAACTCAAGTGTTGAGGTAAGAACAATTTAGTAATTTAAACAGAACAAAAAAGAAAGAACAATAACAACAACAACAATAATAATTGTAATAATAACAGTTATAATGGAAAGGTGAGTGAAAGGATAAAATCCAAAGGAAAACAGGTGATGCACAGAATAGCTGCTCACCACCCGCTGGCCAATGCCCAGCCAGTCCCGGAGAAACAATTCCCCGGCCCCAGCTAACGCTCCAAGTTTATATACCAAGGATGATGTCCCGTGGTATGGAATACCTCTTTGGCTGGTTCAGGTCAGCTGTCCTGGCTGTGTCCCCTCCCAGTTTCCCGTGCTCCTCCAGGCCTCTCACTGGCAGGGCCTGAGAAACGAAGTCCTTGACATAGTATAAACGTAACCAAGCAACAACTAAAAACATCAGCGTGTTGTCAACATTGTTCTCACATCAGAGCTAAAGCACAGCACTGTACTAGCTACTAAGAAGAAAGTTAACTCCATCCCAGCCGAAACCAGGACACCAAGCAATCACACTCAGTGAAAGAGAAATGTAAAGATATTATTCTAACAACATATTATTTAAAGAAAATTTGCAAACACTTTGTAAATTTATCAAAGAGGTTTTTTTCTTTTATTTTTCTGAGATTCTTTATATGTGTTTGTTCATTATGGTTATTACACGGAGTGGTAAGACACCATATATTTAAGCTGACTGGTCTAGTGATTTAAATACACGTATAAAATTGACTTCAAGCTCTATATGTATACTCAGGCTTTGGAGATCATTTGAGGCAGGACTGTGAGACCTCTTTTCAATACAAGGAGAAATTAATCTTACGCATATATGTATTAGAGGAATTCTAGTCAAATTGACATTTGTCAAGTATTGTTTTTAAACCATCTAAGACTACCTCTATATGGCTTTTATATACGTATATTTATATATAAAACTACATATATAAATTTTCAATGTGAATTAAGGACATTCATGACTGAGCCAACTTTACAGACAGCAATAGCTACGTGTGCAAACAAATTACTTCATGCAGTACTAATAAGTCCTCTCTCCCTCAAAATCAATTGAGCTATGCTTTGCAGAAACAGCTCAAAATCAAGTTGTATTTTGTCTGTTCCAAAGTTTACCCTGCACTAGCAATAAATTCACATTATTTTTTGCCTTCTGGCAAAACTACGTTGAACCTTTTGCTTGCATCTCAAAAATCAAGAGCCTGTGTTTCAATTTTCAGGCTACTATCAACTGAAACTAAAACCCCTTTAAAACTTAATTTAATTTTCAGGCATACTTGAGAAAAATACAGTCAGAAGCATTTCCCAGACTTTGTATTAAGTCAACAGATAGAACAAAACAATGCCCCCCACAAACTCTCAGAGAAAGCAAAGCAGAGCTCCTTGGAGGCTGTGGGAATTTTTGTTCCTCTAAAACATTACGGCTAATGCTTATTTCTTTCTTCCCTGAAATTTCAGAGATCTTTTGCTAAAAAACCCCCACCAAACACAAAAGCAAAACCAGTCTCCTCCCCAAATGTCCAACAGTTTGTGTCAAGAGAAATGGTGCCAAACTCTGACTTTTCTCTTTTGGTATAGTTCTGGATTGCCCAATTATTTCAGAGAGGAAGTAAAGAAACTAACTGGGAGCTGGAGGGGTGAGGAAAAATACTGGGTTTTTTTCTGTTTTTTAAACAGTTCACAGTCAGAACAGGAAGTTCTTCTAGACACTAAGGCAATTCAAGTAGATGTTTATACAGTCACGGGGCCACAATCATACTGTGTGCTGCAGAAGTTTGCACTATTTCAGAAAATGCTTATGGGTGGCTTGGTAACATTAACAGCCCAAAGGCTCGACAAAATCTGTGAGTGAGAGCTAGACATTTTGAAAATAATGAATGCAGAGTTCACTTCATATAAGATTCCAGAACCTGCAGTAGAGGAAGAGAAGTGGAAATACGGTGAATGTGGACAACTCTTCAGCTGGAATTCACAAAACTTGCTCTTTTTCTGACAACTCCAGATTAACAACAAAGCATGTTTAAGAAACCACAAACGTATTTAATATTCTCATTTATGTAAACAACTATTGAGATACAGAAACCTACGGAACTTCACAAGTTAGCAGTAAAATAAAAGTAATAAACAATATTAAGCCTAAGTAGTTATATTGAAGTTAATAAATCCTGCCTACTTATAGAAAAAAGAAATGACCAAAAGAAAACAAAAATACAGTAGTAGGTTCTGCTATATTTAGAAAAATGCTAGTTGCCATTCTTCCTAAGGGAATCTTCTAACGCTTCTTTCTTCACATAGGCTGAATCAAAAATATATTAATGCAGCAGGGTTTATTAAACTCACAAGAATATCAATACATCGTTGTCTTTAGATGAGTGGGTTTCAGTTAAGTACTAATGATGGATTACATGGAATATGTATTTATTTAAACAAAGTGATTTTTAAAGTAATCAGAAAATACTACTGAATTATCACTGCCTTCTGAATTTTTTTTCTACAAAAAAACCAAAATTTGTTTTGGGGATTTCAGTGCTAAATGCTATGTGTACTTGCTAGTTCCACAGTCCCAATTTTAAGGTGCAGATGGTGTAATCAGCTATAGCAGTGGTTTACTACTCATGCTCTCTCTAGAGTTTTAAGTTCAAATTGCACCTATAAAAAGGGGTAATTAGTCCTTTCTGGTTTATTGCTGTTAGGGGAAAGGAAGCAGTTTCAGTTAACTACCAACTAGACACCACTCCAGATTAAATATCCTAGACTCAGTACCTTATACTGGTTTTCAAATACCATACTGAGAGTTCAAAGAGTAGGAAATGTCACCTTCCCAAACATTATGGACTATTAATTATGTCTTTGCAGTGAACTTTCTCAGTGCAATTAGTCTACAGACACGAAGATCATTCTTTATAAAAGACTACAGGCTGGAACAAGGTTAATTCCAATTTAAATTGTGTTAATAACAAGTGTGACTGCATTCAGACAGCTGAACAATTATCTGATAAGCAAAATATGTGTAATGAAGCAGATAAAATTGACTAATTTTAAAACAAGCATGGGTATGCAACAATGTATATGTTTTTCTTTTCTAACATACACACTGTTTTCCTATGCTACCCTTTAACTGTCTAGTTCTCTATGTAGAAGAGATTCATAAACAGTCAATCACATTTAGGCATAAGACAAGTAAATATGTAGCTGCATTTGACACAAATTTAACAGCAGCTTTGGAATGTGTGTCCTTTGGGGTCACTTAATATAAAGCTCCACAGAAGACTCCTGTCCCTTGGCTTTGACACCACATTCTACTCATCAATAAAGCTGAGCACCAATTGCCCTCATGGTGGATGGTAACGGAGGGTTGAGCAGGAGATCTCAAGGTGGAATTTCATGTCAGAGTTTCTCTGGTGGCAAATCTCATTTAAAAGATTTCTGACCACTTTTTTCCAGACCTTGCCTTTTCCCAGTGAGTTTATCACACACTAGATAATACTCTGTAAAATGAGTAAGCGACAAGTTCCTGTGCAGAAGGTACCACAGAGAGAGCTGCACTTATTCAGCTGATAGGAATACATATTTCAACAGGAAGGGGAAAGCTAGAAAGTGAAAAGCCTCTTAAACTGGTCTTGCTAGTCATGAAAGCATATCTTAGAATAGTATCTTCAAGCATAATCAACAACTAGATGGACCCAGTCCACAATTTAAAATATTTTAGAGATGTAGGGCTGCATCTTTATGGTTCAGAATCCTTTAAGAGAAATAAAACCAAGACTTATGGAAATACTCATAAACAAACAGACAAAATGTTTCACTTTGCAAGAAACTGTAGATAGTGCTACTTTTTATGGAATAGAGTAAACCAGGCTGTGATTTCTTTCAATTTTTTACTTTAAAATAACCTAAATCACTGTCTTTGAAATTCTCTCCCAGGAAGGAAAAAAAAGAGACTCCCTACTGTTCTGGGTTTTAAATCCTATTTCTGACAGAAACTCAGATAACCACCCTAAAGTGATAGTCAACTATTCTGGATCAGCCAAGATAAGAATAAATATTTCAGTGTTACTGCGCAGAATAATACTTTAAAGCTTGTGTTATGGGTTGATCTTGGCTGGCCACCACATGCCCACCAAGATATTCCATCACTCCCCCTCCTCAACTGGACAGGAGGACAAAATGCAATGAAAAGCTCTTGGGTTGAGATAAAGACAAGAGATTATTTATAAATTGCCATCATGGGAAAAAAACAGACTCAGCTTGGGGAAATTAATTTAATGTACTGCCAATTAATTGTAACAGAGTAGGATAGTGAGAAATAAGAACAAAAATGAAAACACTTTCCCCCACCCCTCCCTTCTTCCCAGGTTCAGCTTCACTCCTAACTCCTGAGTGCTGCAGGGGGATGCCAAACTGGGTGCCGCAGTCAGCCTATAATGCTTCATCTCTGCTGCTTTTTCCTCCTCACACTGTTCTGCTCCAGCATGGGGTACCTCCCACAGAGGAAAGTCCCTCCTCCAACATGAACTTCTGCAATGATTCCTTCCCACAGGCTGCAGTTCTTCAAAAGCTACTCCAGCATGGGTCCTTTCTGCAGAGTACAGTCATACACAAACAGACTGCTTTGGTGTGGGTCCCCAGCAAGCCACAGTTCCTGCCAGAAACCCTGTTTCTTCATGGGCTCCTCTCCACAGTTCCTGCCAGAAGCTGTCTCCAGCATGGTCTCCCCATGAGCTGCAGCTGCCTTCAGAGCATATCCACATGCCCCAGCATGGGGTCCTCCACAGGATGCAGTGTATCTACTATACCATGTCCTCCATGGGATGCAGAGGAACAACCTGTGTCACCATGATCTTCACCGCAGGCTGCAGGGGAAATCCCTGCTCCTGTGCCTGGAGCACCTCCTCCCCCTCCTTCTTATCTCACCTTGGTGTCTGCAGAGTTGTTTCTCTCACATTTTCTCACTCCCCTCTCTCAGCTGCTGTTAATGCAGTATTTCTTAGCCCTTCTTAAATAAAGTTATCACAGAGGCACTAACAAGGTCACTGATGAGCTCAGCTTTGGCCAGTGGCAGGTCTTGGAGCCAGCTGAGACTGGCCTTTGTCAAGTATGGGGGCAGCTTCTGGTGCCTTCTCACAGAAGCCACTCCAGCAGCCCTCTGGCTACCAAAACCTTGCCACATAAACACAATACAGCCTCCACTAAGAACTGTTGTGGAAAGAAAAAAAAAAGGATCTGAAAAGTAAAGATACATATTTTATTGTAAATAAGGGAAGTTCATCTCACATGCAGTCAGTTGTATTTGTGCTACTCACAGACATATAACTGGACTTGAAAACATACATGCTGTGAAATTATGAAATAAGATCCATCAGACAAATACTCTGTGTCTTTAAGTGCTTCATGCATACAGCTATATATAACCTATGACACAAAATTTTTATTAATGGTGATTAATGACCCTGGAGTAAGGTCATGAGGTGTTCCCAAATTTTATAATTCTATATTTAAGATACAAATAAA
Source organism: Falco rusticolus (assembly GCF_015220075.1). Taxonomy (NCBI): domain Eukaryota; kingdom Metazoa; phylum Chordata; class Aves; order Falconiformes; family Falconidae; genus Falco; species Falco rusticolus. The sequence goes on along the minus strand of NC_051188.1, from coordinate 105,760,439 downwards.
TACTAAAAAGAGTGCTTAGTTTCACACGGCTGTATTTACTCTCCTAACAGTATGCATTTGATCCTGCATGGACAAAGGTTGTATTTTTATTGTATTGGTCAAAACCTGGTAAGAGTTTTTCTGTTGACAAAGTATGAAGGACAATGATCATCTGACATTAAGATTCAGGACATAATGGTGATGGTTGGGTCTCTAGTAACAGTCCTTTGCACAAACACTGTTGAGAGTCAGGACAACCAAGACTGGCAAAATTCACTAAATTACCATCTTCAAAGAAAACATAAAAGTGATTTAAGGCTACCCATTTTGCCTATCCTTTTTGCTCCCCTTTTCAAGAGATTTTAAAACTTTCTTCTGGGATTTTCAAACTTGTCTTCTTTCCCTTTGAAAGCTTCTACATTCTAGCCTTTTGTTTATAAACTTCAATTTCTTACCAAGTTCTCTATTCTACACAATAAATCGGGATGCTCCTTATCTGATCATCACTATTGTGTTTGCATACAAATGGCTTCCCTGAGGAAAGACAGTTAGGGGCCATAATTACCTCTCCGTTTAAATATTTTTTTCCAGGTTCACTACCTCCTTTCTTTCAAGAAACTAGGCAGCTAAAATACTGGTAGTTGGTCATAATAATAGTGATAAAGATAATAATAATAGTGATAATGATAATAATAAGAAAATATGATTTATATAATCAATAGTAGTGCACTTCTAAATACTGCTCACATTGACCTCTTCTTAATATTTGCCTTAGAGTGAACTATGTTGAAGAGTGACTGTAGAAGAAGTCTATACAGGTAGATATTTGGTCTGGCAAGTTCCATCCTAGGTTTAATCTCATGAACCCATCTACTCGAGGTTTGATTTATTTAGGATTTTATTTAAATACTCCGTTATTCTGTCTTCAGCCATTTCATTTCTATAGATAGCATGACAATTATGGGCATGTTTCTAGTAGATCTGTGAATAATTACTGTGCAATGTAATCATGATCAATTTTATCCTGCAAATGAATTGAAAAATGAGCTGGAATTTAAACTGACTGAATGGCGTAGGACACAGAAATTAGGATAGTAGTATCTGTGGGCATACAAAAAGAATATCATTTGCATGCCAGAATCAAAGGAATTTCCTTTTTTACAAAGTGGAGTGAAAAAAAAAGAAAAAAAAAGGAAATGCACAGTCATGCTTCACAGAAAATATTGCACTCACTTGGCCTTTTTCATTCCATTTCACACGCCACAGTAAGTAGGTCTCTCGTTGGCAAGTTTTTCTATATATGGTGTGAATCTTGACTTCTAGGGAAACCCAAGCAGAAGCAGGAACCAGTAACTACTTGTATATAGGACTTGGACTGCTCCCTGGGTTGGCCCAAATGTTCCCCCAGTTACTGTAGATGGAGTTGTTTTTCCTCCTGCGTGATAGTTCTGCTGTAGGTGCTTACTCCTCTGTGGTTTAGATGCTTCGCACATACATTGTTCTCACTTTTTAAGTCTAAGCCTCAAAAGAATATTTCCTCACTACCATAGAACTACAGAAAGAAAATACTGATAAGAATAGGATTTGTAAATCTTAGTAACAGATGTTCCTAATCCTGAATTTTAATCCAATACATTGTATAGAAGAGGAATGATGATGTGTGTGGTGGAATTTATAAGGCACTTTTGATTGGAGTCTTTTCTTATCCGAGTGAAGGGAAATTCGAAGGCATATCACAGTGGATTCCTTTCCTTGCCTAACTGTTTCAGACTACTAAGCAGTAATTTTCCTATCTGTCAGCTAACTATTAACTATTGCAATGTTTAATTTTCATCATGACTGACCTTATTCCTCAGTACTGAGATGAGTCAAAGGTCAGTGGCATTTTTATCTTCAGTAGAAATAAAGAAATGTAACCATAAGAAATTATTCAAACAAAACCCTGTATTAGAGTGTTAAAGCTGAACAGCCAAACAGTCTGAAAACACAATGAAAAGTCAGTTTGTTGTATTCTTATCAATCTTTATTAAACTCCCTCACATGTAGTCAATATGATGTTTTGGTTAACTACACAGTCCCTACTCAGCCTTTGCTTCATCTAGTAAAGATCATCCACTTTGGGCCTGTAACTGAATATTTTTTTTTTCCTGTCACTCTGCCTGAAGCCCCAGGATGTGTGTGTGGTGCCCTGGTCAGATCTTGTTTTGACTGATTCCCTCAATGGCAATGGGTAAGCACATGCCTGTGTGGTTGGCGGCTTCTTCCCACACATCTAGGGAGGCCACAGCTGGGCAATGAATCGTGCTTCTGGGCACCCAGATCTGTACTTCTGCCACCACAGCTCACAGGGGGAGCTCCCTGCAGAAGGTATGTTTTTATATATATATGGTATTTCTTACAGTAATTGGGACCCTGATATTATAAGTGATGAACTCCCTCTCCTGATTGCCCTTGTCTGTACAGCATGACAACAGGCAAGCCCTCCTTTTGAGGAGCTGATCTCTGTGGTCAGACTTTGCAGAGTACTTCATGAACCACCTAAAAAGACTTTAACCTTTTACCCCCCTGAAATGTTTCTACTCCAGCTGAGCAAGCCAAATTGCTTTGCATGTTCTGATTTCTATCTTCTGCACTCACAGCTGGCTTGTTTTCTCTACCATCACTCCACTGCTTAATGACATTCTGTTTGATATAAGTTTTGAAACTCTTTGATATAAATGGACCCTAATTATCACTCACTAAATACTTCTAGAAGTTTCTGTGTTGTAAATATGTGTTTAGGGCTGTAAACTGCTGTATCGCTGGCAGCTATCAGTATGTCTGCAGCTTTTTGTTGTGGTGTTTACAGCACAATATGAATTCTGTCCTGACCTTGTTAAAATTTATTTTTCTGCTGCATGTCTCTAAGCAGTTATTTAGTTTTCCTTGTTTCCTGTCAGTTTCTAAGAAGGTTTCATTCTCTGTGCCATAATGAAAACATTTTGTCCATAGACAGATTTACTTGTTATTCATAACATTAAGAGGTGGTATTTCTGTCATTTTCAAAAAGCTTGTTAATAAATCTGGTATAACAGTTCTCCTGTAAATGCTCACTCCAACTGATGTATTCTGCTGCTTTTTGAAGTTAGCTTGCCCTCTCACATTTCCCTTCTTTGTCAGAGGACACTTGCCATGTGTCTTGGATGTTAACTTAGTCCTCATGTCACAGCTGATGCCCTAGAAGTACGCTATCTGTAGTTAGTATTTGAGATTTAAACTACTCTCCTTTTAACATTTTATATTTTTAAATACTCACATTTAGTAAAATTATTCTAAATCACAAAAATGCTGATTTTTATTTTTAATCTTGCACAAAAGGTTGTGCTAAAACAGTAAAAAAGGATGCAAATTATACAAGTAAAATGCATCACACTATAGTCATCTTTATATTTACAAGACACATACTCTACACAAGCTTATTAAAAACAAACTGAAAATGAAACATATTTTTCTTCACAAAAAGCACAAGCTTTCTGTTAAATCCCTTGTAGAAACACCGCCTTGTATCACTTTTACATTGCTGCTGCTGCATCAGTGACAAATATTCAGAAAGCAGATGGCTAACCTTCTGAATTACATTATTCATGTTTCCATAATAACTTTCTAAAGACCATAATGCTGCACCTGTTCTAAATTCTTCCTTTTTAAGGACAGAGTACTGTCAACTTTCAAATGTGCAGCTCTAGATGCAAGACTAACTATGATTTTAATGGAAGTTAAGTGATCATGTACCAACACTTTTTTTTTTTTCTTCTTTTAATGCAATTGTCAGGTCTGGAAATATTCATTTATTACAGTTAAAGAGTAAATTTTCTGTGTTTTTTCTTCTCCCAGTCAATTCTGTGGTTGCAGAACAACTTATGACCAGCATAATAACTGGAGTTACTTTTCCTTAGAGCAGCTCCCTTGAGCCATTCTGTCCCAGTTCTGCAATCTGAACATGCAAAAAAGATGCTTAATTTCTGCCCTGGAGTAATCTCATTAATTATATATGATGCTTTCAGACCAGGATACAATCTACCACTGAGCCTGATTCACTATAAGCATCACAGTGAGCCACCTTCATTCCTTAGGGAATAGTTAGGAATATGTAATTGCTGTACCGCATCGAAGTCAGGGTTCACTGAACTTTGTATCCTATGATGCTAAGAGTAGCTCAAGTGCTTCAGAAGTCTGTATATGACCCGCATGGGAAATATGGATTAATCTTGCATCTTAAATCTTGAAGTGAAATGATAGCCTGAATACCCATATAAATTTCCAGTTTCTTTTAAAACCTTGTTAAAGTCTTCAATTCAAAATTAAGCTTGTGACACGAGGACTAGTGGGTTCTACCCCTTCAGGTGACAGGTTTCATACAGACTAAACCAGAGGTCAAACCACAGCTGTAGCTTTCTTCTGGGCAGGGAAAGAAGAATGAATGGGCTACAGTGGGAGTGATCTGCTCCCAGCTGTCTGTACAAACTGCAGCCGTAGGACTACCAGCAAGCTATCCTCTTTACAGCACAAAGTCCGTGACTCTTTCAGCTATAGGGTTGTTCAAACATTTTGCTTTAAGAAAAGGCCTGACCACTTCATAAATTTTTATGAAATGCCATTTTACTCTGTAAACTTTCACTTGAAAAGTGAGTGCCCTCACTTACATAGAGGGCATCCTTTGCAATGTGTTTTTTCTCATTTTTTGCCTGTGTGAATTCAGTGACTCAGTTCTCTCCCAAGCCCACCCTGTGACAGTGGCAAAATAGTGGGTCCAAAGCTGAACTTAATCTTCTTATCTAGAGTTGTCAGATAGGGGATGAAATTTTTTACAGACTTTCCTGGATGGCCTTAAAGTTTCCGGGAGATTTAATAATATATTTCTATAGTTAAAAGGAAGATTAAACAAGGAGGATTGCAGGGAAAGCAGATAAAATCAGATGTTCATTAGCTACTCTTTTATTTATTATAAAATTACCTCAATTTTCTAGGTTGTTTAAACTTTCATGTGAACCTCTATAGGTAAGATACAGTTGTGTACCTGAAAAAATACCGTAACTGTCTACAGAAAACATAACTTAACGTAATACCTTGTAAGGATAAAAATAAATAGTGCAGAATGCATCCTTGAGTCTTCATAAACTGTCTCGTGTTTTCCAATTACTTTATGTTCTGTTAATGATTACTGTAGTAAGTACTAGACTGAAAAATCAATCTCCTAACCTAACTAGACCACGTTTAGATAATTCAGGCCAAATCAGAGCCGTATGTTAGCTAAAATTTATAAAATTACGAGCTAAACCACACACATTGTAGGTATGGGGAGTGAATCAGCCTAACATACATACAGGTTTGAGTCGGTCAGACAACACTGAATTCATATCCTTTTTCTGTAAGAAGGGAGAAATTTTTAATTTTTTTAAACCTTCTGCTTTCTTGGATGCTTATATGTGCACTGGAAAAAAAGTACTACATCTGAGTCAGCATGAATTATCGTATCTTGGCTCTCCAGAAAAAAAGGAATGGAACAAAGGCTGCCAATTATTTCCACTGCCACAGCATTATTTGGAGGTTGAACTGCAGTCTGTGTCTTGAGGAAACTTAACCACTTTTTGCCAGTGAGAGTTAGGTAGAAAAGAGGTAGGAAAGATTTGGATGTAGTATGGTTTTTGAATAAAGCTGGGAAGCCTAAGGCAAGTCAGAACATGAAGACTGCATTATCATTTGAGAAAAATATTGAAATATTGCTTTTAAATTAAATTCAAACAAAAAAAAATATATAAGACACGTTCAACTGTCTTGCAAGTTCAAAAAAACCCTTAAGGAATGCTTACATTTTATGTAAAGGTAAATGGAAAACTTTTTTGTCAATAATACAGAGATAAAAAAAAAGAGTTTACATGAGGAGGTGACTGTGTGATCTGAAATACAAACTCCTTGTTATTCTTCTGTGGGTGACACTGACATCAGCTAATATCCAAAGTTATTCAGGTACACTTCTGAGACTATGCATGAGATTAGAGTGAAAAATTCAGTTTTGCAAGGTATGAAGATGTAGCATCACACAGTATACTATACTTTTCATAGTTTTTTCTTAACAATTTTGCTCTGTTGTTTATATATATGGTAACAGGTACCTTTACTACCATGAGACCTTCACACAAGTATTGGATTTTTTTGTTTACCTTTTTAAATGAAAACACAATGATAGGCTTAACTGTATATTTATGATCAAGCAATATGAAAAAATAAGTAATCTAAATTCACAAAATATTGGTCATTTTGAAAAATGTGCTTTGTAGAGGCTTTATCTTCAAGTGTTAAACAGTATGACCCGAAGTTCATTCCCTGGTTTAAACCAAGTTATATTTTTGTTTTGTTTTGTTTAGTGGAAATACATACTAATGGAAATAACGAACACTCTCAAGGAAAATGGGTGAAATCTCAATTCTTTCATCATCACAGTTTTCCATTTCCCACAACACTGGTTCATCAATTTATGAACATTTCTAATTTTCCAAATCAGCAAAATTAATACAATTAGGTGTCTAACTGCTTGATGGTATATTTTTGCCAATGGAATATGGTGTTTGGAGTTCCTGTCTGGCAAGTACTGCATTGTGAGGTTAGCTTAGCTTCAGTGATAGGAGAAACAACAAGCAGGAGGAGTAACTTGATTAAAAAACTGCCTCAGCTGCTCCCAGGCCCATCATAAGAGCAACACCAAACGCCCTTCACCACAAACCCAGGAAAGCACAGATGGACAATGATAGGTGGGAACTCAAATGGTAGATTCTAATAGAACAAGCAGCTTGTCTGGGCCCTTCCCAGGGCTGTCTCAGCAGAAAGCCATCACCCCATTGGATGCAGGGGAAGAGCACTTTCAGATTGCACATGATTTATGGAATGTTTCAGGGAGGAACCAAAGTCGGGAAATGGATGGACATAGGTGATTTGAGGGGGTAAGTGTAGGAAAACAGAGGGGTAAGGGGATAAAAAGGGTGGTCATGTATAAATAGTTTGCTGGTTAGTATGTCTGTCTGGCCATGCCCAGCACCTGATCATGGCAGAATGTCCTATTTCCTCATTAAGCTCTGCCTTCAGCAATTTTCCAGTGAGGGGATCTCTGTTTCATGTGCAGCTGTGTGTATGGGGGTCTGTGGTGCCAGTAACTGGATTGAGTGTGAGTGTGCAACTGAGTGTGTGATGAATTGCAAATATCAAGCCAGATGAGCTGGCAAGCAGGTGTAGTGGTCAGGGAGCCAAGGGGATAAATCGTTCTCTAAGTGACAGCTCTGAGTTGTGAGAGTGCCTGTTTATCTCTATAGACGAGGGCACAGGTAGTCAGATATTAGGACTAGCTAAGTCCTGATGTGTCTGTGTGTGAGAGAGAGGGGGACAGGTGGGGTTGTCTCTACCAGCAACTTCAGTGGGGCTGTGGCTGCAGAGGTTGGCATGACCAGGTGCAAACAACTGGAGAGACTGTGTTCCAGGGCCCAGTGATAGGGCAGACTGTGTCTGAGCCCTGCTGCTGGAGAGAGGCCCCTTCTACATACTTGCATAAATATATTTACTTTTACTAGTAGAAATCCATCCTGGTTGGTTGCAGAGGGAGCAAGAGGAGTAAATTGGTGCTGTCATTGTTCCTGTGAGTGCTCTGTGTGTCTTATTTGTGTGCCTGTCCATGTATATATGTATATTGTGTATAGCATATGGAGTTTACCAACTCTGGAAGAAGGGGCAGGCAGTTCAGGAGGACTATAAGGATGTCATGAGGTTATGCAGAGCAAAGATTAGAGAGGTGAAAGTCCAGTTAAGAGCTCAGGCTGGCCACTGCTGCAAAAGATAATAAAAAACGTTATTACAAATACATTAGGAAAAAAAAGGAGGGCCAAGGGTAATCTCCATCCCTTATTGGATGCAGCATCCTCCTGGAACGGTTAGTGACCTGCTGCTCTCTCCCCTTATACGTGCACAGGTCTAAGAGGCCAGATGGGATTCACTCAAGGGTACTGAGGGAGCTGGTGGAGGAGCTTGCCAAGCCACTTTCCATCATTTATCAACAGTACTGGCCAGCTGGAAGGGTCCTGGAAGACTGGAGGTTAGCCAACATGACGCCCATCTACAAGAAAGGCAGGAATGAGGATCCAGGGAACTACTGGCCTGTCAGTCTGACCTCAGTGCCAGGAAAGGTTATGGAGCAGATCATCCTGAGTGCCATCACATGGCATGTGCAGGACACCCAGGCGATCAGGCCCAGCCAGCATGGGTTTATGAAAGGCAGGTCCTGCTTGACAAACCTGATCTTCTACAACAAGATGACCTGCTTAGTGGATGAGGGAAGGGCTGTAGATGTTGTCTACCCAGACCTTAGTAAAGCCTTTGTCACCATCTCCCACAGCATCCTCCTGGAGAAACTGGCTGCTCGTGGCTTGGAAGGGTGTACTATGGGTTAAAAGCTGGCTGGATGGCTAAGTGCAAAGAGGGGTAGTAAATGGAGTGGACTGGTGCACTGTCACAAGTGGGTTCTCCAGGGCTCAGTACTGGGGCCAGTCCTGTTTAATATCTTTATCGATGATCTGGATGAGGGGATCGAGTGCACCCTCAGTAAGTTTGCAGATGTCACCAAGCTGGGGGGAGTACTGATCTGCTTGAGGGCAGGAAGGCTCTGCAGAGGGATCTGGATAGGCTGGACCAATGGGCCAAGGCCAATAGTATGAGGGTCAACAAAGCTAAGTAGCAGTTCCTGCACTTGGGTCACAACCACCCCATGCAATGCTACAGGCCAGGGGAAGAGTGGTTGGAAAGCTGCCTGGAGGAAAAGGACCTGGGGGTGCTGGTTGACAGCCAGCTGAACATGAGCCAACAGGGTGCCTAGGTGGCCAAGAAGGCCAATGACGTCCTGGCTTCTATCCAAAACAGTACAACCAGCAGGACTAGGGAAGTGATTGTCCCCCTGTACTTAGCACTTTTGAGGCTGCACCTCAAATACTGCGTTTGGTTTTGAGCCCCTCACACAAGAAAGGCATTAAGGTGCTGGAGCATGTCCAGAGAAGAGGAATGAAGCTGGTGAAGGGTCCAGAGCACAAGTTTTATGAGAAGTGGCTGAGGGAACTGTTTTTTTTTTTTTTTAACCTGGAGAAGAGGAGACTTCAGAGGATCTTACTGCACTCTACAACTACCTGAAAGGAGCTTGCAGGCAGGTGGGTCTCTTCTCCCAGATAACTAGCGACAGGACAAGATGAAAAGGTCTCAAGCTACACCAGGGGAGGTTTAGATTGGATATTAGGAAAAAAAAAATATTTCACTGAAATGGTGGTTGAGCATTGGAGTTTGGTACATGGTAGAATCACCATCCCTGAAGATATTTTAAAAATGTGTAGATGCAGCACTTAGGGACATGGTTTAGTGATGGACTTGGCAGTCCTGGGTTAATGGCTGGGCTTGATAGTCTCAAAGGTCTTTTCCAACGTAAATGATTCTATGATAAGAACCCTGTTGGGAATATGTGCTCAGCCTTACTACTGGACAGACCAGGGACAAGCTGGACCAGGAGGAACCTGGGTCCTAGAGACTACCATAGGAGGTCCAGGTGATAAGGGAAGAGGGATCTGCTAGGTTCCCAAGGTTATCTGATAGGGGGATATCAATAGTCACAATGAAAGGGATAAGTAGAATGACCAAAAAAGCCACACAAGCCCATTTATTAGACATTGTCTCTAGACCATGATGGCTCTTACAGCATCACAGCCATAGGAGATGCAAGAGAGGATGTGACTAGGTCACAGTGCCTATAAACATAAATTTTCATCAGTAATCTTTACAGATTCCAGAGGTAGCTCTAAATAGCATCATAGATCAAAACTGGATGCCCACTGCTGTCCCTGAAGATTAACTGATAAAGGAAATGTTTTTCTTGAGATTAGAAGAGAAAATAAGTAGGTCAGGTTCAAGTAGCAATCTAGTCAATCATTATTTCTAATCCAGGTTTATCCCAATGAAATTAAAGCATAAAGTTAGAAGATAGTTTTTCTCTTTGTACTCACTATGGAAAACTTCCCCAGAGAGTGAATTAGTTGATAAAAAAAAAAATAATCGGTTTCTTTTTTTTTTTTCTCTTTGAGGGTGGAGTGATACAAGTTAAGCCTGGGTCAGATCTTTAATTTCTAGGCCTAGTTTCTTCAAATGGTTAAAACTTTAAATTACTTTCAAAATAATGGGGTGGGGGTGGGGGGGAATGGGGGGGAACGCACTTACAATTTTAGCATGGTCTGAAAACAATGGAAGTGCAAGGTTCTTACATTTTCCGGCTTCTTTCAACAGTAGCAATGAATTTTTACATTTCCATCCAGTCTGATGGACAGTTGGATGTGCATCTCAGCCACTAAGACATATAGTTGTAGAGTCATACTTTATATCTCAAGGGTACATCTGGAACAAGACAGTTTGCAGCTGGGATAGAGTTAGTTTTCTTCTTAGTAGCTGGTACACTGCTCTATTTTGGCTCTGATGTGAGAACAATGTTGATAGCACACTGATGGTTTTAGTTGTTGCTGGGTGATGTTCATACTGAGTCAAGGACTTTTCAGTTTCTCAGGCCCGGCCAGTGAGAGGGCTGGGAGGGCACGGGGGACTGGGAGGGGACACAGCCAGGACAGGTGACCCAAACTAGCCAAAAAGGTATTCCATACTATGGGACGTCATGCTGAGTATATAAACTAGGGGAAGAAGGAGGAAGGAGGGACATCTGTTGTTATGGCATTTGTCTTCCCAAGTAACCATTATGTGTGACGGAGCCCTGCTTTCCTGGAGCTGGCTGAACACCTGCCTGCCGATGGGAAGCAGTGAATGAATTCCTTGTTTTGCTTTGCTTGTATGTGTGGCTTTTGCTTTACCTATTAAATTGTTCTTGTCTCAATCCCTAAGTTTTAGATTCCTTTCCAGTTCTCCCCATCCCTCTGGGTGACAGGGAGTGAGTGAGTGGCTTCGTGGTGCTTGGTTGCCAGCTGGGGTTAAACCATGACAGACAGCCTCTCTCTGTGTCTAAAATATGATCTGTTCAGGTGGTGGTATAAGGCACTCCTCTCAAAGGTTAAGGCATGACTTAGGAATCCCTGCCTGCATTGCTCTTAATAAAAGAAATTCTAAAGTGCATAGCTAAGCATTAGGCACAGCTGAGTGCACAACTGCTGATACATTTACTTACACACTTAGTGCATTATCAGTATTTAATTTACAGCTTTATGAAGTGGTCTGTAATACTTTAAAGATAAAAGGTGAGGTATCAAGGTAAAAAAATTCCACATTCAATTCAAGCAATCAGCCATGTCTAAAGTAGAAAGGTCAGGAAAAAATAATTTCAAAAGCATAACATAAATTTTCCAGAGCTTTTGCTGTCCCTTTAGGAGTTTAGAAAAACCCTGTACAGAGATCTTAAAAAATGTACCTTGTTTATTGAGTTTTCTCTGTAGGTATCTCTGCAATTCATCATCATGGTTCCATACATCTCAAGGGTCACTGAAAAAGACCATAAGGTAATTCCCTTGATTTTTGTGGTTCTAAGTCACAACAGTCAGATTCCCTTGTAAAAAACCAAACCAAAGCAAAACAAAAAACCTCACTTTACTGTTTCTGAACCACTGCCCTCAAAAGGTCAGAATCTTTAGGATTCTCTAAAGATTTAAGAGGAATAGAATCAATATCTGCAATCTCAGAAGAACACGATGAACAGATATGACAAAACAGAATGGAGAAAATGTCATTCTAGATAGCTGTGTGGTTTTGGAAAGTCAGTCAATAAGGAACAAACAACCCCCTTGTACTATATTCACCTGATTGAGTGAGAAGTAAGGCAGATAAAAAAAATGTTAATGCAACAATCAGCTTACAACAGGTAACTATTGTAGGAGTTTGTAAATGACTGCTGTTTTCGAAGGGATTGCTGTTACGCTTCTATTCCATCCTTCTGTTCAAGGCAGGGCCACCTTTGAATTCAGACCAGGTGGCTCAGTGCCTTGTAAGCTGAGTCTTGAAAGTGTCCATTGCATCTCTCTGGTGCTGCCTCATGGGGAAAAGTTTCCTCCTCATATCCACTCCGAATCTTCCCTATTTCAGTTTATGCCCTTCATCCTCCCACCATGCGCTGCTGTGAGGAGCTATGCTCCATCTTCTCCACAACCATGATAGGGGCAGGCAGCTGTTATGTCACACACATGCACACACACATGGGTGTGTGTGTATATATATATATCTCCAGGGCAAGCAAGCTCTGGTTCCTCAGACTCTCTTCACAGGGCACGTGGTCCAGCCCTGACCAGCTTGGTTGCCCTCTCCTGACCTTGCTTGAGTTTTTGATGTCTGCCTTGTAACAGCGTGTTTCTCTGTGTGTGTGTGTGCAAAACTGGACTCAGCAATACTGATACGGTTTAACAAAAACTGAGTCAGGGAAAAAAATCACTTCCCCAATCTAGCAGCCATGCTTCCGTTGATACAGCCAAGGATGCTGTCAGAGTACATGACTGATTCGCGGCCTTTTTGGGCAGCAGACCACAACATATCACTAGGTCCTATCCCCAATTTCCAAATGTTGAGCAAAATTAAACTTTTTTTTTTTTTTTTTCTTGCTTCATCAGTTCCAGACTTCTGTAGTTCTGATATTATGTATCCATGAAAAGAAAAAATGCTTTTCTGATATATGCATTGGTCACTGCAGACTGCAAGTGACTTCTGGTCTACAGCAACAATAAAAAAGAAATCTTAAAGAAAAGTTTTCCAAAACTGTGTATAATTAAGTGGCACAATGTAAATAATAACATATTGGTGAGGTACTGTATGTGTGTAAAAACAATCATTAACAATTTATATAATTAATAACAAAGTAAAACTGAAAGTAGATGGATTAAAAACTTGTTGCTAATTTACAGGCCTTTCCAAAAAGATTTTAATAGGTATGCTCACCGAGGGACTTAGGGTAAAATACAAAAGCCTAAGAGTTTATTTAGTTCACATTAGTAAGGAAAAAAATCAGCTGGCTTCTTGCTGCAACGGACTTCCTCAGTCTTTTATTTTAAAAGAAAATGCAAATACCAGATTTTAGACTTTATGTTTTCATACAAAAAGAAAAGGAAATATAGTATTAGGTGCAACACAAAGATTCCTGACTACAAGACCAAGATGCACTGATGTTAAAGCATTGATTTTAGCTGGGCTTAGGTGACACATGTCATTCAAGGCCTGCTGTTAAAACATCTGGTACTTATTACTCTATTATTAAAGTAATTTTGGAGAAAAAAGATGAAGAAATCCAGAAGAACCAGATTAGTGTGCTGGTTTTGGCTGGGATACAGTTAATTTTCTTCATAGTTGCTAGTATGGTGCTGTGTTTTGGATTTGCACTGAAAACAGTGTTGATAATACAGGGACTTTTTTGCTATTGTCAAGCAGTGCTAACACAGAATCAAGGCCTTTTCTGTTTCTCACATGATCCCTCCTATAAGCAGGCTGAGGGTGCCCAAGTTGGGAAGGGGTACAGCCAGGGAAGCTGACCCCAATGTACCAAAGGGATATCCTATACCATATGATGTCATGCTCAGCAAAATAAACCTGGGGAAGAAGGTGTTCGGAGTGATGGTATTTATCTTTCCAGGTAACCATTATGCATGATGGAGCCCTGTTTTCCTGGGGATGGCTGAACACCTGCCTGCCCATGGGAAGTGGTGAATGAATTCCTTGTTTTGCTTGGCTTGCACATGCAGCTTTTGCTTTACCTAATAAACTGGTTTTATCTCAACCCATGAGTTTTCTCACTTTTACCTTTCTGATTCTCTTCCCCACTCTGCCAGGGGGAGTGAGAGAGCTGCTTAGTTGCTGGCTGGGGTTAAACTGTGGCAATTAGTCATTCAATTACAGATTGAACATAATTTACAATAGCAGCGTTGCAATAATTTATGCTTTAGAATCAAGATAATTTGATTTAAAAGCACTGAGGAGAAACCCAAACAAAACAATAGTAATAGTATCTAAACTTAGTATATTATAACCTCTAGTAATTACCACTTTGTCAATTCTACACAAATCACATGCCATCAGGTTTAATCAAATTGTCCCTAGATCTATAACATGCTAAGATATGAATCAGATCTATCAAAACCATATATATGTTTGCTCTGGCCAGCTGCTAAGCAGTATACAGACAATATTCAGTGCAGAAATATTCAGTAAAAATCTTTTTGAATAACTCAGGCTTATAAAAGCAGCCTGCTAAATGGAAAAGAAAAAAGCTATTTTTTTAGTTCCCTGTGAACTTTTATTTTATTTTAAGCTGTGGTGTATTTCTAATTCATATTATAGTTGTTGAAGAAAGTAAAGAAAGTGACAGTAGGGACCCTAGAGAATGTAACTTTTTTTCATGAAGTAGCTCAGAGTGGCTTGCCTGTTCCTGTGAAGAAGTCAGACTGATAAAGCAAACTCACAATTAGTTTAAAGACAGCAAAAACTTTTCAGTGATGACTGTCTTGTCTCATCAGCTTTCAATTACAGGAGATATTCTGAAAATGGTTTGTATTCTGTAAGCCATAGACACTCTTAGGGCAAACTATTTTCCAACATGAGAGAGGTATCAGTCAAGTGAAATTGATAAGAGTGATATACAGAAATAAAAGCTAAATAGATAGCTTCAGTTCAAATAGAGCTGTGTAACATTCTGAAGTATTTGGTGTTGAAAATCAAAAAGCAGTTACTATGTGGCTCTGTGCAGGTTTTTTTGAGTAGTCAATGTGTATACTGAAAGAATTTAAGCTTCCCTGGATCCAGTCTCTGCCTGCCATTCTTCAGAAAGGTGAATTATCTATTCTGCCCAGTCTTTGACTTGATTGATAGTTAGGTGGATGTGATTAGTGTTCACTACATTTGAGTTAATATGCTAATAAACCCATATAAATGCTAGATATATTTACTTCAGCTTCGTGCCATGCCTTTTCATCAGGTTGGCTCATGAAAGGAGTAGTTTTGTGTACAGCTAGTAGAAGTATTGCAAATGTTTTCTAAAAAAATTCTTAATCAATTAAGATTAAGCCAGATAGGGAATTTAAAATCATACTATGCACATGTGGATTTTTTTAATAGATATTGTATGCATAACTAGATCAACCATCAAATGTATCACACAAATGATTAAATTCCCTACTTGTTAAAATTAGAGAGTAATCTCAGCTTTGCTGTTGTAAATCTAGAGCAAATACACATTTACATCTCTATTAATCTCAGGCAATTCCATCGTCTCAGTAGGATTGTTCCAGATTTGTATAACTGTGTGAAATATCACAATCTGTCCTAAATTTTATTATTGCTGTGACAAAGTGATGCACTTGCTAGAAAACCAAAACTAAACCAACCTATTTTAATGCCTGTTAAAAAAAATAATAAAAGACAATATGCATTACAATAAAATGGAGTCAGTAGCATTATAAATTTATAATAAATCCTTGTACACACTATGGGAAATCAATTTTGTACAATCCATCAAATTCCACTATGTCTTGAAGTGACACTTTAAGAGGGACTTTTTTCTGAAAAAAAAATAAATTCAGTATGCACCCCATAATTACAAAACTTACACATTACTTACAGGACTGTTTCCAATTTAAATTAACCTATATAAATCAATTGCAATTCCACTGAAGTCAGAGAAATTACACTAGTTTTACTGAATTCTGAAGAAATAACCATGCTTATACTGTCCAGAGAATATGGAAAAATTTACAGAGGTTTTAGACGTATGCGAACACAGCATTGACCCAGTTTGTATATATGATATTTTATCAAAGTCTGTAGTCACTGATGCACAAGATTAATCCCTTCCAAGTTTATTTATTTTTTAAAAAGTCTAATAAAAATAATCTCACATTATAGGTCATCTCCACTGAGTAAATAAATGGGTTTGGACAGAATACTCTTCCCTTTAACATTGCTGCTTGCAGAGAGCAATGTCATAGCCATCGTAATGCCTTATGGGAAAAAAAACTTTCCTCGGGTAATTCCTGCATATTACTACAAAAAAAGATAGGTACTGTAGATTCCAGTATAAATTCCAGATGCATTACTTTGGACTTTGAAGACTTACTTTCTGTTAGAGAAATGAGACTTCTTCTGGATACAGGACAGTGAGCCACCCACCTGAAGAGAATAAAAACCCATCAAGGAAATGAAGCCTCAAGAATATTTCCAATTCTTTATTGATTCCATGAATGCAACTAGTTAAGGAGACCACATGCTTAGAAGCTTACCAGTAAACTGAAACACTATTAAAGAAAATGCGTGTAAAAACCCAGAAGTGACTGATACCACAAACTCTGCCAATGTGAGAGCCAGCAGCCCCACAATACACATAAAATAGCTCAGCTATGAGCTTGTTTTTTGGAAAATTTAAAGGTTTCAGGTTCAGTCACCTGTCCTGGGAGAAAGCTTTGCAACTGGGAATGACTGAGGTCGGTCTTTCCTGGGCTGTTTTGATTGTGCTGCAGACCCCCTCTCTCCTTTCTGGTAGCATCTTAGCTCCAAGCACCACAGGGGTTCCCCAGTCTGGCACCAAGATGCCAGCTCTGGGATGGATGAGGACACACCTAGGAGAAAGCCATCTCTCAGTGAGAACAGGCCTATTTGTGGGCTGCTGGGCAGGGCAGCACCTCAGCTCCAAGAGGTGGTGCCCAGGGCAGGATGGGACTTTCTTGCAGCAACAAGGCTCCGTGTTTCAGGACGTCTTGAAAAGGTCGTTGAGAAGCCATAGACAGGCAGGGAGAGGCCTCCTTGAGGCTGCTGCCAGCTCAGGCCCTGGGCCTGGCCCCACTGAGCTGGGTGCACCTGGACCCTGACTGCATCCCATCCTGCACCACCCTGGTGGCCCCAGGCCTTGTTCCCACAACCCCCAGTAGATAACCAGGGGGATATTTCGAATGGGATGCTCCCTACTTTATAGCCTTCACCCTGCAAGACAGACCCCATGCCCTCACTGCCATCTGCTAGGGAACCACTAGGCTTTCCCCCTGATTCTGAGTTTGTAATTTTGAAGGGAGAGAATTCATTTAGCCTGAGATTAGAGGCACACTGCTAGAGTGCTGCAGTGGTGGCAGAGATGTGTCATGCCTACAGCATTAACGATTCCCTGGCTTTAAACTGGGCATGAGGCATTTCTACAAAGTATTTGAATCCTTTCATCTCCTTACACTTGTTTTCTCAGCAGAAGTTGCTGGTCCCTGAGGTAAATGGGAAGGCCTTATTCTGTGAACTCTGTGGTGTCAAAAGAATACATCTACGCAGTATGAGATGTAATTTGTACACAGGTCATGTTTCCTGCATGGTCCTACTACCTGCTGATAGCTTACCTAAGGAAACTTTGAATAAAAATGACGCGAGATGATAGCAAGTGGAAGGGAAAATAAGTAAAGCAATCTGCAAACCAAGGCAAACTGCAACTGCTGTTGCCAAGAATATAGAGCTTCAGACTCCACTAGTGAATACTTATGAAAAGGGTAAGCCTAAATCATCTTGAACACATACCAACATAATTTCTGAAGATAAATTGCTTTCCAAGCTTGAATGAAATATCCCTTCACAGAAGGGTATTAGGTGATCCAGCATCCAGCAGTCCCTCTTTGCATTTCTGTATTATTAGTCAGTCTTTCGAAAAGGACGTGCATGGACAAATATATTTATCTGATGGGCAGGGACTTGGAATGACACTCAAATGCTTCCAGCAGACTATTAAGCCTGGAAAGTAACCAATTTTCAGAAGCATAAAGAACCATTAATACCCATTTAGTAACTGATCTTGTAAAATGAATCTTGCTGTGACTCAGAAGAGCTGAAATACTTAGCTGGATTTAACACTTCTCAAATTATTCTAATTAGATCCCTAGGTACATGATTTCAATGGTACTTTCTTATAGGGAATGATTTCCAATGGTACTTTCTTATAGGGAAGCTGTACCAGTAACTCTACATTTAATCTAGTCCAGGATACCAAGAGGGAAGAGGTGGGTTCTGAGGACAAAACAAACCAAGTCACATACACTTGAAAAAGAAAAGGAAAGAATGGAAAGAAACATAAAACTGTGATTCAATAATAATAATAAAAAATACTCCTAGGCTACAAGTGAGTTGTATCTTTGGATTTAAACGTGCCGTCTCAGCGCTTTCTAACAACATAAGACTATCAATGTTGACTATATCAGCATTTTACAGAAATCCAGCAACAGCTAGGGTCTTTAAAGCATAATACACTAAATGTGTACAGTGCTAGTTTCCTAGCTGGTGTTACAGTATCAGTCAACTCAAAGATGCTGATGCATACGCAATACAACAATGATGGCATATCAGTGCCAGACAAGCTACAGACTCTTAGACAGAAATGGATTCTCATGATCATAGGCTTAGTCTCCTGTGCAGTGCTTAACCTGAAGATTCAGTCAGTAACTTTAGCAGTAGAGGAAATTATCCCTGAATTACATACAAGTGAACATTTTTAGAAAATTTCCTTGTTAGTTTTGAGGGAGGACATGTGCACGTGTACATAGACATATGCCATAAGTTGCTGTTACTGCACAGTTGAATAAAAAAGAATATATACTCCAGTTATCTTAGCTTTAATTGGCAATATAAAAGAAAATGGTAGAAAGTTATCTTTTTTTTCCATGCAGTTTTGCTTCCCCGAGAATGCCTTAGTTATGGCTAGTTGGCTATTAGTTCAGATGGGAGAAATAAGATTTCAAGAATTGGCTGTAATATCAGCTCTACGCTATTGGGAATATTCTGCAGTAGACTAGATTTACATCTGAATAAAATAATAAAGATATATTCCAGCAAACAGATTGATTTTATCACCCTGTACGTAAAAGTTTTTCTGCTGCCTTATAAATGTTCCAGGACACTGACTTACATTGCAGACTTTTTTATAGACTATTTAACATGAGTAATCCCTGGCCAATTGGAATTCATCCAATAGGGTACACAGTGCAACAGACACAGGCAGAAAGGCTACTAAGTGCTGAATCTGAACTTAAGAGTTGCATATAAACATATATTCAAAATATATACTTTTAAAATATAATTTGGAACGAGAAAATGCTGGATGTGTCTGAGGAATTTTGCCTGCAGCCTAATCAGACCCTGCATCTGTACATAAATAAAACAGCTACAACAACTAAGTTTGCATGGTTTTGTTTCATTTGCATAGGGTTGTTATTCTCATTTCATGATGCTGAAGCTATAAAAGATTTATGAAATATAAAGACTGAGAGTTTTGTCCTTGTTTGACAGTATATTTATGTGAAATTGTGAAACATTTTAGACCTGCAAAGCTGCATTTGTCATACTGGGTTTCTTATACAACCTTTCTGAACAAAACCTGACTAGACAGAGTCTGTTATCCCTGAGCTTCATATAAAACCAAAGAGAACCTTTGAATGTCTTGAAAAGGTCACAGAAAGAAGGCTCCAAACTCCCAGATGAGGAAGGAGTTACCAGGCCAGCAGACAGCAAAGGCTCCAGCATCCAGGCATAGCAAGGTGGGGCTCAGCTTGGTCTCAAGACAACCTGGAAAAGTCTCCTACAGTAGCACAGATGTAATTCTTTGGCCAATAACTGATGAGTGAAATTTCCCAGAAAACCTTCCATTGTTGTCTCAGCTCTGATGATATGCAGGAACCTCAATTTAATGTTGCATGTGAATATCGCTGGAGCCACCATCTGGTGGCTGCAGAGTCAAACATTAGACTAAATTTGTCAGTAGCTCAAATGTGAGAAACTACTGGTTTTAATGTTACTTGTACCGCTATGCACTTCTGTTCTGATCATTATTCTGGTCGGATTATAATGGGAACTGAGGCCTTAATCATAAATATAGTTTATCAGAAAAAGAAAACAATATATGAGGTCAAAATCATCGACACCATTAACAGTAACTAATATGCACACATTAATACAGCTAGTTGTTAGTGACCTCTAGAAGAACGGCTTCCAAAGCAATAAACAATAACTAGATCCATGTAATGCAACTTGTTGCAAGATTTTATCAGCAGGATGCACACATTATGGTAGCATGTGGTTTATCTTTTGTGTTATGTGATATGTTGTTAATCAAAAATTTCCTTTTGCAATGTTGATTAGTAATCTGAGGTTGAGTTTCAACACACCAAATAGCAGAAAAATCACAGAATTTCAGTTTTCATCTTTGGAATTTTGTTTAAAGGAGTTTTAGAACAGGCTTTTCCAAAGCCGATCCTGACCAACAACTTGCTCAAAGGGGAGAATTCTTCAGGTATGCATGTTTATTGCCTTCTAAAGATCAAGTTTATTTAATTCATAATAAGAAACCTAACAAAGGAGTCATCAGCTAGGAAAATCCTGACTGTAATGTTTTGAAGAACTACTGTGCCTGTACAGCCTGGACTGGGCATCACCTTCTCTGGAAATGCCTCCTGTTCTCAGGTTTGCTTCAGCCATGAATCAAGGCAGAAACCAAAGCAGCAAGAGTTTCACATAATGCAAACTCACAATATTTCTTACCAAAAGGAAGTGTTTCTGCATTCGTTGATTAAAGTACTAGCTTCATGTCAATCTTGTTCATCTAAACTGCCACTGTCTCCTATACAAGTGACTGTCGAGATACGTCAGGCAGCTACATTGCAGCCTGTGCTGATTTACCTGAGCTCACCTACCTCTGAGGGACATCCATCAAGACCTGCTTTACAAGACTAGTGAGCCCAAATCAGGGAATACTGTAGAGAAGATCAACTATTTGAGTTCCGGTGTAATCTTATGTGATTATGTGACACTGGGATAACCTATAGTTATGTAATTCTCATAATGTACCACACAGATTCAAACATCTGGAAAAGAGAGGGAAATCATAAGATACTTCACTCAGCAAGCATGGTGATACATTCTGTACTCCTCTTCAGACAGCAGAAACACTTTAAGAGGAACTGAAATACTGAGACATGCCATAATATGCGTTTTCATTAATTTTACTCAGACTTCTGTTTCTTTTCCACATAGAAGTTCAGAATGGTTCAGAGGAAGACATTTGCATGTACAGACAAGGTATTTGCTTGTACAGTGTCCTTCTTCTTTCTCTTACATTTCTTTCCCCAGGCTGTTTTTAAATCCACAAAACATTTTGGTACATTTTTTTAAATAGATCTGGTAAGCGGTTACTCTCCATTTATCTGTGTTTCTCTGAAATTAATAGGTTTAACCCAGAAATATCTTAATCAAAGCTTTAATTTGAAGCTTATAATTCTTAATTTTACAATACTCCAGTATTGACTGCATCACTGTGAACTTTTTTTTAAATTAAAGTGTCTCCATGGCTGAACTGTGCATTTGTACTGTATCAGCTAAACAAAGTAAAACAAATATTAAAAGAAACAATGGAAGATATTGACTCTGCAAATATCAAAACGCACGCATAAAAGAAGTTTAACATGTGACCAAGTAAGGAAAAAAAGTTTAACCAGGTACATTATGCAAGTTTACAGACATAATACCAGATTATGTTTGCAGCTTTCTCGATAATTACAAATTGTGTGTTGTCATGGTCCATCGGTAATGAAGATAATTTTACCAGTTTTTTAAAGCCTGGCTATTGCAGAAAAAATGAGCCCAAAACTGTAGAATTTTGGATGACTATATATGCCCTAAGGAAAAAGAATGATACAAAAAAGCAGGTGCAATGTATCTCTGACAATTTCATTGACTAATATAACAAGCACTAACCATTTATTATTGAGAAGCCATGTAATTCTAGAATATTATAAACTCATTCTGAAAAAAAACCCCAACCAACAAAACAAACAAAAAAATGCTCTATAATCATGATAGATATCTTAGAGTAGTATTCACCTAATTAATTGTCTTGTTAGTGTTTTTATATAGAGCACAATTCTCCTTCACTATAGAGGTCATTCCCATACCTTTGTTATAGTGCATCACTAGTATCTGTTTTCTGTAGTTCTATTCAGAAAGTCCTCCATTTAGCTGCTCTATTAACAATTTAAAGTAAAGATTTTTAACGTTTGCATTCTGGATATTTAAAAAGTAACTAAGGTATTTCTAGGAATGGATAGGAATAATTAAGCAATTTTTTCCTCCGCTAATATTCTCATTTATCTTAATAACATTCTCCAGGTTGAAAAATTTCTACATTTTCCTGTAAAAATGCTTTTATATTGAATACTTGGTGTTTTCAAATGGGCAGAGTTCTACCTGAAATTTTCAGCCATTTCTGCTTCTACTGAAAAATACCAAGCACTATGACTCAAGACTATAATTTCTTGAAATAAAAGCAGAATTACACAAATGTAAATGACTGGACAGTAAAGAGTTTATTAAGATACAGGTTCACAAAATACAGGTGCATTCTTTGTCTGTTTGCTTGAGCACAGCAGTAACTATTTTTATGTCTTACAAATGGGTCTTACGGCTTCATTTTGAATAACACACTCTTCACTGTGGACAGGGTGGAGGATAGCTAAGTTCCTTATTTACTGAGTTACAGCTTCAGAAATGCCAAGAGCTATTGGTAATTAAAGCTCCAAGTCTCATCACTGGAAAGACTTCTAGTGAAGCAAAATTTAAAGTACAAGTTTACTTTGCCTTTGATTTCACAAAGAAACCAGAACTGTGGAGCAGATGGCAATGCAACATCAGCTTTAAATATTCCTGGCCTTTTATCAGGAATAGCCTTCTCCTGCCTTTAGTATACGCATTTTCATAACAGTTTGGGAAGTTAGTAGAGCCCATAATCTGTGTCCCTCCCAAAAGTGTTCCAAAACACTTGGAAAATGTCACAGCTGAAACAAAGGAGGGTTTCTATTCCACAGCCACTAGAGAAGTACTGTGCACTAGATTTAGATTGGTATGCTGGCCAGCTCTTCTCTCATGCTGTGTAAAGTGTAGATCTTCTTGACAGGTATTTTGACTGAGCAGAAAAGTCCCTACCTGACCTCAAATCAGAGAGAGGTAATGGCCAATGGGTACCATGGGAAAAACCTCCTTCTCTGTCTTCATTCCAGCCCCAGTGCCAGCTACCTTCAAAGTCAGTCTGCAGCTGCAGCTGCATAATAAAGGAGCCTCTGATTGTCAAAACAGCTGGTTAAGTCCCTAACTACTTACTTTACAGTAGCTAGTGTTTTTACATAAAATGATTTTTTTTAAGATGTGGATTTTGAGAACACAGATGAAAATTTCACTGTAAAAACAAGTATCAACTTTAATTTTAAAGACAGTTTAAGACATAAAGATCTCCAAAAGCAATTATTCTGTGTCATAAAAACAATAAAAATTAGTGAACAGGCATAGAACATCCCTACTTCATTATTATTTCTACTTTATTACTAGAATGCATGTCTCATGTCTCCAAAAGTCCCTGAAGCAGCTTCCTTCAGTGTCTCTGGAGCCCGAACACCCAGCAGGATAGAATTTCTCTCAAAGGTATTCCTTCTCAATTCTGTCTGTATTTAGTTAACCTGCTTGTATTTTTTATTCCACCCTGTCCTTTAGGAATATTTAATTAAACACCTAAATTTACCATTTGAAATCTAGAAGCAAAGCTGCTACCAGGAGGTTTGCCGCTTTATATTGCTCCTCTGGTCAGCTCACCAGACGCCCTGGTGGTACTATCTCCGCTCATGGATGGAGTAAAAAAGGTTTAAAGTTAAAACCAGACTCTGCACTGGGTGCAGGTGCGGAGGGTCTGTCACGGGCTGGGGGCGGCCCCTGTGGGGAGCGGCTGGGGCTGCCTCGTGCTGGGAACAGCCGATTCCAGCCGGTTCCAACGGCCCCAGCGCAGGGCACGGCCGGGCCCCGCAGCCGCCATGGCCGCCATGGCAGTGGGGAAACCTGCGTGAGGGAGGGCAGCGCTGCCGGCGCTGAGGGGGAGCGGGTCAGGAACAGCCCGGCCGGCCCGAGGGGAGAGGGCAGGAGGGGCTGTAGGCGTCCCAGTGGGGATCCCCTGCAGCCCCGGGAGGGCACATGCTGGAGCAGGTTTATCCTGAAAGACTGTACCCTGTGGAGAGGAGCCCACACAGGAGAAAGAGAAAAACGTGAGGAGCAGGGAGTGGCAAAGAGGCGCTGTGAGAAGACTGACCACAACCCTTGATACCCTATTTGCCTATGGCAGGGAACAGGTAGAGGAGTCAGGAATGAAGGAGAAAAGTTGAGCCTGGAAAAAACTTTGTGGTGGGGGAAGTGTTGTTTTAATGCTTTTTTTTTTCTTTGCTTCTCACTACCCAGATCTATTTATTTGGCAATAAATTAATTTTCTGCAAGGTGGGGTCTGTTTTGCCCATAACAATAAGTGGTAAGTGCTCTCCCTGTCTTTATCTCGACCCATGAGCTTTTCCATCCTATTTTCTCCTGTCTGTACTGTTTGAAGAGGGGGAGTGAGTGAGCAGCTGGGTGGGGGCTTCTGACTGCTGGCCAGGGCTAACCCACCGCACCCCTGTGTGTTACTGGTCTCCTCTCCGCTTCCATCTCCTGACATGGTTTTGCCACATTCATAAGCAGGGTGACTCACAGGCTCCCCTTGACACATCCATGTGTCTTGATTGGTGATATTGTCGGGAAGTCGTCCTTGAACCTCTACAAAGTTTTACCTCTGATAAGCATACAGAACTTCTATGCAAAGCAGCTTAACGAAGGTATGTTCCACACAGCTATTCATTCACTCCTTAAACCAGGAATAATTACTTGGATGTATCAGTCAAATACATTCTTTGGTTGAATAAGAAAGTTCTTTTCTTATAGTGTTTTTTTTTAGGATTTATAAATTGTTTCATCAAAAAGGGACAACAAAATATGGATTTTAATAGTTTGTATTCATTCAGATTTATTCAGATTTCATTTGATCAGTATTTCTAATGTGTAATTCTACTTGTTTTCTAGCTGTTCACAAAGTCTTAAGGTATGCTTTGACTCCATGTACTGATCTTACTTCTTTCTATTAAATTGACCTCTATGTTTTGGTCTCCAAAACTCCTTTCTATGTTATGAAGAAAAAGAAACGTGCAAAATTTTCTGTCTTCCCTTTGCTGACTTTTACAGTTACACAGCATTTTCCTATGCTGCTTTGAATGTCAGAAGGGATTTCAGAAGAATAAAAAAAAATGCAGCTAAAAATACAGATTTAACAAGCTGAAAGAGCCAATAAACTTTCAAAATAGACAGTCAAATAATTAGATTCTGGCAGAAAATCACAGAATTACCACTGGTAGAAATATTCAGGGGCTACAAAGATTGGATATGAACACCCATCACAAATGATTTGGAAATAATGAAACAGCTACGGACAGAAGAACAGAGGATCATCTAGTTCAATAGTCGTGTTTGTGACATTCTCTGGAAAATAAGCAACCTATCATAGCTGGCAAAAAGTATATGAACTACAAAGTTTTCCTACAAACAATTTAATTCTGTGTCACAACTAGCTTGGTTATGATCCCTATTAGTTTTGTTGGCAACTCTCATTTACACTGAATGTATTAAATCAGATTTGCTGTTCTGTTTTCTGTTGGACTGGGAACAGATGAGCCTGTGTCAACTACTATCATCATGACACTAATGTCAGAGCAATACCTCTAAATTCCATATGCAATTTTATATCCACATGAAAACTATGCTTACAATAGATGCACAATTTTTAGATTAACCATCTTTGTCAGATCTTTTCCCACAATGTGCTGTTTTCAGTTGAGGAGAATTTGAAAAGAATGTAAAACTGAACAGTGTACACGTTCAGCCATCAATGATTAATGCTAGGATTTTAACGAGGAAGAAAGACAATCTTTTGCAAAACAAGTTATCAGGATACTTCTGCAAACATAATTTAATTTTAAATTTGATCATCATTCACTCTTGATTGCAATTAGAGTTTAACTTATTAAATACAATCTGTTTGCTAAACATCAAGGAGTAGTCTGAAAAGATATCTCTAAAGGAAAAAAAAACCACAAAACCCCAGCAAAACCTTGTGCCGTCTTGTTTATCATTGGTTTGTATATGAGATTTGTAACCTTATAACAAAGCAAAAAAATAAGAATCGACCAATAAGATAATACGTGAATATGCTAAACAGGTGAGAATGGAATTAATAATAAACTCTTTCAGAAAAAAACTGAGTTTACACATACCTTCCCCTTACCTACAATTACCTCTAAGTAGACCAAGGAAATTTAGAGAAAAATACAGTATTAAATAGTTTTTTTAAAATATTTTTTTTTGTTTGTTTTGTTACTGAAATGGTCAATGGAATTTACTAGAATGGTGGAACTCCAGCAGTCACAGGTGTTACTTAAGCTAAATTAATTCCATTACAAGACCCTGGGATACTACAGCAGTTGATGGAAGCAGGAGATGGAGACGCTCCCATTAAAAAAACACATACCATTTCAGTGTGAAATTAATAGTATTTAAGGTCAGTTGAGACCAGTAGATCAAACAGTCTGATATTGTGTTTATTATTCCTACATTTTATGGAATCACCTCTGTAGTGAACTCAATAACTTGTTTACTTAATTTATACATTGCATTTAATGAAACTATGTCTTCTGGAAAAGCACACTTGTGATCTGAAAACACTGAAGAGGTGGAAAATGCACAATTTTATTGGAAATTTTTCTCCAAAGTAACTATTTCCATTAATTTGTATCTAGGAAACTGACAACTTTCCACCTCTTATGCTGAAAGTCTTGTTATAGGCAAAAATGAGGCATCTTAAACATAAAGCCAAAGATTTGTTGTTAATGTAATTGCTATCCTAATAATCTAATCACAGAATTAGTTCGGATTTTCTGTTTAATTAGTATTACACAGAAAAAGAAATAAGAAACAAAATATCACAACAATATAGTTAAAATTAATGTACAAAAACTTCCTGACATCTGCCTCTTCCCCAGATTTTACACTCACTCTTCCACTGCCCCCCTGGGTCCCAAAGTCAATGATGCCAGTCTGTAGATGGGTGTGGTGAGATGTCAGCATCTTGAGTCTTCTGCTGGGAGGAAGGAATATGATGTTGAAGTTAATGCTTTCATATCCTAGAGTGAGGAACAAGTTTTGAGTCACTTTAGTGTTTGGTAACATGCTTTTCACCGTGATCTTTCTTCTACAGTCTGCAAGTCCATGTAACACCCACACTTACTACATATGGAGTGTTTTTACTTATGTTAAACACTTTATTTTTGTTCTCTTTGTTTCCTAACACTAGCTTTTCACAGCTCCAGGTCTGTATTTCTTTAACTGCTCACTGAGGGCCGTTTATAGCCATGTGTCCTCCAGTGCCAGTCTGCCCCATCTCTTCCCATCCCATGCCTATACTACTTTACACAGGCTGCATCCTGTGCCTCCACTTTTGAGACCTGTCATATCAAGCCTGTACTATTCTGCTCTCTATTATTAAGTTAGAGATTTGCATCTTTGTTGAATACTTAACTCTTCAAAGAATAATTATCCTCACTTGGGTTTCTTGGACCAGAGTTTAGTTTGTGGTAAATATGCATCACTCCATTAATTTTACTGCGGTTGTGAAGATTCTCACAGCCTGTGGTCTGTCTCAGGAGAAAGAAAAGCCTTCGAATGCATGCTAGAAAACCCTTGGTTTGTACTGCTTTTTTCCTAAGTTTTCCTCTTTTTTTTTCTTTCCTCTATATTTGTTTTGCTTTATATGCACAGAAAGATTTAATATAAATTTTGCATCTAAAATAAAGTTATCCTTTCTTATCTACTTTGTGACCCCTAATCTACTACTAATACTACTGATAATATTTTTAGTTTGCTGTGGGAACAGTTAGAATAGTCTGAAGCACTACCTTTCTACATAGTTCTACAACTTACTGGAAAAAAAAGCAATTTGTATGATTCTTCTCAAATATCTGTCCAGTCAGAAGCTGGAGAAGTGAGTTCTTAAAGGTGTTTGAGTTATAGCACAGATTTTACCAAGAAAAAAAAAACAAACCAAAACCAAAAAAAGGCAATCCTGTGTATGTGTGAAACTAGGAACATCCAATTTTCAGAAAAGATTGCATTTACTAGGCAGTACACTTGTATCCCTAATATTTCTGTCCATTGCATTCTAATCCTCCTACCCTTACCTGTAGTTTCCCCAGAGACTCTGGGTTACACTATGGTATATATAACCAATTTGTGTTCAGCACACCACCAGTGAAGCAAATAATGTGATATCTCTGCTGATGCACAAAGAATATGCATGTATTTTACATTATGTGTAGTGGTTAGTGAAAAAACCTATTATTTTTAATTCAAATAAATTAATGTTTTACCATTAACAATGCTGATGTTTCTACACCAATCTGACACTAGCTTCATGAAATATATTTATCAAAACTTGGTGGGTAGGTACATATGGTGGAATAATAACAGAAAAGAAGTAATCACTGTGGTATTTTAATTAATTTGATATTTCAACTATTTAAGTATTTTAAGTGTTTCAGTTGTCTGGTATATTAACTAACTCTAATCCAAGGACAAAGAGAAGGAAAAATGAGAGCAGCTTTAGAAAAAGATAACGGAGGATGGTCAGGATCCTACTGATTAGAAGGCTCAGGTAGGATTTGGAAGAGACAAAGATAATCAGGTGAAAGCAGAATTACTTAAAACTCTAGTACTTCATGAAACATGAAACCAATCATTAGTAGGTGATTTCTACAGAATTAAGAAAGCCACATACTGTGTTACTTTAAGAGACAAAACTGTCTTCTTTCTTTTTTGGTTATTTGTATAGTACCTGATACAATGACATCCTCAGATAGGACTCAATGATACAGGGGTAACAAATAAAAAATATGGGACATGAAACCAGGAACTACCTTGCTTGTCTGTCTTGTTTCACAGACATAGAAGTATTAGACTGCAATTTGACAACAGAACTGGCTCCAAGGCTCCTTTAAAAACCTGGCAGAGGACTTTCTTCCTATACAATCATGTTGCAACTCAAAGATATCAATGGTAATTTGATGCCATTCTTTCACCATCAAGCACTATAAAACTCCTCCCCCCTCCCCAAAGAGTCACCTGGTCCTCTGCAAGAGATGTAGAACTAGAAAAGAAACCCAGAAGTCTAGCATAAACTCTGAAGTGCACTCTGAGTTATTGGGGATATCAATAAAAAAGAACTTGCATGCCTATGTCTGGAGTACTAATGACAGTGGGGGCCATAACCTCATTATGTAACAGAAGCTGAATTCTGTTTTGAATTAAGTCTCTGCCTTTACACTTCAAAAAACAATTCAAACTTCAGAAATGTGAAAAAAATAATAATAAGCAAAAGCAACCACATTAACAAAACATCTCAACATCTGACATCAGAAAGTAAGGAGCATTAAGGGGTTTATTAACATTCTTCAGTCATTTCAAAATGTGAGTGGTTTGACTATTCCACCTGCATTTCAGGTAGAGAACATTTTCAAAGAACATTTGCTCTGATTGTAGTACAGTGTATATGTAAGCCTGCATGAGTGTCTGAGCAGATAGGTGTAAGAGCAGGTGTGCAAAAGAGGAACAGATGGGGATTATGAAATTCAAATTCTAATAGAAAGTCTCAGAGTATTGGACTACTCAGAATTTTTCAGATTCTGTGGCTCGACACAAGATATTTGCAAGGTCATTATGCAGGATAATTTTATCTGCAGTTAGAAGGGTTTTTCTGACAATAAAATATTTTCTTTGAAGTTTATTTCTAAAAAGTCTTGTCATAGTACTTTTTTCACAGCGTTACTAATGACACTCCTTGCTTGAACTGTGATGATTAGGTATTAACAACTGACTGACGGGAAGAAAAGCAAGTATGAAAAATACTCCACTAAAAGGATTTAGTATCATTTTGATCCCAAATGCAAACTCTAAAAACAGCTAAGATACCTCTGTGACCAATGAGTCTTGTGCTGAATAAGAAAATAAATTGAAAATATGTAAAAGAGGTGTATTTTAAAAGTGAGAGTAAAAAGAGATAACAGGTTTCTCTGCTTGCACTTTATTTTTATAGTGCAATCTGATTATTAAACAGATATAGTCATGCTAAATCAGGGAAGTTAAATCAGGAACATATGACTACTCAGTTTTGTCAATAATAATAATTCAGAATAATCTAAATCACTTTTCTTAGTAGTCACCTGTTTTTCTTTCAAGTTCCAAATATTTACTTCCAAGATGAAGTTTCAGTGAAACATTACCTCGCGTCCTGAAACATAGAGCAACATTTCAGTCTCCCAAAATTTCACAACCAGAAGTGGTCTTTTGATCCTGCAAACAATATCCGAAGCACCAGTAATGGCTTATACTTTTCACTGGTCACCTGTGAATCAGTGTGGGTGAGGAACAGGGTTTAGAATTTTTCTTTAGCAATGTCAAAAATATTCCCACTGGACTGACTCTGAGATAAAAAAATTCCTATCAAGTGCGGAATGTTCCCATTAGAATAAGAATCATCTGGCCTCTTCAACCTGTCCAAAAGGAAGAAAATCATCTTAGATATTATGGGGTTTATTATAAACCACTGCTTATTAATTTAATTAACACAGCTTCAAATTTGAGCAAAGGTATTACATGAGCACTTGGTCTACAAAATGCACTTCATCTCTTATTTCATTCAGCTTTGTAAAACGTATTGTTAGGAAATTTTTGGACCATACTGAAGCAGACATCTATGAACTAGTTAGTGAATTAGTATGTGTGTAAAACTTAATGGAAAAAAGGGTACTCAGGGCTTTGTATATAGCCTGTCTCTTCAACTTGTCTAAGCTTAATTCTTAGGTATCATGACTTAGGTTGCAGCTCAGCTTGCTAAAACTACTGCAGTGTTGCACTGAGTGTCTATGCTGACATTAAATGAAACTTCTGAACTGAAACACTGATATATTTTCAAAGGTAATTTAACTGGAGAGTCACATTTTTTCCACCCACCTTAAAAGTCTCAGAACTTACATCTGTGAAGCAGAGCAAGGTCTTAAAGGATTAGTCAGGATGGGTTTGGTACCATGCTCTGGGTGATGCTCTGTATATGCTGAGATACATCAGAGATGGCACAGCCTGTTCTGTTCCACTGATGGTACTGAAGTGATAGGAGGAATGTACTCTGAGCAATCTAGTAGTCATAAATAAAGATAAGGTGGGCATTTGAAGGAGATGAGAAGGCCATGAGTCAAGAGGTTTTGCAAACTCTGGAAACAAGTTCAAGTGAGGAAGAAGATTGAGCGACCCCCAAAAGTGAGGCCAAAGAACGGAACAACTACCCAAAAGTGTCCCCAAAAGACGATTCTAGAAGACTTCACCTCAAGCTCTGCCTCCACCTATTATGAATATGATAATTAGATGTTGGAATTAAATGAATATGTATGTAAAGATGTTGTAACCTCTCATGAAGACTGTATAAATCACCTGACTTTTCACTGAAAACTTTGGAGCTAGTTTGTCTGGTGCGAACCAGCTCGATCCTCAACATTGCACACAATAAATACCTTTGCTGCTTAAAGACAAATTTCGTCTCTGACCAGTTACTCTGTGCCATTTTGGCATCATCTGGACCTCTGTTTTCTCCACCGTTGTCCTGTATACAGCAGCAGGGCACTGTGGGAACAGTCTGACTTGCACCTGGATTTGCTACTTCTTTATTGTCATGTTACAGTTTTCCCTGTTTTCACAGTGCAACTGATGGGGAACATGCCCTTTTTCTTTTTAGTGGTTTAGCATTAAAAAAAAAATATCAAAAAAAATCTAAAGCCAAGAGAACAATGTCTTAAGGTCATCTGAGGTCAAGTAAAGTAATAAAAAGAAAACCCATAGGAAATGGAAACATTTGGTTTCATTCATATCAAATGTAGGTTTTTACAATGACACTGATAAAATAATAGGCATAAGAAAATCCTGTAAAAACCAGCAGTAATTCAATAATACAACAAAATTTTAGAACAGGTAAATAATTGTAATTTCTTAAAATATTTAGTGTAATTTGCATGGTATTAAAGTTACAAGCAATGCTGACTTTAAAAAGTTGAGTCTGAATCATTAAATACAGAGATTTTTTTAATGAAACACCAGTTCTATAATTTATTTAGCTTGTCCTATTCCCTCTTCTCTTCATTAGCTGTTTTTGGCATGAAGTTCAGCTATTCTACTGAAAAAAGTTTTGTAAATATTTTCCATTTATGTGCTAATGTATATTAGCTAAAAACCAAAGCTGTCAACCTGTTCTGTGCCTCCAGCATCAAAACTAGCTTTGAAATACTTGTGATTAGAGACAAATATCCTAATTTTACAACTAATTTGGAATAGTACTGATCTTATTAACTGAAAAACAATTGATGTTACATAAAATGCAGGGGAATTGCCCTGCATTTATTTTCACACATAATTATTTGGGCATTTGTCCAACACCCAATAAAAAGCTAATGTATATCTTTTATTCACACACTGTATATATTATTTATGGAAACTCAGCATCCATATTTTGTTTGTTTTCTACAGCTCTCTCCAGATGATATTTTATTGTCCTATTTTATAATTTCATTTGAAGGGCAGTTAATAATGACTATGCCTGACAGGTACTGTTTGGGAATTAAGAGTCTTACCATCAACAATGCAAAAGCTTAGCAGAAAATCATCATATAACTGAAGATTATACATATGAAATGGATCAACACTGAGAACTTGGAAATGAAAAATCTATTTTTATTGTATGAGAATGGCTGTTGTTAGCTGCATATGATATATTACACAGCTATATGTATATCACATTTTAGTTTTATTTATAGTGTTTATGTATATCTTTTTACTAATATGTAATTTGGAAATCTTGTAAGGGTTTGGTTATAAATTCTGCTTTAAACTGCTTTCTCTTTATATTAGATAGTAGGACATTTGGTTTTTTTCAGACAAAGTTATTTTTTCAAGAGCCTTCTCAAATTTTTTTTCATGAAAACAAGCTAAAATATTGAAGAGTTATATCATGCTGTGCTGAAAAATATATGAAGTCTACAGGGAACTCGAGGCAGGGTTTTTGCCCAGGTTACTTCTAACAGTGTACAAAGAAAGAAATAGCTTTTACCATTTCTGTTAGTACTAGCAGGTAGCCCTCAGGACACATAGCAACATCCCAGATCCAGTTCTTCACACCAGAATCAAAGTAGTAGATTGGAAGATTTATTTAACAGTTATGCAACATAGAACTAGAAGTGTTTCCCCCTGGTCCCCCAAGTCAGGATGTTGCTTGTCTTAAGTATATAAGGAAAGGATGCAATTTTATTTTTTTTTAATTAATATCACCCCTTTTCATTTTTCCATGGGAGGACAAGTGACACCTATTAGACTATACATTTAAATTAATCTTTAAAATGTACAAACTTGAAACCTTTAAATGGCTGAAACATTTAGGAAATGCAAAGACAAACTTACCCTTATTTTGGCAACACCTACAAAATCTTTACAGTTAAAAATTTGTAACTATTTATACTTCTGACATGTGCTGCAAAGTTGACCAAAAGATGAACTGTAGGAGAAAAAAACAAAAGACATGAAAAAGTATCTAAATTATTATGTGACTTTTAAAGATTCAAGTATTTTTTATCTATGAATATTTATTGATATTTATTAAATCAATAGCACAAATATGAACTACTTTCTGAGATGAAGGAAAAAAGTGAACAAATTTCAATGTCTTACAGTAATTCGGGAGTAAATTCTATTCCAATTTATGTCTTTCAGTTAAAACCAATAAATAACTGACACAACCATACCTTTCTTTGCATTGATGTAGATAAAATTAACATAGGCCTTAGGTTGGATGAATCCTGAATAGATAGGTTTTATTACCTGTATCATAGTTAGGCTGTCACTGAAATATTTCCTCTTTTTCTGATGGACACAATACAAAGCATCAATGTGGTGCTCAGTCTTTAAAAGTAATTGTATGACAGTGATGTGAATTTTTAAAACTTGCCTGTACTTACGAACCTTAGTTCAATTTATGATTAAAATATGCAAGAAAAGGAAATATAAACTGATCTTAGCCTAAAAGTGTTTATACATGAAAAAAAAAGTTGATAGATTTTTTTACTCCAGCAGGTAAAGGCAAGCTAATACTAGAAATTAGATACACTAAGAACAAGGACAATTCAACTACTCCACTAGCTACCAAGGAACAGCCTCTTTCCTTCCTAAGCTTTGAAAGCAAGATTAGATGACTTCTAGAAGGCTCTGTAGCACAGGTTCTTGAAGGTGAGCAGAAGTTCAACATGGGCAGGTCACGTCTGTGCCACACAGGACAGCCCAGATCTGTCCTTAAGCTCCATGTAATGTAAAAAGAAAAAGTGAGTGCTACAGAGAGCAAGAGAAAATGGTTTGACCCAGATAATTTTCCCCCAAGCGTGGTGTCTGCCAGCCACCTGCTGCACAGGCAGGTGGGGGTGAATGCCAACCCCTGCAAACCCTGTGGACCAGCAGGGCCTTCCTCATCCTCTGTCTATCCTTCCTCACTCCTCACACATTCTGCCACTGCTGGTGCTTCCCTGTGGACCATCTGTGGCAGCCTTTCCTGTTGAAGGCTGGCATCACTGAAGCGCTGCAAGCTACTACCCTCCGCCACTGACAAGGAATATGAAAAGGCATCTGATAGACAACAGGAGTCCATTAGTGGTAGCAGCCACTAGCAGGACCATGACCTATGTGAGAAAGGCAGGCTGGTGCCTGCAGCCAGAGCTGCAGAGCTGAATGGGTAAAAGAGGACAGGTTGGGTATCCAGCCCCTTTCCTAGGCACCAGCAGGAGAGGCAGCTACCTGGGGGGCAGGATCTCAGACAGTGTCCTGAGGACTTGGTGTGGCAGGAGGCCACAGAGGAAGTAGGAAAAAATGGCTCTGAGGAGCCCACAGACCTCAGGCAACTGCTTCAGCCCTTTCATTATGCTATCTCCTTATAATTCTTTGAAAAAGAATAAAGGGCTGACAGAACCTTTATACAGGTGAGGCAACCCTAATTCCAAATCCATAATATAAATTTAACCTTGATTAAACTTATTGAGTCTTTACCTGTTTTTTGTGGTCTGTTTTTCCTTTTCATTTTACTCAGTTCCAAAAAGCTGCCTGTTTTCCTTATTCTCCCGTAAGATAAATAATAAAATGGACAAAAGATAAACAATGAAAAAGAACAAATTGTGCAGTGCTGGCAAAACATTCTCCTTAAGAAAAATTCCCACTGATTGCAAGAGACAAGAGATCTCAGCTGGAGCTTTGCCTGAAGAAGTAAGAGAGAATTAAACCCCCCAAAAATAATTACATAATACAAATTCTCACAAGTGGAGAAATTAATTTCTATTTAAATTCTCACATGGGCATCAAAGTCTTTGACCCACTGATGGGCAACAGGAGATTTGCCATTTTCAATGAAGCCAAGATTTCACTGCAGGGCATTTTCTTTCATATCCTATTTATTATCTCTTTACTATAACACATAAGTATCAGCTAATACTTACAGCCTGATGAATAATCATGTATTCCAAGATCAGATATTACCATCCATTGTAATCTTGTATATATGTTGCATTTTTTAATTCTAGAGGAATTATGACATTTTATAGAGGGAAAAAACCCAAACAAAAATAAAACCAGCTGAATTCTGGCTTTGAAATTAAAGCGAAAAAATATTGACTTTCATATCCTTTCCAGGAAAAGAAATTACTTTATATAGTCAGCTGCTGATGTTGTCGTTTCCTAAGTTTTCTATTGTACTACCTTTTGAGAGAGAATAAATATGCATCTAGTTGACAAATTAAGAGCTAAATTAATCCAAGTAATAAAATGCAGTATGTTACGGATGTCATGCAAGTGAAAATTATGGAGTTTTAGAATCATGTCATAATTGATGAATTACAATTTTAAGAGAAAGCATCTTAGACTTTAGGGTTTATTGTGATAGTAACATGTCAGTAGTTATTTGCTGCATTTAAGAATACTTGTTTAAAAGCAATGCTTCTATTCAGCAACAATATGTTGAAGAAGGTAGTAAAACTGAGTATTTTTTGGAAAATGCTGGACTCTCAGAGGAAAGCAATTTCTGAATAGTTTTCAGTGTATTTTGCGGTACTACAGATGGCTGAAAAGCTGTTAGTAAGTTCTTATACTGTAAATAGAAAGCAGCTGCAAACTTCTAGCTACAAGCTAAGATGAAATATTTTAAGATCTATAGGTGTGTCCTGGGAAACTCAGTTTCCGTAACAACAATTTTTGGTGCTATGATTATGAGGCTGTCTGCACCTTGAATTCTGTAGCCTTTCACTTCTGATTGCCAGTATAATACTGTTATTTTGGCTCACACTAAATGCTTTACTTTTACATTTGCACAGACAATTATTGGTGATTTTAGAAGACAAAAAGCATAGTCACTAGTGTGCCTTAAAGCTTTGGTATGGTTATAAGAGGAGGACCCTGCTTTAATATTTCACCGATTAATAAAGTTGGAACACTCCTGAGTCACCAAGATATTGTAGTAGAATAAATATTTATGTGCTTAAAATATCAAGTAACCAGGAACTAAATTATATAATTCAGAAAACAAAGGGTTTTCTTCTAGGGTTATTACTCAAACCAAGCTGAAGAACTCAGCTATTGAAGGAATAGACTTGAAATATGGTAGTGAGATGTATAAGATAATACAAAATTCTGAATTGTTCTGAGCACAAAGGAAAGAGCAAGTCAGACTCAAAGCTTTGTTTTAGTGAGACAGAAAACAGGCAGTGCCTGTGAGCATTTTCCTTTTGAATGCCAGCTCCAACAGACACAGACCTTGTAATGTTTTAAGGAGAAAAATTATGGTCTTTATAGCTACTTTTTTAATAGCAATACATGACCCCATATAAAAGTATAATACCAGTATCTCTGCTAGAACACAGTGATTCCCTTGCACTGCTTCTCAGAGCAAAATATGCCCTGCCCAAAGTGCAACTGTTAACTGATGATGTTATTTCAATTTGGAGTATTTAATCTAGTCTGGCTGCTTTATTTGCCAGGCTTGCTGTTACATGTGTTCTGAGTACATGTGTTCTGTTACAGCTACCTGACTAAATCTCCAACTGATTTCTCCTATTTTTTTTATATGGACTTCATGTATTATTCCTTTATTTCTTTCCTATCTTTTCCTTGGTCCATGTTCTGGTTTTATCTTCCTCTTCTCCTACTATCCGGTCATTATGCATTTTTCTCTTCTATTACTTCTTTTCCACTTTCCCCTTTAGTCATTTACCAGTTTACCATCTTGTCTTCTTATATATTGCTCTTTTTCTAGTTCTTTATACTATGTAATGCCTCTCTCCCTTATCAGGATAAATAAGTGAATATACAGCCAAAATTTTGGCAAAGCAGGTACTCAAGACTACATCAGGAGAATATTATTTGGGACTTACTTCCTCCAATAGATCTGTGTGTCTGTGAGCTAAAAAGAGGGAACTGAACCTTGACAACAAAAAATGGAGAGCTACTTGGCCAGAGCTCACCTTTAAAGAACCTCAGCTTAAAGGTGAAGGAAATGCAGTTTTCAGTAGTTGATTTTCTTGACAAACTTATTTGTTAGTCTCCAAGAGTAAGTTTTTTAAAAAAGGAGCTCCCTGTGGTTTCCCTCACCTATGCAATATTAGATGAACTTCAGACTAGAAAAGCATACGGTTATCTGAGTGTAACACTTGTGTACTCCATAAAATTGCTAGCAAGCTAAATGTATTTGTGGGAAAGACCTTCTAAAATCAACCAATCAGAATTACAAAAGAAAACGAAAACTGGATTTTAATAGAAAATGGCCTTCAGGAATGTTAGTCACATAATTTAATTCACTCTTGGGGGCCCAGGGACACTAATATAGTGTATTTGATGCAAGACTGAAAAACAAAGCATAACCAAACTGAACAGAGAAAATGTAATTTTGCCAGCCTTGAACTGAGGGTAATGGAAAGGAAATGGATGCAACGGAATGGGGAGCAGTGACGGGTGTGAGAAGAATGTTAACTTTTTCTGCCATTTTTCCATTTCTAACATTCTGCTACTGAAATGCAAATACTTTGCTTCTGCTTTAAGCCCACATTGAAGAGAAATATGAACATCAATAAACAGTGGGGAAATTCAAAACAATATGAACAGAAGCAAGTCATGTACTATTTCACATGAAAGACCACGTCATACTAAGATCATCTCTCTTTCTGAATCCATATACCCATCCTGGGAAATACAATCTGATGTATCGCTAAGGTTAATGTTGTGTTTCTGAAAAGAATGATACACCAATGGGCTTTGTACATATTTCCTTGGCTGTGCAAGGCCTGTTTTGTGTTTACATGGAAGTGAAGAAAAAGTCCAAGATAATTTTTTTAAAGAAAGAATTTAGGTGAATAATCTCTATTCAAAGATGGAAGAACATTTTAAATTCTGAGTTTCATCTGTTATGAAACTGAGGTCTGACGACTGAATTAAGAACAGAACAGAACGGGCTTGGGCAATGCTGGTGTCCTCAAGAACATTGTTTCTACACTGATGGATATTTAGAGGCTGATTCCACTTTATGTTCTCCATGACTAAAAGAAAAAAACTATTTAGCATCTCCCATGATACTGAATATGATAGAACCAATGACAACTATTTTTTTATTATTTGGGCAGCTATGTAAGAGGTAGCTTAAGGCCAAAAGAGCTAGATTTTGGGGAAAAATTATTACTGATGCCTGTTTTCAGCTAATCAATCAGTAGGAAATGTAGTCTGCATCCCCTTGTCAATACTTTGAGCCAAACAGTTCCCATTCAGACTCAGTTTTAATGGTTAACAAACAAAAAATAATGTTATAATTGTTTTCTCCATTATTAGAGATACTTTATTAAGGAACTATTAGTATATTAGATGCCTTTTTTTTTCTGTCACATAGAATTGATTACAATATAGCAGAATATAACATACAAATTAAAAATAAACCCAAACCTTTCAGAAATAAAACCTGCAGAAAGTGCAAACTCTCTTCAACAGTGGCTAGGATAAAAGGAGAGCTGTTTTCAAAAGTCCTAGCTAGCAGTTTGCAAATGTGCAATTAAAATTCTGGCTCTTCTCTAATTATAGAACGCTTAAGTTAAATGGTCTTAATAGACATATAATGATGGCTTTATAAACCTACAGTTACTTATAATCTGAAGTAATTTCTACTTCACTTTAAAAAGCATCCATTAAATGCCTATTATGATCTTTATGTAATTTAGCAAGGCATTTAATGAATGCTTTATAAAACTAAACAGCAATTATTACCAAAGTTAAGTGTTAACCATATAGATTAACATGCTATTAATGTGAATTTGCTTTTTCAGATTAAATAGTAAAACTTGTACTTAAAGTCTGTTGGGATGAATGTAGATTAAAATGTTATATATGTGTGTAATGGAAACTTTAGGGAGGCCTAAAAGGAGAAAAAGGTGTTTTATGCAATTTTTCATTACAGCATCTATTTATTGAAATCCTGATTAAGCTGCAGACAATTTAGAATGCTATCTGTAATAAATTTTCTAAAAATAATTGTCATGTTTATCAATTGTGTTCCCATGAATCTTTTGGATGTTTCCAGATAATGATAGAACTATAGACTACAGAGATCTCATTGCATTATATTATAATTTGTAATGTTTTCAAGACTATGTAAGAATTTTAAAGTTAGTGTAAGTGTCCAGGTAAAGGGCATTTATACCACTTAATCTGAATCAATCTTAAATATGTCAACGAGTAAAGATGATGTAAATTAACAAGTAGAATATAGTATTCAGAATACTGTCTTGACAGTTTCAGTCCTTTCATGTGTATAGTTGTCTCCATTTCCCCAACTCCCCGCCCCCCCCCCCCAAAAAAAAAAAAAAAAAAAAAAAAAGCTGTTTCCTTTTTAAAATGTCTGGGAAATATTACGCTATTTTCTTCCAGCTGTACCTAGAAGCAGGATACTTTAATTTAAAACATGTCAGTAAAATTTGAACTGCTGAAAACTTTGAATTTGAACTGCTTGAGCAAGAAATTTTCCCTTGGCAACCACATTTTCCAGTGAAATCATAATATCATATATTATCTATATAAATCATATAGGTATGCTGATACTAAGAATATTATCAGCATATCTAGTACATCATCCATGGAACACAAGTTGAAAGAGGCTATTTTGACAACAATTTTGGTTAGGTCATTTCATAATAACCTGTGTATCTTAGAGAAATGAAATTTGATTACATTGATGTTTGCATTGATATTATACATAAGCTGTTTACCTTCAAAAGTTCTGAAAATACAACTCTCTTCATTTATAGCAGATTTGAAAGTGTTTAAATTTGCCTCGAGATGGAAGTTTCCTTTTACAGTCCTGCTTGTTCCACTGATTTATTTTTAATAATACAGCATGAGAAAAGCCTGAAGCCACACAATCCTTGCTTATTATCACCCAGATGCTGCAAAATGATGCACTTCACTCATAAAAGTGAAGTAGCAATATGTTTATTGATAAAAAACAGTGATTTAACAAGGTTTGATTGTCAATGTGACAGTGGTTTAACAAAATTTGATGGCAAGGTACACTTGATTATTTAGTGCATAGAGAACTGGATCAGACTTAACTGTCAGGGAGATCCTCCCACTGAGTCATGAGGTTCAGAAAGGACTCCCTTGCATTCTAAACTCCTCAGAAAGAAGTTCAGCTGTGGCTGGATCCAAACAGTCCCAGGCTTGATCAATGGTTTATGTCTAAAGGATTATACGTGCACAATCAATCCTTTAGACCACTTTACGATTTCAAAGTTTATGATGCCATTAATTATTTACCAAAAATCTGTTGTGGCAAGGAATCTCTCAACCTCAAGGAGTAACCTTGAGAGGTGTCTCTACTCAAGCAAAGATCCTTGTGTGCAGCCTGCTGCTGTGCAGGGGAGCTCAACAGGCCCTGGGCTGTCCACTGTTTTTGGAGTAAGATGATTGACTTGTAGCTGTATTTGTAAACCAGCTGTATTTTGGCTGGCATGTGATCAACTAGCTCTTAACTGTTGAGCACAATTTATGGCCCTTAGCTATTGTGTTGTTTTCTGTCCCTCCAAATTCTAACTTAAGCCAGATGCAGCCATCATGACCACCACTGGTTGCTATTGCTTAAGCAGAAGGCTGAGGAGGGAGGGACCACAGCACCACACAAACACTCCGGGTTACATTCTGGTTTACTAAAACATTCCTTCTAAAACTCTGAATTCTATTTCAGTCTTTATCTTATGTTTTAGAGAAAATCCTTTCTTTATTAATCCTGATTTGTGACATCTGATTTATAGCAAAGACAGAAAGAGCTGATACTTCATAACTTTTAAGAAGTTTATATATATATATATATATATAATATATATATATATATATATAAATAAATATAAAAATCATAAGGCCACAAACCAGGGATGGGTGGTATTGGCTCACCTATTGTGAGATCAAATACCATGAATCAAGATTGATCTTTGATTTATGTCAGAATCAAAGTTATGACAGGACTGGATCTGATGCCTTGCCTTTGAAAGTTTTATTGCCATCTACTTTGAAGAAACTCTAAAAAAAAAATTTGAAAACCAAATTATGTGGAGAATTGCTTAAGCTGAAGCCTGTGGAGGGAGGGACCACAGCACCACACAAACACTCCGGGTTACATTCTGGTTTACTAAAACATTCCTTCTAAAACTCTGAATTCTATTTCAGTCTTTATCTTATGTTTTAGAGAAAATCCTTTCTTTATTAATCCTGATTTGTGACATCTGATTTATATTTGTGTGTTTAGGGAAAAAAACAGCGATGGAGAAACTGGGAGTGACAGATAAAAGGTACTGAACAGTTAAGGCAATATCTTCTACCAGGATGTACTTTCTACCTATTGAACTTCTACTATAGAAAGATTCTGACCATGATTTTTGATAGAAAAAAGTGACACTAAACCACTACTTCATGCTAGAAACAACGGTCCCAATTAAACCATGTTATACTATTCAACAGCATATATAACATTATTAATTAAACAAATGAGACTACAGGAAAATGAAGTTCTGTTAGGAGAACGTTTCATAAGGAAAGAAAGAAAGAAGACCAGACCATATCCTCAAAATACAATCAGGTTTTTCCTTTGTTACAAGTATATATATATATATATATTTTTTTTTTTAACTTTGTTTTTTTCTGATTGAACATTAAGAAAGGAATACATTTTTCCTTAAAGAGGTAAAAACGTTTACAAACTCAAACTGGTGAAGGATATTTTGTGAATCTTCTAATGACAGTAAATTAGCTTAGACATAACTCACATGGAGTTGCGTTCTATCTGACTGGCAATTTAAATGTAATTTTTTTTTAGTGAACAAAACTTAAATTGCTATGAGGAACTGTACTAACACTTAAGGATTGCACACAAACAATGAAGCACTTAATTATGAGGATGCCCACAGTTCCTAATAAATGTGTACCAAGCAGCATAATTAACAGATTTTGGTCTGTAAGAATGTACACAACCAAGCTTCCAGGACAATGTGCCAATTGTACCAATGTACCATTGACATAGCTGGCAGTTCTATTGTCCTGAATGAAGCCTTCAGGGCAATATTTTATCATTTACTTTTATTTGGAGAATTAAAATTTCCCTTCCTCCGCATATTCTCTGTGTTGGTAGAAGAAAGGAAGGCAAAGACTGACACAATTCTGACCTCTCTTCTAGGTCACGTAATATCCTTGGCAACCCCTGATTAAAATGTCGCTCTAACATTGACTCTTAAGTGAAGATTTCTTTTTGGCTTGATTTGGAGTAATTTTTTTTTCTTGTTCTAGGAAGAGGTATACTATGGCTCCTGGCTAACAATTTCACTAAGAAAATTACATTTGGACATTCAAAGAATCCCTCTAAATTCATCTACTCAGCATTCATGAAGAAAGTGTTTGCAGGATCGTCTTCCATGCTTTTTTTAATGAGGTAATTAAACAGAGATGATACTACAGGGCAATTATTCTTGCTTTCTAGATAAATAAATAAATGTGCATAGTGGGGTGCCTTTTGTTAGATACATGTTTTCTCATTTGTGCTATATATATACCATGGAATGCTGAAACAGATCAGCTGCAGTATCTAAGTAAAAAAGCATATTCTATTTTGTGATCAAGTATGTCCAAATACCCCAATAAGAAGATGTATTCTATTTGGAGGAATAGGAAAGAGTCAACACCCCCACTTAGCAGATTGGGAAAACTTTATAATCACCAGTTATGTCTTCAAAATGGTTGACTAATGAAAAATAAACCTGTATGTTACCTTCAAGCAAGTCGCCCGAGAAATTGCATAGTCCCCCGAGAAATAAAAACCTGAATAATTATTGCTTATTTGCAAACTAGCATTTCTGAAGCTGTTGGACACACCCATTAAGGATTTTGATTATGAAAATCTAATTGAGCTTCATTTAATTTCATTACATATAGCATTCCGATTTCACCAGTGCCTTTTCAGTACTAATGGTTCTATTTTACAATACTTTCCTGTAAAAGCTAGATTTCATTGTAATCATATATGCTAAGAATGACTGCTGTATTATTGAACTGAAATAACCTCTGACTATAGGTAACACAATGTTTTTGTGTCCACTAAAAATTAGAAAATCATTATTAATTTATTAAGAGAAACTTAATTTTCCATAATAATTATATCTTGATGGTAATGTTTTTTAAGACTCCTTTATAAACCAATTTTATCATGTAATGAAATATAATAGCATGACCAATACTATTATTGAGGTCTATGCTAAGTACAAACTGATTCATAAAACTATACATAACTGCTCTTTATATGTCTTTAGCTACGGTGAGAACCTGGTTTGGCTAAAATGTTTTTAATACAATATTGGGATTTTTTTTACTGGAATTTATAAAATATTTGCAGTTTTAACATAAACATCAGCCAATTAATTAAATATTTAGAACAGTTATTGGTGTTTTTTTTTTTTTTTTTATTAAATTACTTCAGCAAGAACCTTTTTCCTTAAACCATTGAAGGAACTAATTTTCTACTTATCAACACATAAAATTCTGAAATGAGTACCTGATCTAAAGATGGAAAAGCAGTGAAACATACAAAAAGGAAGAGTATGAACACACTACTTATGCAGAAGTCCAATAGGTGCTAAATATACTTTGTGGTATTAGTATTGTAAAATGGTGTATATTAGTGATACATGTGAGTATTTTGGATGTTGAACTTTTATTTATTAATATTATTAACTTAATTGTTAATATTTCACTCGTTCATTTTTATTTCAGTTTATTTGACTAAAAATAATTGACTGGTTTGGGTGCCTAACTATTGATGCTTCAAGTAAGAACGTAATTTTTTTAATGTTAGGAAATAAGAATCTATTTTAAATACCTTTAAAAATATATTTTAAAAGCCCCTGTGTTACTGGACAGCATTTTTATTGCCTCCTTTGAGATACGTGCTTATATGAAATACCAAGAAAAAAAAGGTAAACTTGGTTAGACATAATGATATTCTGGTTCAGTTCAGATCATGACATGTTTGAATCTACCTGGTGGCTTACTGCGCAAAAGATGATCTCTGTGGAACTGTCGAGTAGTTTCCTTGTTAAATTTGGGGGAGGCAAATGATGAATTTGCAGAAGTCAATCTGTAATTCAGAGCCTATGGTATACACTTCTGACAGCTTATGTATGGAATTTAAACTGGTTTTAGAAAATTAAAATACAAAAAATACAGGACTTTTTGTCCATCCCTTGCACTTAGCAAAATACCCACAGACACCTGTTAACCTTAAGTTTACTCCGAAAGAACCATTTAAAATACAACTATTGCATTACTAATAGAATAAT
This sequence comes from Falco rusticolus, assembly GCF_015220075.1. NCBI lineage: Eukaryota > Metazoa > Chordata > Aves > Falconiformes > Falconidae > Falco > Falco rusticolus. The sequence goes on along the minus strand of NC_051188.1, from coordinate 105,715,512 downwards.
CTTTTATAAACTCATGATCTTAATACACAATGAACACACCTGGGAACAGCTCTAAGCAAGTACGTAAGAGGAAAACAAGAGATGCAAAAGAATAAAAGAGTTAATTAGGAAATAATTCACTCTACATGCAAACAGAACTGTTACTGTTTCAATTTTACTTACTACTGTACATATTATGGTCATCTCCAACACCAAACTCCTGAGGGGGGGGACAATACCCCTCACCCACAACACACCACTCTTCATTTTTTTGTGTAGAGGCCAGATAATCTGAGAAAAGTCACATCTTCTGCATTATCTTTTCTGTCTGTTCATACATTACTTTTTGAAACAGAAAAGGGTACACACTGATCTCTGGAGCTGCAGTTCCCCTGCAACACCTAAAGCATCTAGCTAAGTGCTGGAAAAAACATGCCCATACCTGTTGTACAGTCTGTACAGCTGCAGGATGTGGCATAAAGCTTGTGGAGAAGCCCCACGGTCCAAGGTAACACAGGGTTTGCTAAGTTTAGCAGTAATTCTTTCCTTTTCTTCTCTGAAGTCAAACTTTAAAAGTGGAATAGAAAAAGACCCCAGCAGTTCAAAATAAAGATGTCTACTGCTCTTTTGTGTTCATTGATCATAACATTGAAATACACAGAAGTAGGTCTAATAGGCAGAGAAAAAAGGGAAAGAGAAAGTTCACTTATTTGCAGCATTTAATTTGAGATTGATAAAAGTAGGTAGCCTAAAATTTAGACTTTCATATCACATCTGCATCACTAGTGGTAGAGCCTTGGGATTCAGTGTAAGACTCTTGATCATCATCATCCTGACCTCGAGAGATACCCTAACATGGACGAAAGACAGTGGGAGATGCCCCTAGGTGCTAGGAGTACTACAGATTTTAAACCAAAAACTCTGGACATCCCTCAAAGTAGTTGTAACTTCCGTTTAAGGCTTTTCACCTCATGTGTCTTTTTTTCAAGACATTTAATCTTCTCTTTGCAATCTTTTTCCTCTGGTTTAATATGAACCTAGCATAGTTAATCAATACTAAGTCTTTTAAAAAAACTACTGCTAAGGAGGCAAAAAAGTGTAAAAGCAATGCCTTAAAGAACTGATAGCACAAGTTTGCCAGCCATTTCCTGACTTTACTAACCTGTTTGTTTTTGCTGTCTTTGGCAAAGAAATTGATGGAAAGCATCAGAACCCATGCCAGAATCCAAATTTTCCATATGAAATGTTCATACTTTTTTCAAATCAAGGTGTAGATTTTTGACACAATTGTCTGTAGGAAGGCAAAATCAAACTCCAGCAGGAAGAATAGTTACAACTGATATAATGCAAATTCTTTTCCTTTTTCTCTCCTCTCTTGCTTGGAGGATTGTTACTGTTCTGTACATAAATGTGCCTGTGTGCTCTGTATGACCTAGTCACAGGCATCTCACAGCTGGGAGAGCACCTTGCAAATTTACTGAGGGATTGAGAAGAGTTGAACATTACCGGCCCTAAGATTAAAGCAGTTAAGATCTTCATATTGAAAACTTTGGATCCTGTTCTGAGAGTTTAATGTTGTGATAGAATAATCTTTCAGATCTTGACATTTATCTGATCTATTAGTTCCAACTGATCAAGACTGGTGAACTGGGAAAATGTCTCCGAACAGTGCAGAATGTAACTATACTGCTCCAATAACTTCCTTCCAAGTTAATAAAGAGATCAACCAGTCCTAGGCATTTTCTATAACATCCTGTGTTTAGCAGGCTTCTTTCTTTAAGTCATATTCCTGAAGGAGTTTTTAAGGAAAAAAAGCCATACTGACACAGAAGAACACGAGAAGACCTCTATATTATTCATTTTAGTTGACGTGGTCTGCTAATGGCCAAATAGATGCCACCACAACAGCTGTCTTGTGGACACATGGAACAACTTTGCTATCCTTGCATTTGAAAATGCTTCTCATGAAAACACTTGGAGGTGTTATTATCTCTGGTGAGAAACAGCAAAAGTTGTAAAACCAATCCAGAATGCAACAAACTGTTAACTAGGTTTGCAACCAGGTACAGAGGGATTGAATATAATTCTACACCATCTACTGATTCTTTTGATATTCTACTCCAAGTTCTTAGACTTCCGTAAAGTTTTGAATATTTCTACAGAAAAATTAATACGTCCTCCACTTATTTCCAAAGCAAGCTAATTTTAAGTTATATAGTCTCTGTAGCTTGTGTAAAATGAAAAAAAAAAACAAAACCAAAACCATCCCACACCAGTTTTGAATTTCGACTGTAGAGAACAACAAAGATATTCACAAGAAAGGTCTTCAATATATCCTGCTGTCATATACTAAATGTTTTTGGGGCTGCCTGCATTGCAGTGGAGCACAGAGCATTGTGTAGCAAGGACAGACACATCTAAATGGCCTGAATCACCGTCTTCCCTAGAACTTGTCTGAGGAATCTTATAATCCCGTGTTGTGGCAAGGAAGCCATTTCTAACAGCGCATTTACATTTATAAGTACATTTATATATATTGCAAGAATTCATAAATGAATACTTACAACACTGGAAGAGATACTGACTTCAGTGAAAAAAATAAACATTTTCTTTGCATTAGGGAAAGAAAAGCAACAAAGGTCTCCTTCATATCCAGAGGTTCTGGGGGGATAATTCATAGTTAAGACAGTTCTGGATATCTTAAGTACCAATCTTTTTGTTTTATGCAACCACAGTGTTAAAAAATAGTTAGATATATTGACATTACAAGGAGTGCTTAAAGTTGAAGAATCTTTTCCATTTACTTTCTCTACTGAGCTTGAAAAAGGTACAGCTTTTGGTTTATGTCTCAAATGCATATATTTTAGCTTCTTCATTTGAAAAAGTACCTTCTCTTTAAGGAGATCCTACCTAAACTATATTTTTTTAAAAAATGCAATACAGGAAAGAAGAGTTGCTGTAGACCTGCTGATTTGTTTGAAGAGAAGTGATATACTGGCATGAACAAATGCTTGTGACATGCAAAACTGCATGGTCATCTTAGACACTGATAGGAGATAAAGAATGGCCAGTCAGTGCAAAAGAAAGCGTAGGCAACAATAAAGTACATAACCTTATGTATGAAGTAAATAAATTCTGCACCCCTATCATTTGCATGATGGTGTAGAAACAATCAGCTTTCAAACTTTCCTTGGCAGCAGGATGGATTTACACTACTTTTAATACCAATATTAATTAAATTATATATTTAGTATTTTTAACCACAGCAATTTGAAACAACCCACACACAGTATGTTTCTGGGTCAATAGTGACAAGATTAATTAGGAAAGCATCCAGATAGTTTATTTCATGTCAAAAGATATAATTAAGGTGGCACAGAACAATATAATTTAACACTAGAGATATACCAAATTATTCTAATCTGCATAATTTAAAAATAACATTAGGCAATATCTTGTGCTGCTAATAATTTAAGAATATAGCTCATATTACCTATTCATGTATTTTCATTAAAGGCTTATTCATAATTTATAGTTCTGTTGGCTTGGGAAAATGTTTACTAAATGAAAAATGTATTGTGGCCGCATAGTTAATGGTTAGGTTGATAGCATTAGGAGCCTTCAACAATGGCTTAAAAGTATTTGTCTTAAACAATAGGCTTACTGAAATAAAACACAGTTTATTTGTTTAAATTTTGTGATTTTAGTACACCATTACTTCTTTGTTCTCCACAAAGTTAGCAGAAATAACAGAGCTCTTGTTCCCTTCAGCATTAGTCAGAAGAACCAATCTCATTAATTTCTGGGAATTCGTGCTTTGAAAGCAGAGCCTGAAAACCACATGGCTTCTCAGAGGAATGGAACGAAGCACCCCAATAGGTACTGTTCCTCTCTTCCACATTCTGCTACCCTTACCCTTATAAAACACAGAAAACATACTGCTGACAGAACCACATCTCATATAGCAACTCCAGCACTACAGGAGACTTTCACAATACAGATTCTCCAAGAGGAAGTGTAAGCATCTTTAAAGAACATTTGGCCACATGGAAATTTAATTAAGGATAGGGTTTGAAAATGTTTTCCATGAGTAGCACATGTGCCGAGGTAAGAGGAGCTGGCTTTCAATTAAGCTGATTCCAAGACGACTAATGCTCACTTCATTTCCAGCAGTGATTAGGCTTTATGCAAAAAAGGCAGGGCTCCCAAGCTGACATGGCTATGGAGCAGAAATTATACCTCTTACGATTCAGTTTCTCAGCACTTTCTTATATTTACCCACTATTCTAGAAGTAATGATCATGTTTAAGAACTGTGAAGTTAGCAAGCCTATCTTTCTCAGGATCGCTAAACTCCTAATGCATCACGTAGAGTGGATTTAGAGGCACATTTTCTCCCTTTGAAATGGTACATTTTTGTCACTGTTTAACTACGGGAAGACTGCTTTGGAATCTTTTCTTTAAAAACTGCTTTAGGCTACTAAAGAAGAAACATTTCTTTAGCAATAACAAACACCTAATAAGCATATTGACTGTAATTGTACAAGACAGATACAGAAAAAAATATTTTCTTTAAAAATACTTAAAGGTAGTCAATAAATCATTTAACCTAACTTATTTTGAACAGTAATGCCTAAGTAACATAGGGATATGGTTAAGCTTTTTATTGGCAAGTCATAAGCCTTCTCATTAAACATATGTCATTGTACTGCAAGTATCACTCCCTCAAGCATTTCTTCAAATCACTATCTTTTACTCCCTGCTAGCCTGTCTGATAAGATACAGCCTGCATATGCAGTATTGACTCCAATACTATTAGAAGATAGGAGTGCATGCCATTGAAATCCTTTAGGTATGGTATCCCTTGTATAATGAAAACCCTCAATGTGAATGAGCACTGAGTTTGTTCTGGTGAGTATGTGTAAAATGTATGAGAAAATGTGTATGTATTGTTTTGTGTGATTTCTCATTACTGTAATGAAGTGAGATTTGTTCCTAGCTATCCATTCCCACATGTACAAAAAGATACATTTGCATATACGTAGAGTACAAAAAGTTATTTTCTCAAGTTCTTCTCGGCTGACTTTTTTAAAACACATTTTTACTGGGTGCTATATAGAGCAAATTAAGACACAACAGTGTTTCTTATTAAGCTTAGCAAAATACTACTTTGAGCAAACCATTAAAAATAAACTATCAACTAGATGCTTTGTTTTTTTCTTTAAGCTTTCTAATAACTATCTAATTACTTTCAAGAAAAGGTTTCCAGCAAGAATTATATACTATACTGAGGAAATATTAAATATTCGGTATTTATTTGAAACATATTGTAATACATAAGTGATCTGCATGAATAAAACATTTTTCCTTTAAGCATAGTTTAATACAATAAATAAAAAGTGCCAACTGTTTAAAAACCTAGAGTTCTAACATATATAGGTTTTTACTTCCATTTAGAAGTTTTAATAGCTTTAAAAGTGAATGCATTGAAGTGAGAAGATAGAGTTCAGTTTAGAATCAGAGTTTCATTGAAAACAATAAGTTCTGTGGAGGTTTAGGAAATGGACTTTATGTAATGTCTGCGACAAACAGATGTGGTCTTGATTCACATTTTTTTGCTTCCATTGCTTTTCTTGGGCCTCTAGCAAAAGCCCCCTTCAAATCAACTGCACAGTGGGCAGATTTAGCCAAATGATTTAAGATCAAATCTCCAAACACATAGCTGCGGCACTGGCTACTGCAAGTAATCTCACAGAAGCAGCTCAGTGGGGATACACAGCGTAAGCAGGTATTTATTATTTTCATTCCAGTAGCACTGAGATTCCCCATCTAAGAACAAGATGAGCAGGCACGAATCAGAGAGATAATAAAGATCTTGAGGGTAGTGCCTATCACAAGAAAAGAATGGAAACAGAATATACCTTTACTTCAGCACAGCGCGAGCTGTATTGATGTCCATATTCTCCCATCCCAGCCTCATTTCCTGTACATCTTGGGGAACAGCTTGGAAGTGTTAGATCTCCTTTGATAAATAGTCTTTGACCCACGTATTCTTGAGAATTGGTCACGGGTGGGGGAAAGAGTTCAAACAGAGAATGAGAGGATTTTTGAAGCTGTTTAAGGTGGAAACTTTTTTGCACCTTTGACTACATAGCTCCCAGTTCTGGAGAAGTATTAAGGAAAAAATGGAGAAACTTGGCTGTGCAGTTCCTTGAAGGTCTCTTGCCTAAGTCGTGCCTTGTTTCTGATTGTGAGAAGAGCAAAAAAGGGACTTAGATGTGGCTCCTGAGCTGTCACTGTCCATTCTATGCCAAGAATCTAGACATTAGCTATCACTCTGACATCTTTCTACTCAGTTTTTAAAAACTGGCGTTTTCCTGAAGCTTCCTCACACACCATTATTTTTTAAATATTTGTCAACTGGCCCTTCCCAGCTCCTCACCAAGTTCCTCGCAACACACATTGGCAGCACAAAAATGGAAGGATGAAAAATGCTACTATGTTTACAGCTGCTGAAAGCAAACGAAATGTTTTAGTCAAGAGAAGCACTTTTTCTGGCTGTTCAGCTGTAAAAAGATAGAAGGTCCCCTTGAACTTGTCTTATCAGTACAAACAAAGTAAAAAGGGAAGAATCAAAAGTGGTCAAAATATGTACATGGTCTGGAGTTATTAGCACATAATTAATAGTTGCAGGTAGGCTACATAGTAGAGTCTAGGAACACTCAACGACTCTGCCTCATGGGAACTGTAACCAGAAGTCAGATGTCAGCACAGCAACAGAACTGATCTAGGAGGGTGAGAAGGTCTGCAGTGTCAAAGCACGCACTAAAAATCAAGAAGAATGAGGGGTAGGGGAAGTGTTTTTCTGTCAGCAGTGTGTCAGTATTCCCTACCCATCTACCCATACTAAGGAGAGTACGTGTGCTAGGAGAAAAAACATGAGCCACAGGTATGTGTATGCTTATCGTACTGAGAACAATAACTGAATGGGGGGGGGGGGGAACCCCAACAGGAATCCCTCAAAAATTATACAATTTTTTCTAAGCATATTAAGAAACAGATGACTAAGGTATAATTATCAGAATAGTAGTAAAAATACAGCTCTACTGCCTCAAAAAAAAAACCAAACAAAAAAAAAACCACACAAAAAACCAAATAAAAAACAAGCAAAAAAACCCCCCAAACAAAACAACCACCAAATAAAGCATCCCTTTTCACCTCAATATGTTTTTCATTCTCCAGGCTTTTATACAGATGATTATTTGTATTAGCTTGCTCATTTCTTACTCAGATATGGAGAATGAAATTTGGTCAGATTAGTTCCTTGCTTTTTCTTCCTACACCACGTATTCAGAAAAAGTAAATGCATTATAGAACAAGATGCTGTGTTTCTGCATAATTTTGGCACCTTTGTAGTTTGTTCTATATGTTCCCTGTTAGCACCACTAAGTACTGATACTCATGGGAGCCCTGTGAGATACTGTCATGTGAATTTCTGTCACTCAGGTGGAAACAGAGGAAAGAAAGCTATTCCTGTCGTGCTAGTTAGTGTAGCTACGGCCAGGTTGGCCAGCAACACCAGGGTGCTGCCTCAGCATCATAGAGCATATCATACCATAGAGCACCAGCAGCTGGAGGTTGACTGATCCTTAATGGTCTCATGTGGTTGCTCAGCAGCTCTGTGTCCCTGGGAATTCCCGTGTCCCCACTGCTGGCACACACAAAGCAGCATGGGAGCTGCCTGGGGAATAACTGCTCTGCAGGGTGGTGGCCACAGGGTGTTTGGGTTTGTTTCTTTGTTTTCATTTTTGTTTTAGAGATGAGGGAGCATACTTCAAGTAATGCCACTTACACCTGCCATCAGCTGAAACATAACACATACCAAGTTTTATACAAGCTTTCAAGGAGTTCATTACAGAGACAGATGATTTGTAGGTACACATTTGAAAAGCAAGAAATTAGAATAATATTTGTTGATCTATTTTATACAAATGATGGTAAGCGATAGGTATTCACACATTTATTCTAACAAAACAAAATAGAAACTTCTTACATTTTACTTGAAAGTCAGTTAACTTTCTACTTTCTGGAGTAAAATGAAAAGTAGAACTCTAAATTAAAATACAAATGTCAACCTCTTATTACTAATATCTATTTTGAAGAGTGTCTGAATATATAGTTCTGTTAAGCAGAAAACCCATGAAAACGCATGTCCCAGCTGAAACTCACTTGCAGCTCACTGTTGTCATTTTTACTGAATTTACCTAATGTATTTCACAAGTCACACACAGACAAATCCCATGGTGGGCTGGTATTTCTGCTATTACTGACACATCCTCCTTCCTTCCAGTAGTTAAACATTCTGCAGAGATCCTGCCTAAAACTGATTTTCCTCAAGGTTTGCAGGTGATTAGCTCTGGGTCTTGTGCTCCCATGATATTTAAAACGCAATCTTGTCAACACGGAATGAAAGTAAACTGCCTGTAGACAAATAGCAAGCTTTACTGCCCTGAGACCCAATTAGGTATTAGCAAGTACAAAACAGATCTTGTCAATAGGACACAGAAAAGAGCTGGTTTGCGTCACCAGTTAATCAATATACATGGCTCTACGATATCCACTGGCAGGAAAAGCAACATAACACCATTTATGTTAGATGTTCTGTGGGGTTAGTCAAGTACATTATCTTGCCATTTACAGGTAAAGATTTCACCTCTCCCCTTTCCTCTAGCATTCAAAGCATGAACAGTTTGTTTGTTTTTTTTAAGTGGAGAGAAAAATGCATTATAAGATTAATGGCCAATCACTGCTATCATGTTTAAGAGAACAGCAAATTTCCAAAGGTCTAAACAAGTGTTCCTTTCTGAATGAATATCTCTGATCATTATTTGCTGTGGTAGAGCAGCTATAAAAAACATGATTAGGTCTGATGCTCTGGTGATGTATTGCAGGCTGAAGGAAAGTTAATGGTATAGTTAGCCTGAGCCTGGCTGCCTTTCTTTTCTCATTTTCTAAGCTGCAGTGTGGCATAGCCTTTAGCCAATATAGCAACTCTCGACTGAGAATGCATTAAACTGAACAGATGAATGGCAGTATTTTAAAGTGAATCTGATAACCTAGACATGCTTGTGGGTTTTAAAGAGTCTGCATCAGATTAAAAGAGCTACTGGACACTTGAGAGCTGACATATTCTTCTAAAGAGAGAGGATGCTAAGAATTCAATTGGGCCATAGAGAGTATTCTAAAAAAAACATCAAAAAGGGCAAATGCGGTTTTTATATTGCCAAAAAGAAAAAGAACAAAGATATACAAAACTATCCACTCCAGAGATACACTCAACTGAAAAGACACTTGCAAGCATTTCTATGGTGATACTTAATACAGGAATAAAGTCATTACAGACTTTCCATAATTACTAAATAATGGCTTTTACATAGATCTTAGAGATGCAAAGGGAAATTAAGCTTCAGTCCTTAATGAAAAAAGTAGTACCCTGCAGATTTTCACAAAGTTGAGGAAAGCTAACTCAAATTTCATTTTCATATTGAATGCACACACTTTTACCCCAGACTTCGAGTAAAAGGAAGGCTTATTGTGAATTTGTTGTAAAGTAGCAAATATTATTAATGTTGTATTTTTGTGTTGCAATTTCTAAGCCAGAAAATGTAGTGTAGTGCTCTAGCCAGGCATTTTATCAAACATCCCTGTTCTTCAGGTACAGTGTATCTGAACAGTCTTTTTTTTATATACAATTAATTTTAGACTAATGTTTAATGAAAATTTTGTGGAATGTGCAACAATTTGTTTTTCTAAGGTTAAATACAATGATAGCCATATAACTGTTCCTACATTAAAGAAAAAAAAAAATCAAGGAGTTCAGAAAAATTATGTGGGCTTGAGTTTGATGTTAGAGCCAGCTGCTACAGGCATGCACCACACACACATTTTTGTTGAAAGATATCAAGCTGACATGAATGATGTTATTCTACATTTGATTCGGGGGCATGAGTGTTGGACTGGATAATCCAGTTGTAAAGTTAAAACACATCAAAGGGTTGCTGTACTATAAAAGGTACCAGAATCAACAACAGTGTCTTCCTATTGCAAGAAGCATCCTCAGGGGTGAAAGTGCTTCTAGCCAAAGTCTGGTAGAAAAAAAGAAACAAAAATTGAAGTGCTTTCTGTACCGGCAGGAATAGCATAGCTCCACATGCCTCAGGTCAAAACCCCAGACCTCTCAACTAAAATCAACAGAGAGCTACTAGCAGCTCCAACTGCTATAACTTATATGGATGGGTTTGTATTTGTTTTCCACATTTTTTAGTTTAGTTAATTTCCTCTGTGTTCAGAGGACAAACAAAGCTGAGAATATGCTGTGTCTGTCTTTCATGTCCAAGGATGCTGTAGGACTGATAACTTCCTGTGAGATGTGAGGGAACCCATGGGAAAGCCCATTCACACCACTTTAGAGAAGGGAATTTTTCATGCAGAAGTTTCTAGTGCTTTGCTTGTATAGCAAAAGGTTTCTAAAGTTCATATGTGCCCTTTTGTTTTCCACATTCTACAGCACTGAGGTAGTGTCCATCCCTGGGGCTAGGATTCTGTTAACTACATCAATATTAAGAGATCTTAAACACAACTACTTCATAGCATATGCACTTTCATAACTGTTAATATCTTGGTGAACTAATGATGGGAAAAGGAAAGAAAAAAAAATACATAAAAGCCCCTTAACAAATATATCACGTTAGCAATTTTTTTTTATTCTACCTCTTAATTTTTTTAAAAAATATCTGTTAATCCAGTTGATGTTAGAAAACACCAACATAGCAGACCCAGACAATGCAAGTCTCAAGAAATTGAATGGATTCTTTTCTATTTACTTTGATTCTTGTCAGTCATTTTCTTAGCTGCTCCATAGTTATATTTTTACAGACCTTTGTAACTATAAAGTCTGATGGTCACAATAAATCATATTCAGAAATTGTACATTGAGAGGATTGGGTGAAAAAGAGTATATTTTATCCGTAACTCATTTCCATACCAGTAGCAGTCCAGTTTTTGGGCTGGTACATGTGATGAGAAAGCATGAAACTCTTCTCATCTTTCTTCAATTTAAAATATTGGTATCTAGAATTTTGACAGTTTAGGTGATCCCTCTCTTAAAATATCTCTTTCAATGTTCTTACATGCATTCCCATCAAGGATGAACAAAATTTTAGGTACTGGACGTTTAAGGAGTTGCATGCTGCCACCTGATCTTAAGTAATCATCCTAGAAATATTTGAGAGCTCATATGCAGAAGCTGTACTAAAGCAATGACTCTTTCGCAAAGACTGATGGTTTAACAGCTGGTTTAGATTCTTGTAAGAGTGATGTTAGTATGCAATAAAGCTCAGCATTACCAGCTTGAAAATGCTGGGATATCTTTGAAGGCTTATTACCTGGATAACGCTCACAAATGCTGACAAGTCGTAGTCCCCAAATACCCATGAAGAAGTACTTTCAAGGACTTCTGCCTCCATAGAGAAATGCATAATTTTTAATGCTATTTGCAGAATGCTATTCAATACTTCTTAAAAACATTATAGAATATGGCATACAAGCCTGATAATGTGGGAATTGTTTTCAATGGAATTTCAACTTTTTTGTTCTTCGTTCCTGTCCTTGTTTTATTTTACTCTATATCTCCAGTCATTTTTCTATTTCATTGTCACAATAGTCTATTCAAAGTGTTTTTAATAGATTTGCTTAATTAGGAGTTTTGTGTCTTGAAGTCTTTGGGCTTTCCATTAAAATAAAAGAACAGTAAAGCTTTCCATGCCATGATAACAATATATTCTAGTCTGTCTGTCTACTGTACTGAAGTCTTAAAGGGATACAGTTTCTGCCGGTGTGAAAGAAACACCACGGCTCAAAGAAGTTTAAAGGTTGTAGAATCAGTTTTGTTATTCATGATATCTAATCACTACATCTTTATATATGTTTCTTTTTAGTAGAAAGAGTGTACAGTCAATATCAAGGTATCCTGACACTGGATGTTTAATCATCTCTTTCGCAAAATGAAAGGAAACAAAAATCCTTTGGGGTTAAGAAACATTGATCTTTTGGAACAGAAAAAAAATTACAACACCGAAACTGATTTGCACAAACGTATTTCAACAGAAACTTGAGATCTTCATAATCTCAATTTGAGATCTCAGTTTGAGATCTTCATGTTCCTAAATGGACTAAGCCAACCAATCTTTTTCCATGGCACAATTCTTTGTGTACTGGATACTAGAAAACAAGGGAAAAGAAATAAAACACAAAACACAAAACCCCAAACAAATCAAAAAGGTTGTTCCATTAATTTAAGATGTTCTCAATGGAAATTGTGAGGATATTGCAATTTTTTTTAAATCTATTGAAAATACCTAAATGACCATGAAATTATCAGCTAGGCCTGCAAACAAAATATTCAGAAACAAAAATGGACTAAATTATACTTCTAACATACATGCAGATTCAAAATTATGAAAGCATTTTTAGTAACAACACTGAATGGCAAAGGGAGACATACTTCAACCATTTACAGTATTAAAAAGAAAAAGCAGTCATCATGGATTTAATAGTTGAACAAGATGATAATTATTTTCAATTTTATGCAGATTAGTTCTTTCTACCAACAAGAATTAACCATGCAATCTAATCAATCATCTCACTGTTTTCCCACATATCAAATATTATGTTTGATGTTGACAAAGGGAAGTTTTATTCTGCCTATCCACACCCTCTAAAAGTGCATGTTTTTTCAGAAACATTAATATCAAACCCCATTTCCTGCATGGCAATTTTCCCTTTGAAATCAAATCCTCTCAGAAATCCAAGTAAGAGCAAACACTTCTGACTCATGCAGCTATAAGCTTGCCTAGGTCCAAAACAGCTCCATACCTCAGGACTCATACAATGTAATATTCCTCAAAATTGTCTTTCTCTAAAAGCACAGATGGGCAGACAAATCCGTTCATGCCATTAGAGCCTGCATTCTGCCCAGGTTTACCATAACATCACCCATGCAGTTCCCAGGCTACATCTAGATTTTACATCACCAGTTTTACATATGTTCTAGTACATATATTTTACTGCAGGCGCTGACTGCTCACACACCCCTCTGACTGTGCTTAGTGTGCTGCAGCTAGAGCAAGTAGAAAGCTGTCTCAGCCCAATTGCTCAGATAAGGTGTCTGTAACAACAGCTCCTGGAGCCATCAGCTATCATTATATACGAGCTCATGTAACACATAAATTAAGAAGTCTCTTTCCTGTATCCTTTAATACAGTCCTCCCTCCTTTTAATGCAAAACTTAGGGGTGGGGGTGGGGGGTGGGGGGGAAGGTCATTATTTGGAAGACTGGACTAAGTAAAGGCATATGAAGAATTAAGGCAAAGAATTTATCAGTCATCCTAAATTCTTGTTGAAATGTTGTGGAGTTCCTGAATGAGACAAAGTTGTTCTGCATTACGGATTGTTGAGGTCAAAGTCAATTTTATTCCTATAGACCTTTTCTTTTAGATGTATTCATAGGCACATTTAGAGCAAACCCTGGGCTATGTTTAAATAGAAAAGTCATTTTAAGATCTTCAGCAGCTCTTATGGTTAGATAGTTTTTCTGATCTATTGCTGCATTTAGACCAGGGTAGTTTATTACTCTCCATTTTTCACTGACAGCTGGCGTATTGCAGTTTTCCCCCCATCTTCCTTATTACAGGAACCATCTTAAATGATGCAAGTGTTGAAGTGGAGAGCTGAGATTTTTCAGTCTCTTCTTGAGACTGTACAGTGTTGGTACTAATAACAGTACAATGAAATGATACTGTTATATATACTGTTCTTCATTGTGTGGTATAATGACCGAAGCTGTAGTGTTCTTGTCAAATCTCTTTACTTGGAAAGGTACAGAAGTTGCAAGTTCTTTACTCAGCTGTTCTACACTGAGGTAGAATCTGGTCTTGCAAGGTATGTCCCAAGATAATAGTATTACAGTTTGTTTTGAAAAGCCATAGTCAAGATGAAACTAAATATATATGTCTTTTTACCTGTTTAACGTCCCTCAGCAACTTGGATCCATCAGAACTGGAAAGTATAAAAAGCTGTCTCTTAAGAGATGGTGTATGCATTCATTCCATGCAGCTTAGAAAATTAAGTTTTTCTATGATTCCAAACAGTTTTATTTTCACGTTCTTTTAATTCCATAGAGTTAGTTCTCAAAGCATGTTAATTTTAATGTAACTTCTCTCCAGTGGAAGTTATGTTGAACTTTTTGAGCTGCTGTGCCTTATAACTGTATTAAAAAAACCCAACCACTTACCTCATTTCAACTACAAGTGCAAGGTGCTGATTCTTGTCTTTCTGGATTTAGGTTATAAATACAGAAGAACTGAAGAGGAAAAGGGCTTAAAATAAGTACTTGTTAGAAGAAACTGCCACCTCAGAGGAGAGGACATGTTAATGGCTGCAAGTTCTTAGCTAGTGCTGTATCTTCATTGCTGCTACAAAGACGTGACCACTTGACACTAAAACAAGTGCACACACATTTGCAGCCATGCATACACCCTCATTGTAAGGCTAGTGACAAAACCATACTTTCAACTTCAGTTTTTTGTGGGAACTAGTTTTACTTCAGTACTTCATTCCACTGATTCAATTGTATTTTCTTTTATTGTCTTGTATCCTTCTTGAGAAGCTTTCAATTAACAACATTGACAACTTGTCTCAAATTCACTCAAAAAACTCCACAAGTGCATGAAAGAGAAAGCACATCCAAGCAACAAAATCAGGATTATGGGAACATTTCCTTTTTTTTTTTTATTCACACTATTTCTTCCATAAAGAAGAAAATTTGCTGCTAATTCTTGGAAATGCTTAATATAATACGTTATATTTGATTGAGAAAAACAGGAACTGTTGACCCTAAGATTAAGGTAAAAATTAGAACAGTAAAAAAAGGGACAGATAAAAGAAAGGAAATTTATATTTTTATATATTTATAAAAATATTTTTGTATAGGTTTGTATAATTCATTAAGCTTTTCTGCGTTAATTAATTCCAACTTTAGATTGCTATAGGATCTATTGAACTAACAATACATTTTTAGCTCCAAACATATGCACAATGTTTTCACTTTTGCCCAGAACAAGATTATGATGCTGGATTGTCTTTTCTGGGAATCTCAGCCAAATCCTAGCCCGAGGACTTTAGAATTGACAAGAAATTGTAACTTGAGGTACTTGAGAACAAAACAGCGCTTTGTGTAGAAATGCTATGAAAAGAGGCTAAACTTTTCCCTTTTCGATTTTGCAGTCCTTCATTGCCTTGCACATTGTCAATCTACAGTTAGAACAGTAATAACAGAAAGAAAGGGGGCAGCTTGGCTGTATCTAAGCAAAATAATGACCAAATAGAAATTGTTCATCCAGATTGCTGGAGATGATCTTGTCTTCTGTCTCTGAAGCTGCCACCACCCTACCTGAACTGCTTGCTGAGATGGTCTAACAGAAACTTTCTTTTGGATTTGAAGATAGCATAAGAAGGATGATAACTGTCTGAAGACACTGCTGCTCTGAAATCCCAAGTATTTTGGTGAGCTACTCAAAAGACCCTAACTGTGGTTGTATTTCTGAATAGCTATATGCCCCTGTTTTAGCATGTCTTAAGGTTCTTTCCTTATAGAGATATATGCACCATATTTTGTAACTATTATCAGAAATTAAAAAAGACATCACAGCTGAACTAATTATGTTTCAAGAAGAATTTAACTATACTCTTGGGGTTAGCTTTGCTATAATTTAAGCTAAATTTGTACAGGAATAGAAAAAAGAGGAGAAAAAAAATTAAGGCAGCTTACCGTTATATGTAATGCAATATATTAATGCACTTTTTATCATGGACATAATTCCTTATGAGAATAATCCTGCATTAGCAGATCCATGAGTAAAGTGTGATGGAATGCAACTGATTTAAATTTCAAAAAGAAAAAATATTTGCCTACACCCTTCTAGTTTCTGAGTTGCTTCTAATTGAGAGAATTCTGATTTATAGCAAAAGGGAGAAATTTGACCAAGAAGGATACAACTCAGAGGCCTTGAACATGAATGGCTAAATCCTATCAGGAGGAATATAAGGAGGAAGTATTTAAAAGGTAAAATGCTTCCTTTGCTTAAAGGTAGGACACCTGTAGTTCTGAAACCTGATAGTTTCCTGGCAGTTCATCCTTACAAGTACCTCTATTCAAGATAGAATATGCATTCAGTATTCAAACTCACTTTCTCCATTTTGTAATTTACATACCACCCAAAATACATATGTGTGCACATATACACAAAAATATATTTTAATATATCAATTTATTAGTATCAAGACCTTCTTAACCTCCTAACCCTTTTCTCCAAAGTATGTAATCTAGTAAATACAATTTCACTGTTGTTAATAAAAAGCCACAGGCTTTGATTTTCTCTGATCTGGGCTGCCCCTGGCCTGGGCAGGGCTGAGCTGGGTTGACCAGGCGCCCCGTGGCCAAGCCCCATGGCCCAGCCTGGCTGAGCTCCAGCTCTGGGAGCGCTGCTGGGGAAGGGGCTGACAGCCCAGGCAGCGCCTGCTGGACAAATGGCCCCGGGGATACTGGGGGGCTGCAGGGAAGATTTCACCCGCTCCCTGGGAGCAGGGGAAAGGGAGAAGGCAAGGATGGGAAGAAGTAAAAATAACTCTAAGGAGACCCAAAATTCAGGTGGAAGAATGCATCAACATCGTGTTTCTCCTGTCACTCTCACCTTGAGCATCTTCCTTGTCCTCCTAGTGAAAACCTCAGGACACCAAAAGGCTCATTTTAACTTCTTTTTCCCTGATTTTGCCTAGGGAAGATTGTGGTATCACCTTTAGAGCCCAGGGGAACATCAGAAGAGTGAAAGAACATCAGAATAAAGGAGTTGGTACTAAGTATATATTTTCTATACAATGGTTTTAAACATATAATTCATGAGCCTTTTCCAGACTCACAATTCAATTTGGACTTGCTAAAGTTCATTGAACTAACAGTAAATTCTTAAACTCTGCCCATGTTCCCTGTTGTACATATTCCAGTTCAGTGTAACAAGAATTTTAAAAAATAAAACCAGTAGTTTTATAATTATAAATATAAAGTTTTACTTTCTTACAGTGTAAACTGCTACAGTGTTATGAGATTTAATGATGCCAAGTTGCTCACATGAAATAAGGCTGTATGTGCAGAGCTCCACAAAAAGCTCTGAGGACTGCCTACAGCACTGAAACTTTTGGAAGGATAGATGCTCTTTCTTTGTGTACAAGTTCTCTTTGGCTCATTTAAATAGGTGTGAAAATTATAGTCAGAAAAAAATAAATAAAAATCAAAGCAGCATTTCAGCTATAATTATGAGCCTAACTCTCTCTTGTGCTGAAGAAACAAAGTTAGTGTTACCACAAATCAAAGGTACTTCATTACTTGCTACTTTTTATGAGGTTGCTGAGGCAAATTTTACAATACAGTTTTAAACATCATTAACTTTGTGACCTTTACCATTAATGTGCTGATACACAATTTAGATTGCATTAGTGAGCTGAGTAGCTCCTATTGTGGAAGTATATCTTCTCTCCCCCTTCCCCCCCAGACAGTATAATAAGAACACACAATAGCAAATAGGGTTCATGCAAAACTAAGTTTACCTCTGATTTATACCACATTTTTAATGTTTCCTTTATGCCATAAAAAAGCATTTGATACAAATTGGTTCAGGCTAGTGTTTCTGAAACATAAAAGCACATCTAAAGAGGCGATAATGCTACCATGGGGAATTCCCTTTCATTTATGAACATAAACTTAAGCATACAGGTACTATATTAAAGTGCTTCAAAGGAAAGCACTTGGTAGCAATGTACACTTTGATTGCAATATTCCAGCAGAAGTATTCATTTTACAACCTAAATGACCTGCCAACAGCATTGCAAGGAAAAAATAATTAGAAGAAAGGATTATTATAATAATGATAGACATGCACCTGTTATTTTACACTGCCAGCCAATGACAGTTTCATTAAAACAAAACAAAAAAGCACCAGTGGAGAACGAGATGCAAGTAAAGGTGGTATGTTGATGGCTTGAAGCTTGGTGATCCATTTATAGGGTTACAGATTTTTAGTTTATCATGGAAGAGAATGAGTAATTTGGCTAATGCATGGAAGATTACATCATGTCATTTACAACTGCTCATGTGCTTTGAATAACTGTGTCTAACAAATGTTCTTAGTCAATTTTGGCCAAGTCATATAGTCTGGATGATTGTTTTCCAATATTTTGAAAATTTATTCTAGCTTCAACACAGCACATTTCTAATAAGAAATTAATAGTACAAAGTTGGTGAATCAAAACCTCTTGTTCACTTTGACATGTGCTTTGGAAAAGGTAACACCCCCCCTCCCCCAATAATCAAAAAAGCAGAAATATATAAACACACAATTTGAAATCTGCCCTTATTATTAGTATGAAAATTCGGAAGGAAGGCATAGGTCATGTTCATGAAAATTAGTTTAAATTTTAATTTGTTAGGTTTGTTTTATCAAGGCAGAGAACATTAAAAAACTGTATTAAAGAGAAGGGAGGACAACCTCATACAAGTAGAAGCTGTTTCCATTGTGTAAGAACAAGACAAAAAGAGCACATTTTTATTTTCTTCACCGTAACAATATACTGGTTTTCTTCTAATTCATTTTAGTGTGTCATTAATCTTTAAAAACATTTGGAAAGTTTTTCTAGTATAGGATTTTTGTAATTACACCAGAAATATTTCAAATATTACTGTGGTAAAAGTACTAAAACTAGCACTGATGCGAACTTTAAAACAAGGCAAAGCAAAGCCCAAATAGTATGACAGAATGCACTACAGAAGATGAGACTTTCAGCTTCTCAGTAGCACTTGTGATGCACTTTGGTGAGTTCTGATCTTTCCTTTACAATACGACTACTCTTTCATTAGGAACCACTTCCTGAATTAGTAGTTTCACTAGCTAAAGGGAAGGGGTTGTCATGTATATGACCAGAGATTAAATGCAATCACAGAGTTCAGATCAAAGGCTACTAGAGTGCTTTTCTAATCCATTTTTATAAACTCCTTCCAATGCTTATTGGCTAAAGCTTAATGATATACTACCTAAAATATGAAGGAAACAGATAAAAATTATAATAGTATAATTTTAATGTTACATAATAGAGTGGAAAAAAAAAGGATGAAGATCATTATAGAATAACATACTTTTCTCTGTGATCCACAGTTAAATGTGTACAAGCATACCAGTTCTCTACAGACTAGTTGTTGGAAATCTGTGTTCAAGGAAAATCAGACAAACTCTAAGAAATTGTTAGAGTAACAGGTGTGACTTACTTCCCATTGAAGGAACAGTGTTATGCACTACCCATGCATCAGCCTAAAATGGTTCCCAAACACAAAGTGACAACTCCACAGCCATGGACTCAGGACACTAATAAGATTTCATGTCTTCAGTTATAGTACCTACTACTTGATTCGATAATCTGATATCAACCACTTTAGGCTTATAACCGGACACTCAGCTCTTCTCAGCATTCACCACCTGAGCCTGGGATTTTGCTTCTGACTGAGTCAAGCAATTTTCTCCACCTTACTTCTCTGCCATCTGACATCTTATCATAGGAGGGTTTCCATGTCAGCCAGCATAAGGTACAATTATACCTTGCCATTATATTTGCTTTTTTCTTCAGAGCTTTGATCCAGACTGCAATGTCATTTGTAAAGAAACTAACAAAGAGATCAGAAACAGTTTTGGGCATTTGGAATAGCTTTTGTGCTTCAGTTGTCCTCCCCAGGCAAAAGGAGGAAACTTAAAAAACAACAGCAAAAATACCCCAAAACAAACAAATGAAAAAATCCAACCCCCCCCCCCCCAACATACACCAAACTAGATACTTGTTATATATAGTTATAAAATCCTTATCTAAAAATAAACTAACAGTATATTATAATTTTCTGGAGTTTGAGTGTTTGAGAAAAAGTTTATTATTCTATCCCAAGATGCTTAGCAATCTTTACAAGTTCATAGATGACTAAGTGAAGAAGAAGGGGCGGGGGAAGGAGGGGGGGGGAGCAAAGTAATACCTCTAAAATCTATACTCTCTAGAAAATATCAAGACGAGGTAGCTCTTGCCATTTTAAGCTCCTCCTCCCGCCAAAAAATAAAATACCCACCCCCAAACAAGCCCCCACACAAACCAGTCCCCCACCGCAACTAGTCAACATCTCCTTGTGCATGGAAACAAGGATTTACTTAGAATAATGAGGTACCTAGCAAATAAGTAATTCATTCTGTAAAAGTTGATACCTGGATGGTTTTGTCATCACGTTAATCTGCAGAATGCTCTACATATCATTTGACATATACAAGAATAGCCAGAAGTTTCTTCCCCCTCTCCGACACAACAGCTGAACAACAGATTTTTCTTTAAACCACACAAGAACAGCTAAAACTAATCCAACAGCCCACAGGCTGATCTGAAAAGTTGACAAGGCAGAGAACATGGACATTAAAAAATGGACTCCATGAAAATAACAGTGGTATAAAGATAAGACTTCCATCTTTACCTGTACTGTTTTTTCCTCTTAGCTTCATGAAAACAATTTGTGCACAGATCACCCTCAACATTATTACCCATATGAAAAGTTTTCTTATTGATCATGTCAGCAATTCATTTGCTGGGATAAATATACCAAATTAGAATATAACTAGTGCTGAGTCTTATGCTACAGGAATTGAATTTACTCAAGAAATATATTGCCCTGAAACAATATACAGAACTCCTGTGGAATTAATCTGTGCACATTCCTTGCAAGTTACAAAGACTACACCAGTGTTTGAGGTTTAGACCAGAGAAGAAAATTAAGCTGACACCATTGCCTTCAGCATTTTCACTTGTTTGAATACCAATGAGTACACTCCTAGAGTCTCATTACTTCCTTGGCAGGGCTTCCACTACCATTTACACATGAGTAATTTCTTTTTATGGACCCAATATTGGTTTGTTCAAAACACATTTATCATTACCGAATGTGATACAGTAGGACCAAACAGCCAGTGCTTCTCATCAGCATTGTCTTTGTGAAACAACGGCACATGAAAAACAGCTAGTATGTGAACCTGAAAGTGCTTGTTTTACAATAACCTGCAGTTGCCAGGGGCTTGTCCATAATGAATGTACTTGCTCAAGTATTTGAGTATTGCATGCACAGTCATGTACGGCACATACTGAAGGTTCAAGGTTAACTAAAAATCTGTAACTAAGATAATTTTATCACTAATGTCTGTTTACTATGAGTAATACAACACTTAAGGCTCTGTAATGCTTAATAGATCTTATTAACTCAGAGGCAAAAATGTTCTCTTTCATAAATCAGAGCTTTTGGGGTTATTTGTAAACTACTTCCTAATTGCATATGCACACTTTTGTAGACACACATGTATTTATACTTTTTGACAAGGCAGATCTGAACATGGATGCAACCCTTCAACTGGAACTGTCTATATTCAGGCTCATTTACACTGGTGCAATTCCCCCAAATCAGTAAAAGGAAAATAAATAAAACCAGTAGGAATGTCACAAAGGAAGAGACACAGATATTAAACACACACCCCTGCATGCAAAAGTATGTTCACTGTTTTCTGATGGAAAAACCCCACTACTAAAACCCTGTAGAAAGTCAGGCAAACAGGGTAACCACAGCCGCACTGCACACTGTCCCCTATAAGAACCCTTAGAAATGCTTTATCAGCCAGAAGAGCCACTGTTATTCCTCAGCTGGCCTGTAGCACGTGAAAGCTCGATGGTTCTTTTGGCTTGGCCTCATTGTGAGTTTGGGAGCCGTGTCAGTGATGTCTCACTTGCTGAGAACAGAAGGTGGCATTCCGCAGAAATACTCCTCTTCTGCTTGAACTAGGAGGCCATGCTGTGCCTGGCATTGCCAACAGGAGAGCTACCGGCTTTGAAGTCCCCCCCACCCCCTCAGCCCCAGCATGAGTCTGGCTGTTGTTCAAATGCTGAACAAGAAATGCCAATTAGTTTATTCTTATATCAAAGTCCTTATATGCCAGCCAGACTTGTTTCTCCTCTGCTTTTACTTCTTTGTCAATTATCAAGCAAGATGGAGTAATCAAAAACAGCAGGGAGCATGGAAACCACAGAAGAGGAAAAAAAATAAGGAAGCAACAACCTATATGTGCAAAGGACCTATGAAGCACTTGTTCTCAGGGTATGATTTTCCCACAACTCTGATTTCCTAGAATACAACTGTTTATTGCTTGAATTTACTTGGTTATCCAGAATCATTGGCCGACAAAGGGTTTCAAAGTTTTCTAGTTCTTGGCATCAGGTGTGCCATCATCACTTGACATCAGAGGTGCCATTACACTTCCTATGTTGACCTTGCCATTCTCCACAGGCAACAAAAGCTTCCAACAGTGAGGCGCTACTCATTGTAGAGTAGCCATAGCACAAAGAAACCATCATGTCCAAACCCGATAAGCCTAAGTGACGTTATACCAATGCCCAGAATAAGTAGTCTGTGTTTCAGAGAGAAAGAACTTGAGTAACTGCAATCCAGCCCAATACTTAAAGAAACCTGAGTCTCTAGATTAGGCCCCTAGCATAAGCCAAAGGAACAGTGCCCAAGATCACCATCATTTGTAAATTGTGATGTTTATATACACTTCTATGGGAACGGTATCTATACAAAGAAAACTGGTAGTTTGGAGAGGAGAGAATAGGAAAATGCTGCCAGTTTACATTAAGAACATTTCCTAAAATCCTATCTCTTGTTATTTCTCTTTGTGTTTCCCCCAGGTGTGTTCATACTGACTTGCACTTCATTTAGTTCATGCAGTCAAAATCTTGTCTTCTTAAACAGCCATTTCTGTAGCATTCATACATACCAATAGATGTTTGCAAACAGCCTTTCAGGCAGTTTAATTTTTTACTAAAATGTTAACATACATTGTTATGCCCTCTCCATGCCAGAGAGGGCTTTGTGGCAGGAGTCATAAAGAAGTGAACACTCAGGTTGTGAATCTTGTAAGAATTCAGATTTATTTAAAGTGGAGTGGGGCAGGGCGAGCAGCATATCCCTGGGACTGTCTGAACACAGCTATTCCAGTTTTGGATAATTAAAGTATCTCCTTTCAAAGGTTCAGTAATGTATTCTCAATACCAATATAATTTAATACACTACCTAAAAATCAATTCCAATTGCAATGTTGCAAAACAAGATGGGAAACAGTTCATATAAATTCCATACAAAAATCAGTTTGGAATTGCTGTTGCAGTAACTCCTCCCTTTTCAGTAAAGCTAAAGCTGGGGACCCCCTACACCTTAATTGCTGAGAAAAACTAAGTTACAGTTTTCCCCTCACTAACAGGTGTTTACACCTAGGACTTGAATATCTGGACAGGTTACTTCAGCACATGCTTAACTAGTTTCAATGTAGTAAACAGGTTTGTAAACTGCTGAAGGTAGTATAAAGAAGATATAATAGGGATATATCTAGTGTAGGCTTACAGCCTTCTTTCTAGTCAGAAACCTTAGTTAGAACCTTAAGCAGTTTCATTACCCAGTGTGCAGCACCAATTCACAATCCAGGCCAAGTTATTTCTATTCTTTTTTTCTAGTTTGCACAAACTAGGGATCTAGGTGGTAAACCACAAATGCCTAGCTCGCAGATTGTCAAAACTTTACACTATTTAACAGTTAAGCAAGCAAAGACATCGACCTTCACTGGTTACACAATTCCTTCATTACTTAATACTCAGTTTCCTATTTGTTGAGTAATTTCCTCACTTCTCATGTCAATTAATTTGCATGTTCAGTCTCAACTTCTTTTTGGGTCTGGAGGGTTTCTTGAGTCAGTGGTCAATGAGTTTGTAATTGCAATCTCCTCCTGCCAGAATGACCTTTCCCCTAGTTAGTGCTTCTTGTGGTAAACTTCCACACAGCTCATTCACCTTGTGGTTGTACTTTTCTCTGCTGAAACAAACAACTTGCTGGTGCTTAACAACGTGCTTATCAGGACATGCAAATCTATTTATTTCTTAATTCAAACATTAACAACTCATTTGTTCTGATTGTCTTAACGTCAAACCTCTAACAATGTATTTGATTTTATTAATCAATCCTTTAATCATTTCATGTCAGTTTGATCATCCATAAGCACCTGCAGGCACCTCAAAGAATTGATAACACTGATATATAAAGGTCACGGCAATACTGCCAGCTGAATAATCTTCCATTTTCTATTAAGGAAAAGATGCCAAAACCAGATAATTTTCTGGGAAGAGGCCTTTTACTTTAACCAAGAAAGACCAAATTATTAGAAACAATATAAGAAAATTTCTCTAAGTTTCTTGAAGAAAGATTCACTGAAAAAAAGCAGAACAAAACGGTTTATTGGGTTGTATCTTTTACATGCAAGCTACTTAAAATCTTAAGTATGCAGGAAATTAAGGACTGTCCACTAAGACAATACTGAGAACACAGAAAGGCTAGAGGTGCTGGGCATCCACAGAAAAGCATTTCCGGTTTAAGCTCTGTACAGTCTTAATCACCTGCTGTAGCCCAGTGTTGCCAGTAAATTGTATGCAAAGAATGTGCATAAGTGCTCTTCCAAACAGTAAACTTAGGCCTGCTTACTGGAGAAAAAAAGGAAATTTTGATAGAGCTGAAATAATTGTTTCCTTCATCCAGTGACAGGTATTTGCAAATCTAAATTATGAGAGATCAAAAAATTCCAATCCATTTTTTTCAAAACAAAATTTTACCAGGAAACAACAACAACAACAACAACCTATTACAAAAAGGGAAACAACATTAAGAAAACTAGAAATACATCTTCCACATAAAACCCCTTTTATACTTATTGAATATTTTGTTTGTTATTTTTCTTTCTCGTTTTGCTGAGAAAACCGAATTTCTTTCCTGGTTTGACTCATATAAAATATATATATGCGTATGTATTTCTATAACTACTGTGCCAACTAGAAATGGGCCACTTGATATGATCTAGACTGAACTTTTATTTCTGGGTGGCCTGCTAATAGATTTTAAGTGTTAAATTTTAGGAAAATAAGTGCGAGAATTCAATCACAATAGTTACTGATGCCAATTTACGTTAATTGTGCTAATCATCTGTTAACTGGGGTTGAAGTACTGTGCAACAAATCCCTGTTTGTCTCCCCTTTATCAGCTTGTTGTTTGAAAAAACATTTCTGCTATAAGGCTCCAAATCCATTCATCATCTCAGCTATCTTGAGCAGTGGTGAACTGATTGTTTACAATCTGATACTAGGTTAGTCCTTTAAGAATGTGTAACTATTTCCATAGAAACATGGTTTTGAAGCCCAGACCAATGAGGGGAACAACAGCTTGGTGACCTGTGGAATTAGGATGCAGGATCTGTGCACAAGTTCAACACACCATCTTTGTATCAAAGACTTGAATGGGCAGTCCATGCTAGAGATTTTCACCTGAACTTTATGAGTGTTATCCATTTTCCCCCAGGCTTTCCAGCTACAGCTTTTCATTACTTGCCAAACCATTCTGATTTCCAGAACTGGAAGGAAGGACTGACAGTCTGACCCTCTTCTACCCTGCAGTTCTTCAGTCTTACTGAGTAATACAGAGGACTCTATATTTTCCTATCAGCTGTGCATACAGGTGGCAAGATGTCTGTTAAATTGATGGTACGGTGATAACTCAAAGAGGAGTTGGAACCTCCATAAAGTATTCACTGATATGCTAATGAAGAACAGCATGGGGGGGGGGGGGGAGAAAGAAAAAAAGATTACTGACACATTTAGCTATTCTAAGATGATTTAATGAAGAAAAGGCCTATGTTGCGTACTATTGCCTCATGTTGAAGAAAGGCCTTAATGCAAATAATTTTAAAGGTCAACAAAAATAGCACATAAAAAAATGTTCCCTCTTAGAAGGGCAATAAGTGAGGGGAGAAATCACTATCATATAACAAGACAGGAAATATTCTTTTTTATTATTTTTGAAGACAGATATCTATAATAGACACCCCCTTTCTGGTGAGAACGTTCACTATAAAAGGAAGTATTCTTTTACACCTGGAAGTACAAGGTTACTTATCAAACACAAAAGTGTTCAAAATCGTTTTGGCTATCTGATGGAATGAACAAGTGTTACATGCTACTTTAATTACCTAGAAATCACAATTCTGAGCTGCAAAATTATATGGTCAACTAAATTAAATTACTCAGGAATTATAAACAAACATACTGAGCTGTTTATTGGATTAGATTTTAATTTTTTCCCTAACGATCTAGCATTTAAGATGACATTTTTATTAGCTAATAATACAAACATTAATGACATTCTGCAAGGGATATGTTAAGTTGTTTTAACTGAATTTACCACATTTTTGTCATTCTGATTAATTGCTCTTATCTTAAATACTTACCAGTTTTGTGATTACCCATAATATCTATTAAACTTTTTTTTGTTGTTGCTTTTAAGTTTATTCTTTCTTGGCTGAAGTTAAGGAACAAATAAGATTAAAATTAGAAAGCTAATATATCACTAAGATTTATTTCCTAGACTTTTTATTATTATTAAAAATAAGCTTTAAGTGGACAACGGAATGAAGCAATTAAACACATTACTGAATTAAACACTTCTTTCCTTACACCTCTTCATTCTCTGTTTACAGAAAGGTGTGCGTTCAGAATAACGCGATGTAACCAAAAGCATGTTAAAAAAAAGAAAGCAAACTCATAAAGAATCAGTTACCAAGCACACTTTAATTCTGGAGTAAATAAACACCCCAAAACCTCACTATAGAAAAAGTCATACCTTTAATCTTCCAGAAATTAAGTATTTTATATTACACTTGAGTTAAAAAACCATAATATTTAACCCATCCCTGTGCTGAATTTGTATTCAATTTTTGGCGTTCAAACACAGCCATAGAACACACATGATAATGCTTTTATAGTTCTGGAAATCACTGAGTGGAAATCAAAAGTGAAATAAATTACAGTATTTCTTTGGTGATCTTTTCAGTATGACATTTAGAAAATATGATGCATATATGCAAGGTAAATCCAAAACAGGGGTGACATATGAATGGTGCCAATTAATCTTTTTGTTCAGCTACGCTCCAGGAACTACTTGTTTCATATTTCAGTCTCTGTTGAAAAGTTACCACCACCAGATGTTGTCAATATCAGATTAGCTACAACTTAAACAGTAAAAATATATATTGCTTTTTAATAAGGAAAACATTTTGATCATATAGGAACACTGATCACCTGTAGCTGATGGCACTAGTTTGAGTTGCCAAATTGCTGCTTCTGAGTACTAGCAAAGTCAGACTTCCAATCTAGACCCTTTACAAATATCTAAAGCCCTGTCCATACTGAGCTATTTGACAAAATTAGAGCAAGTCTGCTTTAACTGCTGAGATAATACATTTAACTATGAAGCTAAAAAACAAAACAAAAACAAAAACCAAACAAAAACAGAGAGAGAGAAAAATTGCCAGAACCGTTTAGGTCTAGTTTACTTCTGAATAAGAATATTGCATTTTAAGTTAATCATTCTGTCATCTGTTCTACAATTTCTGTGTCCTTACCTGGGTCACCTGATAATTTTAGTGCAGTCAAACCTGTAGTCTTTTTGGACTGATTTGTCCTCCCCTTTTTAGCAGAAATGGTAATACTTCTCTGATCCATGAGGGTGCTATAAAGGACATATCTCAAAACCACAGTAGGTACCACCATACAGTCAGGTTAGATAAATGAATCCTATAGAAACTATCTTCTCTGTATCTGAGATAAATGCATATTTTGTGCTTTAAAGTCACATTTTATGAAATTAAAAAAAAAAAAAAATCAGACAACCCTGAAGCCTGTTTGCTTAGTATTACTGGTTATTAAGTTGAAAGTAATTAAACAGCAGAAACTGTGAAATTGCTTCAAGATGTCTTAGTAATATTATGTTCCGTGATTAGGCAAGTCATATTGCAAATATGTAAGACTCCAGACGTGCAAATTTAAAAAAACATAGAACAACAGAAGGTTCAAAGTCAGTTATTTTCTTATATTTTGAGTTTGGGGCGGGAGGGTGGGATGACAACACAACAATAGAGGGACACAAGGAGAATAGCTACGACCTATTTAAAGCCATGGATCCCTGCAGGTTCTTTATAATTTTTGAGTGAGATGACAGAGCTTGTTTTGCTCATATTTGAGCGCCCACCCAGGATGCAGATTCTAAAACTTTACTAAGTCACTGAGAGGAGGAAGAGTGAACTTGTGACAGCAATTAGGGTGGGAACAGAGAAAAAAGGTCTAGAGAGACCTCTTGTAAACATTACTATTACAGTAGCACTTGAAGGCCAGGAATTAGTATGAGCTCCCTTGTGTCACACACTATAAATAACAAACTTCCTGAAAATGAAAAAAATTCTATCTAAAAGACTCAAGCAAATATCTGTGCATTTCCTTTGGTTAGCAAAGTCTTATAGAAAGGGAAAAAAATAGCAGTGACTCAAAAGCACCTTTAAGAATTCCTGTTACTACTTGAAATAATGTTCCGTAACAATTATCTGTAAGAGCATTATCTTATATAAAAATGCATTAGTTCTGCTGTATTTGGCTCCCCTCTTTTCCTGTGACAATAGCTGAAAAAGCTCAGACTAATTCAGATGAAAGATGCCACAGATTCAATGCAAGTGAATACTAGTCACTCCAGACGTACTACTTACCTAGGTTCTCTGTTATGTCTCATTTTATCTTGGGAACTCAGTCCTTGAAAAACTGCTTTCAATGAGCCTAGTACCTACTTAAGAAGCACTGAATAAAGGTCACTAAGAGCTAGTTCCACTGATGTTGCAGTCAGCTGCAAACACTGCTGAAGTCAGCACTTATGAAACACTGATGAAATCAGCCATAGCATTTCCAAAGTCTTGCCACAGACCTATTTAGGCTAACGTCAGCTTGCACCTTGATATGAGTTCATGTATAGACTTTATCATCACCAGGTATTGTTTTGATACCACAGCTGCAGCTGTGGAGAATCTTTTGTTTATATACAATTTCTATAATATAAATATTTTTCTAACAAAACCACAGAACTAAGAGGAATGAGGAATTATATAGGTAGCAGAGCACTAACACTGTAAAGGTCAGTAGCCCACTGAAACAGCCAGAGAGAGAGAGAGAGGGAGAGAGAGAGAGAGAGACACATAGCTGAACACCCATCAAAATCCTCCATCCACATTTGTATCCTGTGGTGCTTCTCCCTCATTAATGAGGAAAGCAAGCATTCGCAAAGGAGCATAGTGGGAGGAAGACAATCAGCACTTCTAGCTGAACTTGCATTTCACCCTGTGAACATGCTCTGGACCAGAAAGACAAACACTGACACAGTCAATTAGAAATGGGAGGCTCATTAAGAAACAGCTGCCTTTTGCAGCAGAGTCCAATGTAGTACATAGGTAGAAGACCAGACACAGACATAAATTTGTTGTTTGCAGTAAGCCAGGAGTGAGCTCTAGATCAAAGAATACAAAACCTACCTCCTAACTACATATATATGCCCTACAACCTCAACCACTTTGGAAGAAAAGGAGAGGTGAGAATGAAGTCTTTCATGAGTGAAGGAACAAGAATTATTGTGGTTAAGTGCAATTATACCCTCAAAGAAAAGTGATTTTCCTCCTAAGAAGCAGCCCAAAGAAATAAGATATTTTTTCTTCTTAGCTAGATGCATGTCCTTTTTCTACTACTTTGTAACATTAACCACCATTTTACATGAACTATACATCTCCACTAAAGTAATCACAAGTGAAGAAGTAGTTGGTAGACACCAGCAAATCTAAGGCTCTGGAATAAACCCTGGAGAAAAAGAATGGTTTTGCTTTGAAATCTTGAGAAGGAAGAAATTCCATGCAGTGGGAAATCCTAACATCGTGTGGCTGACTGATATTACCATCCTCAGAAACAGCTGCTAAAGAATCATACAGAAGGTCATAGATATATTTAGGAGAAGCTACAATTTCAGTCCATCAAAGCAAAAATGTTTTTATACTCCTGAGGAAAGGTACAGGACAGATCCTGTCTTTCACGTGCTGGAATCTCATCTGAGTGTTTCTTGACAGATTAATCATAGCTCTGCTTAGCGCTGGAAAGCAGACACATTTGTGGGAGAAAAGAAATGTGAGTATGAATGAAATATTGTCTGGAAGAGGGTAGGGCAAAAGATTCCAACAAAAGTTAAATAACTCTTCCAAAAGTGTCAACAGTCTGGAGTCTGGAACAAGAAACATGAAGCAAAGGAGGTGGGGAAAAAAACCACACACCACAACACCACCAAAAAAATCAAACAAAAAAACCCCACTGTGATATACAACAGAAATATTTTCTTCTATTTGAAGCGACTATTTCAACCATCACAGGATGACCTGAGAGGCCAGTCTCCATCAGTACTCTCAAAAGAAGAAAGCTGTAGCATCACTGTTACACTGAGTTACTAAAGCCATCCTTATTTATTACTGAAAAAAAAAAAAATAATTGGAAAAGTAAAAGTGCCTGACTCTGTACATTAAAGCAGATTTTAGTAAATGATACAATGCTACTGCTGACAGTGGGCATTCAGTCTTTCACAGATCAATATCAAATAGTTGTCAGAGTCTTTCAATCAAATATTTAAAGAGCTTTAGGGGAAAAAAAAGTGTCAGCTCTAGGAGACAAATAATGCAGACATCACTATGGCAACATAGTCATCTTTCATGTATGATACTGAAGCATGTTACTGACTATCACATGAAGGGTATCATCACTATATTGGATCACAGTTTTGGTCTTTATTTATCAGAGAATAGTCAGATGCACCAGAAGGGTGCACCTAACTAGTACAATAAGGCTTAGAATAGCAACAGTGAGCAGCAACTACTTACATCAGCACCGTGGCAGGTCATTTCTTACTTGGAAGTGTTAACAAGAAGTCAGTAATGCTACAGTAAATAATGCTGCGCAGTAACATTAACCAAATCAATGGCAATGCAACACACCTGACAGCAGCAAACCTTTAAATACAGGGGGTAGGAGTAGAAAGGGGGCAGGGGAAGAAGTCCTGTCTTATTGTGGTGATTTTATTGCAGGCATTATGAAGACAACATTTTACTTGCTGTAAATTTTTCCAATAGAATTGTGACAAGAGACAAATACTCCTTGAGATATGCTGTCTGTCACTGCATGCCTTTAAACAGCAAGGACAATTTCTCTTCCTCTGAAAGTATTGTTTACCTACGATGTAATGAAATGGCTTATAGACAAAGAACAGTAACCTGGGCAGGTCACAAATGGTAGCAGTAAGGACTATTTGCTTGCAGGAGAGTCCATTTAGCTGCTGACTTACAGCAGCCTGTTGTTTTAAGTATTGGAAGTTATCATTACCTTAAGGGAAATTACACTGGAAGTATAAGTTAAGGGGGAGAAACCTGTTATCTGTGGCAACATGTTTCCTGATATGCTAAAACTTCTAACTAAATTTCTTGCCCCATGTAAATTAAACAACTTAAAGTCATACTGTAGAAAGACATGAAGGCTTTATTATTATTTTTTTAAAGTTAGCTGGGTGGACACACTTGGTGGTCTAAAATGCATGTTTACTGAGACACTGGAAGCTATCAGTTTTGAGGTAGCAGTTATCACACTGCCTAGATGCCTCAAAGAGAGCTGAATAGTTGACTTTTCAAGAAGATTCCTACATGTTAATTATTTTTAGTCCAAGCTGTGTACCACTAATATCATATAAACTAGTAGCTTTGAGCCATAAAAACTACGTACTTACATTTACTATACAAGATGAACAACATGTTAGGTGAAATAAGCTGTCACTTTTAACTCTGATCTTGGATAGCTCAAATCTGTTTAAATATTCAGTGCTCCCTGGAGCCATTCCTCCCACTTCCTCTGAAACAGCAAAAGCAAATCCTCTTGGTTCATTTGTCAGATTAAAAAAAAAAAAAAAAAAAAAAGTAGTTTAAAAACCAACTTCTCAGAGGCTAAATTATCACATGCTGTTGCATTAATTAAGGGACACACTTCAAATGCTTCTCCAGTTCTGGGTGACTTGGAAGTACAAAAGGCCCTTTAGGCAGCTTTTCCAACAGTTATCTCACTTTCTCACCATGCTAGTCAGTATCTCTTCTATCACACAAATGCTCCCTTTCCTCTCTGTAGTGGATTTAAAACTTATCTCGGTTGAACAATGGTACAAAATCACTTAAACAGCCGAGCATCTTTTCCCACTCCCCTCCCCCAGCCACAAGAAGAACATTTATTGCTATGGACTTAGAGGGAATGGGTAGAGATTTAGCTGATCATCATTTACCAACCTAGAAAATGAGCATAAACTTTGGGATCTGAAGCAAATAGAAAAAAGGCAAGTGCTTAATGTAGCTGACACTGTGGACTGTTTTTAGAGCTGGAGAGAGAAAAGGCAGTGCAAGATCAGTATGCAGTGCTAACAACAAAGATGGAAAGGAGAACACTTTGCTTTAAACTTCCAGTTATCAGGATTCCAGTCAGAATCTCAAAGATGTGCCTGTTTTCTATAACATTTGTATAACATGAAAAAAAATTATCAGGTTTCCTCCGTACTTACCTTCAAAAGTAATCAACCAGCCTGCTTTCTCACTATTTCAAGAATTTAAAAAGAAACTATGGATTTTGAGCTATTTTTTAAGAATAGCATTTCTTTTTCACAGTAATTTCTCTTCATAACATTAAATAACTGCATCTTCAGTAGCTAAGAGGACTCTCATTTGTGAGTGTCTTCACTAGACTTCCACCTGTTTTTAAGCTGCTTTTTCCCTTAGGTCTAAACACAGAGAATTCCTTTGTGCATCTTGGGGAAACATTAGTTTGAAGCTTAGACATTGTACAATATACCTTTAAAGAAAAAAATAAAATCCTCTCAGTTTCTGGAGAGGGCTGTTTTATAAAACAAAATACAGAGCTGTAAGACTTGAATGTGTTTTTCCTTAGTTATTTTAATAGAAAAAAGTTTCAAAACACATTTGATCTAAGATAAAACAAACCTTTGCATACCACAGGTGTTTTAGGACTGACGTGAAAAAGCAACCTACTGCTATTTGCACTTTCATATAAAGGCATACAGAAGATATATCTATCTTCTTTGCTTTCTTATCAGGAAAAAAAATATGGTATCATTCCTCAGATCCCATTGCAAAGGGAATCCTAGCCTTTTTGGTGACCATCAAGGTGTTTGGCATCTCCTTGAATGAGAATGTCTATGTCTTTTTCCAGTATTTACGTTGCCATTATATCAGCTATGGAAAAGCAATAGTCAGAGACTTAATTCCATCAAACTGGAAGTAAACACCTATTTCTGAAATTCCCTTCACTACAACCCTAAAGCACAAAGTATTAATGACTACATTTAGCAGTAAAGCACAGCTCTGATTTAAAACACTTTTACTCTAAGAGGTTAACCAAATCTAGGATTAGCAAGCAAAGCTAAAAGTCTAGCTGCTTGTATGTGGAAGGATAACATCAAAGTCACCTAGAGCCTAGCTTCCACCATAGCTACGTACTTCTCATACTTGGGTCTTTCTCCATTTACACTATAAGCCAAAGCTGCAAGCAGGTAGCAGGCACAAGCTTATCTGCCTCCTAAGGCAGAGTCTTATTAGCACACCAGGACTACTTAACCCTCCATTTCTCTGCACAGGGAGATACTTTCAACTGCAGTTACATTCAGGGTAGGCAAACGAGGTGAACCTGCCAAAGCCATCAGTGTGAATCAATTAACATCTGCCTCTAGATTTGCAACACCTGCTAACAGGCTGGATTAGTGGAGGAAGCCAGC
The DNA here is from genome assembly GCF_015220075.1 of Falco rusticolus. Classification (NCBI taxonomy): domain Eukaryota; kingdom Metazoa; phylum Chordata; class Aves; order Falconiformes; family Falconidae; genus Falco; species Falco rusticolus. Next base: position 105,681,549 of record NC_051188.1, on the reverse strand, counting down.
TATGCTCTCCCAGGGTACTCAGAAGTGTCAGAGTACATTAGAGTTTTAAAGCTACTTACAGCAGTAGGTATGGGTGGGGAATTGGGTTGTGTAGCCTCTCCTGGTAAGTGTGTGGGAATGTGCAGTATTTTTTTGTAATAAAATATCATACTGGAAGAGAAAGGAGCTAATTAATGTGTTTATCTTTTCACCCAACAGCAGGGAAAGTGGCACTATTGCTCTTATCTGTTTATAAGCTTTTGGCTGCTCTGCAAGCCGAATTATCTTCTGAGGCTTTATGAAGCCAGCGGGCTTCTTCTGGTTTTGCAGATGTATACATGTTAGCACAGGTACTAGAAGTATAGGACTAAAAGTCTGGTTGTTGATCAACCTGCTAGTCAATATCATAAAGCAGATTATTTTGCCAGACTTGTTATCATTTGGAGCAGGATGGAATAGGCATGTACACACTGGAAAAGGCATATCAGACAAGCTGTAAATTATCATGGAGATAAGTAATCTACAAGCTGACCCTGTGCAAGTGGAGGACACATTATTTCTTTCTATGCTTGTTGCATTTCCTTTCTGATAAATGCAGCCCCAGGGCATTTGACAGCTACATTAAAAAATATTATTCTACATAATTTCATTCCTTACTAATTAATAGTTAAAAATAATTGTGCTTTTAGTCTTCTCTTATTCAGAGTTTGTCTTTTATCTTCAAGTTTCCTTTTCTTTCTTTCCCTCTTTTATGTCCAAGTTTCATGAGGCCAGTGTGCTGATGTAAGACTACTGATTGGTCTAGCGTAATTCTGTCAAGCTCTTCTATCTATCACTGAAGTCTGAACACCTGCTGCTCTGGGGAAATTTTGTAGTTACCAAAATTCAGACAAACACCAAAATCACATCTGATATATCACTTGTAAATTCTGGGGCTTGACTTCAGGCAATACTTTTGGTAAGGTTGCTACCGATACGTAGTGAAAGTGAAAATGGCTTAAAATTGCTGGGTATATTATCCAAGGTCAGGTGCTTATTCTGAAATAATTAATTGGAAATATAAAAGTTTTTTTTCTGATTTTTTGTGTTTTTTCTTTGACAATATCATCAGGAGTCATAAATCCTTCTGCACTGATGCCCTTCAGACAGGTATATTCCCTCAGACAAATAGTAAACATCTTTTTGGCATTTTACATGTATATGTATTTATTAGTGTGTGTGTGCAACATGACAGCTATGAGAACAAATAAAAATAATTCTGTTTAGAGGTTCATTTCTAGTCTCATGCTCAGTTGATCTGCTTCTGAATTATACAGTCATGCCTACAGTTTTCCTATTACTGAATTATATCTCTTCAAAGAAGACACATAGAATTCAGAGGGAGAAAAATGGCTTAAAGTCATTAAATCAGTCATAGAATGTATTTCTGTAACATCAAATGTATGTATTTATTAGGAAGGAGAAAAATAAAAACCAAAGTTAGTTGTGCTTCTCTGTCAGGGTGTTGCTTTTTTAAAAGTTTGTATGGGATATCACATCCTCAAAGGAACGAGTTGCATCAGTGGCTGTAAGTCAGGTTTTCCAACTATAAGGTGAAAATACCAGCTCTCACCTTTACTGACTCTCCATATCAATAGGAAAGCCTCGATGCATTTTCCTCAGCTGTGGGAGTTATAATTTTGCTTCCATGTGTACAGTTGACACGTTGCCTTTTAATGCAAATCATGAAGTGTCCTATCAACTACACAGAAAATAAATGGGGTACTTGTACCTGTGTCTGTGAGAGTGAAGAGAATACCCTGCTTCTACACACATTTGATTTTCTCCAGTAGTTGTTTTTAGGGTTTGTCTGTCGTCTACTACAGCCAGCAACCTGCGCTGTGTAAAGGGATGCAACAGTATGCATACTTTCCCTTCTGAGACACAGTTTTAAACTATCTTTTAATGTTTGTGGCTTTCTGTAATCCTAAAGGAAATGAATGAGATGAATACATAATGTGGTTGCATTTCACCCAACAAATCTAGGTGTTTTATTCAAAATAAATGAACCATTTTAATTATTCTGGGAGTCAAACCTGTCAGCAATGAATCATTTATATGAATCCCAAACAAACTGATGTACTATGCTGAAATTAACTTTAGGAAATACATACATTAAACACCTTGCTTAAAGAAGATAAGACTATCCAGATTTTGAAAAATATATTTGACATTTAAAAGTACACTTTATTTTAATTACTGTTGAAACCATGCATTCCAAATTCTTTATATTAATTTTTATTTAAGACATAAATCCAGCTATAAGTCTACACCTACAGGCACACAAAATTGAGATGTAAGCTTTTGCCAAGGTTTTGTTTCTATATGCATTTTGAAATTATCCATACGGAAAACATAACATGGTTGCAACAATAGTTGCTAGATATATGTGTACAAGGAAACAAAGGTTGGGAGAAAAGAATGCGGACAATAATAAACAAAACTTGAAAATATGATACTACAATGATTTTTTAGGTGAAAGCTTGCCAGATTCTCTCAAATTCTTGCTACCATCTTTTAATTAATTACCTTCTTCCATTCAAGTCTTCACCAAACCCTCTATTATTTTATAGAAGTGTTGGCTACCTTCAAGATTGTCTTCAAGTGTTCTAGATAATGTTGGTCATGAAATTGAAAGGGTTATATGTGCCTTGGACTGTCTACCCTTGGTCAGCTACTGACACACCTCTTTTCCTTCACGTTAGCACTACTATTATGCCATCAGAGTGCGAATATAACTTCTGAGTAAATCCCACTAGGAGTCATTCTGTGTTTTGCATGCTAGAGAAAAGGTTTGGCAGCCATGAAGGGTCTCATCCAAAGCTTATTGAAGTCTAAGAGATCTTTGCACTAGCTAATAGGCATTGTATGTAGGGTGGTTGAAACACAAAAGTCTTTCAGATCAGCCATATTTGCTACTTTTTAAGAAAAGAAAAGAGTGATCCGAGACCTACACTGCTTAATGTCACTAACATTTCGTTATATCTCTTTGTTCCCTAAAGGCAGTTTCTCTTTTCAAACCAATTCTGGTATTTTTTAATTTTTTAAAGTGTGTTCTAAACTCTTAGATTTGGCATTTCATCTCTGAATTCTTTCCAGACCTTTTTAAACATACAGTTGTTTCCATTCTGTGCCATTTTTGATGTTTCAGTGACACATGAAAATTATAATTTTAAATTTCAAAAATGAAATTCTAAAGACCTGTTTATGTTCAGGAATTTTGTTTTTATGTCAGGTGTTTGTCAAAGGCTGTAGGCTGTATATTCCTTCTAGGCTTTCATTCCTGTGACTTAGAATGTGTTATTAAAAAAGAGACTTAGATAAATAATGTCTGCCTTTATCTCATCTTAAAGTCAGGAATGCCCTAACAGAACAAGGATTCTGGATCTCATGTCAGCCACATCTGGGACATGTTCGAGCTACTGTCTTTCTTATTCAGTCTACACACCTGTTTTCATCCTCTGAAAAGTAGGTTTGGGGAACAAACATCAGAACTGAGTATTACCCAGATCTTGTCCCTTATAAGAACATGGAAGCATATCTCTGGATCCAAGGATTTGACATAATTAAGGGACGTGGTAGCCGAAATATGGGTTTTATTAATTTTTAAAAATTCATATTTCAGTGCTGATTGGAAGTGCTAGCGATTGCAGAGCTTCTTGTATGAGCATTAAGGACCAAGTCCTATAACACTCCTGCTCTTTCCCCACACAACAGAAAGTTTTCACTGCAGTGGAACAGACAGCATCCCCCCTGTGCAGAGAAAGGCAGTTAGGCTGCAAGGCTGCTTTAGGGTTGTCTTCCTTCACATCAAATCAGCTGAGGTCAAGAAGGGAGGAAAAGAGCTTCTTGTTTTCGTGCCATGTAGAAACAACTTCATTGCATCTAAGTTTTGCTTGTTACTAGTGGGTTTGCTGCCCTCCTCCTTGCAGGCATTGAAGTCTCCTACACAGCCCTTGATAGCTCAAAGAATCCACTCTTTGGCTGCAAATGCTTAAAGTCTTAGATATCAAGCCAGCCAAGAAAACTAATGCCTAACTGAATCAATTGCTCAGCTGCAAAATGAAAAGCATACTGCATTAGAATGAAAAATAAGAGTAGAGGTGACTTTAGAGCCATGATTCCCACCTCCAACCTCCTCCTGGCTTTTGTCAGTGGAAATGCTATAATTTCCCTGTATGTTCTCCAATGACAAACATGATTTATGGTCATTTTTTTAAAAGTGTATTTATAGTTGTGCTCATGAAAGGTGCCACACTGACAGCTCGCTAGGCTCCACTATTCTATTAAAATACAGTTAGAGCAGAGGCAATGGTGAAAGCCCTTTTTTACCTGCCTCCTCACTCCCTGCTCCAATACCTGTTCAGTGCTGCACAATACCCCCTCATTCCAGGCTAAATAAATACTTAATAAAATCAGAGGGTTTCCAGGAAGAGACTATCATAATCCTGATGTCATTGCAAGTTTTCTCTGCAAGTGTGCTCATGCTTTATTATATGATCATATCATCAACAGGGCAGAGGCAGTGGTCTCTTATGGAAGAAACCTTCAAGATTATCTGTAGTGCAGGGAGAAACAGTTAAATTCTGCAGCATTTACTGCTGTTACCGGAATAGCAATGTGTTCCATTGAATAGCAAAAACTGTTCCTAATATTCCTAATAGCCACTCAGTTAAAATATTCATGATTAAAAATAGGAATCTGAATGCATATATTGACTACAAAAGTGTGTCAAAGCCTGTAGAGGTACACATTTGGACCTCTTTCTTAAGACAAAATGGAAATTCTTTCCCTCATTTTGTTATTCAGAGATTAAATATTCTCATGTTACAAAGTAACTTGGAAGAAACAAAGCAAATGACTGTAAGATACCTGATTAGAACAAGTATGTGTCCTTAAATAAGTGCTTTCCAGTCTTTTTCTTGTAGTTGTGTGATTGCACAGCTCTATAATATCTGTGTTTGCATACTTGGGAGTGTTGATATCAAAGCAGCAAAACACATTCAGAGAAATTCCTTCCATAATTTTGAAGCCATAGGCACCAAAATATTTCTGTGTTCCAACCATGGGAAATTCTAGTATTTTCTTTTCTTTAAGCTAACTTTGAAATGGTAGGAATAAACCAGATGGTATGATTCGGTATTGCTATCCCACTAGCAAAAAACCCCCAAACTTTTGAAAATATGTAACACTAAAATCAGATGAGTTTAGAGAAAAGAGGAAGAAATTTCACAGTTTTAGAGCCTATTTCAATGGGTTTCAAGCTAAAATCCTACAAGTTTCATATTTGCACCTCCCTCTCAAAGTAAGGACAATAGGACATTATTTGTGGTTACTTGACTTCAGTCATGTGAAATGCATAAGAGGCACAGTTTTGAGAAAAATGAATTCATGTCAGGAATTTTGTAACTAATGAACATTGATATGACTCATGAATGCCAATTTGACTGCATGTATGAAAAAATAGAAATTTCCTATATTGTCAGTTAGAAAGTGTTCTTCTCATTCAGTTTTCTGCAACCAGACCCTTTACCCAGTTTTCTTTTCTCCAAAATAAAGAACGAAACATCATGATAGAATTTATAAGATACAGGGGGGGAAAAAAAAGTACAAATTGATATCTAGAAGATCCTTTAAAAAAATCAAACTACAGAGTTTATAATAACTAAGATACCATTTTTTTTTCTATGCTGTGTAAGAACAGACATTTAACAGTATTCTATTAATAATGGTATTCTGTGAATAACAGACTACCCCCCAAAACCCTGCATTCATAAAGATGCAGAGCCATCATTTCTGATACCCACAGTGCAAGTTGTTGCAAAACTCTTAAGGAGCTTTCCCTCCAGCAAAGCATGCAGTGAAATACAGAGACTTTTTTACCTTCTGCTTCTGTAAGAGCAGAAGGGATAGTTAAGATGTGCCTGAAGGAACTTGGCTTACGTTAAACAACATATGGGTATGATAGGTGTTAAATGCAACTGTTTCAAAAGTTTTTGTATAATAGAATATGCTGAAAACATTTATGAAATATTCTATATTAAAAGTGGCATACTTAATGGAAGTGCTAGAGTGGCTTAAAGTCGCAAGTAATTTAATAGAGAAAGAGCAATTTTATAAATTTTAATTACAGTAGATGTATAAAAGACTAAGATATTTATGTGTCTAGCTGACTTTTAAAATTAATGAGAGTTAACAAGAAGGATAACTTTGCAACATTTGCAAGGAATGAAAAAAAGTGGGTCAAGTTACCACTGTTCCTTCATTAAAGGGGCTGCCATTTTGCTTTTAAGGAATAAATTGTAAGCAACACATTAAGATAATAATGTAGCAATTATTTGGCAAGTAATTCTAATGAATATATTTGCTACTTTCTTGAAAAGAAGCTTAAAAGGTCAACAAAGCCAGAATAAGTGTAGTGATACAAAGATGCTATATGTATCACTGAAGTTCCCATGCAGAGAAGGAGACACTTCACTGAAACATGCTCTATTGAACACTAATTCTGGTCTTACTTATATTGTTAAGTATTAATTCAGCGGAATTCAGCTCAGCGACACTTAAATAATGAAGGTTAAGAAGTCAGAACCATTTCTGCTTTTGGTATTAGCATATGATCTGAACTTGAAGAGAACAAGGCCCGTCTAATTAGCTATAAGCAAAAATAAGATTTGCAGGAAGATTAGTGGCAGGGATCCCAATATATCAGAAATGTATAGGTTGGCATATAAAGACTGATATTGTTTGCATAGTACTAGCCACTCTCAGCCATACACATGCTCCCTCAGGGGATGTCACTGTGGATGTCAGTTGAATGGAAAGCTATAGAAAGTCTTGAGGTCCATCAGGCTTTTGATTGTCATGCAAAAGACCATGCAAAAGCAGAAAAGAGTTAGCATACATGCAGCTGCCAGACCCAGTTATTCTTAAAACTATGAGTTACAGCTGGCTCCCAGTTACAGTGTATCCTATGAAGGATAAAAGGCTCATGGTGTATTAGACACAGGAAAGAATCAGATGGAATTGTCTGCGTCTCTCTAGATTTAAGCAGAAAAATTCAGCATGAAATGTGACATGCTGTAGCTTACAGAAGGAATAATGTGTGACCTACATTTTAGTGGTTTTGGTCATTACAGTTAATCCTTTGGCCCATCTGCCATATGTTATAAAAATATGGAGAACAAAGTTGCCCAACCAAACAAATTTATTATTGTACTATTGTTTTGTCCTTATAATACCACCTGAAACTAAAAGTCTCACATGAAGCCATAAGCACAAAAGTAACATTTGCAAAAATTGCTGAAAGAAGCATGCAGTTTGATAGCTATCAAGCCTTCACTAAAGCAATCTTTTCTGATTATGGATCCAGGTAGCAATCCTATTGATTGAGTCACAAATAATTCCTGCTTTTTGTAGGATTTATTATATTGTCAACATAAAAAAAAAAGTACATCTTGCTTATACAGCACCTCATGATACTAAAAGTTTCAAAGATATTTAGCCTATGTTTTGTCACAGCTTAGTTATCAAATATTCAACAGAATTTATTATTTCCTAGGTACCATAGAAAATATTGAGGTAACATTTCAGTATCTGAAACAAAGTAATTTATTAAATTTAATCTATATGGCAATAACATCATTAGGATGTTCAAAAACTTTTTTTTTTTGAGCTTAAGAGAGAAGACTTCTGCTGCAAACTCAGGGCCTGACTCACATCATGTAATTAGTAACTGTGATTTTCAGCCATCAGTATGTACTACGCTGTCACATGGTCAAAAGACCATTCAAACACTGCAGCTATCCAATCAATGACACTGCTGATGAATATTGCAGTCAAATTCTGCCCCTTATTTAAGCTTTCCAGAAGATTTTTATGTAATGAAACTATCTGAATAACCAAACTAATTTCTCCAGACTCTCATGATTGCCTTTTATACACCTTCATTATGTCTTTTATCATGATGCACCTGTGTTCAAACTTATAATTAACATCAAAATTAAAAGGATCACAAATGCAGGCAAAGTAAAAGAATGTTAAAAATATAACCTTGAAAAATAAGATGCAGGGAGGCCACGGCCAATGAAAATAAAGATAGTGTCAAGTAACTGTATTGATCTTTTATTCAAAAAGGGAACATAACTGGTCTACAATCAAGTAGCTCAGCCATCTGTATGAAACTGAATTTACATTTAATCAGTTCTAACTTCAAGGTTCTAATGCCACTATTAGTAGTATAATCAAGCAGCATATTTGCTTAAAATAAATTCTGGAAGAAGGAGGCCCAAAAGGCAAGCAGCCATGAGTGGATGATAAACTGTCCACAATATGAAAGAATTTGAGAATGACTTCCATGCATGATATCTTAGAAAGGTTTAGCAACAACAAAACATTAGTTTGTTAAGGCTTTTTGTGTGATTGTTCCTTGTATTGGAGGCTGTACTAATCCCTGGCATACTTTACAAGTGACTGGTCAGAATTCTCAGAGATTCAAAGATAAAAAAGACAAGAAAGCAATACCAAGATCATCCTAGTCCAACCTTCTGTGTGACAGAGAAGGTATAACTGCTCTGCATGTGTATGTTGCAAATCATATTTATTTGTTACAAATTATAGCCCTAAATGTAAAGACAATATGACTGGAGGCCATGGATGCTAGTGCAATAAAAGACATTTGGGAAGGTGGTGCCAAGATAGCAAAGGTTCTCTTAGTCTTTGCTGCAGTGGGAGACAAAAGTGCCATGTTGTTTCAACTCATAAAAACTCTTAGCAAGTAAGATACAGCTTCCACACGAGAATGTGACCTCTACTCTAGTATATGAATTCTTATTTTTAGGTTGTTCAGAAATGTCTTTTGGTCACTGTAGAAGACTGATAAGCTATCAGAAACTGGAATTGATTTTATTTCTTTTGACTATACCTAATACCTCATTCTATAACCCCAAGAGAGACTTGAGGATCCCATGGAAGAATTACTAATTCTTCCTAGTTCTTGCTGAGAGCACCTAAGATGTTGCAGTCCTGTGCTAAACATTGCTTCTGTTAAGGGAATAGCTCTTTGTCCCATATTAACAAGCACTTTGGTTTTTATTAATTGCTTTTCACTCTTATCTATCCATTTTCCATTGTTTGAACATTTACATATTACTGTTAAACCTTTTTGCCCCAACTTATGTATTTAAGATGTAAAGATAATAGTCTTTTTTTCTCTTTTCAAGTCAAGAGCACTTGATGTGCCTGATTTGATTTGTATGGTTTTATCAGTTAGAGTAATCACTATAAGTAGTCTCTTATCTATTAGCCAATATGTTATTTTTTTGTTGTGCAGCTCAAACTCTCTGTGTTAGGACTGCAGGCTTGGGAAGGCATTTGTGCTTTTTGTCAAAGACAGTTATGCTCATTGATTATTTTATGCTGTTATTTACACTACAGAAAAGGTTGTATTATTTTCTATTTCAGGGAAAAGTCTTATCTACATGAAGACTTGGACCAGTCTAAGGGTGGCACTTTCAGAAATGCTTTGGCATTGCTAAGAGTTGGCAAATAATTTTTTTACTTTATTTTGGTCATGCTAGAAACTAGGGCTCATTTTGTCAGAAAATCAATCTTGTTGATAGTTTCTGCCAATCATATATACTCCTTTTGGTTCATTTATTAGTAAAAATTAGATTAATGAACCCATATAGTTATTAATGCATAGCAGCTATTCCTGAATAACATCTTATGCTGACACTTGTACTGAAATGTCCCATGCATGCATGTCATGTAATTCAGCCGTATTAAATTGAGCTGTAGAATGATGTTCCCATTCTAACAAGAGTAATTCATTAAGAATTACTAACCTTGTTTTACTTACACATAGAAAAAAAAATATTTTAGATTACAATAAATTCCTTAAGGAAACCTGGTGAAATGTATTACATGGAAACTTTTTGGTTCTCTGGCTGGAAAAGCATATTTCTTTAAATGAGGTCAACAGTATGAATATGCATGGAAATAATGTGTAATTTATATCTACAAATAACTTCGCATTGTAGTTTCTTATGTCAAAAACTAATTCATAACAATGTTTATAAAAATGCATACAGCATGAGTGTTGCTCACAGTATAATGCAAAAGTCCAACTGGGAAATTTACACTTAGAGATAAGTTAGCAAAACTATTAAATCAAAGGATAGTTGCTGACATTCAGACAAAAGTGAATGATCAAAAGGTCTTTTATTTAGGATAATATGAACATGAACTTTATATTATATATGGATAAGTGTATAGAAAGTGTTCTGAGTTTGACTGATACCTCACAGCCACTGAGAGTACTATACGGTTCCTACTTTTTTTCCTAAATAGGAAGAATTATCAATACTACATTTAAAATCTGTAATAATCTGCAGCACTTCTTTCATTTGGGAAAAAGAATAGCCAATTATTTAAAACAGAAACAAAATCACTGAATTGTCTTCCTCAATAAGAATACAAGATGTTTTATAGTCCTCAGTGGTAAAATCTTCTCTATTAATCATAATCCTTATGGTTATTTAATGTTTCTAAAGTAAAAAAAAAAAAATATAGTGAAGGTGTTGCCAAATTAGTTATCATCACAGCGAAGGGTCTGTGGTACAATGGCAATGACTTATTTTGCAAGGAGAGTAAAGAACTGAAATAAGAGGAAATATTTAAGGACTGTAATGCAAATTTAAATTACTACTCTGATAAGACATTCTAAGGGTGCAGTATATTTTGGGATTCAGATTTTTATACTTTGAATGAGAAATCAAATGTTGATGAACTTGGAAAAGAGAAGGGCTTGTATATAAACCACATAATACATGGACTTAATAAAGACTGATTACAGAGCTAATAAACAGGTTTTTTTGTTTGGTTTTTTTTTCTTTCTTTAATAAATTCTGCAGCGCTGCAAAGATAAAACAAATAAGGACATAAGCAATGTCCTAGGCCAGACCAATTGCCCATCATCATACACACGCTCTTTCTGATGGTGGCAGGAGAAGAGGTTAATTTAGGAGATCACAGGAACCTGGCCAACATGGAGTTAGGGTTGTAAGCTGGTGTATCACTACCAAGACTTAGTTTCCATGCATTAGTGTGAAGCTGCTGCCTATGAATGTTCCTAAGCCCTTTCTGACCGTGCTGTTACAGCTCCTTTCACAGCCTCCTGCATCAGCAAGTCCCAAGAGCTTCCAATCTGCTGTGTAAGGTACTTTCTTTTATGAAAGGCAACTGCTTTAATATATATAGGTGGAGTATCCCTACAACACAGGATGCTACTGTATCAGTAAAGACCTTTTCTTTAGAGACCTTAATGTTTGCTGGAGGAAAAAAAAAAAAAAAAAAAAAAAAAAAAGCTGGGAAATTTCCAAGAAGCATCAGACAAATATAAGCTTAAACGCATGCCACTGGTCTACAGCTTCTGTTTTCACAGGACACATTTTTTTACTCTTTTATGCTTTTTATACTCTGCAATAGGGGGGGCATTACTGATAATAATAAAGCCTTAGCAAAAACCAGCAAATCTAAGTGGTGATCATGAACAGTGGAGGAAATGCCTGTGCAAATTCTCACCTCAGCTGATACATCTCTCTGTTTGTGGGGAGCCATACAGAAGTTACCTTGTGCCCTAGGGCAAAATAGCTGCATCAGCACAGTGATATGCACATACTGAATAGGTTTACCTCTCAACAGGACTTATTTCAAGCACAGCACTACTAAACACAGTTATTCTGCTTTTTGTTCCAAAGCTAGCCTGGCTGCTGCTGCTAGAGCTCAGCCAGCCTCTTGCCAATTCATGTACAGCTCTACCGGTTTTGGAGGAGCCAAGATTTCACCCAGATTGACAATGAAGTATTTGCATTTGATCATTGCATTGCACTAATTGTTGCACTCAGTGCTTACATTAGTACTCTTACTATCAGCAAATAAGTACATACAGGCAATTTGAAGCAAGTTTGTATGGAGCACCAAATACTGAAGTATTCATAACAAGAAATTATTATGCAACTGTCACAAGTCATCTGAGTGATAACACTCATAACTGCTTACATGTATAAAATACTTACATGATTAAAATAATCTAATTGCTATAGATCTGATAATGTAAAAGTATGAATATTGCTCTGAAATACTTTATTATAATACAGATAGTATTTACAAATTTGCTGACATGGAAATTACCAAATCTACTTGTATTTCTTCCAGCTATTTCACAGAGCTCTTTCTTCCTCACTCTCTTTTACTGCCTCATCTTTTCTCAGGAAATTTGCTAGTTTTCCCTCTTTTTCCATTTCTGTTTCCTTATCTGTTTTGTTGGGGTTTTTTGTTGTTTTTTGGTGTTTGGTTTTTTTCCCAAGCATATTTTTTATCCAAGGCCATTTTCTTTTATTGCTCTCTGCCATTCCCAGCCCATTCACTATTGATCAGACAGGTAATAAACAATCACAGAGATGGTTTGGAAGGGTAAAGAAACAGCAGAGGACAGGGCATGTGGTGAAGCAGGCAGATAGAAAGAGGGACAGCAAAGGGAAGTAAGTTTAAGTTTCTGGGAGTGCTCAGAGGGATCGTGACCTAGACTTTTAATGGGAAATTTCTGCCTCCTCCTCAGACACATGCTATTCTGAAACCTGTCCATCCCTCTCTTTCATTTAAACCAGAAAATTCCTCATTTAGGGTAACTGCTGATCAGAATTTGTTTGAAGCTCTCAGTGGAAGTGTCAAGTTTTGTTGATCTTTCCGCAATGAAAGCTGTTAGTCAAAGGTTCCTCAGCAGTTTGACTGGAAATGTACAATTTGTTGCTCTTCATGTTTGATAAAGAATGTAGCAAATTATTTAGGAGAAGGGATGGAGGACAAAAAGGTTAATGACAGTCTTGCTTTTGAAGATGAACTATGAATTAATGGAATCAGTTCAGATCCTGTTGGTCACGGTCCAATGGTAATTCATTTATAAAGACAGTTATCTCATCATCAGCTTTAAACATGAGAAGATCAGGAGATGGCTTCTTTAAATTAAAACTTGGGAGTATTGCATTAAGATTAAATTATTGTTTAAAAGGCATCATAAACTTAAAAGTATGACAGGAGACACTGTAATTTACGCAAATGCAGACTGTTGCAAGCAAAGACTATAGCATGCTTTCTGATGCTTTCATTTTTTGCCTTTTGCATTAGTCAAGAAGCCATTTTAGATCATATTGTTCAAGAAGCCTAAGCACAGAGGGGGAGAAGGACAACTTATCAGCAACTTAACAGCAATAGATAGAAAACCCCCAAAAACCCTAAATAGCAGATTTGTGCTATACTTAGTTTTACTGAGTTAACATGTTGTCAAAGGATGCCTGTACCCAGACTACTCCTTGCAGTATGTTTCCCATCCATATCTTTATTTTATTGCATTATGGTAAAATAAAAAGGAAGAGAGATAAAATGTGGAGTGGGGGGTGGAGGGAGAAAAAAGGACAGAATCCATAAAAGAGGCTGTGTATAAAAGGCAAATTTCTGAAACTCATGGTGAAGTCTCATGCACACAGTAAAGGAAAAAATATATCGTGAAAAAAAATCAGCTCACAGGTTCCGTAACATTTTAATCTTGTTCTCTGTGTTTTATTTGTCTTGTTGACTACAAGAAGTACTTTTCATTCCAAATAACTCACTCCCACTGCAGGGTTTCTTCTGACGAGAAATCCCCCAGTGCTACATGTCATGGCCCTGCCCTCGCTCCTAGCAATATTTTTTTGTGGCAGGGTAGCCCTTGGGAAGAAGGACATAGGCTGTTTCCAGTGTGGCTCCTGATGAGAGGTTATTTCCAGCACTGATCACTCCTCATGGCGAGGGGGAAACCATCTGTGGACAGGAGAATGATGTGTGATGAGCCAGGCCCCTTGTCCTCAGCTGCAGCTTTTGAGCCTCTACACACACTTCAGCTGGGCCTGTCACACAGCTGACATATTCACTGAGTAAAACATAATTTTGGCAGAAATACTAATATTTTCTGTAATGAAAGTGCACATGCCCATGACAAAACAGGAAATTCAGGTTTTTAAAAATTCTGCATATTAGGCTTTGTGAATGAAGTAACAGTCTTTCACTTGGAGTTCCGTAGTTTGATTTACAGGTCTAATTGCAGTAACACATCAGGTTTGCTGTCATGGGGAATGAGGGAAAGGCTGTCGTGGTGCCATGAAGGCCAGCAGCTCCCTGTGGGCTGGGGCCTCCATGGGGCACCCCGTGGGGGTGGCAGGGCAGGATGTGGCAAGCCAGGGCCTGTCCCTGTGCCGAGCCGGGAGCGGGGCAGCCGGGGGGCACTGGGGCAGCCCCAGCCCATGGTATCAGGAACCAGGCCAGGTGTGGGTCTGCCAGTGGTCCCACCATGCTGGGGCCCATTGTCAGGCAGGGCTGAGCTGCAGGGAGCTGGAGGCTGGCCCTGCTGCGGTGTCCCTGGGGCTGATTGCCCTGGGGGAATGAAATGGGGGCCTGGCTGTGAGCAGCATGGGGGCAGAGGCAGGCAGGGCTGACAGTGCCCTCAGGGCCCTGACAAAGGAGGCAAGAAGGTCCAGAATTGTGAATGGAGGTAGAAAGTAGTAGTCTGGGAAAAGTGCCTTCCTCTTCCACCCTCCAAGTCTTGTTCCATGCATCATTATAAAGGGGCATAAAACTGCTTCTCTTCCCCTGATACTTAGCAGGACCACATTTTTCCTGGTGGTGGCAGTCTGATCTTCATGTCGAAGCTATTGTTTAAGCAGGATGACACAGTTTCCTTAGAGAGGTGTGTAAAGGAGCAGCAGCATTCAGGGGAGCTGTGCCAGCAGCAGCTGAGCGCAGTGGGGCAGGCAGGCAAGGCGGCACTTCTGCAGCAACAGGCTGAGCAGCCCATGAATGTCAACTCAGGCTGCAAATAATGAAGATGTCACCGAAAGAATGTTTTTGCCCAAGAAAAGGTTACAGGAATCTTCTGTAATACAAACTGATAGGTAATTTGCTAATGATATCTTTCAACAACACCAAGAGGCCACAAGTTTTATTTCATTCTTTTCCTGACAACAGTGTCAGTGAGAGAACTGTGGTAACTGCAGGACCATATTCTTCTATATTTTATTTTGGAGTTACGGTAGCATAATTTCTTTTCTTAAATGCCAGTAAACTGGGCTGCCGTGCTCTGACAGTATTCCAGTACAGGATCCATGTAAAATTATCAGCAGCAGGAAACATATTTGGATTGGCAAACGCCCTGAAAACCAGAGAAGTTCAACTTTTTTTTTTTTTTTTTTTTTGTTATTATTACAAAGTTTTGCTAAGCAATTTTCAATAACTCATGCCTGAGATATTTCCTTAAAATATTAGAAGCATCACTGATCTGGTACAATATGTTAAGTATTGCATTAATCTTAAAACTTATGCATTACCTAATACTTAAACACTGTAAATTAAGATTCAATTCAGTTGATATAAAACTATGACTCTTCCAAAAAAATGTGAGTATATCGATATTTATTCTCTTTTGGAGACTAAAACTTTCTTAATTATCTGACATGATTTATACAGAATACTATAATCAACAGAATTGAATTAAACAAGAAACTCATCTATTGACAGAGCTACAAAACCTGCCTAGAGCCTGTGATAAACATTTAGAGTGAAACTCTGATTTGCCTCTTGGGGAAAATGCACAAGCAATAAAACTAGATTCAAATGTAAGTTTTTATAACAACCTAATGCAGCGGCCAACTTTTATATGTGCTAAAAGAAATGCATGAGTTTGATGGCACACTTACAGTTACTAAAATTGCAACAATTTATACTGATCTGGGTAACTATGAACTGCAGTGAAAAATATAAATTAATAAAAACAATGCTGTTTAGACCTTCTTAAAGCAGAACTGTAAACACATGTAAATCGGGGTCATTTAGAGCTTTCCAAGCAGGTTGCTAAGCAGAAAGTGATACATCACTATAGATCCAGGCCATATAAGGGTGATAACCTTGTGTGTAATAAACCTGTAATAAACCCCAGGAGTTCTTCACATACAGCAATAATCTACTTCAGCACAGAAAACAGTGGCAACACTCTGCCTGACTATATGTAGCAGAAACTGCGTTTTACTAGATTTTAAAGGGCCAAGGGAAACCAAAGGGATCATGATTTTTCACTGTAGTGTTAGAAATAGAACTGACCCAATATAAGCAATGACATGAAAGTCATCTGCAAACAAATCAGGAAATGTGTTTCAGCTACTGAAACATAGGTGTTAAAGAACATCTCAGATACTGTGGGAAAGCTGCTTTGGCATTCATCCCACATCTTGTTTTATAAGGATTTCCTTATAAAAGGAAACGCACCTTGTAAAACAAATCCAATGTTGTGTCTCTCTGCTTCTTATGGAAGGAATAGCATCTCAAGGTGCACTAAGCACTTATATTTAAATAAATGAAGGATGCCCCAATTGCCATCTCCTGACTGGATCAATCAAACCCAATAAACATTTATATGTCATGATTTATCTTACCCAAAAGCAAATACCAAAATAGCCCTATACCTTAGAAATGCTTGGTTTTCTGCACAGACTATAAAGATAAGAAAACAAATTCCTTGCAGAGCTAAAGACCTAAATCACATCCCAGGTAATGATACAAATTTCACCCCAAACAGCCAGCGAAGTTTTTTTTTTTTTTTTTTTCTGATTACTGTGATTCCTTCTCTTGTCTACTCAACAGTGGCTTTCCCCAAGACTGAAGATTTACAGGAAAAACTGCAAGATGTTTATTCATACTTTACTTGGCAAACTAAGAGCTGAGCAAACAGATTAAAACACTCCAGGCTTCCTCCCCTTTTACCATCCACCATCCATTTTTAATAAACCAGTAACACTTGTCTAAATAGAGATCGCCTTGAAGAATATGGTAAAGCCTGAGTACATTTGCAACATGCTGAGAGAACCATCCATGTTTGGTCATTCTGACCGAGCTGTGGGTTGGAGTCACGTCCCATAGCAGGAGAGCAGGCTCTCCTGGCAAGGGCTCTCTGACAGGGAGGAAGCCCCAGCACATAACATCTGTGATCAACAGCACTTGTATTCACTGCCAGCTCCTGTCAGAGCCACTGCACAGTGCTCCCGTGCCATCAGACCCCACATATCAGGTGGTTTGAGGCTTGTACCTTGCAGTAAAAATGTATTAAGTTGATTATTGCTTATGAAGGTCTTTGTCTTTAATTAGGAATTGTTTAACTTGGACACTGAGCTCAGGGAGCAACTCAAGGGCAACTTTAATTAGCAGGTGGTGTTTGTCCTGAGCACCCTAAACAAGCAAGATATGAGCAGGACCATCCAGACAATGAATATTGTGTGCAGCTATGGCATGATGGTAACTCCACCATGCTCGGGTATCTAGCCAATGTCCCTGGCATATATGAACATTATGAATCTTGAGATAGTGCACACCTGCACTTAGCATAAACTTGAAAGTTTACATACACAGTATGTAAACTGTTTTTACTTCTCACTGAGTATAAAGGTGGGAAAACTCTGGGACTTGCCAGGAGCCTTACCCATGGGTGCACTCACTGCTAGGAATTTCCCAGTTACTGAGAGACTCCTGACACCAGCTGCAACAGTGCTCCCAGCTGAAGTGTGGGCCTGTATGATGTTAAGGTGGTAATTGGTGATGTATCCTTTTCTTAGTCTCTGTAATGCTTTGCAGTAATGATTTGATGCTTTGCTCCTATTGCTCTTTTATCATATTGTGCATAATAACTAGTACTGTTTCCTTTCATCATGTTACATGCTATTTTCCTTTATTATATTGTAATATAATACACTGCATTTATTCTTATATTTGATTTGGAATTCCTTTCTCTTGGTATCCAGTCAATCATCAAAACATACCTGTATTCAGCCAGAGGGCCCTGAGGTGCAAATCAGATGAGGCATGAGATTTAGCACTAGGCATTTATCTTACAGCTAATGTGGCAATGAAATCATGGAAAACTCCAGCTAATAGCACGTGCACTGAACAGTGCTTTTTGGCGTCAAATTCATAGTAGCAATAATACAAAAAATGGCTTTTTATCATCTTACTGCTTTCAGACCTCAGCCTTTTAAAATACATTTTATATTCCAAAGAATAATTGAGATACTGAAAGAAGAAAGTAATAAAACATACAAGTATCCAGGCTTTCCTTTTTCTTGGGTTTGGTTTTTTTTTGTTTTGTTTTTGTTTTTTTCAATATAAATAGAACATCATTTTTTTTGGATGGACAGTAACACATAATTTTTCTGACAACCACTTTCTAGTTCAAATTTCAATTTTTACGACATATGCTGAGACACCCAGTTCCCTTGCCACCACATCTTAACTATATCCCTAAACAGATTAACATCATGGCAGGATAGCATGTCGAGTAATGATTTTAATAACATTTATTCATAAGACTGTTACTCCTCCGAGCTTCTGCCTTGGGGGTCTGCTAGAACAACATGTAGTTCATTAGCAGACACACCGAGAACTCAATGAGGCAGATACAATGTGTAGATTAAAAAACACAACAACGTTAAGTTTAACTCTTCTGTAACAATTAAAACCCCAATTATAATCTTATTTAATACTAAACTTCAATAACAGTGCATATTGATTCATATTATATGTAATCAGAAACAATGAAATATAAAGAAATTGTGTATCATATGAGGTAATTTTGCAACTGAGACATTTAGCAAAGAAGAAAAAACGACAACCGAAAACAAAGGAAAAAAAAAGAGAAAAATGAGGTGAACTTCCATAGAAAAGTTCTTAAAATGTTTCCTAAGTTTTTGTGTCAATATTAATGTAAAAATATACAGATAAATATCTAGAATAATTATATCATATTTTATAAGAAGTTGTTTTTTTCTTATTTTCTTATATATACAAAAAATGTATTTTCTTAAAAGCTAACATAGGTAGAAAACATACAAAAAAAAGTTGGGGAAAAAAAAGTGGGATTGTGTTCTCTACTTTAGACAGAGAGATATGTATCTATCTGTAAGAATGGCCTTCTTTTGTGTAAGGAAATTAAAATTACAGTTTACAAGCATAACTAACCTGTCCCATACATACCTATATATGGTATGTAAATACATACACCTTATGCATATATTACCATGAATTTTATTTTACTGATTAACGTATTTTACAAAATAAGGAGCAAGGAACTATCTCTAAGAAAAGGCCAAAACTGGATGAACATTTGACTACATCTTCATGAAAAGATTTTCAGAGAGTAAAGCCATGGTTCTATATGAGTACATTTGGTCTGGTCAAGGGATTTTTTTGACTAGGAGGTATGCAAGGGAACCTTTCCCACATTTACAAATATACTGTGCAGTTTTCACCTCTTGGGAAAATTGATCTAATCACTTTTGGGGGAAGTAAATCAGAAACAAATCCAAACCAAATTCTACACTTCTCTGTCAAGACAGTTCCTTCATCCAGCATAAGGCAAATTAATTGCCCAGGTTTTAATGATTGTTTAACCATATTTTCTATTTCACAAGGTTAAGTACCTCTTTCTGTAGCAGGTTAGACAATCATTCATAGAACTTAATTTTTTCTAGCTTTGATAGAAATATCTTTTTCCATGCATGTTTCCTTTTTCTTTGGCTTAGATCAGGTTACACTTGTCAGACCTTCATTTTCAGAAGGTGGAAACAAAGGATTCCTATGTTTCTGTTTATGAGAATAGCCAAGGGATCTGCTTCTGTCATTCCCTAATGAAAAAAGATCTGATCCATCACCTCAGGGAACGGCTCCTGGTAGGTTATTTCTGAACAGGCTAGATGCTGGAAGAGGGTTCAGATTCTCCCACCATGATGACTGAAAAGTCTGTCAGACAATGCTTGGATGTAGGAGATGCAAGCTGATGCCAGCTGGTTGTTGTAGAGCAGGGGTCCTCAAACTATGGACCACGGGCTGGATACAGCCCCCCAGGGTCCTCAATCCAGCCCCCGGTATTTACAGAACCCCCACCCCCCCGCTGGGGGCTGAGGGTGGAAACCAAGCAGCCGTAGATGACTGCCTGCCACTTCATCTGTGCGCCGGCCCCCTGTTTAAAAAGTTTGAGGACCCCTGTTGTAGAGTGTTGTAGTGGCCTAATCTATTTAAATGAAGAGCACTGTTGCTGTACAAGCCATTCTGTGAACAAGGCTGGAGTCAAATACAAAACAGGTTTAGTAATTGTGAACCTCAGCCATATTATAATTATTTAAGTAAAGACAATAACATCTAAAATGAGATTAAACCAAGAGAAACTGGCTCTAACATTGGATAAAGCTTTAGTTTCAAAGTTTTCATGTGCTAAAAGCTAAATTAATCAAATCTACTGTCCTAGTTTCAGCTGGGATAGAGCTACCTTTCTTCCTAGTAGCTGGTCCTGTGCTGTTTTTGAATTTAGTGTGAGAATAATGTTGATAACACACGGATATTTTTAGCGGATAAATAGTGTTTATACTAAGTCAAGGACTTTTCAGCTTCTCAGGCCCTGCCAGTGCAAAGCCTGGATGGCACGGGAGACTGGGAGGGGACGCTGCCAGGACAGCTGACCTGAACTGGCCAAGGGGGTGTTCCATACATGCGATGTCAGGCTGAGTATATGAACTGGTAGGGAAGCTGGCTGGGAGCCACTGCTTGGAAACAGGCTGGGCATCAGTTGGTGAGCAATTGCATCATGCATCACTTGTTCTGTATATTCTGATTCTTTTATTATTATTGTTACTATTTTCTTCCCTTTTTGTCCCATTAAACTGTCTTTATCTCAACCAATGAGTTTTCTCACTTTTAGTCTTTCAGTTGTCTTTCCCATCCCACTGAGGGGGGAGGGAGCAAGTGGCTGTGTGGTGCCTGGTTGCCAGCTGCGGTTAAAACATGACATCTACAAACAACAACATAAATGAAATCACCTAACATTTGGCAAATACAATTTAGGCTTTGAGTTGGCCTAGAAGCAGATTCAAAATACAAACAGAGAACACAGAGAAGCAGAGCCAGTGTGGCATCTGTCAAAGTACCACAATAACTCCTATGGTTAGCATACACCATTACTGTGCTTTAGTGGAAGCTAGCTGGAATACTTTGGACTGCAATTTAGCAGCAGAAATGGGTAACCGAACACATATCAAGATATTTGTGAGATACATTGCTATGAAGCATACATAACATAATATAAATTCACTCAAGGAAAGTGTGCTTCATCTTGCCTTTGGCTAAAAAAAAAAGTACTAGCAACCCTGCTGATGGTATCTCACAAATATCCTTCAGAAAAAAAAAAAAAAAAAGTATATTTACGAATCAACAAAATATAGTAATTTGAAGTAATAATTTAGAAAAATGTCTTATTTGTCCTAAACTCCTCCAGGTGGTATAAGCTAGATGGAAGGCCTCATTTTGTTAAATCAAATATATTTTGCTGATTATGACTACAATGGTACATTTTCCTGTGGATTAATAGCAGCTAAAAAGTAAATGCAAACAAACAAACAAACAAAAGGCAAGCCTTTCCCCCAGTATTTTCCAATTAATACGATACTCAAGTATTTCAAAGCCACTGGCTCACATGAGCACTCCTGTGCATGTGCCATATTTGTTGCTTCATTCAGTTTGTATATACATTGAACAAATACATCTCCCCTGTATTTCTTCATACAGGTGTCATAATATGGAGTGCATAATGGGAGGAGGAAAAAAGTATTAGTATCATGTGTTAGATTAAGAAGTTTAGATGTAGTTGTCAATAACATTGACAGCTGTTCTTCCTGAGTCTAATAAATACATAAATAAATAAAAATTGCCAGTGTTTTCTTCTATTACATAGAGTTCAACAAGAGCAGCGAAGAGCTAAAGTAGCTGGGATCTATCCAAAGCTTGAAGCTTTTCATCTCAGGAAACTTCAGAACTAGAGTAAAGTGTTCTGATAAACCACAAACTTTCCCTTCCCCTTTCTACTAAGCCAGATGATGACTCTAAAAATTACCTCCTACCCATCTGTTCATTCAGCTGGTATGTGGCATCCTTCTCCCTATTTTCTTTCAGTGTTTTTGTATAGAATGCAAATGTTCAGGTCAGGAACCTGCAATATTTAGAATGAAAAAACCACCAGGCTTGACGAAAGTATTGATTGTCAGCAAAGAGGTGTTCTTCATTTAGGTGCTGAAAAATATAAGCAGAGTAAGTTTATATGCCATCCTTGATGAATTACAGAAAACATCAGCAAAGAGCAATTACTGTATGTCTGATCTTTATTTGGCTTCACTTTAGAAATATGATACCTTATGGAAGCTACCTCAGGGAACATATGCCATCAAAGAGCAATGAAGAATGTTAAATATTCTGTGGATAGATTTCACTGCTATAGCAGTTTCCCAAGAGAGCAGATGCAAGTTTTCAGGCATTTCCTGAACATTAAGAACTTGGCAGTATTTTCAAATCCCACCATGAGAATGCTTATCTTACCCATCATTAGCTTAACATCATCTAGACTGCAGTGCCCATCTCCACAGAACAGAGAAGTCTGGCTGTTTCCTTGGACTGAAATAACCATTGTTTTATTGTGCGTCGTACATATTGTGTCGAAAGGCTATTTCTTCAACTAAGCCATTAAAAACATACTCAAACGATTCATAACTGCAGCAAAACAGGCAGAAGAGAATAAGGAAAAAAAGCAGTTTTCTTGAGTCGTGAAGGTGGTTGTTTTGGGAAATGTGTGGCTATATGAGCGGTAATGCACAAGACAAAAACATTTCTTCAAGTCAGTAGACCTGAATTCTGCAATTTGTCTTATACTTTATTTTTTTCCTGCGTAAGTTACATTTTAAATACTGGTGAGCACCCTTCACTTCTGTGATTTGGGTAGATAATAATGAAAGAGGTGAAAGGACCTTCATGTTGGGCTTGTCAGTCTGTGTAATCAAGTCTTGATAATTTTTTTAAAGCTTCAGTTTTTCAGAAAAGATGACCCTATATTTATCTTGCAGTAACAGACATTTGGCCGAAGGCTGCAATGATTTTGAAAAAGTCATCATTCAGTGCTTCCAATGATATCATAAATTGTATTTACAAATTAAAAGGAAAGAAATCCTATATTCTCTGTTGCATTGCTACTTCCTTTTCTTCTTTCAAAGAGCACCACTGGAAAAAAATCCCACTTTTGTTTTCATGAAACAGTTTATCTTTCTAGATCTTCCTTACAATAAATCTGAGATCAACCAAAATCTGAAGGTAACAAAGTGTACAGTTTTGTGAGAGTTGGCGTTGCACTCTGATGTTGGCAAATTACAGCTGACACATCTGGTGCTCCACTTCAAAGGCATGTTTGGTTATGGTCTGTGTGCCCAGTAATTGCATGCTGTGTTGTACATAATAATGTTTTTTAATTGGCCTTGCTCTGCATAACAGATTCAATTATTATATAATTCCTACCTCTGCAAGTTAGTAGATTTCCATTTTCTGATTGATTTAGAAGCAAAACTTCATACAAGCTGCACAGGAAATTTGTGATTTCTTGATTATCAAATTCTTTCTTGTGTATTAGTCAGACATCTAAAATATCTGCTTTCCCTGCAACCTACAGATGAAGAACAAAGAGACCAGGTTACTGAAGTTTGCCATAGAACTTCTCCCAGATGCTTCCTTGTGGTAAGAACTGGAAGTAGATATTGAGTTGGTTACCATTTCTAATGGAGAGGTTGGTTGGTTGGTTGTCTGTTGTCTAAAAGATGTAATTTCTTTTTGTTGTTTGGTTTCTCCCTTGCCCCCCATCTCATTTCAATTAGAAGCTGGACAAATTTAAGTAGGTCAGTAGTATTGTTTCTAAGACTTTTAAAAATATTTATGTATATACAATATATATTAGAGGCATTCAGGAAAGCTTTCTACTTAGTGTACTGCATAACTAAGTCTGTCTCCCTCCAGTATAACATTTCCCTCTTATTTTAAAAATCTCATTCAGGCAAAGAAGCATCTTTTAGTTTTCAAAAGATATAATCTATACCTAATATTTCCTTACAAATGTCAATTGAGCATTCCGATGATAGACTGTACTAACTCTGTGCATCAAAGTGAGAGTATGTTGATCAAGCATCCATTGATTACAGCATTCAAGAGTTATCCAATTTCCTTGGAAAAGCAGCATGTTCATGTAAGAAATTAAGGAGAAAAAGTAGTTCAACCTAATTAGTAAAGAGTGATTGAGTAAAATATCTATAGTTACATATCTTACTTCATTAGGATCTTCTGGATTAACACAACGCATATTTCCTTCAAAGTGTTTGTTAATCTGTCAAGTATTTATTTTTCAGAAAGCAAATAAACATTTTTGTGTGGCCTAGAAAATGGAAGGACAAACCTACCATTCATAAAAGCTGAACGGAATGAGAACTGCAAGAAAGAAAAAATTCTTATTATAGTGTGAAGATATAATTTAAGAATAAATACTTTGACCCTTTTAATGGTATTGGAGATAAATACAGTTGCTGTAGAACAGATCTTGGCAATTGAGATTAATATTTTACTTAGTACAATAGTGTTCCCCTAGACAAGTGAATCAAGATGAAATTAAATAGATACACTTGCCCACTGAAAATAAGTCACTAAAAATCATTGTGGTTAAACATACTAGGTAGGAAGTATTTGAAAAATTGAAATTTACAAGATGACATGAATGTATTGAAATAAACAGAACATATGCCCCATAGAAGTCTTGTTGCTGCCATTTACATTTGAAAATTCAGCATTTTAAGCTGTGCATGTGGGAAATAACAGAAAGGTTAAAAGAACAGTCCTGGATGGAAAAAAGAAAAATAATAATCAAACAAATAATTTAATAACAAATACTATTGCTAAAAGAATCTGTCAAGAAATAAAACGCCATGCCAGACAGTCCAATTGATATATTAAGTACTCAGGGCTTGCGTTAAGAGTGCAGATTCAAGATAAATATCTCAGGAGGAAAAACTTACTTTCACCATGAAAATAAAATATAATCGACTCAGATATTGTGTGTGTGCTTTTAATTTAAAGAAAAAGTTTGACTTAATGGAATTTGGCAAATGGAACTAATTTTAACAAGGTTGAGTTCTTTATGATTAGGTTGTGCTGGTTAATTAGAATATACTGAACTGGGAAATTGACTTGTAGATGAAATGTTCCCCAAAGATCTGATTATACTCAGCAATTTTTAAGAGCAGTGACTGGTGCTTAGCAAGGCTGGTAGCTGGTGGAACTAAAACCTGATTGATCAGAGATCCTTGAAGATGCAGAGATACGTTAGGAATGAAATATAACTAAAGCATTGGAAGACTTCACCATAAAGGTCATAAGTAAAGCTTTAGTTTCAAGAAACAATTCTAGTATCCCTACATCCTTCTACGAGTGTAAAGATGCACGGAGTGCTTTTGTTATTTTCTGTTGATTTGCTTTTCAGGCCAGCATCATATACCACATACTATGATGGTATGCTGCAGCTTCCCACCAGGCAAGTAACTAATAGAAGACAGTATCTCCTCCTCTGGATGTCAAGCATGTCTTCAGAGAGAAGACATTAATGTTTAACTAACAGCATGATTAATACTAGAAAGTTCTTCTGAGCAGGAATTTTGGGTAATTAGCCTGAACATCCATCTTGATCAAGAAAGAAAGCTCTACTGTATTTGAAGGAAAATAAGCTGCGTAAGAAAAA
The DNA here is from genome assembly GCF_015220075.1 of Falco rusticolus. NCBI lineage: Eukaryota > Metazoa > Chordata > Aves > Falconiformes > Falconidae > Falco > Falco rusticolus. The sequence continues at coordinate 105,655,820 of NC_051188.1, read as the reverse complement.
AATAATCCTAGAAAAACAATACCAACATAAGATATCCGCTGACTTTTTCAGTATTTCTGCTTAAAGCTTGTGTTGCTGCTGTCCAAAACCCAGACTCACTTAAGGGTTCAAACAAAAGTAATGCCTTTTAGAAACTTTTAGAACTTTTAGAAAAAGTTGTGACATTTTAAACTGTAGTGTAGGCAGGAGAGTGAAAATGTTTCTTAATTTTATTATCTAATTATTAAAATATTGCCATTATATTCAGGTGAAAGAGTTGCATGCATGACTTTAGCTTTATGAAACAAGTGAAGAAGATTTCTCTTTCTGATTTCTGGCAGGTGGAGCTTTGGCAGAAACAGATGATGGGTTACACATTAGATAAAGATATACATTGCATTTTAAAATCAGGGCTGGGAGTTCACCTGCTGAAACTAAGCATATGTATAAGACATGTTACAAGTTATTTATATATAAACAAATATAATTCACAGGATGGAAAAGGAAATAAAATATGACAAATTATTAATACTCATTTTATACTCTTGTAAGCTTATGGTACTTCCTGCAGTGGCTTTGCCAGTGAGAATTCCAATGATGAAGCCTAGATTTTTCCACACGTAATCCTTTCCCTCTATTTAATCCAAACCAAGAATGAGATGAATAAATTACATAATATGGACATAGACAGAGCAAAAGTGACATTTCTTCCTTCCCTCCCATGTTATGGATTTACAGCCAGGGCTAGCAAGATGATCTGTTATTTGCATGAAAGCAAAAAGAATTCAAATGAAGCAATTATTAGACAAGAATGCTTGATAAATGGTAGTAATATGTTCAGTAAAATGTACCTCAGACAGAGTTATTTCTAGACAACCACCTAAATGGTCTTGAAAATTTATTGCTATGAGAGTTTAAGAGACAACAATGCCTTCATTTTAAGCAAAGAAGAATAAAGTGGCACAAATATTTTCCTTAATTCTCAACAGTAGATATTTCATCAGAGACAAAGACATGACATAAGTACTCAGCAGAGTATCCCTGTTCCCCTTGAAATTATTTATGTCACCTGAAGATAGGGCTTTCATTTGCATTCATACCCTAACAAATGCAATAGCTAAAAGACATATATAAGCCTTGAATATTGTGTTACCATTTAATTAAACATATAATATGGATATTGTAGTACCTGTGACCTGCTTTCCTACAGTTTGTGAGTCAAGCCAGTTTTTTACAGCTGGGCAATACTACTGCTTTCAGAGCAGTATTGACAGTAAAAAAAAAAAAAAGTTACCCATTCAAACATCAGCCAGGGAAATCCAGCAAATTAGTTTTCATTGATTTCCCAGTGGCGCCTGTGTGGGTGTTTACATATACCTCATGCTGTTTTGGGAAGCCCACCTTTGCTTCCACCCCAGCCAAAAGAACAGACTCCAACACTAACACAAGTGATAAAGACTATCTGTGCCAGACAATTTGCTGTAAATTCTCATTCTTTTTGTCAACATTGTGGCCACAGAAGTTTCCCAGTTCCCTAGAACTTTCCTTAATCTCACCAGCTGCAAAAACCTGTGACTACTTAAATCTCTGTGAACCTTATTGGTGGTTACTTATAGATGCTAAGGAGTTATTGTTTCATGAATCTAATTAGAAAGGGGAAGAACATTGGGAAGAGAGACAAAAAAAATCACAGAGCAATGGGAGATATTGATTACATCTTGCAATATTTTTTTCCCCAACAAAAGTTATCACTAATAAGGAGTACACTTCTGACAGATAAAACTCACCTAAAATAAATGTGATTATCATACTTTCTCTTGGTTAACTTCATCAGGCAGAAGAGAAGCTCTGCTAGCTTTGAGAATTCAGTTTCAGATAACGCCAGAAATGAGCCATCATTTTGATTTGTACAGTACAAACCTTGACCATGGTCCCATTCAGTGTTTCTGTTAGCCCTGGCATCACTGTGATTTTCTTTGTCCTTGGCATTAAAACTAGATATATTTATTTTATTGTGTTACAAATAGTAAATATGATGGAAAATTAAGGGTTTTTATTCCAAACATATTAGGAATTTCAGGAAAAGGTCAAATAGTTTAGCTGATAAAGGAAAGAAATGGGAAGCTAATATAGAGAGAAAAGGCTGTGATATACCTCTTCTATCAATCAGCTAAAAATGACAACATATGGTCTTCCTTTGGTCCCTACTTCAGGGAATCAGCCTACACTTTCCACTTCCTAAGACAGGGATGCACAAGGATATGTGTTTATAACACAAAGCATAGCATCATTATAAAAAAAGAGAAGAAATTGCTTAGTTTATCTACTGCAACCATTCCAATTTTAAATTGGTTTGATCCCAAATAGGTTTTTTTCCAGTTCAGCAGCCAAACAAACAAATGGAAAGATTAATATAGACGTAATTATCACAACACTTTCTAGAAGAGGGTGCAGAATGTTTAACTTCTCTGTTACAGAGACTATCCATTACTCTCAGGGATGGCAGAATAGTTTTGTTTTTTTTTTTAAATTAAGGTCTGTGGTATCATGCCAGTAATTCTTGCCTTTGTCCAAACAAGTGGCTAATTCCTTGATTTTAAGATTCAGTTGTCACATTGCCTTAACCTCCAACCATGTGCATTTCTTTTTATCCTCAACTATGAGAAAGGAATGTGGCAAGCCACCTCTTTGAGAGGCAGAATTAATAAATCTATCAAGCCAATGAGTGTTGTGCCATCTGCCCCTTATACAGCAAAAGTATTAATCACAGCAGACCTCCCAGCTGGGTCCATCTCCTGTCTGTAACCAGATCCATGAAACAAAGGGGCAAAAACCATTTGACTGAACCAATGGTACAAGTTTGCTAGTGCTTACCAGGGAGGGGTTCATGGTTGTGAACTCTCCTGACATCAGAGAAGAAAGTCTGCTCTTCCTGCTTGTTTCATTAGTGCAATTTGTACTACAAGTTGAAATGTTCCATTTTGAACAGAATCAAAGCAGGAGGCTATGCTACACAGTAACACAAATTGACCCTAAGTGATGATGAGAACCATCTACGTTTTCATGGTAAAGCTTAGGCAATAAACTTCAGCGTCTTATAACAAATTTCACTACATCATTCAGTTTCCATACAGGAATTCATGAGTAAACCCGTCCACAAATAGTGATAAAATGGATATGAGTGACTTACTAAAATGTTCCATAGCACTAGGATATGCTAAATATTTTTTAGAGAGATTAATAAGGTCTTACTATTTTGTCCCTTCAACCTCATCCTAGTCCTTACTTCAAGCTAGTCACTCACATCTTGCTTTTTAGCTCTTCTTTCTTGCCTCTCCCTTAAAAAAATCTGTGCTAGACTAAACAAGCTGAATGAAAGAAGATAATCTAAGTCCTGTAAGGCACAGAAGAGGTGTATTTCCAACTGAAATATCACTAACTAAACCCCTCTTTTTTTTCAGTTCCTTCTCTGTGAAAATGCATGTTTCTATCCCTTGATTGTCTAAGTGCCACAGAATCAGAGAGAAAAAAAAAATCATGGGATGATAGGGCTTATCAGATAATTAGCATGCAAAAAGAGGAAATTCATAAAGGATATTGTTGACAGAATCAAAGCAATTTAATGTTTCACTCTGATAAAGTTTGCACTGAGAAATAAAAATACTTAATTTTAACTTTATTACTTTGTTGGTCTTTTAGATTACATCAAAATGATTTATAGACTGGACTACAAGCCTCTGTTCTTGAACCTCAGTAAAATTGTTTTGGAAGGTTTCTATGGATCATATGGTTTGATGGCTTTCTTGTTTCCTTTTTTTTTTTTTTTTAAGCGTCTGTCGATCTGATATGAACAACAGTACTTGCATATCCCTATTTTTTGCTGGTTTCTGGGCTATTCCCATATAACTGATCACACTTTGCTGCCTAGGGAAATATTTTAATATGAATGTTTAGAGTTTTCAGAGTAGCATTTTAGCATTTCAAATTTTCAGATGAGAGCTTTAAATTTTGCTGAGTTACAACACGAGAATTTCAAGGGTACTATAAATCAAAACTTATTAGCTAAAAGTATGCACCAAGGCAGAGAAAATAGATGCTCAATGTCACATAAATCCTGCCTGATGTTCAACGACAAAAGAAAATAGATACAGGGAAGTACATTCCTCTTTCTTCTTGACCATAGTTGATAGTCATTGCATTCTCACATGCACTTTGGCAGCCAATAGCAATTAATATTTTTCTGCATAGTCTTTTTTTTATTGCCTCTGCAGTTCTTATTCATATGCAGTCTATAAAACTTTTCATATTCTTTCTCTCCTATTTGTGTCAATAATATCATATAGCAGTAAATTTTACAGTCTAATTATTTGTTACATTAAACCCCATTTTCTTTTATTATTTTTAAACTTTTTGCCCAGTAATTTAACAAATGCCCTTGGGCTTATTTTATGAACCAGACTGATTTGCATTCTCAAGCAATAATTGCAATTATTTTCCCTTTTTCCCCTAAGACCAAACAGAACAATCTGAAGTTTCTGATCTACTCTCCTACTAGCTTGGGATAAGCAGATGCCAGACTTCAACAGGGAATATCCACATGGCTGCATTTACAAGATTACAGTCTTAGTGAATGATAGCTGTCATTTCTAAAATGTTTTATGCCTGTAATTGCAAAGTCTGCACACAATTAACTGATAGAAGGAGACTTCTACTTTTGAAACTTTTGCTCATAAGTTTCAGATGATAAAGGTCACCAATTTTTCACATGCTCCATTGCTGATTTTTGCTTATTTCATTAACAAGTAATTTTTTATTGGAAAACTAGGCCATAACCTAGCTTTTCCCCTTTATATTGCAATCCAAACTGAAAGAAACTTCTGCTTTTTGAAGGCATTTGTTAAAAGGATATTTCTTCTCGTGCTTTGCACATTTTTTAGTGCTGCTGTCCCATCCCATTTTGCTCATTTCAGGTGAGGACCCTGTGGGTGGAACATGAGGCGGGTAGGGGGGCAAACCCTTCCCAGCATCTCAGGAGCTGGCACCTACAGCCCCAGCCTGGCTGGAAAGGAGCTATGGGAAGCCTGGCCCTGCCATCTGGCCTTCAGTAAGTGTATTTGTAGCCTTGCAAACACTGGGATACCAGCATTAAGACTCTCTATTTTGGGAGGATTTTCTTGGTATAAAGAGAAGTGAGATAAGTTGAATTCCCTGCGATTTCTTTCATGCAATTCCAGGCTGGACTGGAGCAATCCCAAGTTGTAACTCTTTAGGGAATAAGACAAGTACATCTTGGTCAATGTTAGGGCAGCAGCCTACCTCCTAAATCCTTCTCAATCCTTTTCTCCCCTTCCTTCCCCCTCCACCCCCTTTTTTTTTTTTCCTGAAGTGAGGTATAAATTCGTGTTTTTCTGTCTCTAAGAAGTGAGAAGAGCTGAGAATTGATCTAAATAAGTTCAGATCAATTGGTTGTTTCAGGCCACTAGTTTAGTAGCTAGATCAATTACACTTATTAGGTAAATATTATACTTCAGTATGATAAGGAGTAGAAAGGCTCTTTAACAGTAGACAAGTAAGAACTTCAAATAGTTCACATGGATGCTGGTACATCAGTCCCAGAGAGTTTTCAAGCACAGATCAAATGTAATAAAATACCTTCATGCTAATTCAAGCATGAAAGAGAAACAAGGAGAAATTGGAAGCTGTGACTAACACAGGAAAATGATACAGGAGAGCTGACAGAAACATGGTGGAAGTACAACCTCACCAGCTTGTAAACATGGTGCGTCAAAGTTCAGCAGTAATATCTTATAATGAAATACAAATGTATAAATTTGCACAATCAGGAAAATTAGAGTTGTGATGTGATAAACAGTAGAATTTAAAAGGATTTGTAGGAATCCACTCTAAAAATCCTCCTAGCTGTGATGGATCCTAGTGCTGCTGTTGAGAAGTAGCATTCAGTTTTTAAGACTGATTCCTAAAGAACTAAATTAGAAGAGATGAAATTATAATATGTAAAAAAGATTGGAGAGATGCGCAATCGAAGGTGATCAACCTGCAATGATCACTATGGTTCAAAGAGACAAAAAAATAATACTAATCTGCAGATAAGGTGACATATTAATACTAAAATTCTGCTAGAATACTTTATCTGTAAATATTACACAGGAGTTAATCACTGGGACAGCTTGTGTATGGAAAACTACCACATAACTATCCTATTAAGTACTTTCTGTCACTTGTATTCTTATCTAGCATTGGGTGAGAAGGGACTTACCAGTAAAACCAGGTTAAAACCATGTCAAACTCCTCCACCTGAATTTAAAGCAGTATATGTAATGAATATTAGTAGATATACTCATTCCTATGACATATTTTTAAATAATTTTATCCTGTTTCTCTTAATTACAATGAACAAAGATGAGTTAAAAAGTCTGTTTTCCAAAGACAGTAGTAGTGAATGATGTAGATAAGGTATACAGAATTATTATTGTCAGATAATAATGCAACAATTAACAGAAAAGTCTGATTTTTTAATGGAAAACCATTATCATGAGTTCAAGTTTTTAGCAAATCCGTGCCAAAGCTTAGAATCAGATGCCTACAGAAAACAAACAAACAATAAACAAAAAAAAAAAACCAACCACAAACAAACCCCAAACAGGAAAAATCTATTAAAAGCATGAAACACTTAAAATCACAATATGGACCTTCTTCAGCTCTGTAACTACAGTAATATAAAAATATTTCTGCAGTAGTAGTATCTCCTGCTTTAATATCTATTTCAAATATTTTAAGAGAATTTAAATTCCTTCAGTTTTGTCTAGCTGCCACTTACTGAACTATGAGCAAGTTTTAAGTGGTAGAGCAGGAAAAGGCAAAAAATATTAAAAAAATTTCACAATTTAAAATATTTAGTAACTTGAAAAAGATAAATAAATCATATTTTTACTCAGATCACAGAAACTGAGAAGGATGAAAACTCACAACCTGAAAATTAAGAAAGAACAAACCAAAATGAATATCTGTTTTTCAAAAAATGCCCATAAATAAATAAAAATAGTAATAGCTTTGAACTGTTTCTCATGGAGATACATATATTCACAAGGTGTGAGAGTATTCATAAACTTTTTCTAAGGAAAAAAAGAGTAATTTTGGAATCAACCTATTCTTTACACATCCTTCAGGGGACTGTGAAACTCCACACTATGCTAAAACTAGAACATAGGAGCATTTTCAATGTGTTATTGAACTACGTGTTACACTATAGCTAGACTAGATCTATGTAACAATCAGTCAGCACAAACGATGAACATTTACATATTTGTTAAAAATCTAGAGCCAATAATAATCTATATACATATGTTAATTTTAGATGTGTCATGTACATTTGTTAACATGCACTTCAGAAGAAAATACACAGTCCAATGGGGAAAATGGAGTTTTAGGATAATGAATTGTGGGTTTAACCCAGCAAGTACAAGTGATATTATCTTGTCTAGCAAAGAGACATTTGTGTATCTAGGAAGTGAAAAATTAAAAGTTTGCTTTAATTAAGAAAAATGTCCACACACTGTCTTCTGGATAAGAATATAATACAGCAAACTTCCAGGGGAAATATTAAATCTGTCTGGATTGCATGAATGTCTTGGAACAAGACCTGTCTATAAAAGCTAACATTCTCCAGGAAGGGAAAGGAAGGTGTGGCCTGAAACGCAGGCTCAGGGCATGTGATCTTTCCCTGCCAGGGGGAGAAAGCAGCAATGACTGATCAAGGGGCAGCAAATCACTGAGACAAGCAACGCTTCTCAAATTTAACTAGTGGAGTCATACGCCAAACTTAACCTGTCCTAGCTCATTAAAGGGATCCTGCTCTCTTCCTTCTGTCTGGGGCCACAGCCCTTCCCTCACATGAGCCCCAGCGCTCACATGGGAAGCAGATACAGGGGGTTGAGTCACTTCACTTATGCAGTCAGGAGAGGAGTTAATCTCACACGAACAAGGAAGTAAAACCAGAAAGAACCACTCTTAAATGTACTGCAGCCTTGGACTACTGGCGATCCTATGGAGCATGTCTCAGCCCTTCAGCTTTGCCAAAGACAGCACCTGCAACCCAAAACGATTATGGAGTGGTAACTGCAGTTTATCACATCCTTTTGCCTGATAAATCGACCTACTGTTATACTGTTTACACTCCACTACCATTAAGAGCATGACAGATCATCCAACCAGACTGCAAATTCAAGTACATCCTCATTAATGGCAATAAGTTTTGTTTTGACTGAATTGACTCACAAAAAAAGTGAAAAATAAAATAAAACGCACCATTAGGGACCTTACAGGAAAACTACTAGGCACAGACCTGCCTGGTTTAAATTATCATGTGAATTAATCCTAGCTAATTCACAACAATAAGAAAGAATATTAGACAATTATTGAAGCAGTAGTTTAAGTAGTAGCAAGCTATTACTAAGATTACAAACCAAATAAGCAAGGGGATAGCATCCACAGAAAAGACAGACAATGTAAGGTAATAAAGAGCTTAATAGTGCCTTTCAACCCATCATACCCAAGCAAATCCACTCACAATCTGGCCCTGGTGGGGTACAAGGCATGGAATAAAATCAAACTATGCTATGAAAACCTAGTTTTTAATCCACTGTTTTGAGATATTACCTACAGCATTTTCAGAAGCGCTTTTTGGAATACAACAGAGCCCATTTTCTCAAGATTTTGCATGCATAACCAGGTCTGAAATTGTAGGCACCATAGTATGATATTCCAAAAAATGGTTTCATGGAGGACTGCAACAGTACAAAACTTTTTTTGGATCATTAGGAAAACTAATTGTGACAAGATTTTAAGATAAATGAATGGAGATCTGAATCCCAGACAGATTGCCTTCTGACCTGCTCTTTATTAAATACATACAGTTTTCATGCAGACATCATCCGGATCTGGAAAACGCTCAGTACTAGCCCAATTGATAGACAAAAGCAATGATTTAACAGGAAATTAGGAACACTTTGTGCTATGATATGAACTTCAGAAAAGAAATAATTAAAAATTCATGCCACCCTCATCAAAATGTTATTCTTGAAAAATTCTCCTGCAGAAACCGGAATATTTTAAAATTCGAGGGGTTTTGGTTTGGTTTTTTTTTTTTTTTTTTTCAGACTATGAATTTAATTAGGAAAAGAAAATTTCTGGTATGTTAATTTAGGTGGAAAAAAGCCCCAAAATACAAGGTAAACAACATCATACTTGAATTACCAAGTAAGATTATATATTGCCTGTAACTAAACCATCCTTATGGTTTTGAGAAATAACCTTTATCTCACTTTTCACAGCTCCATTCTGCTTTTAATGCATATAATTACATATCCTAGTTATTTGTCAAATGCCACATTAAAAAAAAAAAAAATGCTGATTTCCATACTGAGACAAAATGCTTTCCTACAGTTTGCTAATAATTTCTCTGTAAAAAATATTTTTTTTTATATTTTTTTCTGTTCTTTATTATGCTATAGTTTTTTTAAATAAATGATAACAGTAAAGAAAATCAACAATTGTAAATATGACACCAGAACATGCATCTATTTGGATATCATGTTGTGGAATTCAGTGTACATCGTGTCTTGTGGCAAGAAGATTCCTGAAAACAAGAGCAGGTGAGGAATTAGACTAAAACAAAGGATATACTGAATGTATATCACTGATATGATCTAAAATTATATACTGAATGAATGAATATCAGACATTAATGGACACGAAATATGGGACCATTTCCCCTAAACTATCCTGCACACTTTTTTTTAATGGTTGTCTTCTCAATCATCTGTTTCTGCTCAAACATTGCAGGAAGATATTGGACTACAGGAATTAATAATCTGATAAAGTATAAGATTTTTCTGTTCATTAAAATAAAAATAAATGGACTTTCTGTTTCAACATGAATTTAATATATTACAATGTATACTTAGAGAAAGGATTGAATGTGAACATATACTTTATGTGGTTTGCTTGTATTCTTTTTTGCCAGTAGGAGTACTGTTCCTTAAAGGAAATCTGGGTTTTTTTCTTCCTTGAGAAAATTGCACTGGCTATATTAAAATTGTTCTTTGCTCTTATTCCCTGGTCAGCAAAAAGCAATAAAAATACACAAAGCAATCATACATAATAACTTCACCTGAGAGAACGGTAATGTTTAATGTTATTTTTTTTCTCATCTAAATGAGGAATCAGGGTTTTTTTTTTTACAGCAGGTACAATGGCTTATATCATAAACACACTGACTGACATCAAAATATGCTGTATAATCTCTTTTCCTATCTAGCCATGTAGTGAGCTACAGATGCAGTAGTCCAGCCGGATAATAGAACTGGAAGGAGAAAAGGTTGGGGGGAGCAGAAAAAAAGGCATCAGCTGACTGAAGTACAGCATGAACTAATACTCCACCAGAGGGAAATGCCTTTTACAGGTGATTTGAGCCATGGCAGATTAAAGAAATCACAGTGAAATGCCTGCATTCACAATTTCATATTCATGCTATTTGGGTTAAAAGTTCTGAATCAAATCATTTAACCCATTCTGAAACAAAGTCTTATGGATCTCTCAATGTAAAGTACTAGATACTTCAATTTTCCTTCCCAGTTTAAACAAAAGCAAATCTAGGAAGTGCAAGAAATTAAGATTTCAATTTTGTCTAAGTACAACAGAACTTCTTCGGGAAAAACAAAGGTATGCCTTCATTCTTACTTTTTAGATGAAAGTTGTCTTAGACTATTTCTCTAAGGAGTGAGATGTTGTGCATGTCATTAATTTTATGTATATACACATGAATGTCTCCGTCTTTCATTCCTTTTTAATTTCTAAAGTTACCACTTATCTATGTCACACAGATTGACATAGAATACCATTCCCTCAAATTTCATGGAAATAGGCTACTGAAGAGAGCAGAGAAACCCTTCTTCATTTCGTGACGGAACCAAAGACAACACTATGAGCTTGCTCCTTTTTTAGCACCACAGAACTTTCTGCAAGACATGAATTTCTCAGCTGGGTAGGAATTTACTGAGACCAGTCATAACATTTCCTTCCTACACAAATTTTCAGAAGGCTTGGTATAATTCTATCAAAATGGTAGTAAGCACAAGATACAGAAAGAACTATTAAGAGACAGTAATGCATATGATATGAAGTTGTGTAATGACAAGCAGTCTCTATCCATTAATAACATACACTCTCAACCTTTTGTGGAATACAGCAATTGGTCCTTTATGTTTACCCAGCACTTAACATCATCTCTACCTGCAAGTAACACTGACTACAAAATATATTAACATAATTATTTTGAAAATAAGTTTTAAAAGTGGTAACCGTGCTCTTCTAATGATCTACTGTTCATAACCTTCATCATTCTCAATCACCAGTTCTTCCTGTTGATCAGCGGTTTTCTCCAATCTGCTTTTATAAAATTCTTGCATCCCATCCTTCACTAGTTTCTCAGCATGTAGCACAAGTATTTATACGACTAACCTTCACATGTAGTACAATTTTTCTAAATTAGACCAAAACTAAGTCAGAAGAAAGCTCTCAGAGTATTTATTTTATTTTCAGCAGCTGGATTCATTTCAGCCATACCAGAGAAAAACCCATTTTCACATTCACACAGTTTGGAATTCTGGGGAAAAAAAAAAAAAAAAAAAAAAAGGTAACTTACAGAAAAAAGATGAAAACAAGTTCTGGAAGTTCATCTTCCACTCAAAATTCCTTAAACCAGGTTTTATTTAGAGCATTCGTATCCACCTGCTGACAGCATCTCTTTGTCTTGTGAAATCTCAGTGGGGACGCAGGTGCAGGCAATTACTTATAAAAGTAAGAATTTGTGCTTCTTCCATGACTGTTAACCTTCTGCCGAAGACTTCTTCTAATAAGCTAGCAAAGTCTAACAGCATAAACAAAGGAAGCTAAGGATATAGTATAAAGACAAAAAGGTAAATATCTATGATATATAAAAGGTATGATGTTTTTGTGGGATAGGTCTTTCCTGATAGTTAATGAGCAGCTCAGTCATGGTCCACATGACCTACCTGGCCTCCATCTCCTACCTAGCAGAAAATACATCTATCTTCTCTATGCATCACTGGTCAGAATACATTTTAAAACTGTTTTCCAAACATTAAATCACATCTAAAGCTTAATGCTGAAATTTATTCTTAATGTTTTTTATTCCAGAGATTTTTTTTTTGTTTGTTTTGCTTAAAGTGTTCCCTTAGAAAAAAAGTATTGTCCTATTTCTCACCAGACCATAAAAGCAGCTTTTAGTATGTTGGTCAATATTATCTCAAAGGTCAGTAGTCCCAGGACTTAATGCAATTATTTTCACCTTTTATTTCAATAAATCCAAAATAAATTTTATAATGGTTAATACCAACATTATTACACACACATGAAACAAGTAGTGGCCTGGTTATGTTCTTTTTTTGGCATCAGTAGTTAGTACAGCAATTTGTTAACAAACAGTTGTACAATGTGTAAACCACACAGAAATAGCCCTTTTGATTGTTATCAAAGAGCTTGACAAACTAAATATTGTTTTCTGAGGAAATAATTGAAGTTTTACAGGATAATGGCACACTAACATTTCCATTTTCCAGTGGTCTGTGATGGATCAGTAACCTTCTGTAGCTTTAAGAGATACCGAAGTCCTTTATTATCTATTACCTTATACTGAAACATAAATGTATAAAACAGAGTTTTATAAATGGCTGTAAGTGAAGAGAAATTGTATCTAGCTGTAATCCATGCTAAACCCAAATGGTCAGGTAACATCATAAAATAAACATAAAATACAAACATGAAATACTTTGAATAATCTCAGATATTTGCAATATTATATTAAAATATTAATATATTTTCAAACATATTTCAATCTACATTCAACTACAGATTCCTAAATTATGGAAGTTGTTTAGAAATATTATATATTAACTGCTAAAGCTGAGGTGGAAGTCTGTTGGTTTTAATGATTGCCTGACCGGGATGATATTGTGCGTTTGAGGTCAGTCAGTACCTCATAATACAATATGGTTTTGTTCTTAAGTCTGTAGTTTGAAAACAAAACAAAAAGAGTTAAAGTTTGTCTTAGTTTTAGAGAACCGGAAAAGGAAAAAAGAGGGTTTTGTTATTTCATTGGAATAAACATTGGTTTATATTAGTTAGAAGCAAGAGGATTATTATATAAATTTGTCCTCCTTGCTGATCTTTTCCCTCCGTTTTGCCGTTATAGCTTTAGGTTTCTGTGCTTTTGTCTAGGTATCGTTGGTGAATCACCATCACCTTTTGTTTCTGCTAATTATCAGGACCTTTATACTTTATGCACATATATTTTTTTAACACTTCCTTTCTCAAAGGAATTTCTGTTCTGACCATATGTTTTCATCTTCTCCTCTGCTGATGTGTACCTTTTCAGTTTGACAAGACTTTATTTGTGAAATAATGAGTTAGTCTTGTTAAGTTTTCCACTGTAGACTAAAGCTATACAATATATTACTGATAACATTCATAAGCCTACTTATATAAAAAGAGAAAAAAATATGAAAGAAAAATGAAAAATACTTGAAATTGAGATATAAAGAGTCCAAAAGGAAAGCAAATGAAAGGAAGAATAATATAAATGAGTAACCTTAGGATAAACATTTGAATTCTGGTGGGGTTTCATGCTCACATACAATCCGCTTGTTGAGAGAGTCATTGATTTGCATTGCACATTACTGTTATGTGAGAGGTCTGTAGACCTATAATATGTATCTCTATTTTTAACATCTTTACTCATTCTTTTCTGCACTCAGACGTGCTGTTATATATGCATTTGATGTCGTTATTTTAAACTCCCTGTAAATATTATAAATTATTTGCATTCATACATAACTTATTAGTTGTTACATTTGTATAACAGATGGGCTTTGTACTTTTCAGATGTATAACAGTCATGAATCATGAATCATATCAGGGGTGTCCTGGTTTCAGCTGTTCTCACCTCATAGCCAAAACACAGCACTGTACTAACTACTAAGAAGAAAATTAGCTCTATCCTAGCTGAAACCAGGACAACGGGTAATGGAACTTTTGAGAGATGTAGACATTTAATATGAAAAAAGCTGTTGCTTCATAGTATAAAATGAGGAGAAAGGCATTTCAATGTATTTAAAAGCAAACTGCAGTATATAGGAAAGGTCATTAGTCAATTTTTCTGCTTAGAATTTGATATTTATGTGGAAAGTTTAAGCAGATTTGTACATACAAGAAGTTTTTAATTTTGATTTGTTCTCAGATGCAATATTGAAAAAGATATCCTCCTGAAATATGTAATTTAGTGAAAGAAAAATACCAATCCTTGGTTTTCCATCGAGAACTGTGAGAGGTTGACTGTAAAATCAGTGGTAACTCATCTCTACATGGCTGTCGATTTATTGGCTGACAAGTGAAGGTAAGAAATTGACAGTCTAAATCATCACATATTGTTGGTTGGTTTGCTTTGGTTTTATTTTCAAAAGAGTTACTTGACTCCTCCGAAAAAAAAAAAAAATATTTTTCCTTAAAATTACTCATACTTAAGTGGGGAAATAACTGCACTTTAAACATTTGGGGTTTGTAGTCAGATTTTATAAATGCCTTCCTTCTTCCCTCTCTCCCACAATACCACAAGCTTACTGCAAATCCAAACCAGTGCCGCTGAGACCCTACCAACATAAAAAAACCCCACAAACTAGAGGACAGAAATGTACAAAGCTTAAATCCTAAGAATCTCAAAAAGGCTGATAGAAGCAGAACGATTTGTTTTCAGAGCTGAAAAATGCTCTTGAATGCTCTTGCATCGAGTTTCTTTAGGCCTCACTAAAAATAAAAAAAAAACCCAAAAAACACCCAGACTTCTAAATATGTTTGAGAGGAGTATCTTCTTTTCTTTCAGAGAGCAACCATAACTTAAACATCCTGAAAATATGTGATACAGTGCTCCTGAATCAAATTCAACTCAATGAGTGTATGAATAATACTCGTGTCAAACACTTTGAAAAAAACCTGCTTAGTTAGTAGTGTTGTGAAGTAATGCCACCAGCCACAGAACAAAACCAGTAAATAATAAAATCCAATAAATTTAAAGTTAAACCTGAAATATTTATAATTTAAAAGATCAGGTTTTTACACAATAACTTCTATAAATAGACATGCATATATAAATGTTTATATATGCAGGTGCTCATGCCACTCTAAAGCTACACAGGTAGTGAAGAAACATGAGTAACTTTGAAAGTACACATGAAATACATCAGTAAGACCCAGCATAAATACCGAGTTATGTATTCCCCTGTATCAACTGTAGAATCTGTGCTGTTTTTAATATTCCTATGACATAGGAGAATGCTTTGCCATGGAAAGGTCAAGGATGTAATTTAGCAAGCATTATTTATTTGGGAAACAACAGGGGTGTAAAAGTCAAATGGAGTAAACTGGCTGTGCCTTTCACATGATGATTCTACAAATCTACAAAGCGTGGGAGGGGTTCCAATGTACTTGTTCTTACAGGAGCCTATAAGAGAAGACTTCTATACTGCATCTAACACCCATTTTCCAAGACAGCTATAGCAGGTATAGCCCTTCCAAGCCTGGAGTCAAATCTTATATTTAATTCAAGACCACAGTCACTCAAACATTAGAACTGTGTTTTGCCACACTACTTATTATTTGTGACAAGAATAGCAATAAAAACTCCTGGTTTCCTCCTCCTCAAGTGCAGCTTTTACACAGAAAAGTAGTTACAACTCTACCTTCAGTTGGCTTTTCCCATAAACAATTGAGAAATATTGCAACAACAATTATAATAATTGCAATTATATATCAGTATACATACTACAATAATCACAAAGTATATATATATGTGCAACCAAGTCTCCTAGTAGATCCATTTGACCAGGCAGTGCTGAGTACAAGTCAGCTGTGTACTGATCTGCCTTCTGAGACAAAAAGAGGTGGTATTTAATGGCCTGATTTTGTGTTTCATCACAATTCCTTCATGTATTTCTGTACCTTTACAGGCAAATTTTGTTTTTACTGTAAGAATGAGAATTATGCCTGCTCTGTACTTTGTAAGAAATGAGGTAAGAGCAATGGCTGGAATTATTGTTTATTAAGGAATGGAAACCATTATGTTGCTACTGTTATCATAGCTCCTTTCTTGTGTGCTTTGCCATCACTCTCATCACCATCTCAGCGAGTTTGGTACTGATTTTTCCATTTTGTCTTTGTTTCCAACCAACAATCATACGTTTAAATGCTTTATATATCCAAATGGTTCCTTGACTATTCACCATTACTTGCCACTTTGTAATTTAGACTGTCTCATCTGCTTCTTTTTTTCTTTTCTTCATTTTCCTATACGGACATTTCTTCTTTGATCTCTTTTCAAAAAAAGTGGATTTTCCATGATTCTCTGCTTTTCTTTCACAACAAAATGTCTGAGAAGCCCAATTATGGCAATGTTAGGTAATGGTTCAATTTACCTGCAAGAGTGAGGTCTTCAAATACATATAATATCAATGCTAAAACTGCTGTAGTTCTCAAACCTTTTAAAATGCTGCATCTCCCAGGACCAATATTTGTATTTGTCTCTCATGTGAAGCATGTGCAAAGAATTGGTGAGCCATGAGAAGAATCAAAATGTGACAGTGGAAAGCACTTTGACAATTTCTTTTCTAACAGTTACGGCATAGCCTTACTTTCTTAGGGCTCAGGTTTTTTTCCAAAACCCTTTTTAAAATGGTCTGACCTTGGTACAGGTCTGGGATTGTTTCTCACAGCACAAAGCAATGCCTGGAGTACTACCTATAGAGATCCTATCTTAAACTTAAACTTTGACTCTATCTTACAGTACCTAGGGGAGAGGATTTGTCTGCATTGCTCCAAAGTTATTAAAATTCATTACCCCTCTCCATTAAATTGATGAAGATTTCTTTCAAAGTTCCTCAGGGGACAGTGCTGCACATCAATGTGATGGTACTGCTTTGCTGTTTCTCATTGCCTTTTTTTATTTCCTCCCTCCCCCCTGCCCCCCTTCTTGAAGGTGGTGTCCTGACTGCTGTGCTGCGTGAGGAGGATACTGGGCTAGGTGAGAACCCCAGGGAAGGAGGACCTCATGCTCAGGGCTTTATTACTACCTTTACTGACAGAGACCATCAGGAGAAATCTAGCATCTACTCTGTCACAGAACTGTAGCAAATACCTCCCTATTAAAGGAATACTCACACATTTCTGTAATAGTAATACTGAAAAAAAAAACCAAAAAAACAAACAACCGAAAAACAACCGTTTTGAAAGGCACAATCTACATGGCATTAGAATTACAAACATTTCAGTTGCATCACACTTTTAATTTGTTTTTGCCTCCATAGTTTCTAAAAATGATGAAATAAGGAGGATTTAAACTAGTAATTACTTTGTTAATATGAAGACTATTCAGAAGATAACACAGTAATTTTACTGATGGCAGATCTGTGCCTGTATTGTTATTTATGAGTCACTGGCAAAAGCTGAAAACAAGAAGCTGTGTTAACTTTTTTTCTTGGGTACTAGTCAGTTTTATCGATGTGTCTGAATTTGATATATTGTCTCACAGAGATGACAGAAAATGGAGCTCTTTTAAACATGCATTTTATTACAAAAGAATACTGTTTACACAAGTATCTGCTGTGTAGTAGAAAAGTCATTAACAACCATGGTTACATCTTTTGAAAATTAAGAAAAAATATCTGCAAATTTATATTGTCTCTTTGCTATTTCAGTGGATTCTTCTTTAATTAACCTGAGTAGCTTGTGATTGGACATCTGTTTGGGGTCTAGTCTTACTGATACATGGAAACTAAAATCCTCCTTTTTGTGACTGTTCTAAATCCATTGATGTACCATTTTATGGTAATGGTTCTCTGTGACACATTTTATGACCATGTCAGGAAGGGTTTTCTTTTTCACTACTCACTTCTGCAAATATCTGCACATGTTGAGACCACAAACATTCTCAAAAGTTTAAAGTTTGCTTTCGTAAATAATTTTCAAGACTATCCACTGCTAATCGTGTATTTGACAGAGGCTTGTCTGTGGCCTTGAGCAAATCATCATACATTTTAATTTCATTTTTCTATACTGTGAAGTGTTGAAACTGTTATCTTTTTTTTCTATTAATTAAATCTACTAGAATATATTG
Source organism: Falco rusticolus (assembly GCF_015220075.1). Lineage (NCBI taxonomy): Eukaryota > Metazoa > Chordata > Aves > Falconiformes > Falconidae > Falco > Falco rusticolus. Next base: position 105,637,582 of record NC_051188.1, on the reverse strand, counting down.
TAAGTGGAAAGAAGTTATAAACAGAAAATGCATAACGATTTTTTTTCTTTTATAGATGTCATTTTTTTTGTTTCTTAAAACCTCAACCAATGAAATTACTAGATAAGCAAACATAAGAAATTAATTTTTCAAATGTAGAAGCTTAAACTCATTAAGAAGCTAAACCACGCTTCCCCAAAGAAACGAGAAAAATAGAACTTATGCTCCTTAGCTTTTCATCATTGCTGAGAACAGGTATTTGGCAGAGGTTGGACAAATGAGAGGAGAAAAAATCCTTTGTGCCAGAGGAGGTAGGGACAGACTGATACAACTCCCACTGCTTTCCTACACTTCCTTCTGTCCCTGTTAAAGAGACTGCTGGAGTTTCTCTTCAGCAGCTGCTCCCTCCCTGAAGTGAAGGTATTCTCTCCACCATTGTATTCTCCTTGAGGCTCAAGAACCAAGACCTGGCCTGTTCCTCACTGTCCTTCTCTTTCCCAGTAGCCAGAAATAAGGATAAAACAGGATTAGTAATGTATACGTGAGGAGGGGGAATAGGGAGGACTATTTACCTTGATATGAAGTAATAGGACTTCTGACTTCTGACTGCATCAGAATAAGGAATTTCAGCTGCTGGACCTCTGGGCATGGAAAAGAAGTGAGAGCAAACGGCCAAGCTTCACTGCTACTCACTTCTTTCAGGCAGAGTGCCTAAAGGAATCTATTCTGTCACTCCCACTTAACCACACGACACTTCCCCCAGCCTCCAGGACTTTGACTCTTGGAAGCCAGAAGGTTTCTTTTCCCAACCTCATACAGAAAGAAGTTTTCATCTTCCTCCTCCTCTTCCCAGGCTGGCACAGCATTTGCCTTTTGGCCATCAGAGATTTAATTCTTACACAATAAAACTGGCTGTAGTACTACTTGATTCAGAAAATAAATGGATTATTTTGGAAAAAAAACCCCAAATTTGGATCTGTACATAGTTATGTTACTGTTTGCTGGAATAATACTTTTTTAAAAAAAAAATTCCAAAATGTCAGAATGAAAAAGAAACCAGGACAGCTGTTAACTGCTTTTAACCTTGTTATACATTATTTTACTATACCTTTATTCTGTATAAATTTGCAAAAGAACTGTTGATAAGAAATTCTAAGGCAACATATGCTGATTACTACAATATTTACCTCTGTAAAGGTGAAAAGACACCCCACACCCAAGAAGAACCCCACTTCTGGAACTGCCTGGAAAAAGAATGCAACCAATATGTATAGTTGCATCCCCCATCACCTACTCTTGACCTGATTATCCCTTTGAAGATTATTCCTGTACCTGAAAAAGATATGTGTCCAAGTTCATGGGTAGAACATTCACAATTCTATTGAAGCCATCAGGGCTGTACATATTGCCTCAAGCAAGGAGGCTGGCCCAATATAAGCACATAAATAGCTATTGCAATCAATCTATGAAATTTTAAACACAGATGTGTTTATACCTCATTAAAGCATTTTCTGTCCTTGAAAAGAAGCAGCTAGCTTTCTTCTTTGAAAGTAATAGCAATATAAACTGTTATTACTGATGTTACTAGAGATGCTTAAAACTGTCTGGTTTTTTTTTTTTTAATGGAGTATTTTTATAAATGGGACTTTACTTTCTTTTTTAAAAAATAGTGATCTAAGGCCATTCATCAACTAGTGTTTGGTTTCAAACAACTGAGGCAAAATGTAAAAGGTATTTAGCTTCTGTTTGTCTTCCTTGTTATTGTAGTTTAGTATTTATCTTTTTCTCAGTTATTACTCATATGTGCTTGGACATGGGGTTTATGATCTAATCTCAGAAAGAAGGAATGAATCCCTTATAGTTTTCTAACCTGTTTAGTGCTATAAAGATGAACTATTTAATATTTTCTGTTAAAGGAAAAGATATTAAAAACCTCTAGACTGAACACCCAAAACTATGTTTATAAAGTCTCAATACATTTTGCTTTACTGTTAGCCCATTTTCATGAATTGATTTTTACATAGTGCAAATTTTGTGCTGCATAATTGACAAACACATTTTAATTGGATAAATATATTTATATATACTTAGATATATACATACTTCAGCTAAAAGGTTGCTGTATTTAGTTCAACATATTTAGCTTAAAAAGAGAAGTAACAGCTAGGTGTAGAATTTTAGTTATTATTAATAACCAAAAAATACTTTAATAAATGCACATATAAGTAACATTAAACCTCTTGCAGTGGTCAAAAAATATTGGAAAAATCACTGTTCCTCTGTAAAAAGAAATTCAGCCTCCATGTTAAAACATTCCAGAAGCTTTTGAGAACACTCAGACTGTTAATTGTGTTAAAGTACATGCAGTAAATGGTTATGGTATACTATTTTGTTTTTATTGAAGACTAAGTGGAGTTTAAATTACCCCTCAGACATAGCTTCAGGTCCTTTGTTATGTTTTATTATCGTTTTACATAAATCTTAGTAATTTTGTTTCTAAGGTGAAGATAAAGCAATTTTTATCTGTTTAGAAAGGTATGAAGAAACCAGTTCCTGCATATATTTAAATAGTAGATGAGGCATTGAAGAATCTCAGCAAAAACCCAAGAGCTTGGAGACCTTGAGTACAACTGAGCTGCAAATTGTATTTGTACCCTTTAGTTTTTGAAAGGTGAAGATGGACACTTCCAAAACTGTGGTTGGGATAGTCACCTGAAAAGCAGAACACCTGCGTGAAAGCCCATTTCTCTTCCTGTTTCAGATAAGCACTTGAATGCTCACTAGTGCTTATGCTGGGTGACTGCCCAGCCTACAGCGCTTCTGAAATGAGTCTCTTCCAGTCTCTTGCCTTGAAGTCATTTACCTGTATTTACTGGCATCAAGGAGTTGTACTCCAATCTTCTGCTGCTCAGGAGAATCCCTGAAATATTGAGCTTAAGAGCAAAGAAACTGTCTATCCTTTTGTCCTTAAGGACAAGAGATACAGCTTTAAAGATGACATAGAAAGAAAGGTGTCTATGCTGGAGCCAAATAGGCACCTGGACTGCTGTACTCAGTCTCTTACAAGCTGCTGACCTCCACAGGGCCAGCCTCTGTTCATGTGATGCACTTTCACACGTTGTGCCAAAAAAAAATGATAACCAAAAGTAATCAACATTTTTCCATCTGCTTGGTGAGAGATGGTTCAGGGACCTCCTCCTGGTACTGCTCCATACTTATGTTCTCCAGCTGTGAGCCGGTCTCACACCACCTCTGGTATCATGCTGGTACAACTGGACTCGGCTGATACAGCAGTTTGCTGCCATCAAAAGGGAAAGGTCTCCCCTTTACCTCTCTCTTTTCTGTCATTTCTTTTGAGCTGATGCTAGCACTCAAATGATCAGATGGCAAACTCCTTTAAATTACTAAATGACAGGAAAACCGAGCTGGGAAGAAAAGGCAAAAAGGATGTTTGTTGCCGTGTTAGCAAACTGAATTAGATAAACAAGTAATCATGAAACCTGGAATATGGGAAGGGAAGGGATAACATCATTGAAGAAAAAAAGAGAAAGAAATGAGCCTTTCCCCGTTTCCTCCGTAGTGGGTTATTAGTTTGCTTTGAGTTGTAGTTTGATTCAGCCACACCATGAAACAGCGCAGTTCACTTTTTCTTTCCCTGGCATCATTAGGCTGCTCTCCACAAAGGAATTTTAGAATGGTGCAAGTTTCCCATATTCACTTACATTTTATGCAAAACCTGATTCACCATCAATTCCTTTTGCAGAGATTTTGCAAAACTATTAACCTGAAGTTCCAGACAAAGGCTGCATCCCATAATGAACTGTGTGATATTTATAGAGCCTTTAAATAAATTTCTGCCCAAATCCAACATCATTTAGTCAATGGTGTCCAAAATTAGCAGTCTTTAATACAAGGTAACCCATTATTTTATTTCTGATAGTTTTGTATCTAAACACAAAATTAATTTGATGCTTTTTCCCTGTAATTCTTTTTTCTTTGTCTCTGAAACTTTCTAAGGTCTGCCTTGATGCTAATTCAGAGCAAGATGCCTTGCAAAACAAAATAAAAATCTGAAAAAAAATATATGTACTTCAGGCAAAGTAAAAAAGATGGGCATGGTTACTTCAAAATCAGATGTAGCATTTTCTGTACTATCCAAAAATACAATCAAACACCATCACTTAAGATCTTCAGGAACAGACTACTAAAATAATTTCATCCTTCATTCTCTGAAGAGGACATTAAAAACTGTTTTTCATTTTACTTATATCATTGTCAGCACCCAGAGAGGAGGCAAATCAACCCTAGATGAAACAATAAACAATTCTGATAGGTAATCCATTGTGAATTTCTAGTTAATTTCTTTTGTTGTGTTTTATGAATTAATTTTATGGAAAAGGTAACTGATCTCAGAAATATCTACGCCGTTTTGTTTTCTAATCATAACAATTTTTCAATTTTTATGAACATGGAGACAAGTACATTAGGTTATTAAGTTGTCTACCTCCTCAGCTTGTTCCATAGCTATAACCTAGTGAATAGATATGGAGCAGCTTAGACATCTTAAAATATTTTTCACAGAGACAACTGACATCACAAGAAAACTTCTTTACTGTACATAATGGAAAAAGACATAATTACATTTCTATACAAGTTCATTATGAATGATGCATATATATGAAGTGTTGAGTTCAAGATGAAGGATGTAGTGGATTCAAAATTTTTCTCTTGTCAGAAATCCACAAACTTTCCTTAATTAAAAAAAAATAAAATTCAGTTAGTATGTTAAAAAACCCTGCACTTGTGCCAAAGATAACTGAGTATTACGCATCCCAGGGAATATTAGTTGAAAAATCATCCTTATGTTACATAGACATTTTCATGGGCTGAGAAAGCATCTACTTTACTCTCTTCTGCTAACCAAGTTTGTTGTAGACATAACAAAAAGCATCATGAGATAACTGAGTTCCTGTATGTCTCAGGGGAAAAAAGCGTGTGGATAATTAATGTAGTTACCTTCTCTGAAAGGTAAATTAAGGGTAAGAATCAAGAAAACACAACAGGTAGTTGGATTGTGTAGATGGTCAATGAACACTTTATTTTGGCTCTTCAGTCAGATAAAGAAGGGTGGGAGCAGACAGTTTCCATCCCAGAAGAGAATGAGTGTGTGTACATGCCCAATTATGCACACATTTGTGTGTCTCTGGAGAAAGTAAGATGAAAAGCTAAGGCACAATCCCCAAGAAGAATCACCCCCACAGATATTCTGTAGCTATGTAGTCAATTACAGAGACACTTTTTCCCCCTGCTTGATCAGTAGTCTGGGAGCAATGTTTGAAAAAGCATATTGATCCTGAACGCGCTTGTACTGGCTTACAAATAAAACTACGTTAACAAGCTTTTCCCACATTCATTTTAACAGCCAATATCTCATGAACAGTGGAGTGAAAGGTTAATATTTTATGTTACCTGAAAACTGAAAGTCCAAGCTTACTTGTGGCATTAAAATGGGCTTTTCTAGCTCTAGCACTTCACAAGGTAATGCATCTTCAGGCTGTGCTGGTTTCTGCTGTTGGTTGTTGAACCAGCTTATTCCCAAATCATGTCAGAAAAGGATGAGAAAGGGTAACAAAACCAGATAGCAATCGTAATACAATTATCTTAAGGTCTAATTTCAAGTCCTTCTGACATCAAACATAAAATTTTAAAGCTAAGTATTTCATCCTCACAGTGTAGGGGGAAAAAATATTCCATTTCTTGTAGTCTGCAGAATATTAGATCAGAACAAATAATAGCTTTGCAGTTTATCAGTACTTTTTGCCCTTGCAACAGAAGTAAATACAGCATGAACTGGTCTTTGAAATTAGTGTATTTTTCCCATCCCTGCAACAGTGAAATACAACAGAGATGAGAGCACTTCCTATTCTAAACAATCTCTGAGCTTCTGTCTGAAGCTCTGTGCCTCCCGTGGGCTGGCTGGCAGTGGCCGGGGCAGGGTGCAGGGAGCAGTGGAGGAGCCTGGCACAGGCAGCCCCGCAGCACACTCCTCACAGGGGCAGCTGGGGACACCAGGGACTGGGTGGGCATGGTGGCTTCTTTGCTGGCAAGCGGTGAGATCCCATCTTGGCTCAGTACAAGAGGCTAATAAGGCAATTTATAAGTTGTCATTTCTCATTGCTTTTGGTAGCGCATTCCAAAAACAAAGTGACATTTCTTGTTTATCTGTGTATTAGGCAGGTAAATGCAGTAATATTGGATTCTGCTGGCAAGAGGGGATGTGCTGCTTTACAAACATAAATGGTACAACAAATGTCTCTAAATGAGGACTGACAAATTCTATATAGACATGGAATTCTATTTTTTTCCTCATCATTAGTGTAACTTCAGACTGGCCCAAGCAACTTCCAAATTTTTGTAATGTTCACTGACTGATTTCATTGAAGGGTGAGGAGAATATTAAAATAAAAATTTCAGATCTTCATGTTAAAATATTCTATTTCAGATTTTACTGACATTTGAAATACAAGTAATTATAAGAATAGAAAAAGAAAATGCTATAGAGGATAAAACAGATAATTTTTCTTTGGCGTGAAATAATTTTATGTGGGCTCTTAAATTATCATTTTGTCAAGATAAAGAAATAATTCAATATTAATACCAAGCTTTCACTTTCAAAATAATCTGTTGTGGCTTTAAAAAGAGAAGGAACAGGGTAGAGACAGACACCAATTTAAATCATTCACATAGACCTCATCCTGGTCCACTCCCACCTCAGAGGGCCAATTCAACCTGTACAGTTTGAGACACGTAGGCACTTAAGGTTTCTTGTCTGCTGCTGCTTCCCAAACACAGCTGTGAAATTTAATGGTACAGCAGTATTTGCCAGCACGTCTTTTTTACATAACTAAATTTCACCTGTCATGAGTGCTTTCAGGTCAGGAGGGAAGGGATATGTCTTGATGAAACCAGCCCATGCAGATAACATCCCTAGGGTCCCTGAGGGAACACAAGCACCTTGAGCGGCACTTTAACATAGGAACATGATTTCCCATTCTCCCTAGAGGGTCCATCTCTTTCGGTAAACTATAAAAACAAGCCAGGAAGGCTATCGTGCTTAGGCTGCTGCTACCACTTATAACTTGCCAAAGTTTTCACTTTCCCACTTGGAGGGTATGTTTACGCATCATAAATGTTTAAATATTTTTCATATTTACCAATTCAAGAGATTAAAAAAACCCACCAAAAACAGAAAACAAAACTCAAGTAACAAAGATTGTATCCACTGTGGAGACTTTGTGTAAGTGATGTCCTTTACTGAGTAAGCTATATTCATGAGAAGAGATAGGCTGTGTGTGTAAAACAATTTTTTTTTCTTCATTTTCTTCACCATCTAGCTTTCATCCTGTGGCCCTTTTAATTGTCAATCCTAAGGCTGACTCCAGCTGGAAGCGTGGCTATGTGTTGACTCAGCTTCAGTATGAAAGGACTATTTGAGTTCTTCACTGACTCACAATCCTTCATAACCTTGGCAAGAAATGGACACAGGAACACTTAATAAATCTCAGGGCAGAGCTGTGGTTCTGAAGAACTAGATACCCAGTCTTCAGCATTAGACAGATTTTGTCTGTCACTGAAGGTCCAAATTACCTTAAATACGAGTTTTCCCACCATAGTTTACCTGAACCACAATGGGGGAGTGGCACTGTAGGAGAACTTCCAAATTTCAGCTCAGCTGTCTGCACACTGCTGGCTCTGGTGAGAGCAGTGTTAACACGGCAGAGGCCCTTTGGAAGCAGTTTTATCCCTTGTGGCACAGGACACCTGGTAGCAGCACTTGCTGATCTCAGGTGCTGCCCTTTCAAGGCCAGGCAGATGGCGTGTGAATCCCCGTAACTTCACAAGTGGATCTGTTGAAAACTCCAAGATCAGGAAAAGCTCTGTTGATCGTTGTGCTGCCCTTGCATAGGTTTTAAGATTCCCAGTTTCCCAGGGTAGCAAGATCACTAACAACATGTAAGAGACTGCATTGATGAGACCCACCATTACCATGGCAGATGTTTGTCTCAACATTGCTAAGGCAGGAGGCCACTGCCACAGCAGAAGTTTATCTCAACATTGTTGAGGCAGAAAACATAGTGACTGGCACCATGGAACAATGTGGGGGAGCTAATCCTGAGAAACTTAACCAAACCCCTGTGCATGAGCCCAGACCTGGGGTCAGGGGGATCAAGGGGCCTGGAGACCTCTGAGGACCACCTGATAGTGTTGGGCATGCACACCACTGCCAGGTGGGAAGTGTGGTTAAGCAGAACAGCTTGTGACAACCCTATAAAAGAATGGAACCAACCAACATTGGACAAAACATTCCCCCACCGGACTTGGAAATGAATCGGACTATTGGGAAGCCACAGCTCCAGGGTGGTAGCTATTGCTGTGAAGTCTTTCATTCTTTCCTTCTTTCTTTCCTTCCTTTCTCTATAGCTGTCTCCTTTGCATTTGCAAGCCTGCTGTTGGGCAAATAAAGTTCTTTGGCTCTTGACTCTGTTTTGAGTCTTAATTCTGTTCCCGAGAATACAAGCAGAGCCTCGCTCTGGTCTTACACTGGCATGCACCACATGCACTTGAGAAAGGCAAGAGCAGGACATTTCTCTGCATGCATTAGCCCAACGAGCAATTGATTAATGTCAATGAGTCTTACTTGAGTCTGTTCCAGCTCACATTGGGCAAGGTGGAATATTGCTTAACCCAAGGCTAAAGTTAAGAACACCTGTGCCTTCAATAATGATTATGGCTGATTTTGTCTGTCATTTAATGCACAGAAATAATGAAAAATAACACCTGTGTCTTCCTCTATGTTAGATGACTTGTAAAGGTCAGCTTCTTCTCAGTGGTCATTAGCTAACTTGAAACAAAAAAGACAAATTCTGCCAGGTAGTGTGTCTCTCAAATCTGCATTTTCTTATTCTTTAATAACTCAGCGAAGCTTTAGCTATAGACCAGGCTATGCAAATTGCTCACTTTTATTTTCTTGTGTGACCTACAGCTATGTTCTTTAAATGAATGGTTTTGTTGGATTCGTTGCTGCAGCCCTCAGCATTTCTTACTGCTGTCTCCTGGTGACAATGTGGCATTCTACGGTACCATGATCCTCCACTGCTTCGATGACAGGAGTGTCCCTTAAGGGCTGCAGATACCATGCTGAGTCCATTAATTCACTGGACCAGTTCCACCTGCCTCACAAAGCAACTTACAGAAATATCAGAACAAGCCACACAATGACCCCCATGTTTTTTCACATCCCCAGGCACTTTTCTCCTTCTGAAACGTTCACACAGAAAGGACCATCACAAAGCCATGACTGTGCTTGTATTTCTAAATCTGTAAGACCATGTATGTAATGTCATAGGCATTAAAACAGAATTTTCCTAAAGTTTCTTAACAACAAAAGAATCTTAAGATTGTTTTCTTTTTAAAGTTACAGCTTTCCACAGTGACTAATCAATTAAGGTGATGGGAAACATGCTGTCACTGATCTGGTAGAGAGATGGCAATAAAATCATATATTGTAATGAAAATATCTTCCTGGAATATATGAAACATTTATGATCTTTAATGACTGTGTTTAGGAAGAGGTAAGTATGGTGAATATGCTGCTACAGATACCCCTATGACAAATTGCCCAACAATCGAAAGATTCAGAAGTCAGAGCATCAGCTGAGGAAAACAGGCATAACTCATTGTCACAGCACTCTCCAATCAAGCTGCAACAAGGTCTTTTACCATCTCATACCAACACACTCTTCATGCCAGTCCCTCTGCTGCCTTCTCCTTGTCTCACCTCATCCAGGGTCTACTCTCTCTTCTCTTGCTTCTTCCTCGGCTGCTCTCTCTTCACTGGCTCTCAATCCTTAACAGAACCAGCCACAGCTGCACCTTACCTACATTGCCCAACCCACCACCTCTGAAGCCAGCACACACTTTTATATTATCAATGTTAATTAATCCAGCTTAATTCCTCTACAACTCATAATAAATCAATATTTTAATCTCATCAGGCAACTTTTCCTACTAATTACAGGTTTGCTTTTTTCTTAATAGTATGCCTCTGCATTTTTCTTCAGTAGTGTGCAATAGACAGGTTTTGAAAAAAAAAAAGATGAGTAGATAAGCATTGCTGCTTTTGTTGTTTTGTATCATGTCCTATATAAATATTAAGTTTTCACTCCTTAAATAGTTTTGATGAAAGCTGAAATGTGAAACTTTAAAGTTTACTATGAAACTAGTAAAGTAACAATGCATAACATATGATAATTATCTTATAGTGTCAGAAGAAAGAAAAAGCAATCTCTTGGCCTTGTAATTAATATTTCCCATTAAAATTAATTATAAATGTATTAAATAATTACCTTTTCTGATCTGAGTTTTGTTCAGTGTGGTTATTGTTGGTTTGCTCCTGCAGTGCAGAAGTTTCAATTTGTATTGAAGATGAGATGTCACGGCATCTTACTTCAGCATACTATTTAAAAATTTCTTACTGAAAACACACAGATAAAATATATTGTGTTGCTTTCCCCATTACATATTAAAACATGCTTTTTGCATATTGACAAACACTCTTAGGTGAAAACATCATATGAAGAGTCCAAAGCTCGTTTATTCACTCCTTAATACTAGTAAGAAAATGACATTTGTAAATTGTTTTTGTTTAAAAGAAGTGCCTGAAAATCAAGTAGGCAGTCAATGATGGTGCCAATCATAAACCACAAAAAGTTCATCTTCTTGATCTGCTTCATCTTCTGTGATCTGAACTCTTCCCCCTGTGGTTGCTCTGCATTTCACAACAGTCATTGAAGACTGTGGGCTTACCCTGTCTTACTTGTAGTTGTGGGACACACACCTTTCCTATGTCTTGATAGAGCTAATGGTTTCTTATTTGAAATCTGCTATTGCTCTCTGTTGAGTAGATTGGCCCTTTCTCCCCGTACCACACCCCATCTATCAATAGTTGAACAGAAATAAATAAGATCTACTATAGTTCTAGTGGCAAAAAAAAAGTCTGTAAATTCATTTCCTAGATCCAGGATCAGACCCTGATGATAAGTATTGGAAGAGTCTTTTTTAACTGTGATTCTGTTTGATTAAAGGGTTTGTTTTAGAATTCGTTGAACATGCATAGTGAGAAAGTTTATTTTTAAAAGTAATGTTGTAGTTATAAAGCATTAAAATCCTTCAGCTATAGCAAAAACTGACATCAATAGCAGCTGCTCCATATTTTAGTCATCTGTCACTCATCCACTGTAGATGCTATTCCAGGCATGAGAATAAGGAAGACCACACATTTTCTTGCACAACTTGTAGAAAAATTGCACTACTGCACAGAACATGAGAAGATTCTCCATGAAACTAGTTAGAGAAAAAGCAAGTGGAACTACTGTCAGAGTTGCTCAGGAAATGGTATTTGCATTCAAACATTACAAAAATAGAGGACAGTTTATTTATCTTATTTAGTTTAATGGGGTTTTTTTGGTAAAAAAATGCAAGTCCTTGAATATATGATTTTAAGAAACCCAATTTTTATTTTTAAAATTAATGAAAAATACCTAGCAAATGCTAATTTACATGTAGATTTAATTTAGGTATAAACAGTGGCCAAGGATCACATGGAAAAGTTTTCAGCAGGCGTATATAAAAGATAGGAAGTAGCTACAGAAAAAAAAAAAAAAAGCTTGTAATACTTCACTTTGCTCTTTGTTGGTATTTGTTGCACATCTATAAAAGAGGGCATGTTTTGTCAGCTGCATGGAAACAAAAGAGTCTTTTGAAAAGTGCCTTTTCAGCGCACGATGCTGTAAGAGTTTACTCAGGGAGTGGTTTTGCTGTCTTCATTTTGCAAGTAGCTGTCCTGTGTTGCAGCAAAGACCAGGGAGCCAAAGAATAATGCCATATACGGTTTAATACCCAGTAATCGCCTGCTTACCTCTGAAATGAGGCTTTTACTAGAAAACACTTGTAACTCCTCTTGCATCCCTTCATCTGTCACAAGCCATGCTCCAGCTTTCCTGGGAACTCTGACAAATACTGTCACTACAAACTTACCTGACTGCACTGCTGCACTGTGCTCAGATCTTCAGCAGCCCTGCAGCAGCCACACTGTAACACCCTCTTGGACTAAGCCTTCCTTCTCCAGTACCTGAAAGCTGGAGGCAAGTGTGAGGGTTCATGTCTGCTCTCAGGTCTCCTGGCTTGATACATGGAGTAGGAAATCCCTAAATCTTACTTAAAAAAGAGGTTGAAATGGCCTGATCCAGAAAGCATATACAATAATTAAGGTGTGAAGCATGCTTTAACAGTAGTGCACTGAGCATGATTTGCCCTGACAAGTTAAACATGTTTTGGCTTGTGTTAGGAAACAAATTGAAAGCAGTTTTCAAGCACAGTTCTTGCTCCCTTTGCCAACAGACTCAACAGGTCAGTAAATTACACACATGGTGAGTAGTGATTCTGGGACAAATCACCTCCCTGGGTTTTTGAGGTTATGATCTATCATTCTGGGCTTTTTGTACTTTTTTTTTTTTCAAATCCTTCTCTAAGACTAACCTCTGGATTTGAAGATAGAGTAATTATTTTATTACAAAGTAGTAAAGTATATACAAAGTGTCAAAATAGTTACTGGACTAATGAATTGAAGGTAATAATACAGTTATATCTTATTAATAGTTTAAAACAATACTAGGTGTCCATTTAATGTTAAGATGAAAGTGATTTTCTGTTCTGAAAAGGGTCTGATTTAGTTTCTTGTCTTGCTAGCAGCTTAGTGTTTATGCAATTTAAAATATTTCACATCTTTGTAGTATATTCTGTCCCAGGTACTTTATGGAAAAAAAAAAAACAAAAACCAAACCCAAAAAACCAAACCCCAAACCAATACTGGTTCATATTTGTGAAAAGTGGGGTGTAATCTTGTAGTGGAATGAAGCTGGTTAATTATAATTGATAATATTCAACTGTGGATTGGCTGATGTAGATAAGGTGCAGCTGTGGCTGGTTAAGTTAAGTGGTTGAGAGCCAACGAAGAGAGAGCAGCCGAGGAAGAAGTAGAGAGAACATGTGCCCTGGGTGAGGTGAGGGCAAGGCAGCAGAGGGACTGGTGTGAAGAGTGTGTTGGTATGAGATGGTAAAAGGCCTTGTTGCAGCTTGATAGTTTTGCTATTGCTGTGACATAATCTTAAGAGAAAAAGAAAACAAGAAACCAAAACAAAAATACCCCAAACAAACAAAAAAACCCCACCCAGATTGTTTTGTATGTTTCAAATTGGGGTCAAAAGAAGGGAATCGAAGAAAAAGGAAAAGTGAAGGGCTATCCAGTAGTTCTGACATATACTGAAAAGTATTGTCTATATAGTGAAAAACATTACAAGATCCTGGCAAAAAAACACTTCAAAAGATAATTAAAATTCTCCTATGCCATAAAGAAAATGTTATTAGAAATTTGACAGGGAATTAGTCAGCCACTAGCTAATAAAGAAATCCAATATAATTTTCTTCAGTTTTTAATATAGGTAGATGGGGGCTTCTAATTATAATGGAAAGAATTGACTAAATATTTTTCTAATTTTTATAAAATGAGGAAATTTGCTAGGGCATTTCACTAAGAAAATTTACAAAGAAGAAAAAAAAGAGCCTATTCAAAAAAATGTTGTCATCCTTACACATTTTTCTCATGACATTTAGTGTTGTTTACTGCTAGAGATCAGATACTATACTGTTACATATTGCAAAATTACAGTTACTGTGCATTTTCTTCACAGAATATTTTGTAGAACTAGTTGTTTACTCTTTTCTATTGTTATGTTATTGACTGATGCCTATTCTCACTTTTATTTTCCTTTTCTGAAGATACAGGCCATGACACGTTCAACTTGATGAAAAGTATCGTGTTACTGTTCACATTGCAGAATTACAGTGTTGATAGGGTCGTAGTGAAAGGTGTAGCACATACGCCAGCTGTTATCATTAACTGTCTGAAATAAAAGCCTTTTGACTGCTTATGTTAGAAATAAGAAGTGTGCTTCCTGGTTTTCCTCAGTCTTACTAGTCTAGTTAGAATATTCCAGTTAAACTGTGCAGCATATAGTTTAGTTGTCTCACCAGAAAATAAGGTTAAGTGTTTGTCTGCCACTGCAACATCACCAAAGGCTTGGTCACAACCCAGTCTGAGGATTCAACCACCCAAAGGAATTTTAAACCTCTTCAGGGAAGTATATTTTCCTGAGAACAAATACAACTACCATTTAAAGAGGAATTTCATTTCTGCAGTTAAGATGAAGGCTCAGTTAGTATTATGACGTTAATTTGTCTTTTGGAAGTGCTATGTGCAAGATCAAGGAGACAAACTTTGCGATAATATTTGGCTACGCATTTCCAGTCTGAGATCATATACACACAGTGGCTGTGCTCCACTTGACACAGACCACGCATCTGTGACTGGACCAGCACGCAATGGGAAGTGGAGCCAAAAGAGAGGGGGGATTGTGAGCCTGGTGAGAAGCTATAAGGGTAACATTTGCTGACAATAAAGCAGAGACACTTATTTAAAGACCTAGTGGCTAAAAAATCATTCTGAAGTTTGAAAGAAGTTTTTCAGCATGGTCAAAGGGAGAGGTTTTACCAGATGAGAAAGTTACTGTTATCCACCTGGGAAAATATTTAATGCAAACTATAACAGCAGACATTGTAGGCTACAAAAAGTAGCAAGCAGCTACCCAGAAGAGCAGAAATTCCACTGTTGCACAGAGGCAGATACAATTTATGAAAACAGATGTCAACTGAACGGTCACTAATAACAAGCAGTTTTTCTTCTCTTACTTGTCCTTCAGCTTGAGCAATACCTAACATTGCTATTGTCTTCAACTGCAACACTTGAGAAATAAAGAGCTATTTATGTAACTTATCTTTTATTGACATAGATTGTGTAATCAACAGACCTATATTAAGGAATTGTTTTCAAGATTACATTTATATACAAATAAAATTAGACCAACTAAAAGACAAGCAGACAAAAAAAATAATTCTGTCACTGGAATGCCGAAATAAACAAATATGGGTGGTAAAATTGCAGCCATAGGTGATGTTTTAGTGGACTTAAAAGAACAATTTGAGAAAATAATTTTGCTTTGTCTCGGGAAACATCTAACATATTCTTACTTCCATATTCCACTGCATATCTGGAGGCTGTCTTAAAAACAACAACAACAAAAGAAGAAAAAAACCCACCACATTGTTAATTGTTTTTATTGCAGAGTTGGAAAGGACTGGTGGTATTTCAAATTAAAGATGTATATATTAATATTGTGGGGTTTATGTCTAATGCCAGAATCATAAATTATTTTGTTCTTTTCTCAAAATAAAATGCAAACTGGTGCAATGAAAGTATGTTTATTAGAATTAATATCAGAGTTTAAAAAATCCAGAGCAATTTTTTTTCTTCCAAATAGAAAAATAAGTTTTGCACAAATGTACTTTCTGTCTCTGAAATACAAGCATGTGAAAATAAGGGAAAGTATCATCTGCACAACTGTTATCTGCAGGCACAAAAATAAACAGCACCTTATACTGTGTTTGAGTGTTTGGAAATCATTTTATTGTGATTAAATTTAATCTAAGCAAAAAGGAAACATTAAAAAGCGTCTGCAGGCTTTTTTATCTCTTTAAATCTACTTTGTACATTAATGGGTCTACAACTATACCATTTCCTAATGTGTGTACTGGTTTTGGATGCACTTATTTGTTCAATATTGCTAAACACTACTTCATGTTAGTTTCCATTCCTGAATACAAATATTATGGCTACATATCTGTGCTTCTGGAAACAAGGATGTAAGACCAATCATTGCAGTTCCTGCATCTGGCATATCTCAGCGCTCATATGTCAACTCTGTAAATCTTAGAACAGTTTCTTTTTCCTCCTTTTTCTTCTGTAAAGCAAGAATATAATTGCCATTTTTATTACCTGCTCCATAATAGCTGTCATTGGATAATGGAAGAATCAATCAAACATCTTTTCTTCATGTCCCTGCAGCAAGATAACTTTATTATTTTTTACTCCACTGACACTGAGAAGCCTGAATCAATATTGACAAAACATCAAATCTTTCTGAAAAGTTTAGCTATGACGTTTCTCAAAACTTAACCATTTCACACCTGTCAAATACAAAGGGCAAGGTACCAATCTTGCTTTCAGCCATATGAGTCCTTAATGTAATTCACATCCTGGAAAGGTATCTGCAGTGACAACAAGGTAATGAGACAATACCAAGATTTTACTGTGTTGCACTCATTAATAATTGAGTTATTAAGTGTGGTTATGGTCTCTATTCCCCGCTCCTTTTCTCCCCCAACCCAGTTTTGTCACTTCTGTAGCAATGCCTATACTTACACGTATCATACTGGGAGGACAGTAAGAAGGAATGCTTATTTCATTCAGAAATTCTAAGATCAAGTGCTTTTTGAATCTCTTACTGTAGAATTCCTCTGGTAGCAGTCTACTGTGAAGTTGCTTTCAAGAGCATATTTCACACTATAGGAAGAAGTGATAGTGATGAAAACATCCACATACAAGTCTGCCAGCATTTCAGGTATGAATAACCCTTAAATGGGGAGGAAGAAGTGATAGTGATGAAAACATCCACATACAAGTCTGCCAGCATTTCAGGTATGAATAACCCTTAAATGGGGCATTGTGCTTCTTACAAGCTTGTTGGAGCTCATTATACAAGTCAGAAGTAATGACAAGAGAAACTCACTACACCTGAGCCCCTGTAGTATCATCTCTTTGTAACAAGGTGCCTATGCTAAACCTTTGTCCTGTGGGCAGCAGGTGACCTTCAATATAACCCATCCTGTCTGTGCTGCGTTACCTGGTGCTCTTCATAAAAAAGCATCCTTATCTTTTGAAGAAGTAGTAATAAATTAGATTACTTTTTTTCTGGTGAGTGACTTAGCCAACCTCTACCTGAAAACACCTCTTGTTTCACTAGATAAGGTCTAAAACAACCAGGCAAGCAAGTGCAGTCTCCCGTGCTGTGGGAATGTTAACAAGTTTTGTAACACATATGGTTTTATTCAACAACTTGCACATATTCTTGAAGAAGAAGAACGCAACCATTATTTCAACTCGGAATGTCCCATGCAGAGAACTATGGAGGATGGTTATCCGAAGTAATTGCTGCTTAGGACAAGGTGACTCTGAATAGCAATTACATCATGGAAAGTTGGCAACACAAGACTCTTGTGATTAAGATGTAACTGTTACTTGTTGGACAAATAGCCAAAGATGTGTCTTTAAGTAAAGTACTTTCATTATATGTGATACTGAAAAGCACACCCCTTACACCAGATATCCCAGCCCACAAAGAGACCCTTCCTCAATGATCATGCATAGTTAACCAACAAGGTTGTGTAACCATTATGTAGATTACCATGCAATCAGTGTCAGCGGGTTAGAAGTCAACAAATTAATAGTCATATAATCATGTATAAATTTAATTGTGGAAATTACCAAGGTGTGCTAGTTCACCTAGCACCCAAACTTGCACAACTTTGTATTAAAAGCAATTATCTCATATTCCTAGACTTTTTCTTTGATTTTGCACGCTGGGTAATGAACTCACTTTTGAGATGACTGGAAGAGTGCATATTTGATCAAGGGAGGGGAACATACATACACATGTGCACAAACATGTGCATACAAATATTTAACTGGTTGTGCATACATCACACAATTAAAAGAGAACTTGTGTTGGGCATGTGGTAGAGGCAGACATTTTAATTAAATAGGTATATGTGACCACCAGGCATAGTGGAAACACATCTTCTCCTACTGTATAAGAAGCAGTTGATCTACCTTGAGGTAGTAGTGTGTACATTTGGTCCCCCCTCAGTTTTTTGTTCCTAAATGGAAGGAATAGCAGGAACTGAAGCCTCCTTGAGTAACTCTTGGAATGATGGACCTTTTAGTCATTTCTTTATTTAGGACTGGTACAAAATATTGTCAAAACTCCCAAGCAGGTCTTGTTTGGACAAAGCAAGTGACAAAGCCATTGCTGCTTAATTTGCTCTGCTGGTTGTTATCAAACTTATATTTATTGTGTTAATATAAAGGTACTGCCATAATTTCATTTGCTTAAAATGCAGTGTAATACATTATGATTTACTAGTATCTACCTTCTCCTTTTCCCACTTAACTAAGTGTATGCCCAAAACCAGTATGAAAATTCACAAATTACTAACTCTGCCCAAGAACCACCAATCTGAGAAATTATATTAAATCCACAGAAAACACATCTGGTTTTAGCTATATTTAGCTGTATTATATATATATAAAAAATATATATAAAATATATATATTTAAATAAATATATAAAACTTTCCCCTGTGAAGGATGGTATAAAAACTTCTAAAATAACACTGAGAGTGAATGAAATTGTTGTAGTGATATTTACCATACATTTAAAAATCATGAAAGAGTAGACAAGTACAACTTTATTCAGAAGTAGAAAATTTTACCTTAAACGACCACAAAGTTTATGACACTTTCTAATTATGATTGCAGTATATGGACATTATCAAGTAATATTTTATAAGCCCTATGATCATTTGATATAAGTGCCTTGCAAAGAACTTTTTTTTACTTTTCCTTACCACTGAGATAACGGAGCTCATGCAGTTGTTTGTGCTGCATATATATATCTAATATACAT
The DNA here is from genome assembly GCF_015220075.1 of Falco rusticolus. Classification (NCBI taxonomy): domain Eukaryota; kingdom Metazoa; phylum Chordata; class Aves; order Falconiformes; family Falconidae; genus Falco; species Falco rusticolus. The sequence goes on along the minus strand of NC_051188.1, from coordinate 105,618,845 downwards.
GTATACATACAGTAAGCTTATTATATTAGTTGCTATGTTTCTAGATGTTATTCATTATGTGACATAGATTAGGACATATGGCTTAAAACATTTGATTTCACAAGATTGCTTGTCTCTACATAGGCACCCTGAGTGTCAGCATACAGAAAAATGGGCAGGGGCATTAGGCAGCACTGTGCTTTGAGTCATACTCTAGAGCCACACAACACATTTCATGTGTTTGATGAGGCCACAAGTTTTTCCATGGTAAAGTCAATAAGTCACATATTATAGGTAGTGCATTCAAAACCAAAGGGTGCTCTGGATAAATCAACAAAGTGGGACCCAGGAGAGCCAATACTGTCATAACCTTAATACATGACCTTGGGGAAGTCACTTAGTAGGTTTCTACTTTAGTTTTCAATCTTCAGAATGAAGGAAGAAAAGAAATTGACTTTATTTCTTCCATCCTTGTCTGCATTCTAGGGTAGAGACTGTATTTAATTAATATTTGCAGAAGAACAAACACAAGAAGATTGTGTCCTTGGCAGTATCCCACCAATGCTACAGTAATTTAATTACCACTCAAGAAAAGAAGTATAAAGCCACCCATTTTTTTAAGTGACAAGTTAAAGCTGCTGTTATAAACACTAGTTAAAAATATGCTACAATTTGCACTAATGGCTCTGCTTGAAAGGTCAGTCATTAGAAAGGAAACTCTTAAAAGACATAGCAAACCATGCAATTCACAAGTAATTAACAATAATGGTGATGTAGATAAGACTCCCTACAATAAATACAACTATAATGTGAAAAAGAGTTTTGAAAGACAATAAAAAAAGATTAAACCAAAGAAGGATATAAATAAAGAGCATGTAAAAAGAGATACCACAATTAACAGATTTTGATGCCATAATGCTTGTGTGTCTGAAAACATAAATTGTTTCACAAATGCAGAAAGTAGCATGATTTAAGCACTTTTGAAGCAGAAAACTCATTTAGCTATTTTATGAGGTAAAGACACTTACTGTAAATCATTTCTACACTTGTAGGAGGGCGATATAAATTGCCTTGATAAGATACGACTGATATTAAAATACACTTCTTTAATAGCACTGGCTGAATATAAAGCACCTTACAACTGGATGTGATCTGAATTCTGAAACTGGGCGTTCATCAGCATGTAAGAGCATTTTAAAACTTTTTATTGCTGAGAGCAAGAGGGAGAAAGAGTGAAACACGTTTCTAGAATATTTACCTCTTTCATATTGCTGTCCCAAATCTGGGTTCTTCGCCGGGTGTGCAAGGGCTGGTCAACACACAGAGCCAAGATACTTGTTTATTTCATGTCGTGTTAGGTGGTAAATCCACAAAGCTAGCACACCAGTTAACACATGGTAAAGCATTTTATACACTTTTAGCAACTGTTGTCACTTCTTTTAGAATTAGTTGTAATCACCCTTACTCTTATTGGTTCCTGTGAGCCTTGTCACCATGTAAGAAGGGTACAGTATTCTGTCTTTTCATGGTGCATGTTTTGTGGGGAGGGGGCTTTCTTAGTAGGGGGCTTGCTTTTCTCAAAGGTGGGTATTTTAGTATGTTAATTGGGATAGTTCACACAGTTCAAGTAATTTTCTGTTTGTTCTTATTAACCATTTGATTTTCCTTCAGCTTTTCTTATTACTTAGTTTGATGTATTTACGGTGTCTATTCCTTTTCCCAAGGCCATTTTGTTAACTATTTGTAAGGGTTGATTATTATCCTTTGTTTTTTTGATTCTTTTAACCTCTTGTTTTTCATGATAGATATTTACATATTTCTTTAAAGTAAATAGTTCTTGTATCAATATTATCATAATCATTGGACAAAGTTGCAGAAAGTAATTTCAAACAAGTCTAAAAGTGTGAAAAAAGATTCTTCAGTACAGTGTTTGAATCTAATATATACCTCTTTACAGCACATATATATCCAAAACAGAGGCCTATGATACCTATAAATCATAAATATGCTCATCAGGGTGGCTTGCTCTGAATCCAGATATAAATGTACTGAGGAAAAATAACAATCCATAGAATGTAAGTATTTTGTACTACTGTGATAGCGTAGCCAGAGTAGCATGGCAATGTTTATGAGTAAGCACGTCACATAAGTATGTGAGAAACATGACCACTGAAGGGGCAAAGAAAGATGGGTGTAGTGGCACATGTGATGCATCCAAGTAACTGGAAGTTCAAGATAAAGAAGAAGATAAGCACAAGGGACTGCAAATAGACAGGAGGTACTGCTGAAAGCAAGGGATGATTGGCAACATAAAAGCATAGGAGATAAACAGTTGCAGGGAGTATATGACATCCCCTTTCTTGATAATAAAACATCAGATATCAGCAAGGAAAATCAGAGAAGACAAGCCCACCTAGGTTTTGACTTCTCTCACTGAGGAGCTCTTGAAGCACAAAAACTTCAACTTTGGCAACTTACACCAAATCCCCTAGCCATCAGTGCTAACTGTACGGCATCAGGGTGGTGTGTCTTTCTAGCTAATTTAAGATGTAAGTGCTAAAAGGAAATAATTGTGTATGGATAGTGATGATGACTAATAACATATAGCATTGACAACTAGCAAGAAAAGTGCTGTTAACAAATGTATTTGATAAAGTTTTGCAGTTTAAAATTTTCCAATTTTGGCAGTCTTCAAAACATTTCCATCACAGCATTTTAAAATTTGCTGGTACACATATGTATATACATTCTGATGCAACACATGCATCTATGCAACCTATGCAAAACATAGGAACAGTATAATTTTTAACTCTTCTTTTTTTTTTTTTTTTTTGTTTGTTTGGTTTTTTTTTGTTTTGTGGTTTTTTGTTTTTTTTTAATCCATGAGATCCACATCTTTAATAAAGGCTATAGGAGTAAAATACTTGTTTCTCTTTTCAAGTGAAGTGTAACAATAAGAAAGGTGGGTAAATGAGGTCTGACAGTGTTAAAGTTTGTTTGTATTTCAAAGTAGACTTACCTTTCAGCCATCCTCTTGATTGACTCCAGTGCTTTGTTTCATACTCTGATGCTTGAATCTTACCCTCAGTCACAGCTACTATAAAGTCATGTACTTTGACTTTGGTAGAATTACACTCAGTTATTGCATCTAAAATTCTGGCTTATGTCTTCTGATAAGAACAAAGGCTATTCAGTTAGACTTCTAAACATTCCTGATAGAAATTCCACTATAGAAATCATTTAAGATAGTGACCCTCCAGCATTAGCACAAGTTTGAAGCTTGAAGAAGTCTCAAAAAAGCCAAGTTTATTAGGTGAAATGTCATACTAGTATGGAGATTACATTCCATGTCATTGTATAGTATGGAATACAATAAAATGAAATTGCTGAAGAACAGGAAAGCTGGGTTTAATGAGATAGCTAACAGCAGAAAGGGAGGAAATAGAATAAAGGAACTTCTTAAAACAAGTAACTATTACGTAAAAGGTCTAAAGGTCTATTTCAACTCTTTTGTATGGTATGTATGTTTTTAGTTGAAAGGACATTAGCTTCATTAAATAGTTGATATTTATAGTATGCCTTCCCAGATATATACAAAGATGGTTGCTTTCATTTTGCAGAATGGAAGGTATCCAAGGGGAAAAGTTTTGCGTAAAGAGAAAGTTAACGTGCCCTTTAAGTGATAAAGAGCACAGCCCAATTGTTAAGAACTCTTAGCAGATTTTCTCCCCGTTTACAAGCTATTTATCTACCTGTCCATCCATAACTACCCTCTTCACAGAGTTACTCTTTATAATTAGGTGTGATTTTCAGGCCTGTTTCTGTCTGTTCCTGCAGGTTTTGCAAAAGTCCAGACTCTGCCATACGGAGAATCAGCTGCTATTTCTCCATCACAAGATTTGTACAGAATAAGAACATACTACAAGTATCATACCTTCCTCTGATTAAATATGATAGGATAATACAAAAATTTTCCTATATTCACTTGTCGGTTCTGGTTTGGGATTCTGTTGGAAATGAGAAAATATGGACCTGAATAAGAATAAAGTAATACCACAGAAATATTCAAATGACTTGTTGAAAAAATTTAGGTTAGATTGGGTTTGAACTTCTGGAATGAGAAACAATTTTATTCTGTTGTATGTGTAATTGGTGATGAGCACTGAGAAATAAAGTGATGAGAGCATTATACTGTTTATACTGTAAAACAGGTATATTCTGCTCTGTAGTTCTCCATCACATGTGCATACCCTTGTTACATCATTTTTGTCTGTGTAGGTAGACAGAGAGCTGTACTGTGCTCAAAAATGTATCTGCTGGCCTGGAACAACTAGGGGCTACATCTACTGTGAGCAGTATACGATGTAGTACATAAAGAACAAGAAGTCTTCTGAAGGAAATGGAATACTCAAACCCAGTTAGATTATTACTGTATTTGTAATAATTAAAAAAAAAAAAAAAAAAGGATAGGATGGGTATATGTTGTTTTGATGTAAACTCACTGTGAAAAATCACTTGTATTGACATTCTTGTAAGCTAATCAATGCATTCCAGATAGCCGTTTTATGGAAAAGTATATGCTGTTGAAAACATGGGATCCTTCTCCTACTTAATAAATCATAATCGCAGTATTTTTGTTAGAAACAACTATAAACAGTAACAGTTTTTTAAAAAAAAGATGAAAGGTGAGTACTTTAGTCAAGGACCAGTTATCAAAAAACAGACCAACAGCTCTTATCTAGCGAGTCCTAACCACCTTATTTTGCTTGTGTTATACAACAGATAGTCTCAGAGTTTTGACATTTTATGTACAGTAACAGAGATATACTCAACTTTAAAAGGGGTATTTGTTAGCTTAAGGAACATGACATTCATATGGACAAACCACTCTCAATCCCCCAAGGGTATTACATGCTTCATGTTCACACTTTCATTTCTCAATGCTGTTTTTGAAAATCCTCTCTGTATCATGTGAATTTAATCCTTTTGGTCAGTGTTCCATGAGAAAGTCTGCTACATAAGGTTTCTACTCCTCTTCCTGAACCTACCTATTCCGTCATACCAACTTTGAACTGTGAAATCCCAATTGTTACGTCTTACACAAAATAATTAGTCTAGTCAACTGCATCTCCACAAAAGAATACTACAAAACTCATCAAAAGTAGTGTCACCATCCATTAAATTAAAATGAGAACAATCAAGAGGATATGGCTCTTTATAGAAGTCTATAGGTCATCTGTTGCATCTTGTATCTGACTTGTGCCATTTATTTTGACTGCTCAAGACAAGATCACATTTTCCTTTGTATGCTGTATAGAACTGAACACTTTACAAAACTGAAGATTGTCTTAATGTCAGTGCTTTGGAAGAAGCTAGGGAATGCTTCCATAAATATAGAACCAGTTCTTGGGTTACATTCAGATTATCAGGTATTCTTTGAGACAGAAGCTAAAGCAGAAAAGTAATTGTACTAGTATTCTTATCAAGGCTTGCCTAATTTTTCCTTGTGACCTAATAGACCCTTGCACTTCTGGACATGATAACAAGGAATTAAGGATCTCTTTCAGTTTCTTCAGACACATGAACATGAAAAAATGAAAATATTGCTTAAGGTATTGCTAAGATGTATATGTATGTATGTGTACATGTATAAGTACATGCACACACAGAAAAAAGGGTGCAAGCTTTATATAGACCCAAATCCATACACAAACATAAGACTAAAGCATGTTTGGAGTGCTTTATACAGTCATATAATCAATTTCTCTGGGAGTCTTCTGATAGAAGGCAAATAAATATTTTTTTTCCCTTCTTTTAATGTAGAAGTATCAAATTTGGAGCAATAGATGTCCTTGTCAACTATTTAACAGGTAGACTAAACACTAGTTTGTTTCTTTGCCTGATAGGACCATTTTGGATACCCTAATCCATACTTTATCTGCATAACTATTAAGGCAAAATTTGAATCCCAGCTTTGTTTCTCAGACAACTCCATCACAGAAAACTAATGTTCTGTAGCTGTTTTTTTGGTGTTACTATAACATACAGAATGCTGTAAGGAGAAAAATCAGCTGCATTTATTTATGGATAGGAGCTTAGAATGTGATACAGCATCAATACAATGCAAGTATTACACTGATGTACTAATAAGGCTTTGCTATATTGCAGTTTTAATTTAGAGAAGATCATGCACCTTATTAAGGAAAGAACTTACTTTACTAGGTTTGTTTAGTTTTGGTTTGGTTTAGTTTTGTTTTTTTTCCAAATCTGAAGAAATATCAGCATCACCAAGATTATTTTTATTAGAATTTATAAAGAAATTAGATTTATAACATACTGAAAAAACTATGTAACAACAATTTCAGGATGTTTTCCCTCAAAATTGATTTTCTAATAATAGCCAAAACTGAAAATTAAAACATCAGCACTAGGTTGATTAACATGAATACATACATGCTAGGGCATGAGTTCTCTGAATTTTAAAATTCTGTGAAGATATTAGTGCAGCAGAGAGTATTTAATTAAGAAAATATCCATCTAGAAATCAAAGGGAAGATTAAACTAAATCAAAACACTGTCATCACTCAGTTCCTTTATGGAACTGGCATATTAAATACATCAGCATACCTGCATCTTATGTGTTATCTGGGTTTAGTCCATAGACTGACATAGATTATTCTATTTTCTATTAGGTCTCTGTTAAAACCTGTGGAGTCCCCTCTTGAAAAAGAATTTAAAGAGATGGTGAAATTAGCTGAAAGCAAGAAAGATAAATCCTTGCTTGGTAGGCTTGAAAACCAGGAGACAGGATTCAGATAACTATTGCAAAGGTATTTTAGATTATTGTTTCATAAGTATATATTCATCAGCATAATATAAAAGCACTCAATGGTAAACTTTTTCCTATTTATTTGATGACAGATAGGGTTATTTTATCTGAAAAATCTATCTTTTAGATTTTTTATTACATGAGGTAAAGATTTTCAAGGTTACATATTTTTATAACATTTTCTTTACTCTGTGGCATGTCATATTTTAACTTGTCCTTCAAATTAATTTTTGATCATGTAATGAGTGCTGAGTAGAATTTAAATGAATTCTCTTTATTTGAGCCGGTTCTAGTTCAATTACTATTTTTCAGTATCTGCTGCCTTGTTTTGAATCTTGATTTATTCAATGAATTCTCAAAGAGTTTATAAACAGAAACACTATGTAACAGTAGATATTTTTTAGAACCTATATTTAATGGATTCTTACCTGAACTACCTTTAAGTCATTTTAGTATATAATAAGAAGAAAACCTCTGCTACTTTAAAGTATCTCTGCCATCTTAAACTGTAGAAAGCAAATGAGACTAGAGAACATGCCTGCTTTTTTTCTAATCCCATATTTTATAATGCCTTGAGGACAGTGCATGCTGGGGCACCTCTGAACTGGAGAAGTGCCAGAGCAAGGAAGAAGTGAGTAGAACGACTTGCAAGAGACACTGCTAATATATCATTGGTGAGAGAAGGCCATTGGGAAGCCTGCAGATCCTGGTTCGTGGGACAGACGGATGACATAAGGGAAAAGCAGCAGAACCTGGTAAGAGGATAAATGGAGAACTAAATAGTAAGACACCATATCACATACTTCTTATAATAATCTTAAGGTTCAAATCTATGACTGAATTTAATTTTGCTACTAAAGACATTAAAAAGAGGTAAATATGGCACTCTAAAACAATACCATACTGTTGAGATGTTTTGATACCTGTCTTGATACAGACTTCGACACTCTATGTTTTATTGATGATGTATTCTGTTTTTTATTTTCAAATGAGAAAATACTGAAGGACTGTTAAAATAAGTAAAAAGTAAACATCACAGAACATTTGTCATTATTTCAGAATAGAAGTATGAATGGCCAGAATAAGATGCAGAAGTTCTGACTTTTATTTTATAATGTGGGATGTTTCAGTCCAATTCAGTTTAAGTTTTCAGTTGTTTTTATGCTTTATGTACATCACAAAGAGCAACAAATGTGCTTATGTTTTGTTTGGAAGTTTCCTTGAGGGAAGGTTAAATAGATTTTCATTCATGAGAAAATTGCTAAACACAGTCTAAAAACCAGTTGTCTTTTCATGAAAAGAAGCACAAAGTGGTTGAAGTGTATTGAGAAACCAGATAAGGAAAACTTAAAATAAGACTTCTGCTTTTTTGTAATTAGATAACTATATTTTACTCATACATAACATATTTTCATATGTATGTGTCAATGGCAACAGCATTTGTCGTTTTTTCCCACAAAGAAAACCTGCCCTATAATATCTTCCCTCTGTAAACTACACTGGGGTTGACAAAAGACAGGGGTCCTCAAACTGCGGCCCATGGGCCGGATACAGCCCCCCAGAGTCCTCAATCTGGCCCCCCGTATTTACAGAACCCCCCCGCCCCCCCCCCCCCCCCCCCCCCCCCGCCGGGGGCTGGGGGGGGGGAAACCAAGCAGCCGCAGATGACTGCCTGCCACTTCATCTGCGCACCGGCCCCCTGGTTAAAAAGTTTGAGGACCCCTGACAAAAGATGTCAGTGAGCGATGCTTCTTTGATACCCAAGCTGGTCACAAATGATGTGGCTTCTCCCCAGTGAAGGATGTATTTCTGTCACAATCCAGAAAATATAGAGAGATGGTTCTTTAAGAAGTATTTCAAAATAAAATAAACATCAGCTTGTTACTGCTTTCAGAGGTGCCTTCCCTTTGACCACACCTCATTTCCACCAAGACTTTAGGGAGAAACTTGTGAGGGACCCTTCTGGAGTGTTCTTTCCCCAGAATGTGTTCTCTGGATTTTGCCATGAATAAATTTGATCCTAGAGTATAAATTTTTATGTTAATGCTACACCACTTCCCCTTTTGTGGCCTTCAGCATTAATATTTTAAAATAATATTAATCTCAGAGATACTTTTATCACTAGTAGAAGTGCAGAACTATAATCATAGTGGCTTAAACTCTTAAGAAGGTTTAGTGGGGAAGATCTGAACTCTTCAGCCTCTTGAAGGATCCCTCTCATCATCATTTAATGGAAAGGGTACCAAGAGAGACTAAGTGTTCATAACCCTTGCTCAGTGTTAACATTTGTGGAACATCCCTTTCTCCCCCTTCTCAACCCAAATTTTGCAGCCTGTAATTAAGAACATTCTCACCTGTGCTTGTTTCAGCTGGGGTAGAGTTAATTTTCCTCATAGTAGTTAGTGTGGGGCTATGTTTTGGATTTGAGCTTATAACAGGGGTGTTTTAGCTATTGCTGAGCAGTGCTTGCACATTGCCAAGACCTTTTCTGCTTCCCACCCTGCAACACCAGTGGGTGGGCTGGGGGAGCACGAGAGGACACAGCTGGGAAAGCTGACCCCAATTAACCAAGGGATATTCAATGCCATACGACACCATGCTCAGCTTATAAACTAGGGGGGGGAAATTAGATGGGGACCACTGCTCGGGGACTGATTGGGCATTGATGATTTGTTAGTGAGCAATTGTTTTTCATTTGTATCAGTTGTCTTTCTTGGATTTTATTTATATCTTTTTTGCTGTTGTTGTTATTTTACTTCTCATTACAATGTCTTCTTATTATAACAAATATAATTATTATATTATTGGTTTATTTCAACTGTTATTAAACTGTTCTTATCTCAACCCATGAGTTTTTTCACTTTTACCCTTCCAGTTCTTTTCCCCAGATGGTGGTGTGGGGGAGTGAGCAAGCAGCTGTATCGTGCTTAGCTGCTTACTGGAGTTAAACCACATCACCCAAGTCTGGAAGAATTCAACTTGATCAACACCCACAAAATGTAGAATCTGAAGTGTTCCTTTTTTCATGTGCTTAAGCCAAAGCTTGATGTGCAGTTTAAATAATATAATTGATATATATATACACAACATATGCACTGCAATGACTTAGTGAAATGGAAAGGTGAAAAAAAATTAGACACTCTTTTCAACTTTATTTCTTGGCAAAATAGTAAAAAAAGGAAATTCCTCATACTGCATGTTTTGATATTCTTTAGTTATTTTGGCAGTTAAATAAATATTCCAGTATAAAATTGTAATATGTTATAATAGCTGATGTGGCATCCAGGCTCTTGGTGTACTTTTTTTTTTTTTTTTTTTACATAAAAGAGAGAAATCAAGAAAAAAAGCTTTGCTGTAACTTTCGTGGAACGCTTCAAAATTGAGCATAGAAGCCTGCATCTCTATCCTGATACATGTTATCACTATTGATAGTGATATTAAAGGTGAATTAAAGGCCTTATTTTGCATTTGTTACTCTTTCTGGGAAAACAAATTCATTTTGGAAGGAAGCCGTAGATGCTAATTTTTGAAATAATCTGTGCTATCATCTTTAAAAAATATTCAACAGCTGTTGTGAGATTTGTTATTAGAAAATGAATGCTGAAAGCTTTTGTTTAAAATGTTATTTCACTGAAGAGGGAATATAGATTTACTTCAAAGAAGGCCTACACTAGCTATTGATGAGCTAGACTATAAAATTTAGATTATATATGGTATACATTAATACAACACCACCATGTTACAGTTGAGGTATTAGGAACAGGAAAGACTTCAGAAAAGAACAAGGAAAAAGGATTTTCACATCACCAATAATGGATAGTGTAAGGCCATATGAAGTCAGGGACATATTTTATAAGAAAAAAAAATGAAAAAAAAATTAATTGAATGCTAGAATATTCAAGATCAGATAATCATTATTAAGATTATTTAAGTTTTGTACTCAAGTTTCTCCTTCCCCTCAGCTTTCATGATGAAGACAAGCATGTGTGTAAAGTAAAAGGAAATGGTGACAGGGCGAGCTCTAGGGATTGAACTGCAGTGAATTTGCAAAGCTGATAACGGTAAAAGAGAAAACAAACTCTAATGGTTTATTTCCTACAGATCTTTTCCACATGCTGGATCATAGCTACAGGTCAAAAGATGAGGGAAGTGAGAAAGAAGTGAAGCCTTTACTGACCTTGTCCTGAAATAGAGAAATAGGATAGTAAGACTAGAAAGGTGGTTTTATCAAGTATTGAAATAAATTGCAAGAGAACTGGTAATTCAGCCAGTATCTATGTCGTATCTGTGTGCTGTCTTTCTGATTATCATCCTAGCTATTTTTCCTCTTGACCCAGCCTCCTGAAGCACCCCTCAGTAGTACTGACCTTTTTTCTAATATCCACCTGTTCCTTCTAGCCCATCCTATTCGGTCAGGGCTGACTTCAGAAATGGATGTTCATTTGTCTTAGAAATTATCAAAAGCCCCGCAGGCAAGCATCAGATTCAGCCTTTTACTCAGTTTTCAAAGGCTCATTTCATCCCTTTAAAACTCCCCTCAGGAAAGTCTTTACAGTTAGAATGGGTCCCACATTCTTTGTAGTCACCAACATTATCAAACATGGCCTTATTCTTGTTAAGAAAAGTAGTATTAAAAGCCCATCAATCAGCATACCTGGAGGGGATTTTGTGATGTATGTCATGATTTAGTCTGGAGCGCTGTCTTAGTGTTCCTAAAAATTCTCAGCAGAAAACTACTATAAAATATGTGAAAGAGTTCTTTCCGAAGAGTTGGAATTAAATTAGGATATAAATACTAATTACTGAGATTCATCCAGAGAGCAATAATTCCCATTTTTCAGGAAGATGTTAAAATATTTTACTTTAAAGTTGAATAATAACATTGACACAGACTATATAGCTGGAGACTAAAACAGATTAAAGAAAGACTTTTCCTGAGAGGCAGGTTTTGTATGGAGGTTATTTTCTCCTGTGACCTCTACACATTACAGTTATGAAGAAAACCCTTACTATATTTTAATATATCATTATTTCCAAGATGATATGTTTCCAGTAGCTTGGAAAACATTTTTTTTTCCCCTCTGCTTCTGGACTTTACAAATGGAAAAGCATAGTGAATTTCATCCTCTCATTCTGCTTCCACTGCATTTCAATTAATAAACTTCCTATGATCCTCTCTTAGCCTTATATGCAAAGTGAATTCAGATTAATCCACTGTTTTTACCAATGTTTATTTTTATTTTATAGAAATAGATGATTTTTTTTGGGACATGGTACATTGTAAAAGTTTTTCTGTTGCTAGCATCATATACTTCAATATCACCTACAGACTTCAGGTTTTCATAGTTATCGTATTTTAAAAATGTTCCTGAAGTCTAAGGCAAATAAACATTACATCATGTTATGTTATTTTCTATCTTCTATGTTATTTTTTAGATTATGTTCCACTTTGGTACAAATAACCTGAAACGTGGAGTGGACACTTCTGAAAATTTTTTTTTAAAAATAAATATGTGTGTCCTTGGAATTATAATACATCATTAAGAAACTGAAAATTAATTACTTAAAAATGACGATCACGACAGTATTTTAAGATCACCATAGGAAAAATTCAAAATACCAGCAGCTAATTGGAATTAATTTTAGACATTGATTATTCTCCAGTGAATTTTAGAAAACTTAGGTTAATTCTTATGCCTGAGAAAAACAAATGTAAGTAAATATGAGTAAATTACTGCACTGAGATAAAATCACAAGTATTTCAACAGAGAAATCTATTTACTTTCTGCTAAAATAGTGAGGTATGTGGTTTTACACATCACCTGGAACAGCTTACCTGTATTTCTTGGGGTTGCTGTAGATTTTGTGCTGCAAAACTTATATATTGATAAATGGTTTGTTGATATACTTGCATATTCTATACATGCATCATATAGATGCCATTATCTACTGGCATCATACATAGTCATTGCTTAAATAGATGGTGATACTAAATCCTCTCTCCTTCAAATTTTACACTTTACCAAAACAGACCGAATCATCTGTTGCTAACTTCTCATAATAAGTATAGGAAACCTCATGATACTTGATTAAGAAAAAAAGAAGAAACACACCTTTTCACAGCATCTCAGACAGCTACAGAGCTTGGAGGTACATACCTTGTCTGGTGAAACCACTTATGCAGATACTAAGAGCAATTAAATGCCTGACAGTGACCAACTTCTGTTTCTTCCAAAGAAAAGTCCACTCAGTGAAAACATTTCACAAAAAATTGAGTGTTGTCAAGCTATAATGGTTTCCCTGACGTTTGAGGACTTTAGCACATTGCATGTGATCTTATTATAGTAGTCCCAGTGAGTGGTAATACAGCTATTAGATTATGAAAAACACATCTTGCATAAGTCAGGTTTGAAAACCTGAACCTTTACTCCATCAGAAGTCAGAATGGCTTAGCTAGTGTACTGAGGGTTACCATAGTTTTCCTATGAATTTGGTTTCTGAAATAATAAAGCTTTTCTATTTGGCTCTTACTGCCAGCATTTCTATATTGTCAAGGTCTGTTGTCATAGTAGCCATGACTGCTTTATTCCCTTTCTATAAATTGGATGAGACAAACTTTATGTGCAAACTGAATAATGCCCACCTCCAAAAAAGTCTTCCCCTCTCCCACCCCACCCACCAAGAATACATTCAATATTAAGGATACAGAAGTGAAAAAGGAAAGAGAGAAGGAAAAACAATAACAAAAGAGGAGTGGATAAATAATGTTTGAAAGTCTTATGATTATATGCAGACTGTGAGTCCTTGGGACAGGAGATCTTTTTTGATCTGGGTTTATATCACAACTAATTCAACAGTTCATGATCAGAGAACTAAAACACTACTATCATCAAAGAGTAAATCATTAAATTAATAAGTCTTCAGGAAGAGCAATAGATAGGGATGCATGACAGAAAATGGCATTAAATTATTAAGTGGTAATTTTACTCGAGTCACCTGGCACTAATATGAAATCTTATATGAATAGTAGGAACACATACGTAGTACAAAGCAAGTTTTCAAAATTATCTTGTACTAGAGGAAGATGACTATTCAAACAAAAGATGTGCAGAAATAGGCAAGTATTTATTTTGTTTAGTTGCACCCCCCCCCAAAAAAAAAAAAAAAAGATATCTGTAGACTCATAACTGTTGCACAAATACCGATAGAAGTTCCAGTAGCTAATCTAAAACTTTCAAACCTAGCCTTATGTGATGTGGGAACATATATTTTAACTGCTTTTAACATAAATTACTTCTGGCTTAATAAAGACAATGCTGCCCTTTTTCATCCTACAAAAGGCTATTTCATTTACGTCAAAATGATTTTTTTTCCTAGACATAAAATAATATTTATTTTTAGTTTAGAGATTCTTATACATATTACCTCATGCAACCATTATACTGTTATTAATGGTCCCTAAGTCTTCTCATCTTTAGACTAAATTACACCATTGTTTTGTAACCTTATTTTATGGCTATCTCAGGCAACTAAGACTGCTAACGGGGTGAGTTTTTTCTTTGGTGGTTTTTTTTGGATTTGTATTTTTTTGTTTGATTCTCTGTGTCCGTGTTTTTGTTTTTGTTTGTTTGTTTTTGTTTGTTTGTTTGTTTTGTTTTGTTTTTTTCTTTTTCCTGTATGACAAACTTATTTATATGCCCAGAAGGAATTTGACCTATTTGGGGAGAGCATGGAATAACTGATGTGTCCACTGTAACGTCATTATTTTTATTAGCTGTTAGTCTATCATTCCTGTTATTTAACATTTCTACCAAAATGAGGAAATATAAATATGCTTCACATCCCATATTCCCCCAGAATGGCTTTCCATTTGCCTGGATAATTTTCAGTTTGAATTCTGTCCCCTCATGGGTTTACATCTTGTCCTGTCTTGTCATTATCTGAAAATACAAATATTCAAATTGAATATGGGTAAATTAAATTATAATCATAGCCAGGCTAGCAACACAGAATACAATCACACAATAGTTCTACCAGAGAATAAAATACACTCCAAAACCACATTGCTAATCAGTTGAACAGCTGTTTACTGGCCCATACAAACCCCCAAATCCTATTTCCTTATTTTATTTAATTTGATTATTTTTTTTAAATCAGTCTGAATTCGTAGTCATCCTTTTAATAATGGATCTTTCATGAATAAATAAATATTTCAAAGATAAATAACTATGTTTATAATGGCAATTCAGTCTACTGAATGAAACATTAGTTGTCACTCATCTGTCATCAACATCAAAATTCAGTATTTCTTTCTTGCTTATTTTATAGTGTTAAAAATTGGTTTTAGTCATCTGGCAGCTTTAATAGAAAATGTCTGTGAAAACTGCCTTTTGTGTCTCATTCATGCATAAAACGTTACCTATTAAAATATGGAAATTTAAAGAGTTCCTTGTTATCATAAAAGAGAATAAAAGTATACCTCAAGCTTTAAACTTAAAGTAAATATTTTAAGTACAAGTTTTTGATCACATTAAAATAACCATATTAGCCTTTCACCTCCTTGCTCCAAAATTATTACATCAGATCTGATACCAAATAAATATTTTATTATATCAAAGATCAAAGTAGATTGCAGTGAACCATCATTACTACACGTTAGGAAATAAATTAAGAAATATTTGTCACAAGGATAAATATTCTGTAACCAACAAATTGAAGATCTTGTGTAAATAACAATATGTAAATAGAAATTATGAGGACAAAGCATTGTAGATATATGAATAATAATGACTGAAACATTGATTAGAATATCTTTTGAGGTAAGCCGACTTTTCCATAATATTCAAAACCACAACAACAACTCAGGTTACAAAGCAACCAAAATTATGGGACGCTTGTTCTAGATCCAAAGACGAGATCTTTCTAAGGAAATTTTAGGGGGAATGTAGATCAGTTTAGGTGTCAATACCATGAAAACCTCTTTTCTAATGAAAAACAAAAGCTCATAAAGAAATGAAATATAACTCCAGTAGGAGAAAACAACAAATTTATTGCTCTTGGAAGATGAAGTAATTTAATAAGTTTGTTGTAGGGATTGAAATACTTGAGAACATAATTTAAGTAGGATATCTACTTATTCTGAGCTCCTAAATAGAGAATGTTTCTGGGGGAAAATCTTTCCTAGGATTTAATTTATTGCTATTATTTAGTCCATAAGTAGAGGCTTCCAAATGATTTGTATGTTCTTAACAATTTGCTTTTCCTCTTTCCTTTATTTTGAAGATTTTTCTAAAATCTATTGGTTATGACTATTCCATCTCTTCAGTGACCGAGTAGTTTAAATAAGAAAGGATGTTGCAACAATGAATAGACCTCAGACTTGCAGTAAAATAGTTTAAAATTCTCTACATGACACCTAACAAAGTTTGGTTGTAGAAATATGTAGCTACTTCATCGGCTCTTATTTTGTATGATCTGAAGAATTCAGACACCATTTAATCACATGAGAAGGGAGGTTAAAATATACTGTTAAAATGTCATCTATCACAGCACAAGCACAGTCTCTTGATGCATTTCATCCTTCTCAGTTTCTGTGATTTTGACTAGATGAGGCTGTGATTAATTCCATCTGAGCCTTTTGATTAGATTTTGGAAACAAGTTATAATATTTGTGCCTAAGTGTTGAACTCACAAAGTAAATTTCAAACCCCTCTTCCATTTCAGCCTTTTTTTGAATAAATTAAGAAGGATCAAATTCTCTTTAAGAACCAAGAAGCTGCTACCACTATAGTTGATAGTTAATTTTGCTTCCTACTTACAATAGGTGAAATTAATTAGAAGCCCTTATGTATTATTTCCTCCTGGAGCAATGAACAATTCAGACACTAGATTTTGCATTGGTTTAGCATGAAGCAAACATTCTGATCCTGCTCTATTCCACTCCTGCTCATCTTCTGTTATTAAAGCCTGAAACCGCATTGCCAAAATGTCAGTGGAAGGCACCAAAAGGGAGCCTGTAAGTTGTAAAGCTTTGATGAGAGCTCTGATCCTTCAGAGTGAGCTGTGAGGGAATGCTCAAGGTGCAGGAACTAAATCTGGCTGTACATGAAATGAAGACTTTGCTCCTGCAGAGCATGGTGTAAAAAATAAATGGGTTCAAAGTTATTGATGTGAAATCAAAACAAAATCTGCATTGTGCTCTAGCATTGTAGCCAGAGTCCAACTCAGCCATCCTCACACGGAGCACCAATTGCTACAGCACAATCAAACTAGTAGACTGCAACAAGGCTTTACCCTTGGTCAGATTCTACTGTCTGTGCTGTCTCTCCTTCCTCCAGAGATCAGACCACACCACTCCTCCTCCATCCAGCCCCCTCTCCCACAATCCTCAGGGCTATTTAACCACTCAGCAGGAATGAGCTACACCTGCACATCATCCATGTCAATCAACCCACTGCCTCTGAGGCAAGGCCACAGCTGCATGTTATCAATCCTAATCAACCCACTGACTTCATTCCTTTACACTCTGGAAATGCATTTTTCTTCAGAGTTGTTTTTTTCTTTTTTTTTTTCTTCACTTGTTATTTCACCTGATTTATAATAATAGGTCAAGTTTGGGAAAAGAAAATATCTTTAGAACTATTCAATGTATATAACTTTTTAATTAGTTTATACTTGCATCTCCAGGGCTTTGTAGTCTTCCTTGATTCTTCCCAGGTTCCAGCATTGAGGTGCCACATGGAAGTGTAGCAATAGATAGTAGCTTCTGCCCCTGACAAATTGTGACACCCTCTCAGCAACAACAGTAATGCTGGAGGAGACTGGAGTCCTGCTTTTGTGAGTCACCAAGGTCCAAGGTGCCTCATCCTCTGTGATGTTCACCACAGGAGCCTGGTTCTGCAACCACTTATCTCTCTCCATCTCGGCCCCTCTAATACCGCACAGTTGTTAACTGTTCCATGCAGTTCAGCCACCTGACACACCAGGCAGCCTGTGCACACCTCATGCAGGTACTTACCTTCTCCACAAGGAGGGTCTGGGCACTTGTTGCAACTTACTACCTGTACTGATGCCTCCCTGCGTACCAGTTCCATCTGGGTGGAAGTGTCAGACACTTCTGAGGCGCTCTGTAGAAACACTGGTTTTAACTCTGAGGTGAGTGCCCAGCATCCTGGCAGAGACCATGAGCACTTCCCTGGGCTGTGGGCTTGCTTACAGGCAGCGTGTGTGGCCCTTCTCAGCCGCTCTTCCCGGCTAACTGCTGCACAGACTGCAGCATCCTCTATGCACCCTCTCTATCCCTGTGTGCATACCCTGTTCGCAGTGCTCCATCCTTGAGGTTCCTTCCAACCTGGTGTTTTATGATTCTATGACTCCGTGATTAATGTTACACTGTTTAATTGTTTTACCCCATTTTAGAGAATAGACCGGTAGAACAGTAATTTCCTATAGTAATTGAACTTCAGTTTACTTTGAACCACCTCTAGTATGTTACATATTTCTTTTAATATCATCATAACCATCTTGCCAGTAAATAATTTTGCAAAACGAAAAAAATAATTTAGAATGTTGTTAGTTTACTTATACTTTCTTACTGGAACAACAGCTTCTGGTGGAAAACAGTACCAATTGGCAGAAAACCACAATTTGTTTTGCTAAAGGAGGTGCGAGTAATTTCTGTGTGTGTATGCACTTTTGTTCATATCAAGAAAAGACATAATTACATTTGGTCTTGAATACTTTCATAATGGCAATACAAATCCTGTCAGAGTAACTAAGTCCTAAATTTTGATGACTCCCTAAAGTGAAGATTAAAAATGTCATATTCTTAATATATTATGAAACATTGTACAGATTTGCATTGCTACAGGGCTTTGAAATAACTTGAGAAAAATTAACCTGAAAATTGGCTCATCACTTTTATAAACATAAGATTATAAATCACAGCATGCTTTGTCAGATTCTTTAACACAGTTATTGCACATATTTATTTAGAATAAGTCCCCTTGATTCCTAACATATGCAGCCACAGTAATGAAGCTTTGCATTTTAATACTAGCTGAAGAGTACTATGCTGACCTTCTAATATCTCTCATCTGCAGATATCCACAATGTATTTTTAAGATCATGGATAAATTAATTTTAGAAGTCAGTTATCAATAGAGAATAATTCTTTGTTTACATAAATTTGTAAAATACCCAGTTAAAAACTGCATGTTAATCATTGATGCATCATGAAGTAAAACACCTATCTCTATGGAAAGCATCTATATGAACATAATTGGAAAAATACTATAAAGATGTCCAGCAGTAAGACAGTCATAGTTTAAACCAAAAAAAATCAGGAACTTGAAATGGTGCCAAAAGTAAACTAAAAGCCTTGGTGACCAAGTATTTCAGTAACTTTACCTGATTTTGGAAAATCCTGCAGTTTATTCAGATATCTCAATTCTCTCTGTCATATTAGATCAATTTAATCTTCAAAACCACCCTGAAAAATTTGTGAATAATATTTTTTCAAAACAGTTAAGTTCATCAGATAAGAAAAAGTTTGAGGACTTACAGTTATATTTTCTACCAGCTATATGTCTGACTTCTTAAACAACTATGCTTTATTAAATTATTTATTGGCTCTGCAAATCTTTCTATTGGTATCAAGTTAGTGACTGAATAATTTTAATAATAACGAGCTGACTCAAGTGAATATGTGCATATTTAACTATGATTTGACTTTCAAGACTCTGATTTAGACCAAAGTAGAAGGAAGTATCACAAGAACCATTTGTCTTACACGGATCTGGTATCTCCATCCTCAAGATGAGTGTTGATGCAATATTTTAAGGTAAATTGCATGACTAACATTGAGCCAATTGATTTTGGATTCAATGGCAATACTATGCCTGAATGACCCCTTCTCGTGTTATTGATCTAACTCCAGTCAAAACTTTTAAGTCTACTAATTTCTCATTTTTTTAGCAATAATTAAAAACTAATTTCATAGTCAGAAAGAGGCAAGACAGCAAAAGTGCAGTGACTTTAAAGTCACAGATAAATTTGAATAGTCAAAATTGCCTGTTTCAGATGTTTTAAAGATGTTTTGCCTGAGGTTGTCCAAATATAAAATGAATCTTTTAAAGCTTCCAGACCATACAGGAACATACCAGTATTTTGATAAACAGGTGCAATGTATGCATTTTTTTGTAAGAACTTGAACATGTTTTTAGTATTCTTCACACTGTAAAGTTTGTGATACATGCAGCATTCATAAGGTATGAAAGATACATGTTATCCTTATGTCTGAAAATGCCAATAAAGAAGAATTACATCTAAAACTTGTTTGTGGTTGTGTTCAGAGCAGGCAACAACATTTTGCTGCAAAATATTATTCTTATGCCTGCTCCTCTCTGGGTGGTCTGTAAATGAAATGTGGTAAACTTAAAAACAATAATTGGATTTTACTTCGTATCCTTTCTGTTCCTTTATGGCCTTGGTAAGTTTCTGTGCCTCAAAAAAAAAGGATATTCTGCAAGTTATACTGAAAGCGTCTCAGTCACAAGGCATAATCCAGACGACAGAGATTTGGTGCCTGAAACATGAAGAATAAAAAGAAAGAGACAACTAGAATGGAATGACAGTGTTATAGATCTGACAGAGTATAAATACCTCAAAGCTGAATTTATGAACCATCCCTAATCAGAACATGGCTTAAGTGTATTCTTCATTTTAAGCACGTCGTTTGAAATCATTGCCATCAGAGTCATATGGCTCTGAACAGATATTTGGTAGCTTCGTGTAGTTGTGAATCAGGGAGGGAGCTGGTAAAAGCTTAGGCTTTGCATTAACCGCAGGTGAAAACATGGGAAAATGGAATCTGTCAGGAGCACAAGAACAGAAGAAAAATAAATTTAGAAAAAACAAATTCCCAGTAATATTCCAAAAGTTTGTGTTTGAAGATGGCAGAATTATACACAAAATTCTGTTCTAGAGGATGATGTGACATGAAAATGTTCAGTACTGTGCCACAAACACTACCTGTGGTATTCCACAGTGTCCCTCAAGCAAGCAATTTTGATGGTTATTTTCATTTGCTTTTTTTTACCACATTGCAGGCTTGACAGGTGCAGAAGTTAGTCCAAACAAGTCATATCTGAGATTTGTTCATTCTGTTCTGTTTTCAGTATTATGAAAACTACACTATTTCATTTGGATTTTCTAGTACTAAATTTGTAGGTATATGAAATTGCATTGCTGGAGATAACCCCCCCCCAAAGCCTCAACAATTGGAAAACAAAGAAGAAAGACTAGTTCCTTGCAAAGGACATTGTGTTTAAATCTCATATTCTATTTTCATTGTATCCACAAAATGAAAATGTTATTTCTTTCAGACAGAAAACTGACACTTAACTGAGAAAATCTATCATCTTACGTTCACTCTGTGTTTTTTAAATTGTACTCAAATGGGCTAGTGTTATAGTTTCACAAACACTATCATCATCATCACCACCATCAATAACTTTTATTCTTATACACTGTTCATAGAGTTTTATTTTTCTTAATCAGTTTTTAATGTATTTATTATTTTCAAATGAAAGATACTATACAATTAAATAATCATTAATACATATGAGAAAAAACCCCCACCATCTAATTATGTATTAATCATACTGGTTTTTTTCCTTCAACATTTGTGAGATCTTTTTTTCTCTAACTTTCCCAAGTTATTATCACCTCCTGTATCAAATACGTGGTAATTTTTACCTGGGTAAAACAGCTGGCTGGATGATGGAGCCTGAAGAGTGGTGGTGAATAGAATTACATCCAGCTGGTGGTCAATCACAAGTGGTGTTCCCCAGGGCTCAGTGCTGGAGCCAGTTCTGTTTGATATCTTTATTGATGATCTGGGTGTGGGAATTGAGTGCACCCTCAGTAAGTTTGCAGATGACACCAAGTTGAGTAGGACTGTTGATCTGCTTGAGGGCAGGAAGGCTCTGCAGAGGGATCTGGACAGGTTGGATCGATGGGCTAACGCCAGCTGTATGAAGTTTAACAAGAAGAGGCAGTTCCTGCACTTGGGTCACAACAGACCCAAGCAGCACTACAGGCTGGGGGCAGAGGGGCTGGAAAGCTGCCTGGCGGAAAAGGACCTGAGCGTGCTGGGTGACGGCTAACTGGGCATGAGCCAGCAGTGTGCCCAGGTGGCCAAGGTGGCCAACAGCAGCCTGGCTTGTATCTGAAAGCAGTGTGAACAGCAGGACTAGGGAAGTTATCGTCCCCTTGTACTCAGCACTGGTGAGGCTGCACCTCAAATACTCTGTTCAGTATTGAGCCCGTCACTACAAGAAAGACATGGAGGTGCTGGAGCATGTCCTGAGAACGGCAGTGAAGCTCGTGAAGGGTCTGGACCACAAGTCTTATGAGGAGTAGCTGAGAGAACTGGGGTTGTTTAGTTTTGGAGAATATGATGAGAGGAAATTACTCAAGTTGCGGGAGGGGATGTTTAGATGGGATATTAGGAAAAAATTCTTCACTGAAAGGGTGCTTAAACATTAGAGCAGGCGGTCCAGGGACATGGTGCAATCACCATCCCTGGAAGCATTCAAAAAACATGTAAATGTCATGCTTAGGGTTGTGGTTTAGTAGTGGACTTGGCAGTCCTGGGTTAATGGTTGGACTTGATCTTAAAGGTCTTTTCCAACCTAAATGATTCTATGAAGTATGATTCCTAGCTCTTTCATAACCACATCCTTCTCTTGATTCACAGCAGAGTTTCTAAGTTATCTTTCCAGCCATACCATTGTGAACCTATTCCATTTTATAAGCTTTCTTGTCTAGCTGCATCTTTCTTGTCTTCACATACAAATCCCTTTCGGTGCTAACACTTCCATGCATCTGCCCATCTCTCATCATATTGTCTTTAGCACTGGGTTCCATGTTACCTAGCTTTTTCTGACTATTTTTTACTTTTTTTTTTTTTTTAAATTTGGACATCTCTGAGCTTTTTTACATATTGTTTTTACACAATTATTTTCTTCAACAAATTCATATTTTGACTGTCTTCTTTTTGCAGCAGTTGTCAATAGGCAGATGGAGGGAAGAGCTGGAACAAGTGGCATGTTCCTCTAAGAGACAAGATTGTATTTACATGTGTTTTTTTGTTTATTCTTTTCATATCAAATCCAGCATTGAGGAAATCTGTGGGTACAACAGCTTCCAAATTTTCCCTGTGTACAATATTCAGGGACTTCGGCTCAGTGACCCTACTAGTTCAGGACAAAATTCTGTAAACAATGAACTGTCATATTTTAATCCAGTCAAGAAACTGAATTTGTCTCCTCCTGGCAAGACTGCAGATGTGTCTTTGGCCACCCAAAATGCTTCAGTGAACAGGTTAGCTTGAACTTCCTTTAGAAAAAAAAAAGAGGAGAAAGCTCCTCACACTTGCTGACTCTAGCCTTGGGTAGAAGCTTTCTTCACAGCTAAGACATGTCTACCACCTATTAATTATTGAGGACACCCGTCCCCATGAAATATTCTGCTTTGCTTCATTTCGTTGGTGGGCTTTTTTCCTTAAATAAGAAACATGTCCCCTACTCCCCTCCACATGCATACTTCCAAAACAAAGGACAAATATCCACATCACTGGTGTCAACAGAAGCATCTCTCTCATAAGAAATAAGTGAGTACCACTTCCCCACAGGATATAGTGTCTGCCCTGTTCTTTTTAATGTAATAGCGGAGGAACATGAGGGTTAAATGAATTGCTTTACACTGTGGTTGGAGAAAACCAAGAAAGATTTGCACAAAAAGTGCAAATCCTTACAGGGGAGGATGAATTATGCTAGATATACTTTTGTTGGTATAAGGCCCTTTGAGAAAGTACTTTTTTTTATTCAGGAGTCTGAAAATCCCACATGTAGTAAGAGCTGAGGCATTGGCTTTTAAGCAGAATGAACTAGGTAGACTAGATAGTGGGAAGCAGTAGGTTACGGTAATGCATCTTATACTGCTGTCCCATTTTACGAAGACATCAGCTGTATTTATTACAATGCCATTTTCTTAGACAAGGAATTTCTGGTTTAAAATCATTTGCTTTGTGTATCAGCACCAGGGCACGGAAAGCTTAGTCCATGAAAGAGCAGTGCATTATGATGCAAACCCAGATACAATAAATGAATAACCAAAAATAGTGCTAGAGGATTTCCAAAGTATGAAAAGGGATTCCATCTAGGCATTATCCAGAACAATACCAAACCATAAATTTTTACAGAGATGGATGATTAATTTCCTGTTCCATGAGCCTATTTTTAATGGCTGCCAACTATATTTAAATGCATTAAATTATATTTAAATACATTATATTATTTATATTTAGTATTTGCATGGGTCATTTTGTACTGGATTGATGCAAAGTCCCCAACCTAAGCCCCATCCTAAATCCTCACTTTGAAGATATTTAATTAAAATGAGATTAAGCAAAATGAATCTTTTACTAATTGGAAGTCAGTACACTAATGATCATTCTAACCAACACCAGAAAGACCATTTCTGTTACAGAAAGGAGAAAGTTTAGTTATATTAGAGAGCAGCAAAATATTTTTGTATTAGTTAACAGTATTTCTGTGTGCTTCCATACAAAGTGGTCATTCTGTTAGATGGAATGAAAAAATTGTTGATTACATCCTGGATGTATGATGTTGATCTAACAGTTGTAGAATTTGTATGTTCTGTAGGCTTATTAGTGCAAAACAATATACACATACGTAACTTTATACATGGCACAAAGATTAAATGTGTCTTAAGAGAAGCTATTGTGAATGTTCTTTAGACAGAATGAGAGAACATTTGCTGTAGATCTAAAATATGAAAGAAGCACAGCAGTACAATAGACAATGGAGAAGAGAGATCTAACAGCAGATGGGAAGAGGCTGCTACAGAAGGGAGCATTTGCAGGTGAAATGTTAAAAGACGTACATTTTGCAGAAAGAACTGGTGCACAGCTCAAGAAGATAGAGAAAAATATTCCGTATTTCTGGAAATGTTAATACAGAGGCTGAGAGGCAAATCTGAAGTTAGCATGAGGTATAAATGAGTTGCTTGTGAAAGCAGTAGGTGAATGTAAGCTGGTCTGACATCATGGGTGACATAGCTATAGGCAAAATGGTATCCATATGGTTATAAAAGCAATACATACCTGATAATATATTGGGAGACAATAATAGTAAATGACAGAAAGGAGATCCTAGCTTTCTCAGTACACAAGAAGAAAGGAGAGTAGAGGATATGGAACAGGTAACTAGTGAAGGCACTGAGTAAGTGTCCAAAACAGAGTATGGGTCTGAACGAGAAGGAAGAGTGAGAAGTAATGCCAGCTGTACAGAGGTGTTGACAGGGAAATTATTAACTGAAAAATGTTCCATAAATTAAATGAGCCAGTGAGTCAAACAGTAACTTCAATATTGGCTAAAGTGGTGAGAGAATGAGCCAAGGAGGTGGTCAAAACAGAGAACTGCCTGCTGAATTGGAACAAAAACTGTGGGATAGATACCACTAGGGCTACAGCTATTGGGTGTGCAGCAGGGCAGAACAAAAAGCAAAAGGGATTTTGTGTTTATTTTGTGGGTTTGTTTGGGAGTTTTTTAGTGTAATGCCTCTATTGCAAGTCTTATCCCTGGATGCAAATTTTAGCAAGACTACAATTCTTTACATTGCAAAACCCTCTTAAACTCTCCAATCACCATTAACTTTTACTATGTGATATTTCAGTTGGATACAGCCTTTATATTCAATTCTTTACTATCTTTTCCAGATTAAATAATTACAACAAGAAATACCCCACCCTCATCCTTGCAAAACCCCCGACGAAACTATCAATGGGAACCCACTGCAGGAACAGAATTGTTATTATGGCAAAAGAGTACAAGATCTTTCAGCACTGGTTCTGTCATTAAGCATTCATTAAAGGCAAGTGATATTATCTATCTATACATTTTTGTCTTACATGAAACTATGATGGTTCACTACATTGTTTCTGTAGCTGTAGCAGTAGTATTTGTCCTTCATGTTTAGTTTTTCTTCCAGTTACATTAGCTTTGCACTCTCTGAATCCATCCACAGAACAAATTACAGTTACTACTATGCTAGAAAATACACCTCAAGCAATTTCCTGAGCTCAACCATATTCTTTGCCTGGCTGATAATGCATGCTGGTTTATTAAATTATAGAAATCAAAGAAATGACATAAAAGGTAAATCCAAACACTTAACTGTATTGTTGAGCACAGCTAGTGTACTTGTCTGTTACTTGAAATATTATGTTCCAAATAAAGATATTCTTTGAATCTTAAGTTTAATAAACAGGAAAGGTCCTAATCCCTTTTGGTTATTGTCACTTTTACAGTATGGAAAATTATAGTACCTACTTGCTGAAATCAAGGTCCTTCTCTTCATAACAACTTTATATACAAAGATTTTTCTTCATGGTTTGTTAAATATGAATTGACTTTGAAAGCCTGTGAAATGTTTTGAATCCAAGAAAGGCAGAAAGAAACCTGAGCAGAGAAAGGAAGTGGTTCTCATCCAAAATTAATTAAGATAGTTTGTTCCATGGTGAAATACTGAGTGATTTTTTTCATTGTCTCCCTCAAAAAGTAGCTAATTAAAGTAACTACTGGGAACAAGTCTAAGCTATGAAATCTAAAAAGCTGCTTTAAGTTTAATTATTATTTATTATTTTATTAAAATACTTTGCACAAGGTAATATTAAGCAATCCTGTTTAATAGAAATGCCCTGACTCCTTCACAGTAGTATGAATCTGAATCTACTGGGACCTTTGAAAAGATAATCTTAGGTCAGCAGAATCCAGGCTCGCATCAGTACTGCTGCTGCATGGCAACACATAATTAACATCTGAGCCTTACTACATCCACGCACGAAGTGGGATAATTTAATAGAACCAAGATGAATACTCTTCATATCCTTAGTCATGATTTTTTAAAAAGAAAACATTGTTAATCAGGGATTTACTTATTATATACTAATTTGCCTATCTGCTGAGCAATCATGATAAGCCTTCTTCATATGCTCTGTATATTAAAAAGGTCAGTTTTGCACTTATTGGACCTGTAGTGACAATAGATATATCTAAGCACAAAAATAAACTATTTTTTCTAATATACAGTCAATATGAAGGTCATGTTTTTCCTTGTGTTTTCTCAGACACAGATGTGCCCAAGTTGCTAAAATGGCAAGTTAGGCAAGTACTGTGTCAAATCTAAAAGGAATTAAATTTATATTTTATGTTTTCAGAAGAACCCCATTAAAGAATATTCTGAATATTCTTTTTCAGAATAAAACTGAAGATAACTTACAGTCAGTGGGAAAAAAATGATTTAGCTAGATACTACAGAAGGCTTGGTAGCTGCCCTGTCAAAGGGCTTTTGAGATGCGTGGGGGACAGCACAGCTCATAGCAAGACAGAGAATTTCTCTTGTACTCTTGCTTAGAGGCTATGATAAGAGAAAATATATTCTCTTACAACAGATTGTGATGCTAAAATACATTCAGTTTTATAAAGTGCTGATAAAATGTGGTGCATCTAGACTTGTTATACAAGTTTGTGTTTTGATACAAGTCAAGCGCTTTGTATTACGAGACTTGAACCTGTGAATTAATTCAAGTATTTTGTGCTGTAAACCAGTGTTACTTAAAAGTAATGCTTGTTGAACGAACATTGTGTGGCTCTCCATCTATAGGTCTCACTTTCTGTAGAATCTCACCAGGAGAAAAAGAGTACAAGAAAATAACTTAATGGCATTTGTTCAGAATTAGACAATGTTGATTTATTTTTTCTTATACATGTAGTATGTACATGTGACTTATCAAGTAGTGTTTAATTTGATCAGGGAGTAGCATTGGCTTTTATGTTGGCCTAGTGGGATCCATTCAGGACTTCATATACCTCGATAAACTTTCTCTGAGTGTTATATTCTTTTTGTACTAAGTATGTACAGTGCACAAGGCCACCACTGCAGCATAAAGCAACAAGTAGTACACACAGTACAGCAGTAGGACAGAGGTACAGTACACAAGAGGTACATAGAAATAGAATTCTTGCACATTATCCCTCAGCGGGGTTATTGCATAAAGGAGAATATGTGCAGTCACACATATTCTGGACACATACATATGCAACTAAACATATGTCTCCTGTATACTTTCATGTATGTTGTCATTAACCTTCTATAGTGCTCTGATTTGCCAAAAGTTGAGTCATAATTTGGCATAATTTAAGACAACTGTTAATTATCTGAGGTTGAATATTTTATGTTGCAAAGCTTGACAGCTACTTTCCTGACTGGCATAACAAAACCACTCTGCTATAATCAGTGTGCGCTTCCCTGACGGTATCTGAGGTGGTAGCCCATGCTCCTTTGGAATAATTATGTTGCACTGTTACTTGAGAATACAATCTCAAACTGCCACATCAAATTCCATGATACAAATCAGTGTTATACCCCAATTAATTTCATAGTGCACTGTTATATTCCAATTAGTCTCCCACTCAGTTCCTGTGTAAACATTGTCTCCCTTGACACTCTTCTACTGATTGCAGATGGAAAGAGGAGAGTTTTCATTTTCCCTATTTATAATTATCTCTCTTTCTCCCAGACCCTCACACTCCTCAGCTGCATAGATCACCTTGACTTGCATGGACCATTCCCATCATTTGGGCTTTCTTGTGCTACTGGAGTGAAGAGGGCAGAAAACAAACCTGAATGACCAGTTCATGCCTACCTTGCCTCTAGGCATCTGTGCTGAAATGAAAAGTACGTCCAAGTAAGAATGTACTGTGCTTGTTTTGTTTTGTCAAGAATCTTTGAGGGGACCTATATGTGCAACTTGTAATGATGTTTCCAGAAATTTGCGTAGGACCATGGCTGCAGAAGTGAAAATATTTTTATCCTCTGCAGCGTAAAACCTGCATGTTTTTCTTAAAAAAGCATGATTTTAACCTGCAACCTAGACTGATCTTTTTCACAAACACTTCACTAAAAAAATCCAAAACAAAACAAACAGTTATTTTCTTCATTTCTTCTTTAGATTAGTACCTATTTGAAAAAAAAAAAAAATAGTATCACAGAATGTCTGGAGTATGCCTAGAGAATATCTATTCCCAGCTTTAGACAATGCCCACCCATCTTGTCCCTTCTAGGTGGCTCACTAAACAGTCAAATATATATATATATAAGGATAATAATAGAGCAGTTATTATTTAGAACTTTTGCTAGCAAAACCTATTATTACCAACCACTTTTAAAAAGCTAAGATTCAAGAAGTATTGTATCATTTTTATGCTAAAACCCAGTATGCCTAATTTTTCTAACATACTTTCTTTAAAAGGCTTTAAAAAATTTGGAATATAAATAGACTGGAGGATTTCTTGAAGATGGTTAACCTTCTTTGTCCTTTTCACCACCAAAAAATACTTAAATAATAATATCATTATAATTTACAGTTCAATGAGATTGCTTAAAGAATATAGTATTACACAGATATAGGTGACAAAACTTGGACAACGATGGTACTGGTTCCATCAGGGAACTATTAAATATGAAGAAATACCAACTGCTGGTTAAGCAATTGACAATTCTGTATGTCCTGGTTTCAACTGGTATGGAGTTAATTATCTTCTTAGGAGCCAGTAGGGTGCTGTGTTTGGGTTTTGATGTAAGATTTTTCAGCTCCTCAGGCCTCGTTAGCAAAAATGCTGGAGAGGCACAAGGAATTGGGAGGGTACATAGCTAGGTCAGCTGATCTGAAATACCAAAGAGGTATTCCATAAAAATGGGATGTCATGCTTTATATATCTATATATGGAGGGTTGGCTGGGGTGAGCAGATCATTGCTCAGGGACTGGCTGGGCTTTGACTACCAGGTGGCGAACTGTTGCATTGTGCACCACGTGTTTCTTTCTTCCTTTCCCTCTGGATATTATACTTTCCCTTCTCCTTTTCATTATAACAACTATTGTCATTTTAATCAATATTATTATTATTATTGTTCTTTCATTTTTATTCTATTTCCATTATTAAACTGTTCTTATTTCAACCCTCGAGTTTTACATTCCTTTGCAGCTCTCCTCCCCGTCCCTCTGGGTAAGGTGGGAGTGAGCAAGTGGCTGCGCGGTACTTAATTACCAGCTGGGGTTGAATCACGACACTCTAGGGTCTCTTTCATTGCTTTTATAAGGAATCAGCATAAACACAGCTGTGCAGAGTATAGATGTGCTGCTATATGCACAACAGTCTGATGGTGCTGGATGGCAGAAAAAAATTGCTGTAATGCCTGTAAATCCAGAGGCCTATACACCATAAAGACGTTCCCAGTATGTCTTGAAAGCCCTAAGTCATGACTTGCATATATGTAATTTTTGATTTCTGGGGCTAAATTACACTGCACATAGAAATGAAAATAATCTTCCATTTCTTATTTGTTCGGTATTTAGCACTTTATTTAGCAATGTAGGTGTATAAGGATCTATCAGTAAGACACATATACTGAAGAGTTAAATTTAAAGCAGTAAAACATAACAAAACCCAAACACCTCACCACAAGAACAAAGAGAAGGAAAACCATGAGAAGACAGATGTGTATCGGTGTTTTTACATTAAAAATGAAAATATCTAAATCATCACTATCAGTTTCCTATTAGTCTATTTTCCTGTCTGAAGTAAAAGATCTTCTTCAATGAAATCCTTCATAACAGATTATTCTTCCTTCATTTCTAAAATATGAAATTCCATGGCTCAAATATAAACTTTAAATTATTGCAGATCCATTTAAACAAGTGTATAATATAACCAAACACCCTTCTTTTTTACTGGGAATTTGCTGATATTCAGTTCTTGCAAGGAGGAATTAAAATAAAAAGCTAGGAGAACACATACAGACAAAGCCAAAACTTCAGAAAAACACTATCCAAAAATTGCAAGCACTGAACTATTATACCTGCAGCTTTTTAATAACAGTTACTGGTGGATGGCCAAGGACATTAGCTTTAAATTCACAATTTCTGACACGTGGATGAGGAAAGAGAACAGCAGGTTGCAGACAACAGTATTTTTAGTTCTGGACAATCTTGCATGCTTTAAACCTGCATGGTACAAAGTGATAACAGAAAAATAGGTATTTTTAATAATTTACTTCTAAAACTGCAGGAAATTGTTTAGCAAATGTTTTAATTGTGACTACATGCCCTTCACCATTCTTTAACTTAATATGTCAAATGTGTTTTCACTGTAATGCATCCTGGTGATCACTTTTCAAAAACACATTCAATGTTCCTTACAGAGAGTTCAGAGGCTTTTTGAAGGAGGCCTATTAAAACTAGGTAGGTCCCCAAACCACACTGCCCCCCCCGCCCCCCCCCCCCCCCCCGCAACATTAAACGTGATATTCAGGGTCAATTCAGTTTTTGTTCACTGCCAGTAGGATTTGTCCAGCAAAGCGGGTGCAGTGGCTCTCTCCCACTAGCATCATCAGATTTTCTGTTCCTGTTGTGAATGGGATCTATGAAAATAGAAGGAAAGGACCAATATGTCTGGAACTCATACTCTTACAGAGCTCTTCTAGGCAGTATTTTCTTCCTATGAACTGTACAATCTAGATTATAACAAATCTGCACCAGTTTTCAGTTCTTCACTCCCTCTACACATTTTGGCAGAAGAAGGGAGTACGTGAGTCTTTGTCTCTTAATCACATGGTTTCAAAAATGAGGATAAGTGATAAACTACAAAACAGTGATCTAATACTCATGTAAATTCCATGAAAAGTACTTACTGATTAATATATATATTAAGGCTGTTATACCAAATGGAGAGCAGAGGGAAACAATTAATAGGACAATTGCTTCAGCCCTCTTAACTTGAAAGCTAATAAAATAAGCATCAGAAATAGAACAGAAAAAAAAAAAAATATCATTCTGAGAGCACACACACTCCCTTCTACTGTTATATGATTTTGAATGTATTATTTTTCCACAGTTTTTGGCAGGATTTGGAGTAAACTTACTTACCACTTCCAATTCAAAATCTAAAAGACCCAAACTCTTTGTTCTATATTATATATTCTTTTTAAAATAAGGACTTAATTTTCAGCTTAGTGAGAATTAAGATAATTTATGAACATATAAAAATATACACACTACATAGAATTTTATTTAGGAAAAATATCTATACAATAGGGTGTCAAAAGATAATATTTAAGTTAAACATATGTTCAAGAGTTTTAGCTAAATGATTTAATATTATTTAAAATCACTCTTACATGCTTTGCTGTATTAAAAGAGTCCATGGAAGCCATTAAGAAAGATTAACAATCTCCTTTTACTGTGTGTGCCTAACAATATATACAGCACATTTCCCTTAACTCAGTTTATATATCAGCAGGAGATCCATAAATGACTTCTGAGGATTTGGAGAAATCATGCTATTGCTTCACTTGGCTATGCTAGGATGCTTTTCTTATATAAATTCTTATATAAAGCATGCTAGGATGACTTTTCTTATATAACACATTGGTCACAATGTTTAGTAACTACCAGTAAGAAGTTATTTTTTTCTTATTACATACTATAGCATAAACTGTTAATTGATAATGATTTATGATTTACTATTTTTGGCTTTAAGCACATTCCAAATGAGGATATTTGTATGTTGTAAATCAAGTCAAAACAGCCTTAATTAGAACTGCCCACTAGAGTAAGTGAAATAATTAAGAGGAAAGTACAGCCTGGAAAGATAAAGACAATTCTGGAATAAATTAAACTCTACAATTTTGATTCATTCACTAAAACCAGTATCAGTCCTACTTACAAAACTCTGTCACTGATTCACCCTCATGGATTTTGTTCAGTCACAAAAGATCTTAGTTCACTGTCACCTGAGTAACAAGAAATATAACTGACTAAAAAGTTCCTCAGAAGAATAAGGAATACCAAGAATGCTAAATATTTTTTTAAACAGACATTTTTGTACAATTGTAATTTCTGTGAATGAACAAGATCTTGAAGTGTGCATTGTTAATCAATAAAAATGAAAAGAAGAAGGAATGTCGGAGTAAAGCAATTATTAAGCTAAGAAATACTAGACTGGAAAAAAAAATCAAATCAAAGATAAAATCCTAAGTAGGAATATAATAGGGGAAAAAAAAAAAAGGCAAAAAATGTAAAGTCTTCCTGTCCTTCATGTTCCTAAATCTTGTCAGATAAACACTGATATTGATGCAAACTATGTTTTTAGTAGTAACTGCTTTTGGTAGTCACAGAAACTTTTTACTGGAGCCAGATTTTCAGTCTTCCTGATCAGTTGCACAGATCGACTTTTATTTATCTCTTGTGCACATTACGAAACCAACACAGCAAAAGTCCGAATACAGGTACCTTGTCAGCTAAGAAAATCTCTACCAACCACAGAGATTCCTAAAAATACAGTGCTTGTATATGTCTACATTGGATCTGTAGTGGCATGATGAACCATAGCCTTATTTTTTTTTAGGGCTCATGTCCTCATAAATCACTTCCTTATAAGGGTCACTCCCCCTATTCAAAAGTTTACCCTTTGGGCATATCAGAGAAATAAAATGGAAACATAATTTTCAAACTGATAATCTGGCTGGCTTCAATAATAAACTTTTATTTAAGAATTTTACAAGGGCTATCAAGAGTTGCCCCAGGTGGATGGCCATCATCCCTATTACATTTTTTACTAGTGAAGGACTTAAGTTCCTGAGATAGGCGAGACAATGTAAGCTAACTTAATAGGGTTTTGGAGACTGCAGAGAGGAGAGATACTTATGCATTCTTTTTCTAAACTGGATAATAATTACTCAGCTTAAATCAATAATTTTTGCTTGTTCGAGCTGCCTCATACCCCTAAAGTTTAGAGACACTAGAACAGGCTGGAGTTTTAAAAATGAGAATTATTATAGGAAATCATAAAGAAAGAATGTCTATATAGACTTCATAGCATCCCACATAGATACTGAAAATTAAATACAACTGTATTTACTGTGAATTGTACAATCATGCTTAAAACAAATTTGTAAAAGTCATTAGATTTTTACAAGATCAAGGTTTTACAGGACAGGATAAGGAAACAGTCTGATTAGGTTTTTTATTCCTTGGTAATTTTTCCCTTTCTGCCTCCCTCCTAAATAGCTCCCAGCCCACTATCCATGTTGTTGTAAAGCATTTCAGATCATTTCCTCAGGATAATCTGTTTATAGAAATAAGGATAACCAGTAGTTTACAAAAAACAATAGTACATCTTCAAAGGAACAGTAACACTGTTTAGACAGAAAACCTCTGAAAATTTTAAAAAAGTAAGATGAATAAGATTTTTCTTTAAAACTTACAAAACTGGAAAAAAAATATTTTATCTGATTTAATGACCACTTTGTAAACACATTGTCACCAGAAGGAGGACAAATCTTGCATAAAATATACTTTAATTAATAGATCAACCATTATGACAGAAGTTTCCAGGTATGGTATTGAAAGAAAACCGGCAAAAATATTCAGATGTATAATATTTTCGTTTTAGTTTTGTTTTTTACTTTAAATTTGCTAACCAGGGCTGTTAATAACCTGTTAAAAGCCCCCAGCTTTCCTCTGACACATGCCTCTGTTATTTCTTCTTCCTGGCACTGTTTTAGTAACAGCCTTTATTTATTTATTTACAGTTTATTAAATATATATCTATAATGCAGGTAGGGGAAAGAACAGCGGCAGCAGAATTTTGTCAACACAAAGTATTTTTAGAAACTGGTAAGAGATATTAAAAAAAAAATATCTGTCATTTATGCTCTGTTGCCTAGATCCTTTAAAACTTACAGGTCACAGAGTTTACTATCCTGTTCATTTAGTTATTCCCAGTCCTACTTTTCAGGATTAGCCCAAAGCATTAGCTTAAACATCTCAGTTTGTGGCAAAATCTTATTCAGCAATCTCTTAGCAAAGATCATGAAGGAAAATTAGTGCTAAGTACAGATATATGTTCACTGTCAACAGGGAACAGATACCTGTAATATTGCTTATCCAATGCCTCAGTCTATTTGCCATATCAATACAGATCTGATGTATTCAACACCAAAATGTCTAAGAAAACACGTGGAAGCTGTAGGAAATGTCAGTCTAAGCTGTTTGACCTGCATCCCAAATTTACATCATAAAATTCCATAAATTTTTACCAGCTTGCATGTGCAATTGACACTTTTAAAATATTCCGCTATTCTCATTCCCTCTTCACTCTTCAAAGCTATCTAGTTATGCTAGGGTTGCAGAGTAAGTATATCCCAAAGCGTACCCATACACTCAGTTTCATACTTACCTTCAGTATGCAGTTTCAAATTTAATCTGTCTGGTCACCTACGCCAAGATTCATTTAATCTGCCCTTGAATTGCACTTGCACCCACTATATAAACATTTATGTCTAAACTGGTCAATTTTTTCTTTAGTGGGAAGAAATCGACATGTTAAAGCCTTGAGTCTTCAGACCTTTTTTCAGTAGGAAATCTTGGGTATAATGAGTTATGCTCTGAACTTGCTTAGTTTTCTCCAATGAAATAAAGGATACTCCAACAACTAGCCCAGATGCAAAGGTACTCTATAGATGAACACAATGATCAGGTGAATTACGCCCCCAATGGCTGTACCACTTGCTGAAAATTAATTAATTTCAAGAGCCTCTAAATAGTAAGGTCTGATATACCACTGTTTTCACTTTACAAAGTGCCCTAAGTTCTCTGTCATCCAGTAAAAAGAAAATAGCATTTGCTTACAAATTTGTAATATATACAGATTTTACTTTAGGGGCAGTACTGATACTATAGCTGTTTAAGCTATGATAGAAAACACAAGTGGCAAATAATTACTATGACTTACGATCCAGTCCCGGACCAGTCTAAAACTGTCTTGGAAGTTACATTTTTCTGATTCATCCTCCCTTTAGTATTCCCCAGTGAATACCTTTTCACTAGTTCCCTTGGAAGAAAAATCCAGCTAAGAAAAACAGGAGACAACACTGCCTGACAGATGGCAATAGGTATCATGAGGGTAAAAACTACTCAGTGTAGACAAAACTTCTTAGATTAAGAGTTTAGGTGTTAATTTCTCAGAAAAATAGGAATTAGTTATGATATAAGGTAGAAACAGAGTTAAAACAGAACAAATCTCTGAATTTTGAAAAGTCAAGAGAACAGCTACTGATTTAACCCAGAATAAGTATGTCCAGTTGAGATGAAAGGAGATTTCTTCATATGTGAGCTTCAAAGCAACATGGCATGTTGACATCCAGGTTTGTCACTCACAAGTTTTGGTTTCCATTAACACAATAGGAATAGGGGATGTTTTTCCAGACAACCACCTTGGAAGGGAAAGCTTTATGAGATCACTCATAACAGGGCTTGAGGCACTCTTTATACAGATATCTCTGCAGACTGTCATTCATTACTATTTCTGAAATTAAAAAACTGCTGCCACTGGGAGGCTTTTCATACTGTCTATGTTAATCCATATAATCTGTATGATGGAACATCAACACAGCCAAGATATGAAACTTGTGGTTTATGTTCAGGTACTCTTTTTGTCACACAGCCTTCCCCTGCCTCCCTCCATGGTTTTTTTTCCTCAGCCAATGGAAATTCTGGTAGCAGTCATAAGTTTTTTAGAGCTTCTGTCAGCCAGAAAGATTGATGGGCAGAAAAATAATAATTAGATATTTTTTTGATGTTTTCTTTTTAGATATGTAAATGTGAATTTATTATTGTAAGACCATAATACCAGAATATCAAAGAATGGTTGAAGTTGGATGTGAGCTCTGGAGGTCACCTGGTTCATCGCCTGTGCTCAAGCAGGGCCACCTACAGCCAGCTGCCTAAGACCACATCCAGACAGCTTTTGAATATCTCCAGGGAGGGGGAGGGGGGACTCTACAACATCTTTGGACAACCTGTTCCAGTGTTCAGTCACCCCCACAGTTAGAAAGTTTGTCCTCGTGTTCAGACCGAGCTTCCTGTATTTCATTTTGTGCCCATTTCCTCTTGTCCTGTCGCTGGGCACTGCTGAAAAGAGCCTGGCTGAGTCCTCTTTGCACTTTTCCTTCAGGTATTCATAGACATGGACAGGATCCCCATCTCAAGTCTTTTCTTTAGGCTAAACAGTCCCAGCTCTCTTAGGTGTTCCTCATATGTGAGCTGCTCCAGTCCCTTAACTATCTTAGTGGCCCTTCTCTGGACTCTCTCCAGTATGTCTATGTCTCTCTTGCAGTGAGGATCTCAGAACTGGACACATTCTCCAAGCGTGGCCTCATCAGTGGTGAATAGAGGGGAAGGATCACCTCCATCGACCTGATGGCAACATTCCTCCTTAGGCAGTCCAGGAATGACACTGTGATTCTTCTGTTGCTGACTCGTAGTTCACTAGAACCACCAAGACTTTCTACAAAGCTGGTGACATGGTAAATTAGATTTTTGATAAATGAACGTGTATAGTGATGGGGAATTATTGACAGATGGTAACAATATGCTTTGGAATTAATTACCTTATACTTTTTCTCAGAAGGCCTAGTCTGGAATGAATTTATGTGCCTAAAAGTGGGATGTTACTTTGAATCATACCATAAAGGATCTTCTCTGTGGATTTTGGTAAGAATTTTTGCTGGTTAGCTTCTCAAGGCCTGTGGGTCTAGTTTTAGAGATTAATTCAATTACGCTTCAATATCTTCCTGATGTGCTGTTGGTCCATACTGGACTACATGTAGGGCTACTGAAAAACTGAGAACAGAGAAAAGGCTTTCAGGAAATTGTTTGACTTTATCCTTTGGTTCTTGGTTCTACTGCTTTTAGGAAATCAATAAAAGCCTCTACTAACCTTAAAGAATAGCCTCCTTTAGAGTCAGTTAAGATGTGCATCTGTATTTCAGAAACATTTCCAGGTGTTTAGAGAATCCAGTTTTACTGACTTAGACTACAGAGACACTTCCAAGGATTTCTTTGCACAGTACTTGTTCTGGTGAAATACAGAAATATTCTTTTTAAAGCAAATGGTTGCACCCAATATGCAAGGTGAACATGCCAACATATATCAGAGCTCAGCTTTCAGTAAAAATGTTTTTCCTAACTCTTAGCTTAGATTGCTTGATCTTTTAAGATTGCAGGCAGTCCCTAGATCCTTCCTAGGACCCTGCAAAGTAAAGGTGTTGACAATTATTTTTTCCAATCAATTTGGCTTTCACTGGTTAAAAAACAAACAAAAATCAATTGTCTTCAGAGCTTTAGGTGGTGTCAGCCTGAGGAAGAAACACACAGAAGCTAACCAGGACCATGATACTATAAAGTTTTTGCAGTAAGTAGAGTTAACTAACAGAGCCAAATAAAAACTTGAAAGGGCATTCAGGGTGGCTGGGTGTGACTGACAGCCACATGAAACAAAAAGAAAGAATTAAGCTGTAAAAAGGAAGAATGTTTGGTGATGTGGTAAATTTGTAAGGTTGTCTATGCTGTATACTGCATGCCACTCCAGAGACAAACATGAAAAAACTTGTATGTCAAAACTGCCACACCATACATATAATTGAATGTCAGGTCCCAGAGGCAGTAATACTGTGGAATTCCATGCAGACTAATCAGCACTGATTCCCTGCAAGGCTAATTAGCAAACAACCTCAGGAGTTCATGTGTTGCTGGGGTACCTCGGTGCCTCTATAGTGATTTTGTTTCCAAACCTGCAGTTAATCTGTTAAAAGCCATCTTGAGTGTCACCGCAGAGCCCTGCAACTATTACCAAGTCTTTTTAGACTGTTATAGAGCAGAGAACAGATCGCCAAACAAGTCTGTTGTATCAAAAGTCACATTAGAGGAGTACTGGCCATGCTGGGCAAAGAAAAGCAGTTGGAAAAAGCAGGCACTGATGATGTCTTTTGAGAACTATGTCAGAGTTTTCTCCACAACAAAGGATCGTCTTATGTTCCTTGGTCTTGTAATGCAATTTAACAGCCTTTGGTGTATTTAACAGGTTTGTCTTCTAACCCTTCATGGAACTTTACTTATAATATTTATAATTCTTTTCACAGGTTAAAAGCAAGAAAAAATATGTGGGAGGATACATCGTGTACTTTGCCAGAGATATGTTTTATAATTATAACGTGATAATTATGAACCATGATTAACAACTGAATGCATTTATATTTAATTAAAATATTTTGTAAAGTCTTCCCCAGTGAAGAAAAATACCCTTTCAAATCATGAAAGTGGCATAATCTGCAAAATTTGTAAAAATATTTGATCCACAAAGAGAAAATCTGCAGGAATACTATTAGCATCTCAGTATGATGCCCATTACACTAATATGTGCATCATTCAGAAAGCCTAAATAAAGGGAAAAATTGCTTTCCATAGACTGGACAACTTAAGTACACACAGAGCATGTAATTAATTCAAACATGGGAGGACATATTTATTAAAGTGTTGTGGGTTTTTTTGTTGGTTTTTTTTTTGTTGTCGTTTGTTTGTTTTCACTCTAGTAATCAAGATTATGCCTAATTAGAGTTATTGGATGAAGAATATTTTTTTAGATATTTTCTTTTATACATTCAAAGGTGCTAACACTCAGAAGCCATTCTAAATGTATTACATTAAGTTAAAAAGTTGATAGTGGAATAAAATCTTCAATTATAAGAAAAAAAAAGTCAAAATATAGTGAAATATCCTTGAGGCAGGAGTCATTTGATACAATGTGCCTCTCACTTTTTAACGTTTTTTCTACAAATAAAGTATTTTTTCCAACTTGAGCAAAATAAATTATTTTGGCTATCTTCATGAAAGCAGGAAATGAAATCCTTTCTAAAACCTCTGAATACACGCATATAGTTCAATAACCTATATAGCTCTTAAATAAAAAATCAGTTGAATATCTATCAATCCCAAACATACATAGAGATGATCAATGTATATTTAGCATTAATATGTGATGCAAGAGCTTCTAGATAAAAACATGATCCTAACACTCTGCAATTCCCAGAGATACAAGTTTAAATAGAATAATCTGCAAAGAAATTCACTGCTGAATTTAGCAATGATTCCTAGACAAGAACATTTTTAAAGCTATAAACACAAAATGCTTCAAACAAGTTAACTATGTAGACAAAAGAGACAGTCTAAAGGAGTGCTGAAAACAAATCAGACCTGCACTGAGGTAAAAAGAAGTGAAAAGAAATAATCGCCAATGTATTCCTGTCTTCCAGAAACACTACCCACCAATATGAAGAATTCTGTTTCTTACAGAAATCTAAAGCAGGGACACAAAATAAGCAGCAGAAAGAAGATTAATCTAGAATTCCTCTTAAACCAAATAGGCCCATTCAGGTTCATATGGGAAATTCATAACCACACCCTTCATAAATATGGACAGATGTCTTAATACACGTTACTAGAATCTCACCGCAGAGGTTACGCTGATACACAACAGCAAGGACAGGATTGTGAGGGGGCTTCTTTCCCTGAAGCCAACCTGCTAGTTGAATGTTACGTCTTAAAAAAATTAAAACTCAGTGTTGCAGGAGTGACACACTTCATTCATAGGACAGAAGGAGCAATATGTTTATTGGTATAAAAAAACAATTTACCAAAGTTTGATAATAAATGCAACAGTGTTTTCACAAGATTTGATGGCAGGCTACGCTTGGATTATTTACTGCATGAAGGACAGGGTCAGACAAACTGCCAGGAGACCCTTCTTGACTCATGTGATTCAGAAAGGACACCTGACTACTGAAGTTAGTTTCTTTCAAACTTGGGTTGGGTTGCACTGTGGTTAGATGGGCACATTGCTCAAATTAGCCCTTGGTTAATGTGTTGTTACCTGTCTCCCCCAAATCCACTTTGAGTCAGATGCAGCTATCATGACCAGATGCATACATTATAACCATCACTGATGGTTATCACTTGAGTATTGGTGGGGGAAATAAAGGTCAGTATGGAGGTGGGGGGTAAGCACGCCACCACACAAAGTATGAAAAACTTACTAATGCTAAGCAGCAAGAAAAGTACCTAGAGGTAGTCATGAGGGGAAAGGAATTACTGTAATCTACATAATTCATAGTCCCAATTCTCTTTACCTCAGTCTTAAGCCGCACATGAAATTGGTATCCTTAAGGAACATCTGTTCTTTCTCTCTTCCATAACACTGATTAAGTACAGGCTGAAATCAATACACAGTAAACAACATTCCTAATCAGAAGGCATTATCTGCCAGGTAAATATGCTCGTACCATCATGAGGCTTTGTTCAAAGGCAAATGTTTTCCCTGTTTGAGATCCATGTAGTGA
This sequence comes from Falco rusticolus, assembly GCF_015220075.1. Lineage (NCBI taxonomy): Eukaryota > Metazoa > Chordata > Aves > Falconiformes > Falconidae > Falco > Falco rusticolus. The sequence continues at coordinate 105,577,656 of NC_051188.1, read as the reverse complement.
TAATGCAAAGTTAGGTTTGTGTATATAATTAGTTTTACTCCTCAAAATCTTTTATGATAGTATTTTTAGCTGCACTTCTTTTTCCTTTTTTGCCTCTATGCTGACACAGTATTGTTATTGCCTTAATGGTTAGGAAGAAGGCTTTGTGGTTTTTGATTGTTTGGTATTTTTCCTCTTCAAAATTTTATATGTAGGAGGTCAGTGCACAAAACTTCCCAAAAAATCCGGAACAATAGGCAATATAAAACACAAACGTTTTGACAAAGCTGTGTGTGTATTTCTGATTAAGACTGCAGGAGAAATACCAAAAAGACACTCTCTTAACAGTTCTGCAACTTTCTATTTTCTTTATCAAACACTATAAATGGCACACTAGGTACTTCCCACAGTGGATTAAGTTGTTAAACACAAACAAAAGCTGTAATCAACTCCAGGATGTCAAGGAGCTGAGGCATACTTCTATTAATACACATTTTATGTAAAGCACTACTAAAAAATTAAGTTTCTGTATCTTCAGCATATTGGCTCCTGCTTCACTAAAAATGATGCGTTAAAGTTGATTGAATGTCCCAGTAATGGACTATCTCAGGCATATCCAAAGCTGCCCAGAAAAGCTGTGGTATCTCCATCCTTGGAGATACACGGCACTTGACTGGACATGACCCTGAGGAACCTGCTCTAATGTCAAAACTGACCCTGCTCGGGGCAGCTGTACCAGACAGCCTCCCAAGATTCCTTCCAGGCCAGATGTTTCTGTGATTCTAAAATGTTTCCACCACACCTATTAGCCTTGACACCTCCCTGTCCACGATACTTTGGAGATTTTCAAAGAAAATTAGATGGTTCAAGAAACCAGATCTGGTTACAGGACAGGACCATCTGGCAGGGATGCTTGGTTCCATCCACTTGGATTCCACCTACAGGGCCTTGTAGTCCTCTGTCCTGCTCCTCCTCGTCTCCCCTTGTTCAGAGCCTATACGGATTAATCAAATCAGAACAGAAAGTCGTCACAATTCCTGTAAACTGGCTTTGGAATTCCTTGCTCTTCTATTCTCTACATCAAGGTTTGTTTCACTTGTGCTTCAAAGCGTAACTAAGCAGAACAAACACTTTTTTCTAAATTTGTGTTTAATGTAAATAATTTGAAAATTTAGTCCTCCAAATTATTTGTCTATAATTGCTTTAAGCTATTTCATTTTTTTTTAATAAAAAAATTATATTGAAATTAAAACAATTTATATGGAAAACTTCAGTATAGTTTATTAACAGCCTGTGTCATCACTTAGAATTATGACTTCCCTACCAACAGTCTTCTAACTATGATATGTTGGTTTTAGGCTTCTCTATCATAGAAAATAACACCCATATGATATGTTGGTTTAAGGCTTCTCTATCATAGAAAATAACACCCATATTATATAATAATTTGTTAAATTACAAACAAATCTGAGAACTTTATCCTCTCTTTTGTAATAAATTGATCTGAAGAAAATGGAAAACCATTTCCTAAGGTAATGCTTAGTGTGTCTTTCAGGCACGTGATTATCTAATGTCATATAACTTTCATGAACTTATAAATCAGTCTGGAATTATGACATACAATTATTAGAGAACTTTATATGCAAATAAATTTACTGTGCCTACTTTTTTATTCTGTATCTGCACAACAAAAGCTGCCATTTTTGACACAGCCGGGAAATTGCATTAGCTCTGGGACTTCATATTTAAATATGCTCTTCACATCTACTGAGGCAAAAATTCTCGGGTTTCAAATATTTTTGATGGAATACTTCATAAGTGAAGCACGCACTCCCTGAGGGATTATGCCACTATTTCCATTTAATTAAATTGATTAAATTAAAGTAAATGGTTGTCTAACCTCAAGAGGAAAATATATTTCATTTATGAAAAATGTTGTCATTCATTCTGCTATATTGCGTGTACAGCACATAATTGTTCCAGCTTCTCTAACAACCTATTTCTTATACAAGATTTGAGATGATCTTGAACATTTGAAAAACTACAGTATGTCTGAATGTATTACCTTAAAAATGCCAGAGTCTCATCCTCCTACCCTCTGGTTACAGCTATAGATAAGAGTTGAAGCTGGGAGAGTGGGCATGTAAACATGTCTTTCAAAAATGGTACAGTTCTGTGTAGTTGCTGTGTATGTGTTTAGCCAAGGAAGAAAACTGTTATCACAGTTCCTCTGCTACCCCCATGACCAACTAGAATCTTATCTGGGGAAGTACTATTGTATCCCTCAAGGTATATAATGTAAACAAACTCTATATGATACAACAAGGTAACACACTAGGATAAAAGAAAACTATTTGAAGACAACTGGTCTACATCCTGTAGTCTGTGTATCCTTTACTCTGTTTTGCAAAGGATTAGTTTGCCTGTATTTAATGCAATAGTCACTTTGAAATAGCCACAAACCCAGGAACTTTCTTTTTTCTTACTAATCTGTGATTTTTACCCAAAGAAAAATATACAAGGTAAATAGCAAAGTCTGAGCTGATGAGTTAGAAGAAAAAAACAGAATTACAGAACCCTTTAGGGTGGAAGAGATCTCTTGTGGTCATCTAGTCCAACCCCTGCTCAAGCAGGGTCAGTCAAAGCAGGCTGCTCAGGGCTGTGTCCAGTAAGATTTTTAATATCTCCATAGAAGGAGATTCCACAGCCTTTCTGAACAACCTGTCCTGGTGTTTCGTTACCCTTGCAAGTGAAAAAGTATTTTCTTGCATTCACATGGAATCTTATGTGTTTCAGTTTGTAGCCATTGCTTCTTGCCCTGTCACTGGATATTGCTGAGAACAGCGTGGCTCCTTCTTCACTCCTTCCTATCAGGTATTTATATACATGGGCAAGAACACCCTGAGCCTTCAATGCTTCAGGCTGGAATTCCATCTCTCTCAAATCTCTCCTCATATTAAAGATGTTGCAATCTCTTAATAACCCTAGTGAGTGTGTGTTGAACTCATTCTAGTTGCCTAGAGAAGCTGTGGATGCCCCATCCCTGGAAGTGTTCAAGGCCAGGCTGGATGGGGCTTTGAACAACCTGGTTTGGTGGAAGGTGTCCATGCTTGGAGCCTGAGGTCCTTCTTTGCAGAGCTGTCTTCCAGCCAACCAGCTCCCAGAGTGTATTACGGCCTGAGGTTATTTTGCCCCAGTGCGGGACACCGCATTTTGCCTGGATGAACTTAATGAGATTCCTTTCTGCCCAATTCTGCAGTTTGTCCAGGTCTCTCTGAAAGGCAGCTCAACCCTCTGGTGTATCAGCCACACCTCCCAGTTTTGTATCATCTTCAAACTTCCCAAGGGTTCACTCTGTCTCAATATCAAGGTCATTAATGAAGACATTAGATAGTATTGACCCTAGTATTGACTCCAGGGTGCACAACTAGGGGCTTCCCTCCACGTGGACTTGGTACCACTGATCACAGCCCTTTGGACCTGACCACTCAGCCAGTTTTCAACCCATGCTATTGTCTGCTTAGCTAGTTTGTCAAATTGTGTATGAGTTTGTTATGGGAAAAGGTGGCAAAAGTCTTACTAAAGTTGAGGTGAACAACACCTACTGCTCTCCTCTTGTCTATCAAGCTAGTTACCTCATTGCAGGCTATCAGGCTGGTCAGGCATGATTTCCCTTTTATAAATCCCTGATGACTACTCCCAGTCCCCTTCTTGTCCTTCATATGCTTGGAAATTCTTTTCTGGTGGATTTTCTCCATCACCTTCCTAGGGATTGAGGTGAAGATGACCAACCTGTAGTTTCCTAATTCTTCCTTCTTGCCCGCCTGGAGGATAAGAGTGGCATTTGCTCTCTTCCAGTCTTCAGAAACCTCCCCCAGTTGCCGTGACCTTTCAAAGATAATTGAGAAAGGTTGTGGAGTGATATCAGCCAGCTCTCTTATAATTTGTTTAAATGCTCCCTGACCTGATTCTTTTCCATCAAGGCCAAGTTTTCCTTGCTTCAGAATTTCTCTTTGGTCTCAGACACCTGGCATTCCTGAAGACTGGTATTGCTGCTAAAGGTTGATGCAGAGAAGGCACTGAGTACATTGGCCTCCATTTAATTTGTCAGCAGTCCTCTGCCTTATTCAGGAGCAGGCCCACATTTCCCCTGACTGTCTTCTGCTGTTTAGGTAAGTGAAGAATCCTTTCCCCTTGCCTTTCACATCCTTGGCCAGATTCAACTCTAAGCTTGCCTTGGCTTTCCTAATCTCATCTCTGAAAGACTGGAAAATATGTTTATATTCCTCCTGGACCATGTGCACTTGCTTCTTCCTCTTTTACACTGCATTTTATGTCTAGGTTGAGTTAGGACCTCCTTGCTCATCCATGCAGGCCACCTCCTGCCTTTGTTTGATTTTCTGCTTATTGAGATGGAACTTTCTTGAGTTCTGTAAGAAGGGATCTTTGAACATCAACCAGTTTTCTTGAACCACTCTTCTCTCCAGTGTCATATCCCTTGGGATTCTTTCAGGTAGATCTCTGAAAAGGTTGAGTTCTGCTGTCATGAAATCCAGGGCTGTGGTCCTACACTTTTATGTGTTTACTATGTCTGCTATGTGGATTTAACTATCTTGTCAAAGTTATAGATAGGTTACATTTTGTATATTTTCATGCATTTTTTGTTATTGTTCTATTGCAGCATTCATCTATTAACAGCAGAATCAACATAACTGAAGTAGAATTGTTTGATATATCTTTAAAATTTTCCTTATCTTAAAATATTTTTTTTAAAAAGCAGAACAATTTGTCACACTGATTACCTCCAGTTTTCAAGACAGAAGCATCTTTAACTCCAAAATGCTATACTCAGCAACCAGGGAGGTGAAAAGATTCCTTTCTATTTTTGTATTCTTTTCTTCCTTTTTTCCATCAAGGTTAAAGCTCCTTAAGTTTCTTTTCTTGTCTCAGAGGATTACTAAACAGAAAAAAAACCCCATAAAAATATCAAAGACATCCTCAAGAAATTTTGAAAGAAAATATTAACAGATTCCTGTGCTCTCTGTCTGTAACACTGTGAGTTCCTTCAGCACTCTATTGAAACCTACTGTAAAGGTAGTTAGCAGATTTCATGGTGAGGAAAAATATAACTCTAATTCTTCAGATGCAGGCTTCAGCTGTATATATATAAAAAGTAAATTCAAGGTCACTTTTTTATCAGTTTGCCTGAGCAACATCAACAATTAACCATGAAGAAGAATAACAAAAAACGTCTCACATTCAAAACTAATGTGCATATTTGTAAAAAAAAAAAAAAAAAAAAAAAAAAAGGAATAAAGAAAAAAGAGGTATCCTAAAAGAAAAAGTTTTCTTTAGAAACAGCTTTAAAATAACATTATAGTTAGAATATATTTTAAAGAGCATCCAAAAATCAGTATAAACAGTTTCTCTTGAAAAATAAATCCTAATGGATAGACCACTCTTTATACATTCTTTCAAGCAATACATTAGGAAGTATTGATTTATAATATTGTTAGTGTGGAGGTAAATCAAATAATATAACTGCTTGTTAGAAATCAATTTTTATAGATTTGTTTAGGCTGGGAATTTGGGGTTTTTTTCCCTTTCCAAAATTTTATGCCAAAATAAAATGCTGTATTTAGCATTGGTGCAACCTCATCTCAAGTATCATGTGCAGTTCTGGGCTCCACAATTTAATCTGGTACTTGAATGTGCCCAGAGGAGGGCAACAAAGCTGTGAAAGCTATAGAAGGTGAAAGGTATAGAAGGCAGATCCTATGAGGAGCTGCTGAGGACTCTGAGTTTGTCTCATTTGCAGAAAAAGAGGCTGAGGGGTGATCTTCTTGTCCTCTAGAGCTTCCTGAGGAGGGGAAGTGGAGAGGGAGGTGCTGATCTCTTCTCTCTGATATCCAGTGATAGGACACATAGGAATGATTCAAAGCTGCCTCAGGGGAAATTCAGATCTGACATGAGGAAATATTTGTTTACCAACAAGGTAGTCAAACCCTGAAACAGGCTTCCTGGAGTCATGACCAATGCCCCAAGCTTGTTAGCGTTTAAGAGGCATTTGGACAATGCCCTTAGTAACATGCTTTAACTTTTGGCCAGCCCTGAAGTAGTTGGGCAGTTGGATTAGGTGATCATTGTAGGTCCCTTCCAACTGGAAATATTCTATTTTTTTCTGTTCTATTCTATTTTAAATATTGAGTTCTAGTTTCAGATGTCCACAGTGAACTTTCTACTGATTTCATCATGAGTTTGGTCAAAGTACGACGACTTCATTTTATAAACCATACAGAAAAGCTGAAAATAGTGACTAAAACTCTCATAAGTTTGGGGGTTTTTTAATTATTTTGTTATATTTTAATTTGAAATAATAATAAAAAATCCTCTTTTATCATGTATCTTACATATAGCAAGAAAAATATATAAAAAGTGGAAGTATGAAAAGAGGTAACAAATATAATACTTACAAAACAAACTTTCCACATGAGACAAACTTTGGTGTAGTTGAATATATGACTTAAAACTTCAAGAAAAAATGTCACAAAGAAATCTAAGAAAATTCAGGCACAAATGACATTAAACAGCAGGATGATCATTGACTAGAGCTTGGAATTTGTTTCCATAACACAGCTCTTCCAGAGTATACAAATATTCAGGGCAGGAGCAAACAAAGAAAACTGCTCCAATTACTGAATTATGACATTATGTAAGAAGAAAAGAAAAAGATGGTCAAAGAAAGAAGGAAACAAAAAGGTTTTCTGTCTGTGTGTTTCACCTGTACTAGAGAGGATACAATCTTCAACAGCCCTCTATGAACACGTATTTTAAGCTACTTCTGTTCTGATCTGGAATGACCTTTGACTGCCATACTTACTGCTTCTCCTAGAAGACAAAAAATTCTCCGTATTTTAATGTACCTCCAATAGTAAAGCTTATTCTAAAGATGACTGATTTTGAACTATTGAAAGGAAATGAAAAAAAAAATCATGAAGAAACAGTTATTTAACAATAAATGTAAAAATAACACAAAGCTGCAATGTAACAATTCATTTTCTATATTAATCTATAACCATTCAAGTGACAAGCTTGATTTCTGGCACATGTTCCAAGATGTGGACATCTGGAGTCCAACAGTCAGTTATTTTATTGTGTTTTTGAATGGCAATCTACATTTTGAAACCAAATTAAAAATCTCAAGCTTTCTTGAAATAGGTCCAGAGCTGTAAATCTTTACTATCAACAGTTGATCCTACACTGACATCTAGAAGAATAAACCGCTGATCTAGATACATGAGGCATATTCTCCGCTCAGTGCTTTCTCTAAGATCCCTCATGTTCGATAAACTGAGCTGAAGAACTGTCAATGTTTTGCTTCTCATTTAGCCCTTTTTTAGAGCATGTTCATTTTTTCTCCATTAAAATATTTATAATAACATAAAGTATATAATCTAAGAGATATGTGATGCAACAATGTCTGGTTGAAGGATCTCCAAACCTAAAAACTTCAAGTGTACATTTCAGAAGTATTTTTTGAATTATTCATTTGACTTGGATCATCCCTGGCTGAGGGAGCTGGGCTTCTTTAACCTTGAGAGGAGAAAGCTCAGGGAGACCTTACCACTGTCTACAACTGTCTAACCGGAGGATTCGGAGAAGATGGAGGCAGATCCTCTTCAAAGGTGCTAATAGGATGAGAGGCAACAAACATGAGGTGGAATTATGATTAGATATAAGGAATAAAATTTTCTATCATGAGTTAATACCTTTGTAGAAAAGGTATTTCCTTCAAGAAAAAAATATGGGGGAGAGGGGGTTTAAAACAAATAATGTTTTTCATTTAAATAGAACATTTTTACACACCTTACATTTTCACAGCAACAGTGTAATCTTTTCTTTTTAATCTACTACTGGGCCTTAGAGTGACTAGTCTGATTTAAAATTTGCTTAACATTCCTTTCACGCTTCTGACAACTGGTGCACATACAATGTTAGATAAAAATCTGGAAATGCATCAGGCATGTACTCACATAATAACTTCTACCAGGCAGGGTGAGATAGGAGATAGCTGGTAATCAAACCCATCAGAACAGCAGACACAGAGGATTGGACTGATAAGGCTGCAGTCAGCAATGTGGTGCGAGATGGAGGAGAGAGGACTGGCAGCCAGAAGCAGGCAGCTACTGAGTGCAGAAGAGAACAGATTTATTGAGTCAGAGATCCTGAAAGGTTATCTTGCCCAGAACATGATCAGAGTAAACATTATCTCAGCCTTCCTGGAATACCAGTAAATCTGTAAACTACCCAAAGAGTGCAAGTAACTTTAGTTTAATAGGTAATTACTATTTTCTCTAGTAGATGACCACTGAGCAGTGTGTTGTGTAAATAGACAGCACATTTTCTGAATTTAAAGTTAGTCTTCTATACATTTTCCTTCTCCTCCTGTGACACTGTTGATTACTTAAATTCATACACTTGTTCAGGTTTATTTTGATTTTAACTTTTTAGATCCAAAGACACCTGATGATATATTTGCGTTAGTTTTATGAAACTTCAGTAACATTTTGAAGGAAAGGTTTCCTCATTAAGCTATTAATATTCCTCTATCATAAGGGAGCAGGGGGTGGGGGTATGTGATGAGGATAGAATCTATAACAATTTATGAAAGAATGGAAACTTGCTCGGGAATGTACCAAATATAAGTTACCTTTTCAACTAGGATAGCAGCAAATGTGCATTTATCAAGCCACTTAACTTTATATGTAATAATAGTACAGGCTAACACGCACACATAAAGGGGTTAGGTTTAATAATTTACTAGGAGAATAATGTGTACTAAGAAAGGGAAAAAGTCTGAAAGGAAAATGTATTAATTGGGCAGAATAAGTATATTCAGTTTGTAGGGAGTTGTAGAATAGACATTTTGAGCCCAATAGTAGTGATTTCATAGAGTGGTTAGAAGGTCTTTTCTCTGAGAAGAGTGCATGAAACAGAATCCTTCCTTAGAAAGCTTCAGACTTGAACAAACAAAACCCACAATCATTTACAATGTGTTTATGGCTGTTTGCATGTCTATTGCCTAATTCGTATGCATGAAATTTCAGGATGTGAAAGTGAACACGGCTTATCCTTATTTTAAAATTATAATTACAGCAATTAAAAGCTCAGAGAAGAAATTTTCATTTTGCTCTTATGGAATGAAAGTTTAATATGATTTGAATCCCTCAAAAAAAACCCCCTATCTATAAACCTCTGAGCTGCCCTTGCACTTTTTTAAGAGCATCACTTTCTGAATTTCTTCAATAAATTAGTAATTTGTGTAAATAATATAGACAAAGACAGAACTTGGATCAGTTGTGAGAACTGAGAAAGAGACCGCTGAAGTGCAAAGTTACAGAAAAAACAGAAAAATCCTTCATTGCCTATATTTTAAACAATAATGCCACTTTGTATTGTCTGTTCCTGGTGGTTCACTATGTCTGGGCTACATTTTAAATAGAACTGCATATCTCATATAAAATGCTAGATTTTTTCCCATAAAATGTGTTCTTCCACTTACAACACTTTTAATACAAATGCAGGCATATTTTGTTGTTTTACTGCTGATCACTTCTAACATAGTATGCTTAAGTTATCAGTAGTTATGGGTAGGCACAGAAAAGCTATATAAAATCACTATCCTACATATATACACACACAGAGAATATATGTATACATATAAAATACTAAGAAAAAAACCCCAAACAAACAACAAACCAACACATTCAAAGCATGTAATAGTTTCATGCTATGGTAATGAAATTATAGACACCTAAGGCTTTAAAACTTAAACTGGGTTAAGCCAGGAAAACAGAGGCTCACTTTTGCTCTGCAAATAGCAGAATAGACATATGAAAGGCAAATATCTTTTGAAGTTCAAGCTCAGTTCTACACAGTGATACAGGGAAGCATTGCAGCTTGGGTTATTCGTTCCTTTTCCATTAGAGAAGTTTAAGAAATTCAAGCAGAATATGTGTAGCTCTTTCCTTTCTCTACAATAAATTTTATCTCATTGAGACAAGAATAGATATTCTGGCTCTTTTGTGTTTTGAGTTTTAAGTTTGTGCCAGAAGTGCCAGTGGAATCAGCTTCTCGCATTAGATATAAATTCTCTGAAGAGCTGAGCCTGTCAAAATAGATGGAAAAAGAATTCTTTGGTGTGTGTCGAATAATAGATTCAGCATACATAAATAAGACTGAAGAACAGCCCCGATAATTCTTACATTTAAATTAAGTTTTCTAGTGACAGAGCAGACTTCTGAAAAGTAATATTTCTTAGGCTGGACAGAGGAAAAGCATTAAGATCTATAAATATTAGAGTCCTTATTGATATGACAAGATATTTCTTTTTTGTGCTGAATAATAAGGCAAATACTGATGAGAAAAAGGTCAATGAATATACTGAACTGCAGTTGCCATGGGAACCAGCAATATCTTTTGCCTATGATTAGATACTGAGATAAATCAGGTGCATGTTTTTGTGTGTATGCTTGTGGGAGAAGGGTTATTTAGTCTGAAGAAATAAATTCATGACAGACAGACAAGAAAATACATTATTTCATATTCCATTTACAAACACGCTCTGATTCAGAATTGTCCACCCTTAAAACTTGGTCAGCAATTTAGCTGTTGCAGTAAAATAATTTTGGTTTGGGAAAATCTACAGCTGGTGTTTCCAAGGTCAGACAACTCAGCAGAGAAAAATTTCTTAGCAAATAAATTAACTTTAAAAAATGAATGTACAAGTGCTTACTGAAGTTTATGTACACGCACCTGGCCTCAGATGCCTTCAGGTCCTTAGCTATTGTATGTCAGTGCAGATACTTTGAAACTGTTGTATATCTTGGGATACATATTTTATTGGCAATATGTTTTCAAAACAAAAAGTTAGAAACATACTTTTTTCAGTATAGTTGTTTGGCACACGTAATTAAAAGCATTAGAAAAGCTCTGATAACTCATTGTCTGATTAATTTGCCTGATAAAGCAAGGAATATTTTAGACCAGCATAATAAAAACACATCATCAAGAAAGAACATTAATCCCATGACAAATATTTATCTAAAATAAGTATTTTGCAGTGAGGTGCATGGCATAAAGCTGCTTTCTTGCTGCTGTAAAAATAGGCTTTTACTTAAAATCAGTTAAGCAAAAGTTAATCTTTGGTACAACTATAAGTGACCTGAGTGTGTGACACCTTTCTCTAGTGAGCCAGCCTGTGCCAGCCCCGCTCTCACAGATCCTCTGCATCATGCTGATGACACAACAGACTCATAGCTACCATTAAAAGATTAATTTTATTATTTTTCCATCTTTGCAGCGACCACCATGTTCTTCATACTGAAAATGGAGAGGAAGCACAAACAATTTTTATTTCTTCAGTTCTATGGCCCTGAATAACTACATCCTGCCAAGGGAAATTTCTACCAAATAGCTAATACTGTAACCATGGAAAACTACAAAGAGCCACCTTTTATATACTTTGACAGAGTAAAATAAAATATAAATGTGAAAATATTTCTTCAGTTCTATTCCACAAGATAATTATATATTAATTCATTTAAAGTGATGCTTTTTTCTTTAAAAAAATCATACCCCGGTTTGCATTTTACATTGAATGCTGAAACTTGCTTGCGTATGTTCTCACTGCTTCATACCTTTCAGTTCTGCAACGATTTCAGAACTGCCCATTTAGTGAGCATAGCACAGCAAGTAATTCTGTTATTGCCAATAATGTTCTTCAGTGGTGAATTTCCCAGCTCACAGAACCATGCTGGTTTGGAACCCATCTTACTGGAGATGTTAAACTCTGATGATGGCCCACAGTACAGTTGACAGCGGTATGGGCCATGCTGGAAGGTGTAATACTGAAGTTGTAGAGCACATTAAAAAATTATTATCTTCCCAATAGCAGCTGTACTGATTGCACTGTTGATCCTGTTTTCTTGTTTCACTTTAGCAAGGTGACAGATCTCTGTTAATAGCTATAGGAAATCTCAGAATCTTGAAACAGTTTTCAGTGCATGGCTGGTTCTATCAGAGTCAGAATGAGAGCTTTTCTTGGATTATTTGTTATAGATCACCAATTTTATAAAATAAAGATACAATCTATACTAAATGACAGAAAAAATGTACTTTCAAAGTAATGTCACTTTCTAGAAGAGAACTTTGGCTTTTTCATTAAATATAGCTTACTCAAAATCAAGATCACTGTGCCTTTGTATGCATTAAAAATAATCAATAAATCCTCCTACTTCTATAGCTACACCAGTGACAGATGATTTGATATTAAGTCAATTTTATCATTCAGTTTTTGCTTTTTACCTTATTAGTTCAAAGATAGTTTCATTACTTTTAACATCACTCTAATGCCCATACATGCAGGTGACAGAGAATTTCCATTAGAGTTGTAACTTATAATACCATTCTCTTTTCTTCAGATTTTGGCACAGGAAAATTGCAGTCATTCACTTAAATCTATTATGAAAAGGACTTGTATAATAATGAAATAAGAATTTGAAATGAAAAGCAAGCAACTAAAAGACCTATAGAGCAGTTACAAGTCTAAATGTGGCTTTCAGTGTACTATTATCTACATATGAGAAGTAAAATGGAGTTGTAAGGAAGGCAGCAGATGAGGAAACAGAAAACCTGCACAGTATTAAACCCCAGAATTATCTGCAAATTCCATTTTTCTGCCACTGTAACTTTCCCTTTCCCCCTCTAACTATGTAACATTCCTTTATGAACCACACAGGAGGACACCAGTTATGACAACCAGAACCACCTTTTTATTGTTGGTACTTGCTTGCTTCCTAGATTTCTTCCAGCATGTGGAAGTTGTGCCTGATGAGTTTGAGAAACACCACAATGGTACCAGTCTGTTTGAAGCCTAAAATAATTTCTTTCAAGGCCTTGGATTAATTTTCATTCTGCACATCTAATCAACCTGGATACACTTGTTTATCTACTACATCATGGCTACTCTATGAAGTAAAATTATTTTCTTCTTTTAGTAGAATGAAAACTGATGAACCAAAGGAAGTGAACATTTAAAAAATTGTTTTCTGATGTGTTAACAATTAGATCTTCTTCATTAAAGAAATTCACTTAGTAATTACCATCAATTTTCATCTGCATTTTACCAATATAGAAATATTTTCATCAGTTATGGGAAACTGGAGAACAGTTTACCTGATTTAGTTCAGATTTAAATGTCAAAATATAGTGAGTGAACGATCAATTTTCAAAAGATACAATTGGTGTCAAGAAATTTTGGGGGTTTATTTTAATTTATTTCAAGAATTATTGTATGTTATTTAGTGTAATAAAATAAAGAGTTAGACAATAACTTTTTCAGACTGCTTTAATGCAGCCTTAGTTTGCTTTGCATCTTTTCTGTATCCTTTCAAGAGTTTGACATCAGTTGTTTTTCATGTGCTGCATATTAAACTTAGCAGTTATTGAAAATAGTTCCAATTCAGCAGATTAATTATAGAAAAATAAGTTTATTTTACTAAGTAGACGTGGAAGCTGCAAATAGTGCAATTGAGATAAAGAGTTTGCATAAAACGTACACTGCTGTATAATATTATAGTACAGCTGCTTAGAAAATTCTAACTCCTATTTTCTGAGGTTTTTTGCTTTTCTCAGCAACATGAGTGTGTAAGGAACTGATATATTGATAATTGCCTTAAACATTGCTTAGTGCAAAGAAAGCTTGGGTGGGACTACCACCACCAAGACACCAGGTGAAGGAAATGGTGATATCGCTTCTCTCTCTCTCCCTCCCCCCCGCCCCTTAATTTTTATTGAATAGTAACCAGATCTAAGTAACAACATGTGGCATGGAACTTGCTTATCCAGTTAAAGTAATTGCCACTGAGTTACTGTATATAACTCCATTTTGTATTTTGTGTTAATAAATCATAGAACTGGTTGGTTTTATGGTGTTTCACCTTAGTTCAGTCCAAGGGAATCACAAACTTAGTTGTTTGTCCCATGGGGAGGGAGGTTATCCTAAATGACTCCTTTTGGGTCATGACAGAGTGGGACAACTATGAGAGTCTTTGAGAGAGCAGCATCAGGAGATCTTTGCCTCCAGGGAGCTAACACAAGTCCACCTTAAGCTTAAGTGGTTTTCCAGAAGTAGGATATATAAATCTTAGTTTCTTGTAGAAGGCAAAAGAAGTCAGACTAGAACTCAATAAATCCGGGCCTTCAACAGAGAAAGGAGGTTAATCATTAGAACTATGACAGGATTAATAATGTTAGTAATCATTCAAGACTCTTCAGGCCTGCATGAAAGAGACTGTCTAGCCTTTCAACAGCAGAATGATGCCCGCCTATTTTGTCTTTAAAAACTCACTTTGTCACAGCTTACTGTTCTTAAGAGACCCCACACATTTCTAAAAAAAATCAAGAAAGATGTTGACATCAGAGAAAAAAAAATACACTTACTTGTAACAGAGATCATGAAGATAGAAGAGGAAACCACGTACCCAAGAGCTATGTCTATTTCTGTTCCACAGTTCTTAGAAAAATATTACTGCTTTGTTACTCTCTGGTTGTCAAAAATCTCTTCAGTGAAGTGATGAGCAAGTAGACTGTTAGAATTACATTCTTTCAAAATACTGTGAGAATTCTTCACAAATGCTATCATACAACTTTCTTGCAGAGTTTTGAAATGGTTTCTTCAACTACAAGTGGAGATAAATTCCCTGTAACCTATCAGATGAAGAAATGATGAATTACAACATGGGATGTATACACAGTACTTGAAAGGCTGCTTTAAAAAAGTAAATGAAAAAAACTGTAGAAGTTTTTTCTGGTGGTGGTATATTAAGCAAGTATAGGAAATAAGTAATTCCACACATACTTATATTGTCCTCTAGTCTACGTCCCTGTAAACACAAATCAACCAGTATTGTATACATATGGACTAGTAAGGTTTTTTTGCTTCATTTTTAAGGCAGTAGGCCACTGTTTTACATGACATTGTTTGGGAAACCCAGAAATTTCTTCTACATTTAACATATCAGGAATCATTTAATAACATCCCATTCCTGTAAGATTAGTTAATTCTGCAGAAGAAATTAAATAAACTTAATTATTTTATGTCAGAATTTGTACCTAAATTGGCATCTAAAGCAATACCTCTTGCATTCAAAACTTCTCTGTAAGGTTGGCTGAATAAAAAAATACAATCAGCATTTGTTCTAGGTAAATGAATCACAATTTGTAATACTTTGCTTGATTTAATGAATGCTTACAGCATTCAAATTGTCATGTTATTGAAATAATATCATAAATTATGTACATAAAGCATGTGACCTATGGCAATGATTCCCTGACACTAATTTTTGATTACTTTGGCCACTGTGAAGACAATAGGAATGTTTACCAGTTCTATTGTCTTCAGGACATTTTTAAATCCCAGCAGTATTTTTATGGATAAAGAATTACTGATACATTAATAATATCACAAGTACTGAAACTTTCATTTTTGCTAATGTATTTCCTACATCACAGAGAAGGTAAGAAGGAGGAATCAGAAAGGAGAAACGTCAAAGCTATCCTTTCTGTTTATCTTCCACCATGTATCCGATGGCATTAACAAAATGAATCTCACTGTTACTGAAGTGCCACATGAAAGATTCTAACAATGGGATACATACAGACTTTCATAACCTGTTCTGTATTTTTTTACCCTACAAAAATCTTGCCTTATGCTTTATTACAGGCTATTGAAAACCAAAATAATACAAAGTGTCTGGAATTACAATGAATGTTTTAGGAATGTAAAAACAAGTCCATGAGATGCTCTAATTCACCAGTCCTGAAGTATTTTAACATTTTTATTGTAATATTTAATATAAATAACCTGTTCCTCCATCTCCAAATTTGACCAGAATTCTAATATCAAATGAAACTCTTCTACTATATGTGCACCACAGATCTGCTTATTCCAGTTATGATGATCTTTCAATAGTTAAAGAGACTAACATATTGAAGCTCTAGGTGGTCTGATAATAACAATATCCTACAGTAGCATACTAAAATTGTTAACATACATACCAACACAAAAATACCATACTACAGCTTAATAAAGCAAAAAAAATTTACCAGCATGTAAAGACAACAGCCCAATGAAGTTTTGATTGATGTATTAATCTACTTTATCAAATCTAAAAGATTTGTTTTAAAAACCTAAAAGTTCATAGTCTACTCTTGCTCAACATTTAGAGTAAGAGCTAGAAGCCATAAGCATCTTCAGGAAGAAGTTCCATTAAATGTCCATCAGCTGTAGGAGTTGGTAGAAGAGAGGCTTCTAGTGCCTGTTATTTTTATTTTATTTTTTAAATAAAATCTGAATCACTTATGACTTTTACAGTAAAGGATTGTCCTGATTTCAACTGGAATAGAGTTAATTTTCTTCTTAATAGCTAGTGCAGTGCTGTGTTTTGGCTCTGATGTGAGAACAATGTTGATGATGCACTGCAGCTGTTTTAGTATAAATATTACCCAGCAGCAACTAAGTTAAGGACCTTTATTTTTCAGGTCTTGCCAGGGAGAGGGCTGGGGGGGCACAAGAACTTAGGAGGGGACACAGCGGACCAAACTACCCAAAGAGGTATTCCATACCATGGGACATCATGTCTAGTATATGAACTTGGAGGGGTTGCACAGGGCCTGCTGATTGCTGCTCCGGGAGTGCCCGGGCGTCAGTTGGTGGGTGGTGAGCAGTTGTATTGTGCATTTTTTCTTTCTTCTTCTCCCTTTGGATTTTATTTTCTCCCTGCTCTGTCCCCTTCCCCCTGTTTTGTTTTTTTTTTTTATTTTAACTATTATTGTCACTATTGCTATTGCTTTTTCATTTTTACTCCATTTCAATTATTAAATTGTTCTTATCTCAGCCCTCAAGTTTTACATTACTTTCTGATTCTTCTCCCCATCCCCCCCAGGTGAGGGGGGAGTAGTGACTGACCAGCTCCATGGTACTTAATTACTAGCTGGAGTTAAACCATAAGTATGAAATAGCAAGGTGAGCTAAGGACCTGTGTGATATGAAAACCAATTATTTTTTACCTGCATATTGTAAGAGATTTGTAAAATTATATGTTAATACCATGAATGTTTTTTTTAGTATAATTTTGTGCTATACTCTAGTCCCCCAATTCGCTAGCACTACACAAGTGCTTTTCCCCCTTTAATTACTTAAATGTTAAGCCTATAAATGGTTTGAATGGATTCCAATGACTTGGAATCCTTAAAGTCTAAACCCTAAAACTATACCCATAAACAAAGTGAGGTTTTATAGCAGAATAATAAAAATGTTAAAAAAAACAATAGGCTTTTCTTATTCCACATATTTAAAGAGAACATAATAGCAATTGGCTACTACTATTTACACATATTTCACTGATAGTTACCATAAATTTTAATTATAATCCTGCCTTGCCATGTATCTTTATCCTTAAGTCAACAACACCCTGAAGTGTAGTCCTGAAGTATAGAGGAATTAAATTTTTAGTTTCCTTAATACCTTTACATTTCCTCATAGGTTTTTTTCTGCTTCCTAAACAAGATGGGAACTCTGAAGCCTAACATGAAGGTTGAGCTAACAAGATTTGTTTGAAATAAAGCTTTTGAGTTCTACATATCTTTTTAAGTAATGCTTAAGCAAAGATTCGTCTAACAAAATTATAAATTGATTTTAAACAATGATTTTTAAGCCAGTTAGAGAATTTTACATATATATAATTTTTTATAATGTGTTATTTACCTATACAAATGAAAACAATAGAAGAGATTTCATCGTCACTTTTAGGATTGCAGGGGTGCTGATTGTTATTGATTTTGTTTTCTTTCATATCAGTAATCCAAATAATGATTATCTTTCATTGAACCATATAAAAAAATCTTTAAAATTTATTTTATATTGTGTTTTATCCCTTTTCTTTATAAACGTGCTAGCTTTCAAATCCTCAATCTCTGCTGGTTCTGATGTGATCCATTACTATGCTTCTAAGACACAGGTTTTTTGTTTTAAATAATGTCATTAATTTTTCAGATTATATTCTAGTGACTTCAGATTGAAATAAGTTACATGCATTAATCTTATTACACTCCCTATTAACAGATATGTATAATAGCAGGTCAGATGGAATTCACAATAAAAATATAATGGAAGAAAGAATGTAAGAAATGAAAACGGATCAAATTAAAGTGTGAATTATTTCTGTCTCAGATTTATTTTTATTTTGTTCCTTTCTCTACTCTTATATAATTAGTAACACAAATTTTCAGAGAGAAGAAAAGCTAGCCTGAACTTGTTCTAGTGATTTCTTCAATTTGTCAGAGAGAACCTTGTAAAGGTGATCTGAATAAAATGATACATTACTTGCTCAAAATAATGTTTCTAGCAATCTGAAAATCAAAGTGTTGCTACATAGCAAAGTGGTGACTTCAGTTGTATAGTTATCTGAAGGCAGGTCTTGTTTAATGATTTTCTTAGTCAATGGCAGGTATCTTCAGCTCCATGAAAATCAGTTTGGCCACCTAAATATTCTCTGTTGGATTTCACAGCATGGAATAAATGTGTCTGATATGTGCCAAATCCAGCTACTCTTACTACTACAGCTACATACTCTAAAAAGTATCCTTGGCTTATTTTTCTGTTTTCAACATTCAAATTTTCAAAGCAGCTTTTTAATCCTTGGATGTATTTTGAACTTTCAGATCTTCAGAGATTATAAATTCACTAAGAATAGTATATTACCTCAGTTAATAATAAAAGATAAGAACTCAATAAATCGGCTCTTTTCTTGCACTCCCTATAGGAACGGAAACCTAAATATAATGTATATAGTATTTTCACTAAATTACTCTGAGTACTAAATGCTCCTGACCAGACTCCCCGTTTTACTCCAAGATCCATGGGTGGCATTGCAAAAGGTTGAAAGAGGGAAGAGGTGTTAACCTCTCACCTTCAACTAACATTTTTTCCTTAAAGAAAAACTGATCATTACAGAATGAAGATTTATCTCTTCATCTGCTACCATCTGCCCCTTTTTTCCTCTAACATCAAAGTCATTATGCAAGAAATATTTGTCAGTTTAGATTTTCTCTGAAATTTTTACTGTGGCTACCATTCTTAACAAGAGAAGGTGTCTAGCATGATGCCTGAAGCTGGACAGGAAAAGGAAAATTCTGCTTTGTAGTTGGTATTTTGAAATTTCTGTGTTGTTTTTTTTTTTAAATACTGAAAGTATGAAACATTACACAGATGGCATTCTAGCGACTTCAGATGCAAACAGTATTTGCATATGTGAAATATTACATCCTTTCTGAACATAATAGTTGACCTGACAGAATTCAGAACAAAAAAATATCAGTAAAATAGAAAATGTAGAGAAAAGAAAGCAGATAAAATGAAAATACTAATTATTTTTTTTAGAAGAATTGTTTCTTAGAATTATTATTTAGATGTAAAATCAGAAGTATTTTTTCTTGAAAGGAAATGAGTCCTTATTTAGAGGGACATGTGCTTTTTGCTCGACTTCTCCATAAAATATTTGCTTTCTTCAAGCTGTGTAAATCTTCATCAGAATGCTTACAAATCTCTTTGAACCATAAAATAAACCCTGACATTGCTGAATTTACTGACAAAGTACATGGAAAAGACAAAAACAATTACATAAGCCCTCCCTGTCCATAAAGGACATTTAAAAAGACAAAAAAAAAAGTCCTCCTTGGTAATTTGCTTCTGTCTGAAGATGACTCTTCACCACTACATGTCATCCTTTTTTTAAGCTACAGCAGTGATAGAAAGTGTGAAGAAAATTAGAAGTCAATATCTGAAACCAATGTAAGGTACAGACACAGTTTGTAATAGTAGTTTTGGCTGGAAAAGAATTGTTTTCTAACTTCAGCAAAAAACCCAATAACTATCCTTTGGGAAGGCTTCCTGAAATCCACTTGGCACCTCTAAAAAGTGTCCATATTGCCTCTCTTTCCAAGGTTGCCACAAAGACCTTGCAAGAGATTGGATCAAATTACAAAGAGCAGTTTTCTACCATTGCAACACAAAAGCTACCAAATGCATTAAGCAAGCTGATCCTAAAGGCAAAAAAATCTAAACTCTTAGTGGCTGAAAGTCAAACATCATTCAGTACTTTATTCAACAGAAACAATGAATATTTATTCAACTGCTCTCTACAGGCCTATGTACTTACACCACAAATTGCACACTTAGTCACTAGCTGTTTGTGCCATGCCTGCAGTGCAAGCCTCATCTGTACCAAATCAATTGAATTCTACTAGCTTTGTGTGAACCAGAAAAGAAAAATTGTTACCAATGTTTCTGTTGAAGGAAAAGTTCCTGTTTGTAAGGCTTGTCCTCCATTGGTTCAGGGGTGGGGCACGTGTTGGTTTTGAATAGGGTGGAGTTAATTTTCTTCATAGTATCTAGAGTGGGGCTATGTTTTGGATTTGTGCTGAAAGCAGCGTTTATAGACAGGGTTGTTTTAGCTATTGCTGAGCAGGGCTTACACAGAGCCAAGGCCTTTTCTGCCTTTTACCCCCCACCCCCCAGTGAGTGGGCTGGGAGGGGGCACAGCTGGGTCAGATGACCTCAGATGACCAAAGTGATATTCCATTCCATATGATGTCATGCTGGCACATAAAGCTGGTGAAAGAAGAGGGAAGATGGGGACATTCAGATTACAATGTTTGTCTTTCCAGGTAACTGTTATGCATGATGGAGCCCTGCTTTCCTGGAGATAGCTGAACACCTGTCTGCTGATGGGATGTGGTAAACAAATTTGTCGTCTTGCTTTGCTTGCACCTGCAGTTTTTACTTTACCTATTAAACTCTTTTTCTTTTGACCCATGAGTTTTCTCACTTTTACCCTTCTGATTCTCTCCCCCATCCCTGGGAGGGTGGGGGGGAAGTGAGCCAAACGGCTATGTGGTGCTTGGTTGCCAGATGGGGTTAAACCATGGCAAACCCAAACATCTCTAATGCTCCTTCTGCACAGAATTAGTAGAAAGATGTATTTTGTAAACACTTTCTTCAGATGGTGACTACTGTTGCATGTGTTCACAGAGGAATGATTTACTGAAATCAACACATGGTGGGCAAGAGCTTTTTATTTCTATTTTTTCTTCCTGTATTTTTAGGAAAATCTGATATCTCTGTTTAAGTGACATTGTAAAGAGTAAATGTTACTGATTTGACTCCAACAAGCGTGCGCTAATACACTCACAGAGGTTTGAAGGATTAGCTTCCTCTGTGGTGGGATCCAACAGCATCTAATCACCACTGATCTCTGTACTAGCCTCAGTACTCTACCATTTTTTTCAGCAATTATTTTTATTATGTGCCCCAACTGGGCTCTTATACTACCTGTAACAGGCTCTTCATAAAGCTGGCCTCCTTTGAAGAGCTCTGACACATCTCTCATTGCCAGCAAGTCTATTTGTAATGAGTTCTCTGGCACTCCTGGCAGCCACGGTCATGCTAAGTGACAGGTAGAGTCCTTATTGCCCAATGAGCATTTCTCTCAACCAGCTCCTTCAACTTCTTTGTGTGGTTCTGACTGGCTTTGAAGTTGGGTGTTCTCAAACAGTTTATAACTAAGACTCCTGAGGTGAATACCAGATCAGAAGCTGGAAAGTTTATAACTCATGAACTATTAAAAGCAAGTGTAATGTTCAAAAGCCACCAAAGAGATATTGAAGTATGGCCTTTCACTTACCAAACAGAAATGGCAGTAATACTTTCATGTTTGAATTCTTCTTCCTTCATTTGCTTTTTGTTTCATATTTTCAAACAGCCAAGGACAACAGGAAAAGTGGCAAAAAAGATAGTCAATATTTATACTTCCCTTAAAATTCTTTCCCTTTTAATAGAACACACTGGGTAAAACAAAAAAATAAAATGTAAAAACAAGTTAATCCATTGAAGGTTTTGGAAAATCTACCACTCCCCTGGTTCTTCCTTCCTGTAGAAAAATTTGGAGGGAGAGGGGGAAGCATGTGTGTGTGTGTGTGTGTGTATAGCTTGGCTAGTCATGACAACCTTTATCAACATCTTCACTGTACAAGCAAATTTGAGATTTATGAAGTTATGCTACTTCTGAAACTACAGGAACTGATATTTTATATTTGCCTATTTGTAGAAAACTGTGTAGAAAATTTATACTTTGAGTGCATGAACATTCAGGATACATAAAAATGAGTAAGTATGCTTTTTGCATTCTATTTGTGTTTTAATTAAGAATCAAAGCCAAGCTGGGAAAACATATCATTGTTTATACAACCACTCAGCTTGACAGAGCAGATGGAAAATTGGGCTAAAAATAGAAAGCACTGGAAAGAAGTTTTTGCTGCGTGAGTTTCAAATGCAGGGATAAGTTAGAGGTGTATGCGACCAACAAAAGATGCAGAGGACCACTGGCTAACAAATACACAGATTGAACAGAAAAATTTAATGGTAACCTTCAAACAAGTGGAAGTGATAAAAAAGGAATGACAGTCTGAAATGCTTGATACCTTGCTGAGTGAATTTTCAAAATAGTTAATAAAAATGTCATTTATATGAATCATCTCTTATACTTATTTTTTTTACTAAGTGGCACAATAAAAAAATTAGAAAGGAAAAGGATAAACACTAAATACTTAGAATATGAAAGATCTCTTGTTATTTATGGAATTTTTGTTCCAGTCTTGTGCCTGATGAACTGCTCCTTCTTTTGTTCAATTAATGAGGCATCCTAGAGGTTTACGTATAGAAGAACTGACCTTGGGCACTCAACGTTTTGCTCTGTAACAGAAGAGATACCCTTTATTGTCTGGATCTTTTTCAGGAAATTCACTCTGAAATATGAATTGAAATAATCAAAGCTTGGAGATGACAAACACATGGCTCGTTTTAGCCTGAAAGCAAACTGAAGGGAAAAACTTCACAGACACATAGCAGGTATATTTTAAAGGAACATTTGCTCCACACCTAAATTCACCACATGCCACAAATTACTTCCTGATATCCTTTAGCACAGTTTAAACTGATCTTAAAATTCACAACAAAAGCCACATCTCCAGAATTTCCAAGGAAGGAGAAGGTCATCCTAGTGCCCTAGATTTCTGAAATACTGAGAAACTTCTACATCTAATTGCAAAGTATCTGTCACTTTGGCTGTAAACCAAAGTGACAATCTGTCAAAAAAGAGAGAGTATGGAGAATGGAAATTTTTTGTGATTTATACATATTACATATAGAGAGACATACAGAGATATACACACGTCCTTAACTAATATCTCTTACATCCTATGTAGTTGCTCACTTTCCAGGCTTTAACTTCAGATAACCACTCCCAAGTCTAAGATTACGCTGACAGAGAGCTATTAAGCTGTCTGAAGTTTATTTTGCCAACATTTCAGAGTGTAGTTGAATGGATATAAAGTGAAATTTGCAAAAGTTAGTCTAAGGAAGATAATAACTAAAATCCTGAAATAGTTGTTAGCCTCTAAGTGGAGGAGAGGAGCCTGCTTGCAGGTAGACAGAGAAAGCCTTTAGATCCTCCCAGCAGTGGTTGTCCGTGTATTACAGTGGGTGATATGAAATCTGAAAAAGAAGGATCAAATACTCTGATTGTTGGCAAATAGAAGAGAAAGATGTGGTTTTTTTCCTAATTTACTTGCAATTAAATACATAAAATGTCGATTATCTGGTATCAGCAGTAATCTTTTGTATGTTTATAGGAAATACATAACAATACAAAATTTCTTTATTTGCTTGACTTAAAAGTTCCCTTTTGTCTCAGTCAGCTTCAGCTTACTTCTGTCTGTCAGATAATTGCTTTAAAATGTCACCACTAATAACATGTTGTCAAGTCACAAGCTCCCATCCATCTAGTCAGATGTGAAGGTACAGGAGTCCTCACAACAGAACAGAAAAAAATTTGAAAGTAGCAGGACTCCTTACTGTGAAAAGTACTAAACAACTGTATTCAGAAAATTTAAAAGAATTAAATAAATAATGCACGGATGACAACGTGTTACAACTTTTTGTGACCTTCCCTTAGACAAGCTACACAGCCAGCTCTTTGCTCTTCCTTCTTTCTCAACTATCTTCTCTCTGTTCTTTTTTCAGACAGACGTGACCATTCAAACATCATAACCAAAGCAGACAGGCATATCATTACTGACCCATCGGTTCACTGTGTGATTAGAAACATTGATTTTGGGTAATTTTGGTGATAAAAACTACTAAATCAGTCCAGAAATAAAGAGAATTTTCCAAAATAAGCGGGTACACAGGCTATGACAATACTTATGCTTCAAAGTTATTTAAGTATGGACTCTATTTCTTTTGAATAAATGAGCTATAAATAATTTTCTTAAAAATTATTCATAAATGTGAACAGAATCTGATATAAACAGTATTTAACAAAAATATATTAAAATTGGTAGTCAATAAAACTAAAAAAGCTAAAAGGGCACATTAAGTACAGAAGTTAAAAAAATGTAACTAATCAAAAGATTATAGAAATGTTCAGGGTTATAAAAAAAATATTAGGTGCATTAGCTCTTATTCTGTTGGATAGAAAACACTTGGGAATACTTTGGATTGTGAAAATTATTTTTTTGGCTGTGAGCTTGTTGTTTCATGACCATGGTTTATGAGAATTTTGTACCTTCACTGAACCATTTAAGACACTCTTAGAACATAGACATACTTATAAGGCAAATGCTCTGTTTCTAATTGTGTTTCATTAAGAACAAATCTGTTAAACCAGTAGCAAGAAAGCACAGCAACCTCTTCATAGGAATGTTATTAGAAGACATTGGGGAAACTTAAAGTATATCATGTACCACTGGAATTTCAGATTTGATTCTAGCTTTTAATACTTAAATGATATTTAAATTATTTTTATGCTTACTATGTAGGTAATTATGCTACGTTGATAAATTCTGAAGACGGCAACATATTATACTTTTGTGTTCTGAAAAAAACTGGTCAGTTTTTACAGGTATTTTAAAGAATATGAGTTAGTTCACTGTGCTTGAACATTGAATGTGAATGGTAATCATTACTGTTTCTCTGTTTCTTATAATAACTAATTTAACATTTTATGAGCTGTCTATATAGTGTGAAGTTTGCACAGTGCAAAATGTGCAGAGGGGAAGTGGCATTCCAGGGGCTAAATAGGATGGGAATGAGGAAGATAATTATCTTTGAAGGTCTGTCAGAGCAGACTGCTTTTCCCAAGAAAGCTTTAACAGGAAAAAAACAAAGCCTACAATTTCTGCTAAACAAACAGTGAAGACTGAAAATAAGTACATTTAATTGACAGAGCAAGCAAAGGATGTTCATTACAAGTTCTACGTCACAAAAAAAAAAAAAAATAAATCATCAAATAAAGTATGCAGACTGCCACAAATCTGTAAACAGATATTTTCCATGCTCAATCAACAGCCCACCTGAGCTTTCTAAAATCGGCCAAAAAACCTGTATATATTGAAATAACTAGGGCATTTAAAAATAGTAATTTATTTGCAGAAAAAGGCAAACTTCACTGTCCAAAAATCTAGGGTAAACATGGCAAAAAGGGATTTTCAGAAAGGAAAATTAAAAGCGAAACATTTAATTTTAGCATTTTAAAGGTGAATCATTCTGATTTATTTTTTCTTAAATAGTGAAAAACACATTTGCAGGAGAAAAAAACCCCATGGATATGAAAAAAAAGTTTGCATTTCAAAAGCACAAGGCTTTTCAACTGGAAATTGCATGTATTTTGTCTGGTGTACATAGTCTTTAATCTTGTTTGATCAAAAAAAATATTATTCTTAATTAAACCCACACTAGATTAAGCCTAAACCATAATTAATAGTGTAGAAGCATTGGTAATCACTGTGTAGGAAGAAAATACCATATAAACAATTTTATAAAAGAATTAATTAAAAACTCCACGCAGAAGACCAAAGTATAACAAAGGTATAATAGAGCATTACACTGGAATTTATATATTTTAAGTTACCTCTGCCCCCACCGCACCTTACACCAGTCAGTCAAAAAATTATTGAAGTGTCTTAGTACGTAATTTGGGGTGATTGAATTCTGAGGTATTTAAAATGTCTCATGGAAGATTTTGCCTTATCTGATCCACAGAGCAAACTTTCAGGATGATGAGAGGTGGGTGGCAACCGAAACAGCTTCATCTGTGAGTGAAGGGTTCTGGAAGTGGTAGCTTAGGGTTGCAGAAAGATGATGATGACTGCCAAAGGTACACAACAAGCCTGCTAGACTTACTACTACAAAAATAAAAATAATGTTGCCAACTTTTGATACCACCTCAATCCTTTAATGGCAAAGCGTTGCTCAAAATAGTCAAAAAAGATGGGCTGTGATGAGGTGTGGTGGGCTGTGAAGGGGGCATGTTTATTGCTCTCAAATACAGACACTATATAACTCCTCCAGTCAGCTCAAGAGTACAATTTGCATTTCAATAGCTTTATCTTTGTCTTCCTGTCCGTATTTTCCATACATTGTTACAAAAATTTAATGTCAATGCCCATTTTGAATGTACTACATTAGACAATAACAGAAGCAGAGACATTCAAAATCCTGCTAACAAAACAGTGGTTTTAAGTAGTTTGAAATATGCAGACTATCTTTAAAGTCATAGAAAACATCACTTCATTGTGAAGCATTATCTTAATAATTTTGATAGTTTTCCAAATGAGAATCTAGCTTACCTCAGACTCAGAAGTCAAACCTGCCATTTTTATCTTCATTACCTGATATAACTAAAATGGAAATCAGGAAAAAAAGTAAAAGAAAGGTTTCAAAGCTTTCAGGGTTTCGTTGAAAGGAGGAAATTTCTACAACTGATTCATCTCCTTTGACTGCCAGAGTTTTGATATTTATCTTTCAAAGCTTTGACAATGTGCACAGTGAATAAAAGCTCTAAAACAATTTTCATCTTACCACCTATGTTTTTAAATGTCTTTTATTATATAGAACCCTCCACTAAAGAACTGTGTAATAACTGCAGGTTAGGAACCTCAACAGCCTCTCCCCTGCTTTCATTCATTCTTTCACAGTTATCACATCATCCCTGGTCTCCAGGGTCTTCACTAGTTTCTACCATATTTCTACGTACTCTTCAAGATACTCATTTTACAGTTCAAATACCTCTTTTTCTGTGGACTATTGCTAAGCCAAAAACTTAATCTCTTCTGTAGTAACAAAGATATACTGAAACACATAACCCAAGATGCAATTTATTTCAAAAAGGAGGAAACTGTCAGAATGTTGGCAATTTTTAGTAAGGCATCCTCAGGACAGAATAAACTTTCCCCTTTGATCTCAGTAATTGGACATTTATCCATGGAAGTGGATAAGTACTTTTTTTCTCAGACTTTTGAAAGAGGCAATTTAAGAAGACATTGAAAATCTAAATTTACTGCATACCTTTGTGTCCTACTGTTTAAATGGTAAAAATAAAACTCTATTTCTGAGTCAAAATGTGTGAAAAGAGAGCAGAAGTCAACTTAGACCCTCTTAAGTATACTATACTCAGAAAATAGAGCATAATCTTCCTTTTTCATTGCAGCACAAAGCACAGAAAATATTGGTCTATAGAGATGGTAGAAACCTTGCACTGAAAACTGAGGGAAGTGTTATACTATGGGTTAATTTTAATTATGAAATGATTCATGGATATGGTTTTAACAGTCTGGATAAGCAATAGAGTAGAAAATAGATGTTGGAGCATCTTCTGAAATAAAGACATCTAAGTAAGTGACATTTTCAGTGTGACATTCCAGTTTACACCATTGGAAACCTCTTCTCTTGCA
The DNA here is from genome assembly GCF_015220075.1 of Falco rusticolus. Classification (NCBI taxonomy): domain Eukaryota; kingdom Metazoa; phylum Chordata; class Aves; order Falconiformes; family Falconidae; genus Falco; species Falco rusticolus. The sequence goes on along the minus strand of NC_051188.1, from coordinate 105,549,768 downwards.
AATATTTCTGTTCTCGAGACTTAATCTTCAGCTTCTGCTGCTAATTTCACACACATTTACACACACACAACCCCTTTCCCTGCACTGTAAGAGACAGGGGCTGAAAAGAAACGGGTGAGATTAGGATTTAGTGATCTTTTAAAATTGTGAGCATTCTGGGAGAAGCAGAAAGAATGGGGGGAAACAGATTCAGGAGAGAGAGATTAAGAGGAGGTGAAGTTGAATACAGTGACAAAGATGAGAGTCATGACATGAGTGGAACAACAAAACAACGTATATGAAAGAGAAACAGGTGGGAAGGTGAAGGGAACCATAACTGAAATGAAGATTACTGAGATAAGAAGAAGGTAGAATCTTTTTGAATGAGAAGAAAGGAGATGTTTTGTTTAAATAGCAGAACAGCAGACACGAGGCAGAGAACTGCGTAGGATCAAAACTATCAATAAAGGGAAGAGAGAATGAGTGGCATGGGGAGATGGAGGGGAAAAAAAGGAGGGGATCACAGTTTTGAAAAGACAGAAGAATACTGTTACAAAAGCAACAAACAAGTGAAAAATGGGCAAGACAGAAACTACATGCATTCATTTTTATGTGCAAAACTTACTGAACTGAATGTATGCTACTACAAATAGAACTGACTAGCATTATCTCAGAAATTATTAGTGCTAAGAGAAAGGCTAGGTGTCTTCCAGATTCAGACAGAAGCACCTGAGATGTGGGAGTAAGCATGCAGGCTGCCTTCAGTGTGGACAACTAAAATGTGACAGAGCAGAAAGGGCCTTGAAACAAACTTTATGGTTTACTTGTATTCCCTTTGACATGTCTTTTCAAGAAACTAGTAGCTTGCTACATAGGCCACTTCTAAAAGGGTTATTTCTATAAAACAAATACATTGACTTTATTGCCCACACTATCCCAGCCACTTTACAGATGATGCAGGAATGTAAAGCTGTAAACCTGTGTTTAGCAGTCAGGTTTACAACTTCTCTAGCAGACAGGTATCTCAGAACAGATGTAGAACAGGAGTATTTTTATTTTTTTTTTGTGTCTATGCTTCTCTGCCCCAACACCTTTTCAAGTGGGTGTCAGACTACACAAATCATCTTTATAAAATTCAAAGCCTGAAACTCTATGGTTGTGTACCCAAAATTACCACATTACTTTAAGGCTGACCTTGTAAGATGAACAGTGTCATGAAGAAAACAGGGTTCAACTCATCCTGTGGTGAAGTACTGTGCAGTGACACTTTGACTATGTTTACTGATGTAGTAGAGGATGCTGGTGTGTGCTGAGAAAACAAACCAAGCATGGGTGGTTGTTCTAGAGGGAGTTTACACAAAAGCTCTGGCCAACATCTACCCTGCTCAAAGACATTAGGTGCACACAGGAAAGAAACAGAGAAGCACAACAGAAAGTTTAAAAGATTTCTTATCCTTGTGACACATTTTGGGGGACAAGGGAGGGACAGTAGTTAATAGCACCTCAGGTAATAACTACTAACTGGCTTTAGATATGGAGCAAGTCAAAGAGACTGGCCTAGGATGATGTGACTAGTGATATCAACCACCTAATTAGAAAGCAATAGTGAAGATGATAGCACCATGGGGGAACATCCGTGCCCAGGGGTCTGACATGGTACAAGAGCCTGAGCCTTGGGAGGCATATGAGTCAATGCATAGGGGCTGGGCCACCATGCAAGGCCTGGCAGAGCAAGGGGCAACAGCAAGTGTCCCCTTTCCTTGGACCCACAGTATAAGTCACAGCTGGACCACAGAGGATCACACTGGTATGAGTATATACTCAATGCAGGATGTGCAAGCATGTTGTAAAACAGAAAATGCTGTCTAGCTAGTGTACCCACTGCTCTTCGTTACTACATTATGTCTCTGAGTGGTATGGTTCTGTCCTTGTGGCTAGCTCATCCTAAGTCTCCCATGTCATGTCTATATTTGAAAACAATGTTCAAAGAACAGGTGGTAAATGACAGAGAAACCTTGATGCCTTGCTTTATTATGACAATTTTAAAACTCTGTAAAATAGAGCAGATTGCTATACTTTAAATATATACTTGTAATAAAAATACATTTTACCACAGCAGCGCGCACAAGCCTTTTCCATCACATCAGGGAATATGTTATTTGCTGCACCAAGATTAGTTATTTGATGCTGAGCTCAACTAGTTTGATGTCAAGCCTCTTTGATCCATGCAACTCCTATTTACAGAAGTCCCCAGAAGTAACAAAATCAACTTCAGAAGTAATTTCAGAATAATTTTCTGAACAAAGTAAAATAAAAAAGTTTATAAAGGGCAAGCTTGGTCTGAAAGGTAATTACTCACCAAAGTCTCTTAGAGAGAGATAAGTTTCTTCTACATTAATAAGCTGCATGCAGCAGTGGGTAAAGAGGGAGAGATTTTATTGTTATTGTTTTTTAATGCAGAAACTGTGAAATTTGACTTCAGAGAAATTTGAGATGCCTCTCACTTCCAGTGACTGCTATAATAACCTTGAAAAAAGGTGGCAAAGTATTACTGATAATCCAAGATTATCATCTATCAGGAAGATTTAGAGTGACCACAACTGGCAAATGTGTCTCAGAGGTGGCTCTTTCCAGCTTCAAGTAAAGAAAGAGTGAACAAAATACTTCACTAACAATATCCTTCAAACACATTTACTGTAACATACTAGTGTTCTGTTCTGCACCATCACAACAATCTGGCAATAAAAAAAAGGACCAGGTGCAGGAAATGGCTTGAATAATATGATTTTAAATAGGATTAACAACAAAAAGAAAATTATAAAATTAGGAAGAAAATGCCACAGAGATTTAAGCAGTATAACTTTTTTCTAGAAAGACTTCAGAAATTAAGGGGAAAACAAAACAAAACAAACCAAAAAATAAACAAAAATCCTGTGCAAAAGAGATTTTGCTGTATTAGGAGAAATAGGCAAACTTTGGAACCAAACCAAAAATAAGCAAAACCTGTAAACATCTGATTTATCAAGACTTTAAGTGCTTGAACTGTTGTGGTAATAGCCTCCTACATATTCCTAGGCTACAACAAACCTCTTCTGAAGGATAATCCATTATCTAAATTTAGAAACAGCTGTGTAAAAACATTTCTTAAGACTCCCAAACCATGTTAAAGCTCAACTGAGTTTAAAAATGAGTGTCACCTACTTTACAGTTTGGGTATTCATTAATTCCAAATAAAAAAGTGCATCTGCAGCATTTTATGAACATGAAGTTTCTCTTCATGTGAAGAAATAAATAATCCATAAATATCACTGCTAACAATATAATCATTCCATATGAACAAAGAGAGTATACAGATAGTAGAATATGAACAACTTAATCTGTCCAAATGTACATAGTAATTATAGACAGGTCAAATTAATTTTGAGTACAGCTGGAGCTTTCAATGATTCAGCTGAGAGTCATGTTAACATTCAGCATAATTTCCACACTCAGTGAACAGTGCACTGCCTAAAAATATATAATAAACAAAAAAATGGCAATTCTCACCTTCTGTTTATTTAATTTCTTTAAATAAAGGGAATGGTAACAGTCTGTATGTATCTTGCAGTTGGAATATTTATCTTATTACTGAAAACCTACTTAAATTCTAAATATAATATGAGTTATTGCAATAGTTTTCCAAATGCTTCACTGATACACTTTTTGCTGACCTCGCAGTGCATAATAATATTTACAGTCCTGCTCATCCTCTGCCAGTATGTTTATGTCTGTGTCAAAGCCCATTCTTGAGTTCGCCATTTTAATCTGCAATTGATGAAACCAAACCATATGTATTAGTACACAGCTCTTCATCAATGGAATGACTGTAGTAGTTGGGCACATGTACACAAGAGTCTGATGATACCAGACGAGCATTTCACTTGAAGAAGGCAAGGGTCTCAGGATATTTTTATGGCAATCTGTGGTGAACGATTTACACATAACACTCTTTCAAAAATTACAAGAAAAGATTAGTTAGTGATAAGAAGTGAATAAATAAGAGCCTACACATACAAAGAAAAGGGAGATTCATGTTATTAAAAATATCCTAGTCAGTTTAGTGTGAAGATACACATTTGGTGATCATTGCAAAGAAAGACCACTGTTCAGGCCATTGTTTCCAAAATTTTGTAAATCCAGGAAAAAACCAAACCCAAACAGTAAAAAACTATGGAAGTTTTTGTAACATTGCTATTTAAATGCTTTTATTACCAGACAATCCTTTCACTAACAAAAATGATGTCTTTTCAGAAAACAAGAGTATGACAGAAGTTAGGATGTTATATATTAATGCTTATTACTAGATTAGGATTAGATCAGAAGATTACAGCAATAATGAGGTCACGAAGTATTGTCATATTTCATAATATATGAATTCAATAGCAGATAAATGTAGAACATGGAAATCTGACAATCACTTTCCAAATAAACAGTATGTGTTTCCTATATAAACCCCAACAGCCTAAGCTGTTGGATATAGAGATCAACATGGTTCTACCATGCTTCAAATCTATAGCTAGTAGCAGCTATAATGTTATATCTTATAATTTATATTTATAAATTTTATATTTTATACTTATAAATATAATTTATATTATAAATTACAGGTTCTCTGGCACTATAGTACAAAGTAAAAAAGAGAGTACTGAGAACAGGGTGAGTTGCCTGAAGCTTCCTAAGGAGAGCTGGCAAGCATGATGCCTGAGATGTGCAGAGATGCTCATCCAAAGGAAGGAGTAATCAGAAGGAAGATGTCTTCTGTCTGTAGACTGATAGTAGTGTCATGACTACGGGTTTTGCTTTGAAGTTATCTTTTTTCTAAATTATTGATATTCCTTTTTACAACTCTTACTGGACTGGGAGGGATAGAGTTGCATGTTCTGACAAAGTTGGGAAAGAAGATCGCAGCCTGCTGGGAAACGTGCTTGTTACCATTCTCAACTTTTGTAGTAGTAAGGACAAGTAGATCTCTGTGTGTATTAAGAGTGTAAGATTTATTTGAAGATTAAAAGAATAACTAATCAGAATATAATACATGCTCATGGTGTTATTTATCAGGAGCCAATAGGTATCTGAAAGGATCTTCATCACAGCTCTTAGCCAAATTCAGACACATTCAGATTTAAGTGACAACAAAAATAATAGAATTTATAAGTCATTACTTTTGTCTAGTTCCTATCCAAGTACAGTTTATCTGAATCATGCAGTATAGAATCTCATAGCGATGGAAAATCAATTTTAATTGTTGACTGACATTTTGACCTCAACATTTTAATTTAATTAAAGAATCCCAAATATAATTGAAGGACTCTGCTAAAATAGTTTAATCTACTTTCCATTCACACTTTGTATTAGACACTATATACAAATGCTGATATGAAAGTATAATTTAAAAATGTCTTGTGAATGAGGGAAGTCACAAATGTGATGCATATCCTTCATCTATCCCTTGATTAAAAAAACCCTTCAACCTACAGCACAACTAAAAAAAGAACATATGGGTTCTTTGTTAATTAATGAGTAGAGCTTACCATCTCCAGCAACAGTCATACATACACAAAATAATGTTATTTATTCTGAAATTCTAATTAATTTAAAACTATAATTCTATTAGCATTATTAGTTCTCCAGCACTATATTTAACATTAAGACAAGCTTTAAAAGTCATAGTAAATTTGAGTTCATAATTTGGTGCAATTGCTACTAACATTCTCTCTGGCTGACCTTTGGATTATTGCTCTTTAAAATGGAATTCTAATGAAATTAAAAACCAGAATAGATCTGTAATGTGCTATTTATTCAACTGTATGTATTCATTAGATCCTACCAATTTCAAAATACAACCATATCAAATATACATTTTACAAGTTCATATTTCAATAGTACATATTCCTATGGTGTAAATCCTCAGGTTATACCAAGATTAGTATTTAACTTTTAATATGTCTTTTTTATTATCTGTGAAGGTTTCAGTTATTTTTTTATTAGAGTTGCATAGATATAATTTGAATTAATTACAGGCAATATATGCTCACAGCTTTTTTGACTGAAAGATCAACTTTGCCAAGTGCCTGTGAAAGAACATGCTTTGGGGATCATGAATCTTGCAGAAGTGAAAAAGGAGATTGAAAGGCATTGAAAATTAAAAGGTTTCTTCAGTAAATATTCTGGCCTACACCTATTTAGTCATGAATTTCAAAGGTTCAGTAAGTAGCTGAAAATTAAAGATCAGATCCTACTTTCAATCCAGAAAACACCCCACCCTACTATATGTGACCTTCCATGATTCTGTACAGCTTCATTGAATACAGAACTACTGTGATATTAGGCTTTTCTAGGACACTCGCAACACAAAAATGTTTAATGTTCCTGGAGCTAAAAGCCCTGTTTTGAAAAATAAATTGAAGGCATAGTTCAGAAAAGTATTTGAGTATGTCAAAACTTGACTTCTTAATGCTTTGGTCCTTGAGTGAAATGCCAACTATTAAATTGTGGCACAACATAGAGATGCAACTAAGTGCTTCAAAGTCAGGTGCTGACTGATGACAGTCAGTATAGTAAGTAGAGAAGTCACTTATGGGTGCAAATAAGAACTCCTAAGTAGACAGGCAGGATTACACAGTTTGGCTCTTGTGGAAACTTAAGCGTCTGCATCCATACAACAAGAATCCCTACTAATGTTTTCCTTGAAAAAGGCATCAAAAGCATCTCCGTTCTATACACTGAACACGGGAAAGAGACCTCCAGGCTGATATTGATGGGTGTTAACTCCATCTGATCTAAAAGCAGGCTTGCAAATACAGGTTCACACTACTGTCATTCATTAGAGCTACATTAACTTTATATGGGAGCTAACAAACCAGGACTTTGCCTCTGCATTGCACTTCTGGGGCTTGGGACTGATTTATGAATAGCGTGCTTGCATAGGTCTGTACTCACACTGTTTAGGTATGCTAAGTCACCCTTTAAATTTCTGAGCTGCAGTGGCAGTGATGGGACTGGCTTTTACACAATCAATATGAAAGTCATTATTATTCACTAAGTGCAAAGAAATCTTGCTTCTCCTTTGCAAAGAACTCAGAAATCTTGCTTCCCCCTGAATTCTCCTGCACTTTTTTCTCTGCTTCCGACTATTCTATTGTCATACTTTATTCTCTTAGGAATTAGGTAAGGATTTTCAGAAACATTTATTAACATCAGTTTTAAATCCCACTGGATATCATAGAATAGTTTAGGTTGACAGGGATCTTTAAAGCTCATTTAGAAAGAGATACACACATAAGCCTTTTACATAGCTGTAAAAGATAATAATTTTTATTAAATGATCAACTAAAATTCTCAATTCCAGCTCACAATGGAGAGAGGTGGTGGGGCAGAGAGGTCGGAGGCCAGATTGCCAGTTACATCAACAACTCTAAGAAAATAAAAAGCCCAGTATTTTAGAGAGTTGCTGTTTTTTTTTTTTTTTTTTTTTCAGATTAGGCATGGAACTTTCATTTCATGAAGAGAACCCAATGCAAACCCTGCACTTACCTTCATCTTCCATTCAGAAAAAGCCTTCTTAAAGTACATGACTACATAATGTCATCCTGACACTAAAGTGCTGCAAATATTAGGTCTTAATAGCTTAATGCAAGTTATTACCTACCACACCACTGTAAAGGCACAATGTATATAAATACAAACATAGGCAGGAAACCTGCTGGTTATGGAATTCAGATTTCATTAAAGGGTATTAACTAGAAAAAAACCTAGAGTCCTGGTATTCTAAGACCTCTTTACAAAGTCAAAAAAACCCATAGGGCTTTTTTCACTTTTGCAAGAACTTCTTGGCTAACTCTGAAATAGCTAGAGATTATAAAACCTACCTTTATTCCTCACTGAAAAATTGTAAGCTATTTCTTCAAAATTTTCTTTTCCATCTGTTTTTTATTTTAAAAATAAATTATTTTCATCTTTTGTGGTGAAAAGTAAGGAAAAATAGTTTTAATGGATAAAAAGCTAAATCCACCCCCCCCCAAAAAAAGAGGTTTTTCTATCTGAAAACACAGATATCTTTTGGGATTTCTCCCCCCATTCCTTCAAAATAATGGATCCAAAAGATTGCTTTGTTCTCCCCTCCCCTCCTTCAAAGTAATTTTAAAGTGCTTCTTTTTAAGATTCTGCTGAGGGATTAAGAATATATATATGTCTCCAAAATGTGTTATTTTACACAAAGCATTTTGTTTGCATTAACCTACATTTGGGTTTTATTAAAAAAAAAAAAAAAAATCAGTCAGGCCTAGAAATCCTTTTTTCCATCTACTCACTAGTCAATCACAAAATAAAGTTAGGAGTATTCACATACATATTTGTGAAATTTATCAAGAGGCTTCAGGATTTGTTTCATCAATGCAACCTAATTTTTACAACTTCCAAAAAAGGAAAAGAAGGAACAGAAGGCATTACCTAATTTATTTTATAACACATTTTCAAATTAATTCCAAAAAGTTAAGAGGTTAGCTCTTACTTTTTAGACCAAAATAAGTAAGAAAAACTGGATAAATATTTATAGAATCATAGAATCATTTAGGCTAGAAAAGACCTTTAAAATAGTCGAGTTCAACCTTAAACCTAGCACTGCCAAGTACACCACTAAACCATGTCCCTAAGTGCCACATCTAAACATCTTTTAGATACCTCCAGGGACGGTGACTCACTCAAACACTTCCCTGGGCAGGCTGGTTCAATACTTGACAATCCTTTCGGTGAAGACATTTTTCCTAATATCCAGTCTAAACTGTCCCAGGTCATTTACTCTCATCCTATCACTCATTACTTGAGAAAAGAGGCTGTCATCCACCTCACTACTACCTTCTTTCAGGCAGTTGTAGAGAGCAATAAGATCCCCCATGAGCCTCCTTTTCTCCAGGCTAAACAACCCCAGTTCCCTCAGCCACTCCTCATAAGACTTGTGCTCCAGACCTTTCACCAGCTTCATTCCTCTTCTCTGGATGTGCTCCAGCACCTCCATGTCTTTCTTGTAGTGAGGGGCCCAAATCTGAACACAGTATTTGAGGTGTGGCCTCACCAGTGCTAAGTACAGGGAGACAATCACTTCCCTTGTCCTGCTGGCCACACTGTTATGGAAACGGGCCAGGATGTTCTTGGCCTTCTTGGCCACCTGGGCACACTGCTGGCTCATGTTCAGGCAGCTATCGACCAACACCCAACACCAGGTCTATTTCCTCCAGGCAGATTTCCAGACACTCTTCCCCAGTCCTGTAGCATTGCATGGGGTTGTCATGACTGAAGTGCAGAACCGGCACTGAGCCTTTTTGAACCTCATGCAGTTGACCTTGGCCCATTGATCCAGTGTGTCTAGATCCCTCTGCAGAGCCTTCCTACTCTGTGGGGCACTGGTTGGTTCTAATTACAGAAATTACCATGAGTACTCAGGGACTAGCGGGCTTTGACTTGAGCAACATGTTTATCTCACTAAACAGATGTGACAGGTCAATGTAACACTCAGACCAACTGAGTAATGCCTGTGGTGAAGCATGGGCCTCACAGCCCAGTGTTGCTTCAGTAGAAAGCCAGAAAGACCCCCTACATCTGTACCAAATTCCATTCCCTGTGAACTGTCAGGCCCCACAGGCCTTCCAGAATTGACAATCCTTGCTAAGGGCCAATTGGTAGACAAAAATCGACTTAGTATCACTTCTCCATGAGCATAAATCTGGCATTTTAGAATCCTTGTTTTGAAGACAAGAACTCCAACTACTGGACAGGTCAACAGGACTGGACCTATCTCCTCCCCAAGCAGGGATCCCTTTTTGGTAAGTATTATGCTTCCAATTGTGTTGGGAAGTATTGTTAACAAAAGCACTGAACCCTTAACTCAAGCTCATGTGTTGCAGTAAATTCATTTATCAATAGCAATTCCAAAATTGTTATATCTGTCACCTTAATAAATCTCTCTCTTTTTTTTTTCTTTTTTCTTTTTTTTTTCCAACTTTGTGAAACTGTCCTTGAGATCACTCTGACAGGCAAATGTTGACTCTGGTGAGTAGCTGTACATATATATAATCCTTCAGACCTAAACTGCTGACCATGTCTGAGACTAGCTGCACCTAGACTCCTCTCTGAGGAGGTGAGAAAGCAAGGGGATCCTTTCTGAACCTTGTGATTCATGGGAGGGCTTTTCCCTTTAGCCATGGATTTTCCCTTTTAGCCATGCTTTTCCTTTTTAGCCACATATCAGACTCATACGCATAATGCGGCACACCCTCAAGCAGATGAACACTCTCCCCCGACTTGGTGTCATCTGCAGACACTTACTGAGGGTGCACTCAATCCCCTCGTCGAGATCATTGATAAAGATACTAAACAGAACTGTCCCCAGTACTGAGCCCTGGGGAACACCACTTGTGACCGGCTGTCAATGGGATGTAACTTCATTCACCACCACTCTTTGGGCTAGGCCATACAGCCAGCTTTTTACCCATCAAAGAGTACACCCTTCCAAGCCATAAGCAGCCAGTTTCTTTAGGAGAATGCTGTAGGAGATGGTGTCAAAGGCTTTACTAAGGTACAGATAAGCAACATCCACAGCCTTTCCCCCATCCACTAAATGGGTCATCTTGTCATAGAAGGAGATCAGGTTAGTCAAGTAGGACCTGCCTTCCATAAACCCACGCTACCCAGGCCTGATCACCTAGTTGTCCTGTATGTGCCACAGGATGATCTGCTCCATAAACTTCTCTGGCACCGAGATCAGACTGATGGGCCTGTACTTCCCTGGATCCTCCTTCTGGCCGTTCCTGTAGATGGGTATCACATTTGCTAACTTCCAGTCAACTGGGACCTCCCTGGCTAGCCAGGACTGCTGATAAATGATGGAAAGTAGCTCAGTAAGCATGTCCACAAGCTCCCTGAGTACCCTCGGGTGGATCCCACCTGGCCCCATAGACTTGTGTGTGTCTAAGTGGTGTAGCAGGTCACTGACCATTTCCCCTCAGACTATGGGGGTTTCACATTGCTCCCCATCCCTGTCTTCCAGCTCAGGGGGCTGGGTACCCAAAGAACAACTCCCATTACTAATAAAAACTGAGGCAAAGAAGGCATTAAGTATGTCAGCCTTTTCCTCCGTTTGTCACTATGTTTCCCCCCCATCCAATAAAGGATGAATATTCTCCCTAGGCCTCCTTTTGTTGCTAATGCTTTTATGGAAACATAAATTACATAAATCCAGCAGTAGCTGGATTAAGTTCTAGTTGGGCTTTGGCCCTTCTAAATTACTCCTTGCATAACCTCACGACATCCTTGTAGTCCTGAGTTGCCTACCTCTTCTTCCAAAGATCATAAACTCTCTTTTTTTCTTGAGTTCCAGCCAAAGCTCTCTGTTAGCCAGGCCTGTATTCCCTGCCTGCTTGTCTTTTGGCACTTTTTGATTTCTTTAGTTCCCTTTTCTGATGACACCAAAAGGTACGGAGCATTGATTGACTGCATGCTGGTTAACTCAGTACCTGGAGGTGGGACAGTATGTTCATGCCATGCATTATAACCCACCGCTGCTGTAATCAGCATATAGCAGAATTTAGTCTGTTTCACTGCAGTTAGATTTTACTTCATTACAAAATAATGGATGCAATTTCTCAAAAACTAATTTAGCAGCAGAGTTAAACCATGGCTTCACACACTAAAACTATGGGTACATAATATCACACTGAGTAAAACTGAAAATATGTGTATTTTTAAGCCATTAATTTACTTTGTGATGGCTCCATTGCTTGAAGAAAACTCAAGGTGTAAAACTTTTCTTCCATCACTGTAAGGAGTTACAACATCATATTATATTACTGTCCAATGCATGAAAAGCTTGTTACAAACCTGTGATTTCTTCTTCCATAGTGAATTCCTGACAGTTTTTTTAGAGCTTACTAAAAGTAAGCTTCATCACTTCAGAAGTACCAATGGTCCTAATCAGGGATTATAAATCTGCGGCAGTAACCAAATAAATTATACCTGGAGCCATGTTTGCAATATTTATCTCCTAAATTACTGCTAGCATTCATCTATGCTCTGTAGCAACATCTAAAATAAATCTATATTATTGTTTTCCTGTATTTTTTCAATGTTACACTTAAAATTAAGAAAGCTATAAATTGTAAATTACGAGCAAGTAAACCATTTGCTATGATTGTTTACAGTAAATTATAAATATGAGGAATGATATAAAGATTTCAGGAACTGCAGGCATTATTATTCTGTGTCTTTACATTAATTTCATTACCAATCCTAATCTTAGTTTTCCAATGCACTTTTAACTTTGAAAAAACAATATGAAGTATTTTTTAACATTAAAAAAAACAAACCCAAAACCAAATCACAGCCAGCTTCTCATACACATACTTCAAAGGACATTTGAGGAAAATAGCTGTGTTTTTTAAATACACAAAATTATTTAATTGCTGTTATTTTCTAAGTCTAATCATAGCAATGATCAGTAGTAAACATTACTCTCAGCTCTGGTATACAACCTTCAGTTTTCACAAAAATGAGTTTACAACATTGTACCTAATAAATACATTCTGGTCAACCTGAAATACAGTGAAACTTCTCAGTTATCTTGTCTTCTGACCACACATATAGTGGAAGAAAAAAAAAAGTTGGCACTTTCTGTACACTGATTCTGTTGGCTGAAAGCATGAACCTGAAGCCTCAGTTACTAATCTGTAATACTGTCACATCCAACACCTACTCAGAACTTTTAATTTCAAGGAGAAGATTGCTGCAATTAAAATATCGTGAACACAGGTTTTTCTCACCAGTTGCAAGCTCTTTGCTTGATAAGGGTTCTTCTTATCATCACTATTTGGCACCCACTGCATTGGATATAAAATCATCATAATTTTTAACACCTAATTAAACACTGTTTAATCAGGTGGTATTAGTCATAGTGGTCCCTGCTAAAAATAAAGAGGGAGTGAGAGATTTATGATAATAGTGTTCCAATTAAGCCTTAGCTACTGCTATTTGCTATCACTCACTGGACTAAGTCAGCAGATATCTCTGGGAGACATCTCAATAAAGCAGCTGGTTTAATTAAGTGGAATATGGTATATATTGTATTGTATGACAATGAGAAGTTTAAAAATTGGCTCTCTGTATACCAGCTATTTCTGATGAATAGTGATTCACTGAGGTCATGTTTGCTGAGATCATGGCAGGACCAGTCACACTCTTCATCTCATTGTAAGAAGTAGTAGTAGAGATAAATGCTTTCCTACCATGTGATTTCTGACATTTTTTTCCTATTAATAGTCATAACCTCATGATGCATGAATGACATAGAACTAATGTCTGACATATTTGCAAAAAGTTAGACAAAATATAAACAATAATGTGGTGAAAAAAATATAAAAAATAAAAGAAACTCTAAAAATGCAAGTCATGCAGAGAATGATAAGGAACCATGAAACCACAGATCAGAATTTACTTTCAAAACCCTAGAGAGAAGGCTGCTATGAAAAAAAAAACCACTTGAAAAAACACCAGGAATGTGGAATTAAAGACAAATGCTGTACAATACAAAGATATGTATAAAAATAAGGAAAATATTTTAGAGTGTGAAGGACATATGTAGAATAAGTGCCTATTGATAAGGGAGCATGAATCCTTGTAGTGACAGATGACACGAAGTTATAACATTCTTAATATATGCCAATATATTGTATATTTTTTTTAAAAAAAGCTATCATTATCAAAACAACTATTCATTAATCATTTATTATAGTGTTAAAAATATGAATTCAAAATTATCCTTTCACCTTCAGAAAAATTATCAGTTCAAGTCACAGTAGTTTTGCACTCCTAAAAGTATAATTCCTGATGCAGAATTGCAAACCAAAGAGCTCTTACAAGTTCCACTACTACTACTACTACTACTACTACTACCAGCAGAAGTACAGTTCTTCTTAGGGATCATTGTACTTCTGGTTTATGAGATCAGCAATACAATGCTATTAAAAATTTAGAGGTTACTGAAATATTCTATAAAGACCACACATTGAAAAACCCACAATATAATTATATTGTATTGGAAAATATTGCTTCTCAAATTCAGTGATTCCAGCAGAAGAAAAATACAATTTCACATAAAAGGTTTTCTGAATGGCAAAACCTTTTAATTTTCTACAATAAATCATTTATGCAACGATGAATGTATTATCAATAAGAAATTTCCCCTGAAAGTAAATATGTGATAAGTTAAAAGAATGTTACTGTGTATTCTTATTAATGCCCTATGGGAAAAATACCTTCTGGGAAAAAAAAACTCCGGATTATGACAGTAAATTCAGGGTATCTCTTCATATTTTATTTCTAAAAGAAAAGGAAGTGAATCCTGATAGGAAACAGTTAACACAGAGAGTTTCTTCCATAGATGAGAACAAGAGCATAAGATACTTGATCCCCAGCTGGTGTGGAATGCTCTGGCAAAATTCTGCGTTAAGACCTTTCTTCCCTCTCTTCCCTCAACACCACACACACACGCACATACACACACCACACCCCCCAATGGTTTTCTAAAAGTAATCTTCTATATCCAATATCAGTAAAAAGATTTCACTTCAAAAAAGTACTATCTATCTGAACTGAAAAGCCATACATAAGATGTTTTAAAATGTAGAGATATTAAATGCCTTCTGAAGTCAAGTATAACTACTGCTATATTCTGAATTGAAGATCAATCCCAAGTTAATATAAAAGTATTACCTACAAATGCAAACTAGAAAAGGTATTTTTGATTTATTAATATATAAATTTTACTATAAATTGGATATAATGGTATATAAAGGTATATATTCTTCATAATATGAAAAATAAATACATCATTATTAAATGTTTCAGTAGCATAATTATCATAGAAAAGCAATACTGGACCTGTTTAGGTTTTTTTTCTGTCTTGCTTTCATCTGAAGTAAATATTTTTTCAGGACGACTAAACCACAGCTAACAATACTTGCACAGTATGAAACAACTTTAATAATGTACAGTAAATGCTGCACAGTATCTCAAGGACAAGATGTATACTACATAGAAGAAAATTAGATACAGCTATTTTAATAGCTGGAAAACATAAATCATACAGTGAAGAATGACTGGAACAAGCTGCTTCAGAATAGGTCTAAGTGATTTCTCATGAATTTCTGTAATGATAACATATTCAAGATTAATGTCTCCATACTTTGAAAGAATGAGATATATCACTATGAATACACTTGATTAGTTGACCTTATCTACACTGTGGAATACATATATTTATGTATTCAGTTCTCAAACTCTGCATTGAATAGATAAGACCACCTGGAATACAGTTCCAGATGTTAATAAATACATCTTCTTAAAATGTGTTGAAATTTATAAGCTACCTAGCAAGAAAAAAGTCATATTCCAAAAGGCCTGTATGTATTAATTTACAATGAAAGAGGGAGGAAAGACAAGAATATGTATTCCTGAGTTTAAGCCACAGTCATTCATCATTAAATGACCTGAGACAACTTCACTGTATTCAACAAGGATAATTTTTATAGTAAATAACAAAATTTTTAACAGGATACATCTAATTTAATCAGCAGGATATGTTATCGATTAATGCTGGTTCCTAAACCTACATATTAAATAATATATACTGGTTATTTAGAATTTAGCTATTTTCATTTGATGTGATTTAGGACAAGGCTATATCTATCTATTTGTGTAATAAAGTGAGTCTGCAGTGCAATTTAATATAAATTTGAATAAGCATGGAAGGAAGGATATTTTAGCATACACAAAAAGATAGCTGATCTTTCCTATTAAAAGTGAAACTATTTCATTTTTAAACAGAACGAGCAGAAAGCTACCTTTATAAAATCACTGTAGAAAATTTTGTCTTTTACAACAGTACTCTTAGTGGAACTCCATGACTGCTGGCAATAGCATTGTGGGTTGGCCAGAGCTTGCAGTTTTGGGAAGATTAATAATTTCAAGAAAAGGTGACTTTTGTAGTACATTCTTTAGGTTTTTTTTCCCAGAATGCTAGTACACTCCCTAACACTCTTAATATCTTAAAGACAGGCAATTGCAGCTTGCATTATTAAATAAACACGGAATTGTCACAAATCCTCTAATGGAATTTCATTTATCTCTGATTTATAATAGCAATATATCAGCTAGTCTTGCTTGGCCTAACAAGAATTTGGCCCCATATGACAGATGTGAATATTGATAAACCCAAATATGTAATCTCAGTGGGAAAGAAAAGGGCAAAAATGTTATCAATTACTGAGGCTGATTCATGCCATAGACTGGAGATCCAAAGTCATTTTTGGAAATGCAGCATATAGTCTAATCATTACACACCTGAGTTGTCAAACTGTGATATCTGAACCCTCGAGTAGTTCAGCATCAGAAGACAAGAGCAGTAATGAGCTGTACAGATTAGCTAGAGCATCTGACAGAAAAGGATCAGTTTAGAATGAAATAATTTTCCATTTCTAGAAAGTATGCAAATGTGACTCTAGGCAAAAGCTTTGGATGGAAAAAAAAGAAAAGAAAAGCCTTGAAGCAGCATGAGGAACAATACGTGGTTGATGGTGTTTTCACCTTTGCGCTATTATAAATAATGTAAATAAATAATATTAAGAAGTTTAAGCTCAAAAAGAGAAGGACTTGTTATTTTCAAAAGCTTTATACAATGTTTTTGGCTCTTTCTCTTAGAAAATATTAAGAATTTTTAGGAATCTAATATTAAATATATATATATTTATTTGTTAAAAGGTCTGACACCATATCTGTGAGCAATAGAACTGGCATACATTTTATTTAGAGATGAATTGGCAGCAAACTTATAAACAAGTGGTATTTTCCAGCTGTATGCATTCAGAATCAAGCTCCAGTTTCATGTCTAACACAAACCAATAGATAAAGCAGCTACAGTCAACTTTAAATATTAGGTAACCTAAAATTGTAGTACTCATTTGGAAATTTTGGAATTTTATACACAGAAGTGTATAATGTATAATAATTTTAATATTTGCTTTCTACATACCGACTTTATAACTTAATCTATAACTCTAAAACTAGGGGGTTTGCCAGCTACTTACCCAAGTACTGAGATGAATGATCTATTTGGCACTGTCTACACTTCTACAGATCTACCAGCAAAACTCTTCTAGAATTTTAGAAAGAAGAACATTTAAATCTTGTCAATTCCAAGATTAACTACCAGTTCTTATAATTCTCCTCAAAATATAACAACATGGCATGTGCTTAAAAGGAGTCAGTTTCCATGAAGGACTCATTATAATCTGTCTATATGATAACATGGTACTTAAAATTTTAGCAGTGACATTAAAGTGCAGAAAAAACGTCCTTGTAGTCGCCACTATATCAAAAGTAAAAAAATGCTGTCAGCGCAGTCTGGGTGAGCAGGCTGCCTGGCAGAGGAAGATAACTTCTCACAATAGCTGATGCAAGGGGTTTCCGCTTGACCAAGATGCTTGAGAGTTTTCTGAAATTGCAGAAGGCTGTGTGAATGCATCTAGCTGCAAATAGGACAGGCACATATCATATTGGTTTCCATTCACTGACTTCAATTTTGTTTTCTTTTCAGGTCATCAGAAAATCAGAGGTGACAATCTCAATTACACATATTCAAGAGAATCTTAAGACAACATAATGAAAAATGTAGCCAAGGAAATAGTATTTAGATTTGGATCTGAACTGAAATTATGGCATGGTTCAGATTCAGAACAAGGTCACATGTATTCCTGTGTAGACACCAAATTCTTGAGTACTATTTCATGAAAAGTGTCGATATTTCTGATAGCAACAATTCCACTGTTTTCTGAATAGCTGTTCCTGTGCATTGCTTGGAGGATATAAATTGTGTCAAAAAAAAGTCGTAACAAAGAATTGAATTGCTATAGGTCAAAATTTCTCAAACTTAGCTATCTGAAGAATTTCCACTTCACCAAGGAAGAACAGTTGATTTGTATTAAAAAGGCATTTGAAGCTTGAAAGAAAGGAAAATGAACTGACCATCTAGTTTTACGGATCTGAAAACCCAAAACATAGCAGAATTACTCAGGGTGAAAAAAAGGGAAAGAACGGTATTACTTTGTCACTACATTTGTTGCTACCAAAATAATAAACATTTTTTCCTACTTCTTCAATGACTGATAAGTTTTCAAGGGTTTAAGATTAGTTCACTAGCTACAACTGATCAATGCATAGTGGTATCTTTAAACCACCTTAAATAAGTGCTATAACAGGCAAATAGATTTAAATTACATGTACAATTGGGAATTTTCTGATTCTACCACAACTGCTGCTTTTGGATATGGAAAGAAGAAAATGAAATTAATTCAGGTTTATTCCATGGTTTTTACTAGTGTTTATAAACAAAAATATTTTATTCTGAGAGATGAGAAAATCCATAATTGAAATGAAAACTTGTATTTGCTTTTTGAAACAATCCATCTTCTTGTTAGATCTGAGCTCTTTATTCATAGGGATAAGTTGATTTTGGAAATGAAGAATTGAGGGTAAGATCACATTTTTTGTAAGAGCAGTTCGGTATTGATCTTTGTGATGATCCTATCTGGAGTTCAATACAGCATACCCAGCAATGAGGTAATTTTTTTAGACATAGAAATAATCTGCTTTTAACTAGTGGCTTAGTAACATACTTTGTGGTAATCATCTTATTCTAAATAAGAATTTTTCTCTGTTGGCAAGAAAAAAAAAAAACAGAGGATATATCCGCTTCAGTACTGATCTTTACATATGGAAATGTATCTTCCTCCTTTAAGATTGTAGATTCAAGCTGTAAATACATTTTAAAACCACTGCCAGTAAGTAATAACAGCAAAGTGATTTGAGTACTGAGACATTGCATTTGATACTAAAATGTTTCTTTCAAAAAGGTGTATCTTGCTTCACTACCACACTAAACAAAGACTGTAAGATAGAAAATTAAAGTTGCCATAAGTAGTCTGCTCTATGCATCTGATGGGGATTCATGGGAGTTCTGCATTTGTAGGTTTTGCCATCTGAACCACAGAGATGCACTACTGCCTGTAGGAAGACCTCAGCTAGAAGCAGCCACGGACATTATCCGGGAGCATGTGGAATTCATTTCTAGGCATAAATACAGAGACAAGAAATATTCTTTCAGTGAAGGAGACTAATCTGCTTGTCACATCTGGATAAAGAAAAGTGGTCTTAATGAAATCTGGCCTTTCACTTCATACTAAAGTCAACTAATAAATATTAAAATGGACACAAAATGTGGCTACTAAGGTAACAGCAACATTGAATAAAAAAACCCCGAACCCAAACATGCTGATCAGGTAGCATTTCTCCGTAAGTATATATAATAAGCTTTTAATTGGCAAATCCAATGACATATTTGCAATACTGTAATTTTAATATCTTCTAGTACTGATGTTCAAACCCTCTGATCTATTATTATACAATGGAAATTGAACTAAAATAAAATTCATAATGTTCTTTGAAGAGATTGATCCTGTTGTATTACTACACATCTCATTGTCAAGGTATTATAAATAAATAAAATTTTAGGAATTAGTGTAAGAGCAAACTCAAAAATAGCTTCTCCCTATCTTGTTTGAGGGGAGAGCAAGCGTTAGTGTCCACATACTTAGAAATAATAATCTTATCATAGATTTTAAACATTTAAATTAAGCTGTAATTAATATTAGGTTACAAAATAGAGATTGTAATAGGGTAGAACTCCTTTTGCCTCATTATTCCAGGCAACATAAAACCTGTAATTCTGTAGTGTGACTTCTTTATTTATACTTGTTATTTATGTCAGCTTCTGATCCTTCATGTTTCAGAAAATCAATCAGTAAGACTGCAGTAGCAATTTAGGTATCCAGACATAAGCTGGTTAAGAGTTTGAGTATCAATTAACAAGGTTAATAGTCTATTCATTAGGCAATAACTGACTAAAAAAGGCCAAAGACATTTATTTACTAGTTAGCTTGGCATTGAAAAAATTGATTTGCATCAGAAACATTGCTAGTTCAGTCATTTTTTCCCAGAACAAAAAGTAGTTCATTTGGATGTTATTTCCACTCAAAATATGAAAATTAATTATTTTGTTATGACTTTATTTTAAAGAACTGAATTTGCAAGCAACAAATAGTGAAATTATTTGTGAACACAACTCTATTATAACTATATACTCATTAAGGAGTTCTTAACAGAAAAACAATGCAGGAAAAGTTAATTACCTCACCTGTTGTTTGTGTACCTCAAAAAACAATTTCTACAGAACCAGGTGTATTTAATCAAAACATTACCTAGCAACATGTTAATGACTGAACTAACCATCTTTCTTTTGTGTAACATTTTTCTTTTGTAATGTGAACACAACAAAGAAAGCAACAATATTCTTGTATGTTAAGATAACTAGAGAATACTGTAAAATTAGACCCAGAATTTCTGCAGAAATACACAACTGGAATTTCTACTGGGATGAATTTAATTTGATATAGAATAGATTTTTGATTATTATTATTTTTTCTTTTATGTCTTTATTGCAGTTTTCCTTTTTCTTGAGTTCTCTGTCTATATTTTGCTATTAGGCAAAGAAACTTAAGCTGAAATCTTTGAGGCTAGATTTGAAATTAATTCACCAGCAGCTAAATGAGTTTCCCAAGATCTTTTGCTTCTTCAATAGAAAATGAAGTTACATTATAAATTAATCTTCTGTCACATTCTTATATCTCAGTGACTGTAGTGTGTCTAATACGCATAGAAAGGCTTTGGGGAACTGCTTACTATACAGTCCTAGGTCACAAAAAGGAAAGTGATCCTGCCAAGTGCATGCTACTTCATTGCATCAACATGGAGTCTGGCCTTGGGAAATTACCTTCATCCCCATCTATAAACCTGGCAGGTTCTTCACACCTGCCTGAGTGGACCCTGTACTTCCTATAAACACAATTCTCTGATTTAATTTTTTTAAAATTACAGTATTATATCTCCTCACATATTCCTATCCTACTGTGAAACCTTTTGCTCTCCCAATTAATGATTTGTAACTACACCTATCTGTATTCTACACAGCTCAAAACCAGCTTCTGTGGCCACACTATAAAGTGCCCAATGCCTCCCATCTTAGATTTTCATTGGTTTTAAAGGCTCTCACGTGCTGAGCTACCTTTGAGACAGAAAAGTTTCAAAATGTGGTTTCATTCATGACAGCTGCATGCCTGGCTTTTTTAGTTTTGTTTTTATCTACAAGGTGTTTGCAGAGGATTTGTGCATAAAATCCCCTGATACAGTTGTAGGATGACCTGCACATTAAATCCAGGAGTTTGGAGGCTGCATATACGCATACCAGCTTTTGTTCAGGGAAGCATAACATGGACTGTGCTTACGTTTCATTGCTGCACAGTCTGCTGAATTGTGATCAGCCAAAATATCCAAACCACCCAAACCCACATATCGACAGATGCAGTAAGAAAGCACTTGCCAAATGCAAACTTAGAATAAAATAGATTTGGATCTGTTTTATATCTTCACATAACGTCAACAGCTGATAAAAGAATTTCCAATGCCTAGCATCCCTTTTGATATAGTTTAATACAGTCTAAATCAGCATGTTGAATTAATATTTTGTTATGGAAAGTACAGTTAGTGAAAGTAGTATATGCTGGTTTAATAAATAAATATCACACAGAATCATAGAATGGATGCGGTTGGAAAAGACCTCCGGACATCATCTAGTCCAACTCCATGCTAAAGCAGGTTGTCCTAGAACAGGTTGCACAATATCACATCCAGGCAGATTTTTAATCTCTTCAGAGAAGGAGGCTCTACAACCTCTCTGGATAGCCTGTTCCAGTGCTTTGTCACCCTCAACGTAAAGAAGATCTTTCTCATATTCAGATGGAACTCCTTATGTTGCAGTTGGTGCCCAGTGCCCCTTGTCCTGTTGCTTGGCACTACTAAAAAGAGCTCGGCCCCATCCTCTTGACACCTGCACTTAAGATATTTGTATGCATTGATAAGCTCCCCTCTCAGTCTTCTTTTCTCCAGGCTAAACAGGCCCAGCTCTCTCAGAGTTTCCTCATAAAGGAGATGCTCCAGTCCCTTAATCATCTTTTTAGCCCTCCACTGGACCCTCTCCAGCGGTTCCCTGCCTCTCTTGAACTGGGGAGCCCAGAACCGGACACAGCACTCCAGATGCAGCCTCACCAGGGCAGAGTAGAGGAGGAGGATAGCCACCCTTAATCTGCTGGCCACATTCCTCCTAGTACAGCCCAGGATCCCATTGGCTTGCTTGGCCACAACAGCACATTGCTGGCTCATGGTTAACTTATTGTCCACCAAAACTCCCACGTCCTTCTCCGCAGAGCTGCCTTCCAGCAGGTCAACTCCCAGCCTGTACTGATGCATGGACTTCTTCCTCCCTAGGTACAGGACCCTACGGTTGCCTTTGTTGAACTTCAGCAGGTTCCTATCTGCCCAATTCTTCAGCCTGTCTAGGTCTTGCTGAATGGCAGCACAGTCTGCTGGTGTATCAGCTACTCCTCCCAGTTTTGTACAAACTTGCTGAGGGTACACTCTGTTCCTTCAACCAGGTCACTGATGAATAAATTGAACAGGACTAGACCCAGTACTGAACCCTAGGGAACACCGCTAACTCCAGCTAGATTCTGCACCACTGGTAACAATCCTCTAAACTCTGCCATTCAGCCAGTTCTCAATCTGCCTCACTGTCCACTCATCTAAGCCACATTTTCTGAGTTTACCTATAAGAATGTCATGGGAGATACTGTCAAAAGCCTTGCTGAAGTCAAGTTGAACAACATCCACCTCTCTCCCCTCATCTACCCAGCCAGTCATTCCATCATAGAAGGTTGTCAGATTGGTTAGGCTTGATTTCCCCTTGAGGAATCCATGTTGACTGCTCCTCTACATGCTTTGAGATAACCTCCAGGATGAGCTGTTCCATAACCTTTCCAGGGATGGAGGTGAGGCTGACTGGCCTGTAGTTTCCTAGGTCCTTCTTCTTGCCCTTTTTGAAGACTGGAGTGACATTGGCTGTCACTCAGGCACCTTTCGTGTTATCCATGACCTTTCAAAGATAATGGAGAGTTGCTTAGCAATAACATCTGACAGTTCCCTCAAAATTTCTGGGTACATCCTACTGGGGCCCATGGATTTGTGGGTGTTAGTTTTTCCCAAATTATTTTTAACATGATCCTCCTTGATCAAGGGAAAGTCTTCCTTTCTCCAGACTGAAACAAAGAAGGCATTCAGTAACTCCACCTTCTCTGTATCCTTCATCACCAGGGCACCCACCTCATTCAGCAGCAGACCCACATTTTCCCTAGTCTTCCTTTTGCTACTGATGTACTTGAGGAAGCCCTTGTTGTTGTCCTCGACATCCCTTACCAGATTTAATTTCAAATGGACTCTAGCCTTCCTTGTCGCACCCCTGCATACTCTGACAATATTTCTATATTGTTCCCAAGTAGCCTGTTCCTTTTTCCCCATTCTGTAAAATTCCTTCTTCTGTTGGAATTTTGCCAGAAGCTCCTTGCTCATCTGTACAGGTTTTCTGCCTGCTTTGCTTGATTTTATACTCATAGGAATGTACAGATCTTGAGCCCGGAGAAAGTGATGCTTGAATATTAACCCGCTCTTTTGGAACCCCTACCTTCCTCTAGACCATAGGGTTCCTCCAAGTAGATTCTTTAGGAGACCAGAGTTAACTCCTGAACTCCAGGGTTGCAGTCCTACTTGTTGCTCTCCCTCCTCCATGCAAGGTCTTGAACTCTACCATCTCATGGTCACTGCAGCCAATGCTGACCCCAACCTTCACATCCCCAGTTGGTCTTTCTTTGTTAGTACAAGGTCCAGTGGTACACCTTGCCTTGATGGCTCCTCCACCACCTGTTTCAAAAAGTTATCATCAATGCTTTGCAGGAACCTCCAGGACTGCGTGTGCCTAGCTGTGTTGTCTTTCCAGCAGATACCAGGGTGGTTTAAGTTCTCCATGAGAACCAGGGCCTGCAGTCATGGTGATGCTACATGGTATGTAGAAGGCCTCATTGATTTCCTTTTCCTGATCAGGTGGCCTGCAGTAAATACCCACAACAGTGTCATGCATATTAACCTGCCCCTTAATCCTTACCCTTAAACTCTTGACTACTTGTTCATCTACCCTTAGGCAGATCTTGATACATTCCAGTTGTGCTCTCACATGAAGAGCAACTCTACCACCTTGCCTTACTGGCCTGTATTTCCCAAAAAGTACTCAGCCATCCATGGCACTTTCCAGTCATGAAAGCTATCCCACTATGTCTCTGTATTTGCAAGGAGATCATGGCCCTGTGACTGCACACAGATCTAATTCTTCCTGTTTATTCCCCATGCTGCATGCATTGGTGTACAAGCATTTCAGAGAGTTAATTGAGCATGGAGGTTTACCAGGAGGGGTACAAGGAGATCCACCATAGTCATACACACCCTTGGGGTCGTTAGCCTTCTGGTTCTCATTTTGGGAGGCAGCTAAGGAACATTTGTTGCTGCTTTGGTTGGCCTGGCTTATTCCCCAGCTGGATGTGATGGCATGAGCATTGACACTTTGGACCCTGCCCCCAAGTCCAAAGTGGCAATGCTCAGGCTTATCTTAAAGCTAAGTCTTTGCTTTTTCTATGTTACAGATGTTGAAAGC
Source organism: Falco rusticolus (assembly GCF_015220075.1). NCBI lineage: Eukaryota > Metazoa > Chordata > Aves > Falconiformes > Falconidae > Falco > Falco rusticolus. Next base: position 105,525,002 of record NC_051188.1, on the reverse strand, counting down.
ACAATTTGTAATTGTACCACAGTAAGATAAAATTTTGAACTTTGTGATCTTTAAAAAAAAAAAATATATGTTTTCTCTCATTACAACAAATTAAACAGACTGTTTAAAGTGATAGTCTTCTGGTAAATAGAAATGCTTTTAAAAAAATAATTCTGATTCTGATGTTTCATCATTGTGAAGGTTGCTATTGTCAGGAATAGGGAAAGCCAGAGACTCTGCTCATTGAAAGCACCGAAGTATATTAAAACATCATATTCTGTGGGGTAGTTTCATAGGGTTTGTTTTTGTTGGGGTTTTTTTGTTTGTTTGGTTGTTTTTTTTTGTTGAGTTTTTCCTTCCACTGGAATTTTGAATCTTACTTAAGCATTGGCTATGACTATACAATGTTATCTGATAGCTTTAAAGGAAACTAGACTTTTATCTAACTTTTTTTTTTTTTTTTGGGGGGGGGAGGAGGTCCTAATCACCTCTTCTCAGAGTTTACAGGGCTATGACAGAGCAAGTCTTCTATCCTGAGACCACAAAAATAGGTCTAGTATTCTTTCACCTTGGTTTGTTCCTCTTCCTCTTTGTTTAAAGAAAACTACCTACATGAAACCCAGAAAATTCTGTTCTGGGCAGGAAGAAAAAATAAGTTAACCCCCCCCCCCGCAAAACAACAAAATACAAACTCTGGAAGGCGTTATAGCAGTAGACAAAATCAGCAGAAAACTCAGACAGTCATGACATCTGTTCCCAGAGAGATGTCAATACTGGGATGGTCCAGCATCCATAAGCACATGCTGAGGCAGATAGTCAGATACTCAGCTGCTATTAATCAAAAGTGATTTTCTTTTTAAAGTAGCCATACAAATTTCCTCAGCTGATATTACCCACTCATATTGTCCCGTAATTAGTTAGTCCCCAGGGGAAGTTTCCCCATAGATCTTTCTTGCTCAAAGAAACCATGCTGAATATGGATTAACACCATGAGAACAGTAAGTGCCACAAAGCAAATCAGCTGCAAGATCATCAAGAATGTTACATTCAGTGAGATATTTAATTTACAATGCATTCAACTTGTTGCAGTGTTCAAAAAAGCCCTCTCAGGGAAACAAAGAGGGTGGTCATCCTATCATGATATTACTAGAGAAGCTTGGCATATTTCAGCTAATAAAGCAAAGGCTCAAGGAGTATGTGGTTGCATTCTTAAATACAAAACAAAACCCTAAAGACGCAGGTGAATATAAACAACTTCAGGGACTACTGGCACAAGGAGAAATGTCAGTAAGATTACTCTCAATACAGTAGACCAGAAATTAAAGTAAGAATGTCCACTGAGTGAACAAGATTTAAACTCAAATTAATCAAGACATGTTTTAACATTAATCATTGATTACATTACACAACTGCTTTGACAGCAAAGATTTCACACTTGTGACTCAGTCCTATGTTATTTATGGAACAATAAAAAACAAAACAGTGACAAGGAAAAATAGAAAAACAAGTATTGCAGAAAACATTATCACCTGGAAGAACAAATCTTTAACTAATATATATCTTAATCAGGATTAAAGAAAGAAATTCACTTATAATTTTCATGCAAACTCATAGCGATCTAAACACACTCCCTCTTGGTATGCTAACTATCCAACTCTAATCTAAAAACTTTATTTCCCCTTTGACTTTAAAGAGGCCACTGGTGTGAAACTGCAATTTACATATTAATAGAGGTCTGCTTCAAGCAATGTATGACCTAGAACAACCAGTCATAAATATAGCAAGTTAATGACTATATTTCAACGTATTCGAAAAAAAAAATTAATGAAAAAAATATTAATGCCTTCAGAAGTAAAAAAAAGAAGGTGCCATGCAAGTGGAAGCAGAATAAAAACCTCTTTATACAGTGTTCTTACATATTTCTATTTTGAGCTAGGCAAAACCAGATAGGGAGCAGTGGGAAAGTAACATTTGTAAAAGAAAACAGCAACTGAATATCATTCTGTGTAAGCAATTTATCAGAGAAAAAACTAATCACAATTTTCCCCCAATTGCCTCTTTAGGTAATACAGTTCTAATACAAACAATAGATAGAACATTTTCAAGTGACTAGAATAAAGTCATTCACAAGGGTAGTTTCTCTGAAGCGGATGATTATTCAAGACTGATGATCCAGCTCTGATTAAATGCCCATCTCTGGAGGGCTGAGTGACCAATCTGATTGTCACATCTAAATAAATGCATGATTGGTGTCTTTAAAGTTTTGTTAAAATCTGTCTCTTTTTTCAAGTGTCATTGCTACATTCAGATTGCTACATCAAAATAAAACCATTGGTTGTTTTATCAAACTGAAAATTGGTTGCCATTTCAAAATTGAGCCTATATCAATTTAGCTACTGCCCACCTGTAACTAGTCAACTATGTATTTCACTTAAGCTGATCGGATGTAGATAGCTTTGTGGAGAAAACTATACAACAGGAATCTTACAATAAGTAATTTGACAAGAAATCCCATCAGAGAAACCTCAAGTCCATAGTTCTCTTCTCTTAGACATGTGACAGTGAGATCAGGAAACCAACAGTGGTGACTCACACAGCCTAGGAAACCGGGCAGTATGCTGACTGCCAAGACACCCTCATTTTTTAGATGGCTGTACCTACTTGTGTAGGGATCAAGGTGTTGGCAGTGGGGGCTGCAGGGTGACCTCTGTCAGAAGAAGGGGGAGAAACCAAGTGTTATGGACTGAACACAACCCTCCATTCTCCATCCCCACCTGTGCCATGGGGGGGGTTGGGGGGGGGTGGTGGCAGGGGCAGGGAAGGTAGAGGAGTTGCTGATGGAGGAGTGAAGCTGACCCTGTGAAAGATCCAGGGGGAGAGATTGTTTTGATTTTTCTTTGTTTCTCACTAATCAAACCCATTTTTAATTACAATAATTTTCCCTAAGTGGAGTCAGTTTTGCCCATGAAGGTAATTGGTAAGTGATCTCCCTGCCTTCATATCAACCCATGAGCTTTTCTATCTTATTTTCTCACCCTGTCCTTTTGAGGTGGAGGAATGAGAGCAGCTGGGCAGGCATCTGGCAGCCGGTCATCAACCCACCACAGTAACTGACTCAAACCACAGCTACACAACATTGTGAACATGCTCAAGTGGGGATCTGTGCTAGATTTGTTGTTCTTTTTACCAATCATCTATATTTTTTGTGTAAGTCTTTACATAACTCAGGACCAAAATGCAATAAAAAAAAAAAAAAAAGGCATGTGATTTCCTAAATGCTGGTCCAGTGAAAAAATCAGGAATAAAGTTTTGTTCACTATATGAAGCTAGCATCAACTACATTGACAAAGTTGTGTAACAATGGTTTAATCAGTTTTTATTCACAACAGAACTAATGGAAACCAGTTTTAAATACCTTTCTTTCCCTATCTCTTAATACAATTTCCAAGAAACTTTATGAACATTCAAGCATGTGATAAATATCATGTATACACACAGAGTGGTAAACAACATACTTGCATCTGATCAGGGAGACTAGAAGTTTCAAGAGAGAACAGTAAGGTAAGACTAATTTACAAGCCTAGGCCACTAGCTCCTGTCAAGCTCAGATAGATATGGGTCAAAAGTAGTCACCATCTAATGGCAGATCAAAGACTTGCATAAATATGTTGGTAGGTGGGAAGCAATTCTAGGTAGAGCAGTTACTTGGTAAAATATTTCACCTATTGGGCTTTCCCGAGACAAGGCAGTGTAGTTCCTGTGGTGCAACAAGAGGAGGCTAGAGAACACAGCCAAGCTTGCTTCTCCCTCACTAGGTACATCAAAACCTGTAGAGCAAAAAAGCAGAAAAGGCTTGCTGAACTTTCCATTGTCATAGCCGATACCAATCTGCTTAACAGATCCGCTACAGAACTTTTTGAATTGAACCTAGATTTTTGTTGGGGTCTGCAGCGGGTCTGCAGAGAAGTTAGTTGACTTCAGAGACTTAGCTGTGTACCTTTAAGACAGCCACAAATTGTCAGGTACGTAAATAGGATGTGAAGTACCGGAACTTAGAACCGCAGCATACGGGCACCTAGAGCAACAGCAAATAGCAAGCAAGAAGAACACAAAAACCAATCAGGGTCTGACACGTGCACTGTCTAAAGATATATAAATAATTTTTATAAACAATAAAGGCCATTTTGTCCAAACCCAGCCATTTTGTCCAAACGCAGACATAGTGTTTTTTCAGTTCGCCTCGACCTGTGTCACCACAGATATTTACATTTAAAAATCCTTAAATACAAAGCATTCCATATTCTTTATCAGTTCAGCTGATGAAGAACAGCTCTTTGCATTCTGTGATTAATATTGCAGCTGTCCCAAGAGATATGTTAAGTCTTACTTTCCACTGGCAATCAAAAAGCACTACTATCTTCAGAAAGATTAGGTAGGTGATTAGTTGTTTTCAAGTCAAAAAAATTAAGCTTTTTTATGATACCACCTGATAAATTATGCAGGGCAAAGATTCTTTTTATTGCTAATATACTCATAGTATGTATAAAAACACTGTTTCAAATTGTCTTAATTTGACTTATTTCATAAAAGAATTAAGTAGACTTAAGAATCATATGTGTGTACAGATTTGTTTTAGCTACCCTAGAAAAAAACTTGCTAGAGTTGAGTGTTTTCACTTTCAACCAAGAAGTACTCTTCTGATCCACAGTGCACTTTCATACAATGTTAACCTTATAGTCTGAATAAAGTCAACAATAATAAATCATGTAATTGTAAACATAATTATATTTAAAGCTAAGTATATCTACTTTGGAGATACATAAAGAACATTAAGACACTTAGAAAGTACCTGCCAGACCTCATAGAAAATCTTGCCAAACATAATCCTTAAACTCAAACAAAAAAAGAGGAAAACTATGGGGAGGGAAAAATAAGTATCAGTTAAGCTGTCAGGACTATGATCTGTAAAAACTAAAAGTACTGTCATTGTCACACAAACCAGAAGATCTATGTTCTTATTTTTCAAGATGATAGTTTCAGAATTTTTTTAGTTCATGGTGGGTTTATCTTGGCTGGTTGCCTGGTGCCCACTCAGCTGCTCTCTCACTCTCCCTCCTCAGCAGGATTGGGGAGAAAATAACATTAAAAACTTGTGGGTTGGAGGTAAAGTCAGTTTTTAAAACAGAAAAGCACAGGCTGTGTGCAGAAGCATAGGAAAACAAAAACCATTTCTTCTCTACTCCTTATCAGCAGGTGATGTCCAGCGCCTGCCTGGGGAGTAGGGCCTCAGTACGCATAGCAGTTGCTTCAGAAGACAAATGCCTTAATAAAGAATTTCTCTCCAGCCCCCCACACCCCTTCTCTTAGCTTTTATTGAAGGATATGTTATATGGTATGGAACAGCCTAAAGGGGTATCCCTTTGGTCATTTGGGGTCAGCTGTCCTGCCTGTGTCCCCTCCCAAGCTCTTGCTCTTCCCACCCCCAGCCTTCTCGCCCTTTAGGGAGGAAGGAGGCAGATGGGTGGTTGAAAACAGCCTTGGTGCTGTGCAAGCATTGCTCTGCAGTAGCCAAACTACTGGATTGCTATCAACACTCATCTAGCTATGAATACAAAGCACAGCACTGAGGGCTGCTGTGGGGAACTTTAACTCCATCCTAGCCACCCCAAAACAGTTGTGGGGTTAGCACACTTTCAGATCTTGAAATGCACAAAACCAAAGCCACCATGCAGCAAAGTAAATCTATATGGATCTATATTTGTATAAACATTTATTAACTGCCAAGACCCATGCAATTTATTCCACCAAATAAAGTTCCCTCTTACTTTATGCTCATTGTGGTGTTTAATTAAAAGAAAATAGAAAGACAAACTCTCCATGAATGAAAACTTCACAATGTTCCTTCACGATACCCAGGATCAAGTACCAATTAGTAAGACTACAAACTCCTACAAATCAGTTACCAAGTCTTTTTGGTGTTTGGTTTTTGTTTTTTTGTTTTTTTGTTTTTTTTTTTCTTACATGGTCTTTTAGGTTTTAAAGATATACAAGCAGATGTGAAAACTTTGAATGAATTCAGACAGTCTTCTCTAAGAGAGTTCCTTGCAGCTGTTGGAAAAACTTGCATTCTTTCATACTCTCACCTCTTTCAAAGATGATTTTTCACTTTCAGTGTATTTATGGGTTACCTTCCACCCCCTATAGTCAGATACAAATAAGAATATTGATCTACTGACATGAAAGTATGTTGAAGTAATCTTTAGGAATAATACCGGTCACGTTTTAACTCACATTGTCTATGACTGGGAAAATGACATTAAAACTGAACGGATAAAAGAGGTGATGATTAATAAATATAGGTGATGGTCAATATCCAGACAAAGAATATATAGAAATATTTGTCACTAAATTTTGTTTTAAAATACTCAAAATACTACATTCCCAAGAAGATTACTTGTAAAAGTTTCCATGGTTTTCTCTGTGATTCAAGTGTCCGTCTCTGGTGTTTTAATACACACATTATACATTTCAGATCAATATCTCATAGAATGAGGTTTGATGCATTCACTTTATTTTAGAGAAGTATTTGAGATATTAAAATTACTCATATCTAAATTAGATTTAACTGTATTTATTAGGATTAATTATTTAGACCAAAATAACATTCCCCCACTACTATCACTTCTGGAAAAGGCAATTTGTTTGACTTCCAAACAAACTAATGTCTGAATAGAGTGAGAACATCCCCCTCCTCTATAATTTCACATTTCTATTTCATTTCTATAAGCAGTGATACCAGACTCTGCTGAATCAGGGTCTTTGCCTCTTCCTTTCCTATGGCTCTAAAATAAAAGGCCTATTCTAGACTTCTGAAATTTTCTTTGCATGTTTTAGAACTGATTTCCGTTTCCTTTTCTGTAGAAAAATAATCCTTTAAAACTTTACATTCACATTAGTCACTTAATATGGAATATTTTGAGCATTGAAACCCATAGAAAGCTCTTTGGTTGGTGAAAATCACATCTCATCAATGACATCATAGATTAAGTTTCACATCAGTACATCAAAAGTGTTGAATCATTTTGATTTGCAGTGACAAAGGAACCAGTTCAGAATCACTACTCTGATTACACAATGAGACAATAGAAACATCTTTTTTGAGTGATTATTTTATTTTTCTGTTAAGATGAATTTCAGTGCCCTTTTCATGATTAGTTTTGATGTTTGGGTGTCATGGTTCAACCCCAGCTGGTAATTAAGCCCCACACAGCCGCTCACTCGCTCCCCCCCTCCCAGAGGGATGGGGAGGAGAATCAGAAAGGAGTGTAAAACTCGAGGGTTGAGATAAGAACTATATAATAGGCAAAGCAAAAGCCACACACTCAAGCAAAGCAAAACAAGGAATTCGTTCACCACTTCCCATGGGCAGGCAGGTGTTCGGCCATCCCCAGGACAGCAGGGCTCCATCACACATAACAGTTACTTGGGAGGACAAATGCCATAATGCTGAGTGCCGCACCCATTCTTCTCCCAGCTCTTAAATACTCAACATGACAACCCATGGTATGGAATATCCCTCTGGCTAGTTTGGGTCAGCTGTCCTGGCTGTGTCCCCTCCCAATTTCCCGTGATTCTCCAGCCCTCTTACTGGCAGGGCCTGAGAAAGACTTAGTATAAACATCATGCAGCAACAACCAACCCATCAGAGTGCCATCAACATTGTTCTCACACCAGAGCCAAAGCACAGCCCTGCACCAGCTACTGAGAAGAAAATTAACCCTATTCCAGCTGAAACAAGGACATGGGGTTTTGTTGTTTTGGGTGTTTTGGGGTTGTTTTTTGTTTGCTTGTTTGATTCCTTCAAAAGCACAAGAGAAAATGTGGAATATCTATCACTAACAAGTGAAAGCAGGCATATCACTACAGACAGGCATGATTTAAAGCATGAAAATTCCGAGATATACAAATACCCGACATCTGAACTGTGACTGTGTTATAACAAAAGAATCACCTTTTCCTTCTGAAAATTTCCTGATGATTTTGCCAAGCAATCCAAAAGCTCATCTGTAACACCACTGAAGTAAATTTCTTCTTCTTCCTTGTACTTATTGCACTCTGAGAGGTCATGAACTTGCTGGCTTCTCAATGGCAGAAAACTAGATTCATGCTCCAGAAGAGCATGTAATGAGCTCAAAGGGCTGCAGAGCATTTGATCCATGAGACTGGACAAAGACTAGCTTGAACTAAATTGGACAGCATGCATTAGGTTCTCCCTCAATACTTCACACTGTGCAGTCATTCTTACTGCAAAATTAGTACAGCTTTTTCAAATTCTTTAAAAATATTAAGTCAGTTACACTCAAAGTTCATTGCAGGAGATAATTGTGCAAATACAGATTTCAAAATCTTATATTTTTTTAACAATATAATTATCAGCTAATGACAAATGTTAAGAATCTCAGGGCAAACAAAGACTTTTATGAGGGCAAACTTTGTACCAGCATTGTTTCCATCATGATGGGAAAACAGTAAATTGTTATGTATAGATAGCTATACATCAACACTATAGAAATGAAATTATTTTAGAGCCTCCTATGGCAATTTACTACTTACATGAATGCATTGCTGACTTCTTCAAGCTGAGCAAAAAAATAATAGTTTTAACAGGAAGCTTCCATGGATTACCTAACAAACATGAAAACTTTTTCAGATAAAACAGTAAATTTGATATTTAATGATCTGTTTTGGAAAAATTAAGACTTGATAGAGACTAGCTGTTTCAAATTACCAATGAATAACAAAAAAATTATAATACTGCCATCTATTATTACAACTAGACGTCAATAGTTGTTACCTCAAACTGCAATATATAAAAAATACTATTTATATATGAATTTGAAAAGTTTCTTTTTTTTAGTTAAATGATTTCAGAAGCTTGAACATCAGCAAGTCATAACCTTTTTAATATATAATTAATAAAGAGACTACATATGCAAGAATATTCTACAGAATTATGCTAATGAAAAATTAAGTGTTGCAGAATATTTTAACCTAAATATTAATATCTACTTACTGCTATAATTGTGCCAGTTACCCTCATTTTAAATGCTGGTATCTAATTCGGCTTAATACATGGACATACATTTTTTAGAAAAAAGAATTACTGATATTTAAGCATTTCCTACAGCTGTAACCAAACTGACCCTTATAATATTAATTATGCCTTAGTCTGCATGTTACAATCTAACCTCACTACACCACTAGTTGCATGTTGCTTTTTTCTCTAGAATATCTTATCCCTGCTTAGAAAAACGACAAAAACAGTTTGGTTTCAACTTAGAAACTATTTCTTTCTCTGAGAGGGGAAAAAAATAAAGGGGAAGTGGGGAGTTTGGGGGAGAAGTGGGAGTGGAAAAAAGACAGGCAGAATTTATGCATATTAGAACAGGAATACAACAGTTCAGTTGGAAGGGACCTACGATGATCATCTAGACCAGTCCCCTGACCACTTCAGGGCTGACCAAAAGTTAAAGTTCATTATTAAGGGCATTGTCCAAAAAGACTGACAGGCTCAAGGCACCAACCACCTTTCCAGTAAGCCTGTTTCAGTGTTTGACCATGCTCTAAAGAAATGCTTCCTAATGCCCAGTTTAAACTTCCCCCAGCACAGATCTGAACCGTTATTGCAAGACCTATTTTACCATGGCCAGAACAGCTTTCACATTCCAATGTAGCTTTTGTTCAGAAAAGGTATTTTTATACAGTATCATCAATTGTTTCAAGGATAGCAGTTATGCAGCCCAAGAGAGCAAACGAAAACCTTTCCTTCATCTCAAACAGTGTGCAGGTTCTGTATCAAAATCATTCACTCCACAAGTTATACTGTAATAGGAAATATGTTGTATTAAAATTTCATATCCCTATGGAATCAAGCTAAAACCCCTGTGACTGCACTTAACCTGAAAGATGGAACTATGGAAAAGTTAGGAAGCTTGTTAGAAAGAGGATAAAAGGGATAACTAAAATTAAATCCTTTTAGGCAGCAAGGAGAATGCTGAAGAACACCACAGTGCTAGCAAAGCATCAGAGCACATTACTTATTTTGACAGAATAAAAGTTGTCGATATAATTAAGTAGAATAATAAGGCAAGGTATTAGAAAGAATCAGCATATTCCAGAAAAAGAAAGTTACATCTAGATGAAGAAAATAGAATCATACTCTGGGAGGTTAAATGAAAAAAAGTATCTGGATGTACACTGTCTTCAACTCTACCTGGAGCAAAAATATGTCAGACTGTACACAAAGCCAGCTGATGACCACTGTATAAAACAAGCCTTCAAAGAGGCAAGACTACTGAAGAAAGGTGGTGACGTTTTTTAATGTTAGCATTCTCTGAGGAGAAAAATCCAGAGGTCCACACTGGAACTCCCTGTGGGAGGCTTAAGAAGGTTTGCCTGAATTTGAAGTGACTATGACTTAGGTTAGAGAATTAAATTAACAAAACTAATAAACAAAAAAAAAAAACCACCAAAAACACACCAACCCTTCTAGGACTAAATGGTACTCAAATAGAATTCTTAATTGTGGTCTTTAACATGATACTTACTCACATTAAGTGACAAAAGCTGCATCAAACAAAAAGGAAATAGGAAGGAAGATTTCAGGTGGTATTCAGGTAACTGGAGGCCCATAAACCACGTGGAAAAGGAAAACATACCAAGTAATGGATTCCAAGGTCTGACAATTGTGAAAAAAGTTAATACATGTTGGGTTGTTTTAAAAAACATGTTTACAAACCTCTTGAAATTCTTTGCAAATTTAAAATCCTAGTGGTCTTACATTTCAGAAGGCTTTCACTGAAAGGCTTTATTAAAAACTTTAAAAAAACCAAAACAATCATGGGAAGAGAAAAAGGTTGTGATATAGATAAATAAATGGTTAAAAAAGAAAATAAATGGGAAACTGATAGTAGTATATACTCAGTTATCAAAATAAAAATGTGTGGAAGGCCTAGCAAGAAGGAAAGTTTTCTAATCGTATTGTGTTACTGATGACTGTGAAGACAATGGAAACTAATCAACTCCAAAAGGAAGTTTTGATCTTAAGTGATAGTAAAACAACTACAAAAATTTGTTATAGACAGACACACAAGTGAAAGGTGTGTAAGTAACACTTCTTAATCTATGTTATTTGTGAAGAATGAAACTTAAGTTTACATATTTAATATCATACTCTTTGTGGACCATTGCCAAACACAAGTTTCATCTAGGCACCATGATAGTTTTATGAAAACGTGATCTCAAAACTCATCAGCTGACAAAAATAAATCTATTGTTAGAAGCTACAAACAAACAAAAAAACCCCACACCTCTGAAAACAACATTGTACCATCACATAAGTTCATGCTTCACTTTTCTTTGAAACACTGACTTCCCCATCTTGGAATGGATTAAAAAATTGGAAAAAAAGAAGGATTAATTGTGTAAGAATGACTAATCAGGAAACAGATACTTTGGTATGGTATATGACAGAGCTACAGAATTCACGAGCACAGAGGTGTCCTGACCATTTGTCGTATCTTCCAACACCAACACAAGCACTAGGAGCCTACTAGTGAAAGGATTAAAGTAGGAGGAACAAGGCTGAAAACACTTAGTAAGATAAGACAGCTTTTCACGCAGCAAGAGACCTGTGTAAAACCCTGCTGAGGGTAGTGAAGATACTGGCAGTTCACATGGATTTGACAGAAGACTGCACAAGCATTCAATAATAAGTTATCAAGAGTTTTTAAGTAGAAAAAGCACAGCAGGTTCAGGAAACTTCCAAAGCTGAAAGCAGCTGGAGGCAGGCAGAACTTGCAGGAGGAAGTATCATTATAAAGTATCACTTAATCAATTTTCTCTCTTCCTTACATACCTGCACATAGCTGCTGCAGGAGGCAGGCTGCTGTACCACACTGGCCCTTGGTCTGAGCCAGTGCTGCTGTTCCTGAGAGCTACTGGGGAGGAGATGGGTCTCTACAACCACTTGTACGGGGGTACTGATGGCCTCCTGATACTTTTAATTATAGTCTTCCATCATGAGGTTAAATCACTTATAAACAGGATTTAATTAATGTAATTATTATATTAGGTGGGCTGGGAGAAAGAGGGCAAGAGTGAGGAAGGCACTCTTACTCTCTCACTTCAGCCTCTCAGGAGCCCTGTGATTCTTTAACAAGTTCACCATTACTGGTGGGAAGGAGAAGGAAGAGGATAATTTTTAGTGATTTTAAAATATACTTCTGGTATTGCCTTATGTTAGGAATCATTTATATGCATGGTCACCTTAGGGACCAATATGACAAAAAACTCTAGAGCAAAATCCTGATGCAGGTTTTCTTTGTGATATGGCATTCCTAGAATTTCAACGTGGACCAGACATTTTGAAGTGGTTAGGAAAGGAAATATATTAAATAATATATTATACACAGAGCTTCTGAGTATCCTCTCTGCTAGAAAGCAAGGAAAAGCCAAACAAAAGAAAAGAAAGGAAATCCCACAGTTCTTTGTCCTTACCTTTATACTTTTGCTGTAGGAGCTCTTCTTTTCCCTTGCAACTATTCTCCTACATATTGGGTCTTCTGCCATATGTCAGCCCAAGTATTAGGAAAAACTTATTTCTGAACACTTAACTTGATACAACCTTAGTCTAATAATTAGAACACTTTCGAAAGGGGAAAAAATGGTCAGAATGCATAATATATTTGACAAAAATTCCCATATATTTTTAGTTTATTTTAGACTTAATATTTTCAGTTAGCAGAGTAATCAAAGAAAAAAAAATCTTCTAAACATATTCTGACTAGATTTCATACACATACATGCAATATATATGTGTCATTCCTAAAGAAAATAGAACACAGTGAAATAGTTATTTGGGAATTAAAATGAATTATTATTTCTAACTTTGTCTTCATATCACTAACAAGTACTCGTTTATTGATACCAAGAAAAAAATATTTATTATTCAAAGGCTTTTAAGAAAAAGAATCAACCAGTTATATTAAATGGTTAACCTAAATTGCCACATACATAACTATTTTCCTTGATGTCAAAAGTACCCAAAATTAGACATGGTCCTAAATTCCATTCAAAGGCTGTTGGAGACAAGCTTTCCCAAAACAGTAAAATCTCATTAACTAATACCTCTTGAAGACAGTTAAATAGATATTTTGCTGCACATTCTATATTAGGATCCAGGCCTATTTTATTGATGTAGAAGGAAAGAAACAAGCCATCTGTGAGGCAGCAAGCTATATAATAAGTAATTACACTTATTATCACAACAATTTAATTACAGTATTTTTTTACTAGCTAACTTTTTCAAAATTTTTATCTGATGTAAGGATTATGTTTCGTATTTACAGATGAAATATACTAAAGTTCAGTTAACACTTCCTGAGCTATATATTTCCAACTCCCCTTCAAGTGTAATAAGGTATTTCCTAGTGATGTTTAGATTTTTTATATTTTTTTAATAATAAAAAACACATTGTCTCTGTGGAGCGCAAGTACATAGAATAGACTTAAAAAACCAACCAAACAAACAAAAACCAAAAAACCAAACAACCAAACAAAAAACCAACCCAGAAGCAACAACCACCAAAAAACCTAGTAGGAAAAATCTTTTCTGGGCAATGCTTATATTTCCAACACACTGATTTAGCTTAGGCATGACAAAGATACTGAACATCCGCCCCTGAACAAAATAAAGAAAAGCAAAGCTACAACTATACTTAGCTGGGGAACCTCAAAGCAGGATTCTCCAGCTTTTCTGTGTGACCCTAAATGCATCACAAAACATGTTTTCATACAAGATCTTAGCCTTATCTCCTTTACTCAATACAATTGAATCTCTTAAATAGGCACATCTAGGTCCTGGTTGCATATACAAGCTCTATCCATGTTGCCGTTGTCACCACTGCTAGAATAATTTGTATAGTTTATTTTCAACCATTTCTTCCTCAAGACTTCCTCAGAATAGAAACAAATTTAAATGCTTTTGCAACTAACACTACATTATAGGAGGGCTTTAAGTCCTTTCTGCTTTTGATGCTGGACATCTATACATGCTGAGAGTCAAGAGACCTCTCCTTCCTCCAGGACAGCTGCTGGACATCAGATTGCTGATTAAGATTGACTCATCCAGGAAACCCTGAGTTCAATTAAGTTTCAGTGGGAACTGGGCTTGAAATTGTTTTAGTCTCTTTGAAGGCAAAATTTAAATGTGTTTTTAAAATGCTACCTGTAATGGACTCACACAATAAAATATTTATTTAGAAACAGATTAATTATATGATTTCAGTGTATATTAAAAATTCATGCTTGTTTGTTTTGGGTGCTAATAATTCTGGAAATTAATTTAACAGAGTTTGCACAAGATTGCAAAACAGCATACAATATTTTCTGTTTTAGTTTTCTACGCTTTCTTATTAGTGGAGTTACTGATACATATAGTCACTGAATTTATCCTTATTTCTTGCCTTCTTAAGAAGCACCTCTGCCAATATCAACAGTTTGGACTGTCAGCTGTATTCCGCTATAAATGTTAATCATTATGAATTTTTAAAAGACATACACAGAGCATTTTCTCACTTCCTTCTCTCTATCCCATTCTTTCTCTCATCATGCTAATAGAAACTGCCGGGTGGCAGATATTAGGGCAAACAAGACCATAATAGGTAATAAAGCAAACTCATTCACCATACACATTCTAGTTCCCCAAACCTCATTTAAGGAAAGGCAGCTGAATCTCATAGGTTTCAGCCAACATTTAACTCTTTTTTTTTTTTTTTTTTCTGCCTTTTTTTTTTTTCTTTTACATTTGGTTTATGAGTGGTAGTGCATACCTTGAAGAAACAGAAAACAATGTTCCATAAACATAGAGCACCTAAAGAAATCTTAGTGTATCATACACATATTAAACAATACAACATTGAACAATTAACTCAGCTTTTTATGGTGGCAATCTACTTTGTAGCTAGTCACAATCCTGAAATTACATACAAGACTGTAAATTGCCTTGGGCCAGCAAGTTCTCTCCAGTTCTCTGCTCCACTCTTTGAATAACTTTATCTAGTAAGCTAATGTGAGCTAATAATGGTTATCTTGCTTTTTAAAGTATACCTTACAAAACAAACGCAGTGGTATTAAAGTCTGTAAGTAAAATGGGTTTCATAGAGTGTCCAGAGAGTACTATGGGTCACAGACTGCAACACCTGGGCAGGAGATGGAGTGCAGAAGCTGGCTGGTCATCAGCTCTTCTAGGTTAAAACTTGGAGGCCAGACAAGCGAAGAAAAAATATTTAAGAGGAATAAACCAAGTACTCCATATAATAATCCTAAAAAGGAGCATATAGGCTTCAGACTACCAAGGGTCTTTACCGTCTGTGTGAAACTGACATTAAAATTAGGGATTAAATCAATATGCTTCAATAAGAACCTTCATCAAAAGGTGTGACTCAATTAATTGTTGAGTAGGAACAGAAATTTCAAGTGAGTTATAATGGCCTTCAAGATTCACAGGAGTTCCTAGCCTCAGTGTCAAGTCAGGGACAGCGTTTAGTGTGTGAAAAAGACAAGAGTAACAGCAACAGTGGCGTACCTAGTGAGGAGCTAAAGGAAATAGACACTGTAGACTGCCCTTTCCCAGGAGTTACAATTGGGTTGAGTATGGCAGTGGTCTCTGGCAACTACATTGAGTTCAGCTTAGTTTGAGGTTTTGTTTACGACAAACAAATTTGGACAAGGAAGAAGCACAGTAAAACTAAAGGCTATAAGAAGCAACAAAGTATATTGAGGTTTGGTGCCAGATATCAGCATGTTTTATGCTTAGGCAGGGGTCTGCAGTTCTTATGTCAAATTGGGTTTAAATACAGGGTTAGATTTTGAGGTCACAGAAAGACAAAATTTATGAGGAGTAGCCAAAGGACTGAGAGTGGGCAAATGAAATATTTAATGAATTATATAGTTAGACTCAAATCTTTAGATCTTCTGTCAGGCTAGAGTTAAAGATAGAATAAATATTAGGTTACAGTGTGAATAGGGTCCCTAAGTGGCACACAGAGAGAGAGAGAGAGAGAGGGAGAAGAATTAGTAACAAACATCTTCACTGGATTATACATGAAACTTTGTAGGTCAGGGTTAGGGTAAAATTTGGGAGAATGAGAAAGAGAAGAGGTACAATAAAAAAGTTTCATAAAGAGTATCCAAAGTAAAGTGATGATGAATTCTTCAATGAATATTATTACAATTTGGATCCAGCGGGTTCCCTGGTTGCCAAAGTAATTCAAAGGCCAGCGACAAGCCTTTCCAGTGATTTGCAAATGGCATTAAGGCATAGAGAGTTATTTGGCCTTTGTGTACAACTGAAGTTAGGGTTAGGATTAGGATACAGATTAGAAGAAGGACAAGTAGTAGTATGTTTTAATGTACTGTATATATAATGGGTTGATGTGAATGTCAACTATAAGTTGTACAAGAGTTTACATTGCATGGCGGTTTGTGGCATCCAGTCTCTGCCACTCCCAGGGAATGAAAAGGGCTGTGAAAGACAAGCTGTCATCTCTCCTGCACAGTAAATGAGAAGGACAATGTGCATTATCTCTGCCTGACAGATTCTTCCAAGCAGCAACTGTTGAGCAATATGTCAGGAACCAGGTGTATGCAGGAGATCAGACCAGATCAGCTCTAGAGGACACATGCAGCAATGTCCATGTGAGGCAGCACTGCTTCCCCCAGAGCATGCAATGGTTTATTCCACTGGAAGAAGGATTCTGTGTGAGCGGGTGAAAAATGTGATGAGCATGAACTTGAGACTTTGTTTCCTCAACAGAGTCCTAAAGCTACATCCTTCAGTATGTGAGGAAATGCCCAATCTCCCGATGATGCCATTGTGTACCACCACAAGGTTGTAGTCGGTGGGGCAGGCCCATGCTCAGCTGTCTCTGCCCCTCCCAGGACAGCCTATCTCACCCACAGGGCATCACCCCAGCCATATAAACCCCTCCAGAAACCCTCTCCTCTCCTCTCCTCTCCCAGATCACAGAACAACCTACTCAGCTATTTACTCTCCACGAGGGCAGACTGGAGCAGAGGCATGTGAGAATGGCTCTGAACTTGGTTTTATCTCTTATTAAAGTACCTTCAAAAACTGGAAAGTATAGTCCCAACTTTATTAGGGCTGAGATCTGGCAACTTGACAGAGTAGTGTAAGGAGGTCCACAATTCCTCTTTCTTCCAGGAGTCATTGAAGATATTTTGAAATAAGAAATAGGTATCTACACAGATTTTAAAAAATCTCTTCTTTTGATTTTGTGCATAATTTTTACTGGCAGAGTCAGCACCTGACTGGTAGAATAGGTAGAATAGCCTTTTGCATGCAAAACTTTATATTGGAGGTTTTTTTTTTTTTTTTTAAATTTTATTTCTGATTTTAAATGTTTCAGTAATACTTGTAAGTTTAAATCTCAGGCCAAAGCCCACAAATAGAAAGTAATATTAAGAATTAGGATTTTTTTTCTGCCTTCAAATTTACCTAAAAAAAGATATGAATTCATAGCACTTACATGTTAAGCTTCAAGAAGTCAGGTACGTTCAGAGACAGTCACAGGTTTTGAAGTTTAGCAGTTTTTTGTAGCTGAGGCTGAATTTCAAGTTTATATTTAAAATCAAAATAAGCCAAAAAAAGTAATTCAATGTGTTATTGAACACATTTTGCAGAATCCATACACTGACCTGACTGGTGCCGAGAAAATGGACATTTCCATAGAAACATTAAAGGCGTATAACAAGAATACACAAGGCCCTCTAGAAGAGGATGCATAGCAAGGATATGTCTGCTGTGACTTGATAGACGCAAAGCATTGATCTGTTTTGTTGCTCATTTCTTCTGCAAAAGGTTTTTAAACTGCAGAAGTAATTCCAGTTACTTTTGTATGTTGAAATTGCTGTATCTGATGAGAGATTACAAAAGGGTTTAAAGAGAGAACAGTTCATAGACTCTATTAATCTTTCAAAGAGAAGTATATCATAGGAAAGATTTGTAACTGAAGTTGGAAGGTCAGTACCTTCACTAAGTGTAAATGCAAGAAAGTGCTCCTGGCTGCTATTTCAATCTGGTATTTTAAATCAGTTGAACAGCCTAATTGCCTTTTCTTTTCACTACATTCTCTTTTCTTTCCATTTTTACTACCGCTATTACAGCAGCTCCCCTTGGCACCACTCTAGTTTATGTGCAGAGAGTGGTACTATTATACACCACTCTTCCTAGCACTTTAAACCTGGACCAAGAATATCTTTCTTTCATGTGAAATGTGTCACATGAAGCCTTTTCTCTATTAAATTAAAAAAATATATAGTTTGCAATAGAAGTTGGGTTTCAGTTTTGGAAGAAATTTGAGTAGACATTGATTCTCTAAAGACAAATATTTATGCTGAATTATATTGAGAAATCAAAATTTTATTATGTTATTTTAACAAAATACAAAGTCCCCTCTTGCTTCTTACTGGTAAAATAGAAACAAAACTCTCAAACATTTAAAGTTATATATTGCTTTGCAACAACTTTCAGTTTAGTTGTTCTAACTATCAATATATTATCAATAAGCAAAACTGTGGAGATATAGGTCTTTTCCTTTTTTATAAAAAAAAGAAATTTTAAAAGTTGTTTAGTTTCCTAATTCCTGATACTGCTTTCTACAGTTTGAATTTATATATCCATTTAGCTATGTGAAAGTAAGATTACTGGCAAAAGGATTTCTGGACACTTTCTGGACTGACAGAACAGGAATTTACCACAATGTTTTCGATTACTTCTTTGTGCTTTTTTTTTTCATCTTATTCAGAATTTGGAGCAACTTGGGTTATGATTTTTGCATTCAGTTGTGTTACATAATTCGTGGTCAGGCAGCAGCTCATGAGGGGCTCTCAGAAAACTGCTGCAATGTGAAGTTACTTTCTGCAGTAAATGATGTTAATATTTGGCTTGGATTACATCTGTGTGTTCTTAGTCACTTTGTATTTATTTCTCTGAAATACAGACTCAGAGAAGCTTAAAACTTTTGAACATGTTGGGAGAAGTTGTTGACTGAATACACCGCTGTCCGTGGCAATAACTGGTGAAGTAAATCCGTAGAGTGGCAAATAGCTATTGCCCTAGTAACATATTTAATCTGCATGATGTGGTAGAATTTGGTTATCAACAAAAGCCTGTCCATTTCCCCTTGCAGACACTTTGGGAATCTCTGTGATATACAACCTCTCACTAAACCTGGTACTTATGTTTCTTCTCTGTGCAATGACGGTACAATATCACTTTTTGAAGGATAATTTACCATCAAAAAAAGAAGCAGACTAGTGTCCAGAATGGACAGTTCTTCTCTGTTTACTACTTCTAATAAACCTCACAATATATCTTGCACACCAAGCTTCATTTTTTTTAATGATGGCAACATAAAATGATCCATTGAGCAAAAACCTCTAGCCATTATCTATTTAGATTTAAGTATTGAAGCATCTGTACTGTTAACCCTGTTATGTGACTATTATGTGAACAGAGTCCCATGATAAGAACTTGGCTTAGTGACTAAACATGGGGATCAAAATAAAATGATCATTGAAAGGTGTTTAATGACTGAATGTAAGGCTTCTGTCTTATTGTCTTCATTAAATGGCACTATGCAAAAAGAGATGCAGCATGACAATGATTTAAGACACATTGGTTTCAAGGGACAAAAAAATAAAGTGAACAGCTGAGAAATATAACAGAAAACAAGAAATACATAGTCTCCTAAACATAATATGATATTAGATTTTCAAATAAGAAGTAGTAGGGAGAGAAACTAAAATTGTTGGTGTACAGCCAATTAAATTAATTCCCTGTTTTATAGATATATATGTATATAAAAATGTTATAAAGCTGAAGTCACTGGAGTTGCATGGAGAAGAGAGGTAAAAGCCAACTCTATTATAAAGTTAAGCAAAGTCCAATTAACTTAACAAGAAATTTTGTTGTGTTCACTGGGAGACGGATGAATTAGGAAAGGACTAGTGACCACATCTGTGTTTAGTCCAGAAGATTTAATTATCTAATAGTTACAGAGACATATGAAAGAGACAACAGTACAAAACATTATTTAGGAGGTTGGAGCAGCTGACCTACACAGAGAGATCAAGAGAACTAAGCACATGTACCTGGTTAAATGATGTCCAAGGAAACATTCAACAAGAAACATAAGATGAAAATACCGGGAAGGAATGAAGTTATACAGAAGCATAGAAGAATTACTAGGAATGATGGAAAAAAGATAAACAGAAAACAAACAAAAATTCCCTCTCAAAATCTTTAAAAGGAAAAGTCAACAGATAATAAAGTTGCCAACAGCAACAGTTACTAAACCACAGAACAATTTTTCTCAAGGAACTCACAGAAAAGCCATTCAGTTGCTATTAAGAAAAAATGCGATACACAGTATACAACAGAGAAAAATCTGGCACTGAAAAAAATCAGACTAGCTTCACTAGGGTAGTTTTTCATTTTTAGCACTGATATAGATGTAATTATATCTATAATTCTGTTGCCCTCAAAGCATCTTTTTCAAGAGCAGGAAGAATACAGAAGCTTTAATTAAATGAGACCTGTGTGTGGAGATTCCGTAAACAAATCCAAAAAGTTTCATCCTTTGCTATACTTTCACTTTTCCCTCACTTGTGGTTAAGTTCTAGATGGCAAAAACACTGTAAAATTTCACCTCTGAGCTTTTTTATTGTTTTATTGGCAAAGGATAGTCAGTTACCTTTCTCTGAAGCATTATACGCTATATCAGCTAGAAAGAAAATGCTTTTGTGCAGAAGTGCCATTGAGGTCTTTCAATTATTTCTTTAGCAGACTTTGCTCACCTTCTGGAGACAAATGCATTTGCCAGTAGGGCAGGGCCAGGAGGGATTTTTCCTTCCACTGAGGATGGATGCAATTGCTCTTTTGTTCTGCTTCTTTGTTTTGGTTCTTTTTCTTACTTGGACCCCATTTGGTAAAGTGTACATTTCCTAGCTAACACATAGGAATGTAAGTTTCCTTTTGAGTCCTACAAAAGAATGGTTCTTCCTTTATCCTTCCTGCTCTCAGCTAGTGGCACAGTGAAGTTGTGTTATTTTGTTGTGTGGCTTTTTTAGAAAGATCTCCAACCATATGTCTTAAGTTTGTTCTAGGATGCTGAGTGGTTTTCTGTAGCACAGAGGACAGCACAGGGGACTATTCTGAGCTCATGCTTCAACTTCCTTCAGGTTTTCTGTGAAAAACAGAGGACCATGATACTCTCTCCTGTTTTCTGTTCAAGACTCCTTATAACAAAGCCAATGCACTGCAGCACCAGTGTGGACTGGCTGTATTTAGCAAAGTTTGCCAAGCAGATTATTCTGGATTTCTGCTTATTCTGATAGCTCATTTCTCCCAGAAAATGAAATGTCTGGGAAGTGGAGAGTTGTGTACACAAGGGAACTAACATATGTACACATAGTATCTTGGATTGGTTTAGAGTTCAGCATACTTGGAGTTAGCATTAGTTTGATGTACAGTTCTTGTATTGATGAAAAGTTTGCATTTCATTCTAAGTGCTGTAAGCATGCAGATGTATTTCCAAACATTCTATGTCTTTTCCCATAGCAATGCACAGACACAGAAGATCTAGATATAGAACTGTAATATTTAAAAGACTGAAGAAGCTTATCTAGTGATTTTGGAGAATGCATAAATAAATTATGTCAAAACAGGGTATCACATTACAGAACAGTCTAAACAAGAGAATTGTACTGTAAAGTATATGCCACCCCCATGTTCACAGTAGTACAATGTCTACATACATAGCTTCCACTATGCTACAGCTATACCATCAATTTCTCAGAAGTACATTTAATCTAACAAGAAAAAAGCAAGAAGTTATAAATAACAAGACAACAGTAACAAACCAGTGTTAATGTTAATGTTACCAAGTTTGATAATACAAGCACTTCTGCTTTAGAAAGGGTTAGACATCACAACTTTTTAACAGGATTCCAGTTTTGTTCCCATCTTGCATTTCCAAATCAGTCACTTTGGTTATCAGAGAGGGTATCATGGTTTAACCCCAGCCGGTAATAAAGTGCCACACAGCCACTTGCTCACTCCCCCCTCACCTATGGGAGTGGGGAGGAGAATCAGAACAGAATGCAAAACTCAAGGGATGAGATAAGAACAATTTAAGAATTTAGATAAAACAAAAATAATAATAATAACAACAATAACAGTTATAGTGAAAAGGGGGGAGAAGGGGGGAGGGATGAAATCCAAAGGGAAGGGAGGAAAGAAAACAATTGATGCACAATACAACTGCTCACCAGCCACTGACTGATGCCCAGCCAGTCCCTGAGCAATGATCCACAGACCTGGTCAACCCTCCCCAGTTTACATACTGAGCATGACCTCCCATGGTATGGAACACCTCTTTGGCTAGGTCAGGTCAGCTGGCCTGGCTGTGTCCTGTGCCTTTCCAGACCTCCTGCTGGCAAGGCCTGAGAAACCAAAAAACTCCCTGACAACATTTTTCCCACACCGTATATAAAACACAGCACTGCACTAGCCAGCAAGGAGAAAATTAACTTTATCCTGGTTGAAAACAGGACAGAGCATTAACTAAAACCACGGAGGATCAAAGATTATTTTCCACATCTGCTAAACTGTATTTGATAAAAGATATGTGCTTAACATGACCAGAAGCTCTCCAACCACCTTTCAAACTGGTCACAACTGACAAAGAAAGTAATATTTTTCCTTTAATAGTCATGCTGTATTTCAGTTAATGGATCTCTTAGAATTCCTATGGATAGGCCTAGAGAACTTGGTTATGTAAAGCTTAATGTAAAACCCACTGAAGTTGCTGGACACTTCCCACCAGTTTGAGTTTATTTAAAATATTATTTTAAATTCATATTTACAGGTCACCAGGGGGATGAAATGTGCTCTCAGTTTCTCAAAGAACAGATTGGAACTTGCAATATTTTTTTTAATCTTTTCTCTATACTCTAGTTTGCTTTGACTGTTATTCTACCTACACATGACTATAGGGATCTTTCAGTAAGATGCAGCCTTCTGTAGGGGAAAGCAACCTACTTAAGGATGCTGTAAGACTGCTCAAAAATAGTCTCAGGATGCAATGTTTAGGCTTATTCATATTAATGAAAATGGAAATATCCTGAAAAGTAAGTGCTTACTAAAACAGCACAAGCTCTTAAAAAAGTACCCACATAAACAGCTCACATAAAAGAAAAAAAGGACAAGACATTAAGTGAAGAGCACTGAGATAAGAGTTCAGGACCAGGAATCAGACCAAGGAGTACTGTTTTTTGTTGGTTTATTTTTCCTCCAAGAGTTATTAGTTTTAATCCTGATTAACTTACATCCTTGGCTAACAGATTTTTAGGAGTGGAAATATGCAAAATTTAACATTTAGACTGTGTGTGGGAAATCTCCAAGTACAACATTGGAATCTGCCACATTAGTCAGAAACATCTTGAATGGAGGTAGGGAGGTCTTGCAACCCAGATGGGTTTAAGAATCTAGTTTCTGATCAATTAATTTCATTATTATTATATCTGAATTAGGCTAGAATCAAGACAAAAGGAACACATTTTTGGGGGTCGTGGAAACTGCTAGTGCTAATTTGTGACTATTTAGTTTTAACACTTCATGAATGTACTACTGGAGAGACAATTTCAATTCACATTTGATTTATTTTTCCATGTATCACATCACAGCTCCTTCCTCCACTCACACTTAGGTTACATTTTTCATAGAATTATAGGAAAAAAAAACTTGATATACCAGTCTTTGTCATATCTCACTGAGCTGTGCACATTAAAAACCTCTGCAGCTTAGTGGAGAGCAAAAATGAGAATAACATAGTCACATAACTATAGTTTTTCTCATATATTGAAATAAAATTAGTTTTGGTTACATGTAATTCTTAAGCATATGTCAGTTCTTTTGGCTGTAGATCTTGTTTGTGTATCGCTGGTTTTTGTACAGAACATTTTGTATTTTTACATTCTTTGACTAAGGAAGAGTTCTTTGTATTTGTAAATTCCTATGAACATATATTTCTCTTCCTCCTCCTCATACCTGTTATGGAATGAAACAAAACAAGAACTCAGCTTTTTGGATTAATTTACCACATAAAAATAAATGTGAAGCATAGAAGAAAAAATCCCATCTGTAGAATACAAGTAAGACATTACAAAATGCTGTGAATGCCCTGTCAGATACTATATTCAATGACACTCAGGTTACCGGCGTCTTCAGCAAAGCACTTGGGATCAGTGTTAGGGTGTGCTGGGAGCTGGGATTTGTGGAAGATTAAGTGCATATAGAGGTTGGAAGGGCTGAGGCACAAACTTGGGAAATGAAGTCATGCACGGAAAGGAAGCAGGCTTGCCTCCTTTCATGCATGCACGTGCAAGTATTCATACACAAGGCTTGTCTTGGAGTGAAGCACTGCCGCCATATTACCCATGGGTTCACCCAAGTTGGTGCTAGTGCCCAAATGAATGCAACAGTTCTTGCCTGTAGCTGAAATGGGTACTGGATATTGAAAATGAAGTTTTACAGAAGTACAAGGAAGAGCAGAACTGCTCTATTCTGTCTTCAGCTCTGCTGCACACCAAGCCCATGTACTGAAACTCCAGAGTGTATGGCTTGTCATTTTAGAAGTCCACTTTAGCCATGGAGGATTTGTATGCAATTTTCACAGGGGCAGTGAAGTGTCACCCTCTTACTCCTTGTTCGGAGGGCTCATGCAGGAAAAAATGATGTGACAGTGTTTCTTTTTCCCTGCTCATCACTGTCAGTGGGTAGATGTGTATCACACTTGTGATGCATCACTTAGATCAGTAATAAAATGTCATATTGTTTCTTTCTTCTAGCAACACTTTTTTGTAACTGATCCTTATTGCCCTCTGCTTAAACAGAACAGAGCAAAATGACTGTCCTTTAGCAGAAACATTATTCTATCTTCGATTTTGCTTCTGATTTGATTTACACAGCAAACTCAAAACAGTTATTAGAAATTAGTGTTCAATGACCAGCACAATCACAATATTTGAAGAAAATCCCACTGTCCTGTTTGCTTTTGTTTTTTTCTTTTACAGATCTTTATCCATCCTTCTTCCTGCATTGATATCTTGCCTGGTAATACGTTAGCTTAGTTGAATACTTTTGCTTTGATTTTAATTCCATCATTATGAGCAATGACCTTTTCTTTTAACTTTAGTTCTTTCACATCTGAAAGAAAGATGACACATTAGTAATATATAGAAGTGAATTATGACATTTTTATTCTCTAGAGGTGTGAAAAGAGATTTCTAACATTGCTTTTACTGCTCAGACACTTAGTCAAAATTCTGGAGAAGGCTAGCCACTTTGGAAGCCACAGAGACTTTGAAGAATTAGGCCATTCTAAATTGCTTTACAAAACAAATCTTTAAAGAAGTCAAATTCTTTGTATTTACAGAAAGAAGAATACATCTTGGATTTTAAAAAAGATGGTTAGTGACACAGTATTTCTCTCTATGTCTGTACAGTGGAAATGTGTCCACTGCACAGACATAGTACTCTTGTAGTCCAAATCAATAAAAAACATCTTGCATTTTGATCTCCAGGTCAGCTCAGAGGCATAAAATGATTGCTCTAGTCTGACACAAGTACAAACCAATACAGGCACAGTATTTTTATTGGTCTGAGGACAATAACTTTTCTGTTAGCTCTGCCCAGTGTGACAAACGTGCTCCAGGTATAGCCAGCCATGGCTACAGCATCCTTCCCCTGCACCCTTCACCCAGCTGGGACTGTGTCCAATGGTGACACTCAGAGGGAGAGTCTCTGTGCAGTGTGCTGGAGGGTGTCTGAGCTGAGTGCCTCATCCTCTCTTGAACTGCTTTCCCTCTGCTGCCATTACTGCAGGCTTTGCAAGAAAGGCTTAGAGTCATTTTGGCCACAACATCTCACTTGCAATGAAGAAAGCCCCAGCTACCTCCAATACTTGGATTAGTATGCTTTGATTCCACACAGACACTGCCTTTCTTCTTCATCTTTTTTTTTCTTTGATTTCTACTGGATTATTGAATTTCTACTGGATTATCTATTTTCCTCAGTCTTGTCCCCATACCCCAACACAGTATCATTTAATGAAAGATTTTCTTTTTACACTTATTTTCAATTACTAAGCCCATCTTGAAAAATACATCTCTCCTTTCTAAATATTTTGTCTTCTATCCCTTTTTTCATTTGTGTGTACGTTTCTAAGTTTACGAATTCTCTCAGATCCTTTTGCACTGCTGACCAAAGAGCACGGTCTTCAGCGAGTTAGATTGTTGAGTTATTATGACTGTTTTCTGGCAAGCGGTATCTCAGGTCACACAAAAATAATAAAACTTTTTCATTTATATAGCAGCATGCCAAGAAGTCTGTAGGCATTATAAAAAGATAAACTGAAGTATAATTTGAGATGTAAGGAAGCAGAAGAAAAAATAATTAATTTCCAAAATAGTTAAGGAATTAAAATATTTGAAAAACAACAATAATGATGACCAGTAATTGTAATTGCTAGAAAACTTCATTAAGAACTTGGCCATTTGGTCTACTACTGTCATAAAAGCACCTATTAAAATTGCTTATTTAACTGCAAAAATCAAAATAATTCATGTCCATTTGTTGAACCAATTTTTCCTACTAAATCAATTTCAGTTGTTTTCATTTAAAAAAAACATGACATCCTTTACATGCATAAGTGATTATAGTCTCTCTTCTACTTCTCTCTTAGTACATTTATTTTTCAGGAAAATATTCTCATTTGTTTTTCATATATCTATGTTTCAGTCAGTAGTTAAAGGACTTTTTGTATGTGTGATTTTTTTAAAATAAACCTTCATTTGAAAATTCACTGTCTCATCCCACCAGCCTTGATTAGTTCAGTATAACCATTTCATCCTTTCCTTATGGATCTTTTCTACTCTATTTCTAAACCATTTCTTAGCACCTCCTCTGTAATTCCCATTTGGTCTTCCATTTTTCCACTCTGCTACATCCTCCGTTCACTGGAGAATTTTTATAGTTCCCCTGAATCATAACTCTCAAGAACAGATAGATAGGGACAAACCATTGAATTATGAAACTAGACGTGTTTAGACTGATTGCTTTGTACTCTCTATGACCTGAGTTTTTAAAAATAGAGAATTCCATCAATGTCTTGTTCTGAAAAACAAACTCAATATAAAAGGTCATCCTGAACTGACTGTATGATCAAGAGCCCTGGAAGATGTGGGTTAAGAAAAATATCTAGTTGATTTCCATCTCCAGGAATTTCAGTCTTAAAAAGAGATTATAAAAATATCTATTGTTACATTCTTAAAGTTTCAGAGCTACCCTCTTCCAGTCACTGATGCATCTATATAAATTAAAAAAAAAGATATCTGAGAAATTAGAATACTAATATAAGTTGTCACAAAATATTACTAAAACAAGTTATTTTCTGACCTACCATTAAAATCATGTAACAAAGAGTAAGATAAAGAAGAGACATTACAGTTTCTGTCTAGCCATTCTGTTGTATAGCTCTGGTTATGCTATTCCAGTGAAACTCAAGCTGTAATAAATCATGGCATCTTGCAATGACAGTTTCAAATGAACACGTTTATTGGGACAGACAAGTACATCACTAAGCCTGTTATTTACTTCAGATGCTGACACATAGTACCAGCTGTTGGATTTAAACACTGACTCTGTCATTGCATCTGAAAACTGTGGGTATTTTTCAAATCATACACCAATATGAGCAAGAACATGGGCATCATAGCATAACATAAGTAACAAATTAGTTTTTTTCCAACAGCACAGAAACCCCAAAGTTTGAAAGGAAAGAAAACCAGTAAAACCAGGCAACGATTCCACTCTAATCTCTAATAAAAAAATCCAAACCAAACCCAACCCCCACATTTATATTAAGTGTTAATATTTTTATTATAGATTTTAAGGAAATTTAAAGATATTTTTTTTCTTGAAAATTCAGTGGCTGAATTTTAGAGGCTTGTCAAATTTCATAGCTTCTTCAGGTACATACCCAAAACATCTCTAGCCACCATTTTTCAGAAGTTAAGTATGCTTGCCAGCAGGCCAAATGCAATTGTAAGTAGTCTAGAATGGAAGAACATCCAGCACTGCTGTGAGCTCTTGTTCACCACCAAACATGGGGACTTAGCTCATGCAGAAACCTGGGGAATCTACCTGAAAGGAAGGGACTTCGTGTTGCCAGTAGGTCAAAAAAGGGAACCCTGACATACCCCCTGCCCCTAAAAAAACTTAACCAAACAAAATAGCCACAGAACAACCCCCCAAACCAAACCAGACACAAGCAACAGGCACACTATGAAATATACTTTGAGGTGGAATACTTGAGGAAGACGGCATACCAGTTCAGGTTGTGGTGGCTCCAATGTCTAGAATTGTGAGGATTTCATCAAATAGGGATATCCAGCAAGGCAGAAAATAGCTTCTTCAAGAGGGTATTAGTAGCCTTATGGGAGGAAAACACAGCAAGGAAAGGATGTGATGGCTATCTCATATGTAAGAGAATTGTTCGGTAGTCTCATCCAGGTCCCTGTCCTTCAAGGTTAATAACTGTTGTGTGATGTTGAGACCAAAAAAAATAACAGCCAACCAACCAACACCCCAATGACCAGAACAAGCAGATGAGAGATACTATATGTCTCAATACTAACAGGATTTTTTCTGTTATTCCACTATCAAAAAGTGAGGAATGAGATAGTTAAAGGTCCCCTTCTGAGGGAGTGAATCCCATCTGACAGCCAGTTCAGGAAGTATGAAACCTAACTGGAACCAAGTCAAAGATATTAAAGATATATTGCCAATACTAATGCTGCCTTTTGACCATGCCTTATTTAATCTTAGTATAAGTGACTTTACTAATTACTCTGGACAGTCACACATCTTCCTCATAGAAGACTGATGTGATGACATTACTAGTGTAAGTCAAGGAGATGAGTACACATCTAGTATTGAGCATAAAGGCTTTGGCAGTTACTCATGAATACTGCAAGATTAATGTGTAACTTCATAAATGGTTGATTTTAAAACCAAAGTTAAAACTGGTTTCTTTTCATAGATGACATTCCATGAAGCAACACCACTGGCAGACATGAAGTTCCAACAAAAATAAAACAATGCCAAAACAAACAAAAAACACCCCTTACAGTCTTGTTCTATGGTGGTGGGTTAACCTTGCCTTCTTGCCACGTGCCCACTGAGACACTCTCTTACTCCCTTCCTTAGCAGGACAGGGAGAGAAAATATGATTAAAAGGTCAAGGCTGAGATAAGGACAGGGATCACTTACCAATTATACAATTACCATCACAGGCAAAACAGATTTGACTTGGGAAAATGAATTTAATTTATATAACATTGGGATAGTAAAAAAACCCAACAAAAGTGCTGTCACCCTACACCTCCCTTCTTCCCAAGCTCAACTTCACTCCCAGCTCATCTACCTCATTACTCCACAAGTGGTGCAGAGAGAATGAAGAATTGGGGTTGCAGCCAGGCCATAACACTTCCCCTGCTCCAGCGTGGGGTATCTCCCACAGCAGACAGTCCCTCACAAGCTGCTCCAACATGGGTCCTACTCACAGGCTGCAGTTCAAGAAGTTCTCCAGCACAGGCCCTTTCCACAGCATACAGTTTTTCAGGAACAGATTGCTCCAGCGTGGGTCCCCCATGAGGTCACAAGTCCTGCTAGAAGAACTGCTCCTGCATAGACGCCTCTCTACAGTCCACAGCTCCTGCCAGGAGCCTGCTACAGCATGGTGTCTCTGTGGGCTGCAGCTGCCTTCAGGTCATATCTACCTGCTCTTGTGAAGGGTCCTCCACAGTCTACGGTGTGGATATCAGCTCCACCATGGTCCTCCATGTGCTGCAGGAGGACAACCTATGCCACCATGAACTTCACCACAGGCTGCTGGGGAATCTCTGTTCTGGTGCCTGGAGTACCTCCTCCCACTCCTTCTCTCAACCTGGTGTCTGCATAGTTGTTTCTCTCACGTTTCATCATTCCTTTCTCCACCACTGCATGGCATTTTTTGCCCTTTCTTAAACAGAGGTGCGACCACTGTCACTGACTGCTTCAAACCTGCTCCAGCTTGGGCTCTTCTTTCCACAGGGCCACAGGTCCTGCCAGGAGCCTGCTGCAGTGCAGGCTTCCCACAGGGTCACAGCCTCCTTCAGGCACCTACCTACTCTGGCATGGCTGCAGGGGGATAACTGCTCCACTGTTAATTTCCATGGGCTGCAGGTGGATATCTGCTCCACTGTTAATCTCTATGGGCTGCAGGAGCACAGCCTGCCTTGCCATGCTCTTCTCCACAGGCTGCAGGGAAATCTTTGTTCCAGAACCTGGAGCACCTCCTCTCTCCTTCTGCACTGACCTGGGTGTCCGCAGAGTTGCTGCTTTCACATATTTTCACTCCTTTCTCCTGGTGCAATTTGTTGCACTGAGGTTTTCTCCCCCTTCTTAAATACATTATCCCAGAGGCACTACCACCATCGCTGATGGGCTCAGCCTTGGCTAACAGTGGGTCTGTATTGGATCCATCTGGCATCGGCTTTGCTGGACATGGGGGAAGCTTTTAGTGGCTTCTCACAGATCCCACCCTTGTAGCCCCACTACCACCAAAACCTTGCCATACAAACCCAATACAGGTATTCAAGATCAAATGTAAAATAATAGCTCACTGATAACTCCTTTGGTTTGTAAAATAAACCAGGTACAAATACTTTGTGTGGAAGGAGTTGTACAAGTATATTCTTAATTATTCCAGGGCAAAGGACAGATCATGGCAGTGGAGTAAGTACAGCAGCTTTCACAAAAGCAGGCCATAACTTGGAGGGGTTGCATGTGGGGGCAATCTACAAGTGTGTTTTATATACCTGAAAGTATATTTTATCTCTATTAAGTTGATATGTAGAACTGGCAGATCCTGAAAGTGACAGTATTAAAAGGACAGCAATCAGACTACTGTAATTCAACATAAAGATAGTTGATTTAATAAACTACCAATCAAATCAGAAATGCATCAACATTAAGGGACAAAATGGGGGAAAACTGCAAACTGACAAAAAAACTTTTGCAAAGGATAAGTATGAGGGAATGAAAGAAGAACGAAGACATGAAAATTATCAGAAATGCTAGCTATTAAATAAGATATAGCAAGAAGAGGGTTTATAAACACAAAAGGATATGAAATAAAAAGGAAACAAAAGTCTCTTATTCAACAGGAAAGGAGAACAAAAAAGAGATTATGCACAACAGACTAAATTCAATACTTTCTTTGTATTTTTCATTAAGAAAAGAAAGAAACAAAAAGGTAGTTTTGACTAGATACTTCACACGGTGAGTTTTATCACAAGGATTAGTATGTTAGGGAGAATTTGAAAAGAGCTGAGTAATGCATATTTAGATAAATGGGTTAAATTTAAGTCATAATACCCTGATAAATTAATTTTTAAATGCTTAACTCCCTGCACCCCCCCCCCCACCCTAACCAAATAGATTTATAAAACTTTAATGGTTTTCTTCAAGAGATCATATAAGACAGGTGGTTTGAAAAAGGAGAAGAATGTGAAATTCTGTATCAGCTATTAAGAAGTGAGAGGTGGAGCAGTGGGAAGGAATGTAAAAGAATTACAGATCATGGCACTTACCTTGAGGAACTAGGACAGAAAGAATTATTGATCTATTTATATCGAGAGAGAATAAAATGAAAAAGACAGACAGTGTAGTTTTGTCAAAGTTCAGATAGTACCAAAGCAATCTTATTTTCTCCAAGATGGAACCTGTATGAGGTTACAGCGGAATATGTAACTGACTTCAGTAAGGCTTTTCCTATAGCCCTATGGGACATTCACAAAAGCAAACTGAAAACCCACAACCTAGATTTTTTAAGTACTCACTGCTTTATAAACTACACTCTGGGTAGTTACCAGTGTTTCTTTTGTAGTGACATGGTATTTCACAAGTACAGCAGCTAGAATAAAAGCAGAACACGGTAATAGGTGTAAATGATGTAAAATGTAATGCCTTTGGGAAAAAGCTCACAGTGGAATAGTGAAAAGGTTCTGTGGGAAAAATTGAGCCTGAATGGTTAAAGGGAAAGTCATATGGAAAGACAGACTAGAAAAGAAGAAAGGAAAAATTACTCTAGATATATGGATAAATCACACTCTCTACACAGGTAATAGAAAAGTTGACAAACACAAATATTGTGCTTTGAACTTCACTAGTTATGTCAGTTTGATGCCTTATACAATAAATTGTGAAGACTGTGGCTTTTACACTCTGTATATCTAAATGCTTAAACTTGGTGAGAGAACATGGTACTACAAACTTCCTACATAACCTGTTAACAGTACTGCTGCTAATATTGCATATTCTGTTCTTCATCTCTGCAATCAATTTCTTACATCTCTTTCAGTTTCATCTGGAAGTGGACTGTTTAGAAGTGTTATGAAGTGTTTCCCAGCAACTACTGCATCACTTCCAGTGACCTTCAAATTACATTTAACATTTGTCTTGGACAAAACTGTAAGGCTGCTCAGTGTTGTGGACAGGAAGATTCATCTGGTACTGTTAACCTGATCAGTAGTGAAATAAAAAGTCAACTGAGCTTACAGTTTTACAACCCCAGGAGAAAGTTAAAAACCACATTAGTTGATTTAACAAAATGGTAACAGACAAAGAATCTGTATCCAAGGTTATAAATGATAGCAGCTTAGTAATCCCTGTACTTCACATGTCATAAACTACTTGCACTGTATTAGTTTAAGGACAATCTTACTTTTATTTTACTCAAGAGTTCCTTTGCTTTGTCCCCCAGAAAGGAAACAAGCAAATGAGTCTGCAGAAGTCAAGAGCATAAAATTACTATGCATGCAGGCTGACTTCTTTGGAAGTCTTTGCACAGGGATTGTTCTACCCATTGTCACCCATGATGTTTTGAGCACATGAGATGCACATTATTCCTTCAGGAGATGGGGGCTCCTTTGTCCTTTAGGCTGTTTTTGACCTCCCTTAAATATCAGTATGTGGCTTTCACTGCTGCCTCCATTAACCCTTAGAAAACCTCATAGGCCTAAACTTGAGCGAGCTGCTGGAGAAAGTATAGTGGACAAGTGCTGCAGTGTGAGGTTTGGGAGAAATGTTCAAATGAGGATGCTGGCAAGGCAAGGTTTAATTTGCTGCTTCATTACATAGCAGGAGATACATGGGGAAAGCCGCTTCTTAGTGGACACAGCCTTCATCAGGGCTTGAAAAATAGTAGGAAGATCTGGCTGCTTAGTCTCTAGAGCCAAGGAGCTAGCTTCATGTGTAAGAAACCACTTCTTGGAATTATGTTAGCTTTAGTCATATCCCTCCAACTTACCTCCTTTACAGCTTTCTACTGCAATTACCAAAAAGTCCTGTGCCAAGGTATTTTGAAACCATTAGGGGAATGACAATTCATCCATGAGCCACTAGTCCCCAAAGACTGTACTCCTGTCCCAGACAGTTCTTGCAGCCAGACCTCTTCAGTCTCAGAAGCTACCTCTGTCCTCCTCCTAGAGCGACTTGGATGTCAGTGTGGGCCTGTTCCCACAGAGAGCAGTGGAAGCTTGTCTTTGCAGCCTGTCTCCCTTGCACAGACCGAAGGCACACTGACCACAGCCTTCATGACTCAGATGGGCTATCCAGATCCCACAGCACAGGGTTTCTGTCCCGCCTCTTTGCTACCACACCTCAGGGAATATACATACCAACAAGGCAGGCAGATGATGAAAGTCTAAATGAGAGGAACAATTGCAGCTAAAGAAGAAGAGGTTCAAACAGCAAAAGCTTGTTTCCTAAGAAGTCAAATCTGGTCCATTACTTGCATAGAAATAAAAAATTGTGTCAGAAAAAAGGTCTAAATATGACCCAGACTTTCACAAATTCATATGGTCTGAATTACAGGAGATCTAGCAAGATAATATGGCCCATTAGGGACTAACATAAACAAAAAGTAGCCAGCATTTTATACCCAAAATATTGTTAAAGGCAAAAGGGAACAAACCATTTTTAGGACTGTTGTGGTTTAGTCCCAGCTGGCAACTAGAGTACCACACACCCACCCACTCACTCCCCATTTCCCCTGATGGGACGGGAAGGAGCATTGGGAAAAAGGTAAAACTCATGGGTTGAGATAAAAACAACTTAATAAATGAAATGAAATAAAATAAAATAATAACAAAAAGGAGGAAGAAGGGGGAGAGGAATAAAATCCAAAGGGAAGGGAGGAAAAAAACCCCAAGTAATCCACAATACAATTGCTCATCATCCACTGACTGATGCCCAGCCAGTCCCTGAGTAACAACTGGCCCAGCCCCAGCCAGCTCCCCCAGCTTTTAAATACTCAGCATGACAACCCATGGTATGGAATATCCCTTTGGCTAGTTTGGGTCAGCTGTCCTGGCTGTGTCCTCTCCCAATTTCTTGTGCCACTCCAGTCCTGTCCTTGGGAGAGCCTGAGAAGCTGAGAAGTTCTTAACTTAGTATAAACACAATTTAGCAACAACTAAAACCATCAGTGTATTATCAACATTATTCTCATACTAAAATCCAAAACACAGCACTGTACCAGCTACTGAAAAGAAAACTAACATTATCCCAATCAAAACCAGGACAGTATCCACCCCTTTTTCTGTACCATTTATGTAATACTACACTTTCCAGTACACCTTCACCTTCCCTATCTTTTTATGTAAACACACAGACATTCCTGTAGTCTATGGACCACCCCTATAAAAGTCTGCTGAGTTCATTTAGTCCATGACATTGGGCTCCATCTGTCATAACAGTCTTTCAAGGCAGGAAAGATGGTACGAGGAGTTGGATTGTTGGATGCTGAAACCAGCTTTGATTCCATCACTGCTGTGGTGTCTGGTTTCATCAAAATTCATTCTTCATTAATGTGGCATAAATGTGGCAGAAATAAGTGCTACAAGCATATAGAAGTGACTATATAAAGTGTTGTAGAGCAATTAACATAATACAATTTGATTGATTAGCTATTTTCACCGAAAATCAAATCCTTCTGAGGCTCATGTCAAACTTTCCCCTACTCCTGTGTTATCCACCAAGTACATACAGGTCCTTGAGCAAAAGCAATCCCAGAGATGGGTTTGCCTTTGCCTGAGGCAGGAGTAACCTAGAGTGTTTTCCCTAGCATGTTTTTAATGTGCACTACTGGATATTTATCCCCTTCTACAGTACATAAAAGCTTTGATTGGACAGGGCAGTTCATCTGGCAGATCCTCTAGCGTTGACTAACCAGGGTTTTTTTGCTAAAATTGCATCCCATTGTTTGAAGGTCTATGTGTTGCATTTCTTTCTTGATGGCCTGAGGTGTCATGGGCCCACCAAGTTATGAATAATTTACCTTCGTGTTGCCAATTCAGATCTACCTGAACCACTTCAATCTTAGCAGCCTGGTCTACCTGCTGGTTGTTTTGATGCTATTCAGTGGCCCAGCTCTTGGGTACATGAGCATCTACATGATGTACTTTCACAACCAGGTTCTCCATCCGGATAGCAATATCTTGGCACAATGCAGTTAGCCCAGATAGGTTTACCTCTGCACTGCCAATTGCTCTGTTTCCATTGCTGCAACCACCCCCACTGGGCATTTGCCACCATCCATGAATAAGTATAGAGGTAAAGTATTACCCATCTTTCTGGTTAAGCAATGTCTAAAGCCAGCTGGATACCATTCACCTCTGCAAACTGACTCGATTCACCTTCTCTTTCAGCAGTTTCTGCAACTTGTAGGGGGGGCTACAGGCACCTTCCACTTCCAATGCTTTCCTATAATATGGCAGGACAGATCAGTAAAAAAGGTATATTGCTTTTCATTTTCTGGCAATTTATTATACCATGGGGCCTCTTCAGCATATGTCACCTCCTCTTATGGTGACATTCCAAAATCTTTACCTTCTGGCCAGTCCATGATCTCTTCCAGTATTTCTGGAGAACTGGGATTTCCTGTTTGAGCTCATTGTGTGACCCATTTACTCCATTCAGCATCAGTTGTGTGATGTGTAGATGAGACCCTCCCTTTGAACATCCAACTTAGCACTGGTAACCAGGGTGCCAGGTGGAGCTGCCCTTCAGTTCCAATCACTTCTGAAGCAGCTCAAACTTCTTCATAAGCTGCCAGTATCTCTTTTTCAGTTGGAGTATAGCAGGCCTCTGATCTTCTGTATCCCTGACTCCAAAACACTAAGAGTTAACCTGGAGTCTCACCTGGTGCTTTCTGGAAGAGGCTCCAGGTAAGACCATTCTCCCTGGCTGTGGTGTAAAGCACACTTTTTACTTGCCCTGTCTTTACTGGCCCAAGGGCTACTACATGAACTATCTCCCACTTAATTTGTCTTCCCAAGCAGCCATTAATGAGTGCTGAGGCCCTGCTTTCCAGGAAGTGGCTGAAGAACTACCCACTGATGGCCAGTAGTAAATGAATTCCTCTTTTTGCTTTACTTACACATATAGCCTCACTTTGCCTATTAAACCGTCTTTATTTCAAACCATGAATTTTCAGCTTTTGCTCTTTGAATTCTCTCCTCCATCCAACTGAGAGGGAATGAACAAGCAACTACGTCAGTGTTTAGCTGCTGGCTGGGGTCAATCTATCACAACCATTTAGTGTCCTAAGTAAATAATTAATAAATAATTAAACAATATCTAAAGTAGAAGACCATACCCTCTTTGTTTTGGAAAGGTGTTGAAGTTAGTGGACTTCAAACAGTTTTATGTTTTGAAGAGGTTTTCAAGGGGGAGCTTAAAGCAGCAATTGGATTTTCTCCAAAGACTGTGAAGAAACTTTCTGGAGATGGTGCTATATTTTCTTCTGAAAAAAAAGGATGGAAAGCAATTGAATCACTTCTGCCATTATTGAACAAACAGGAGAGATGTCTGTTGGCATTATTTATATGCAGGCAGATAATTACTGTCTGTGTCAATCAGGACCACTTTTCCAATACAAAATGGAGAAGATACCATAGTACAGAAAAAGCTGCTCAGATCAGGGCAAATCAGTCTGAAAGGAACAGGTATGACTCTGTGGATTTTTCATATCTGTAAGATGATATGAATATGGTTTTCTTTGACATACTTCTCTCTCTGTCCTCTAGCCTAGTGACATGGTGTGCCTTTGGGGAGAAGTAAAAGTGGTTTTTCTCTATTTATTTGTGAAGCCTTCTTCATTTCATTAATCTGGAACGCTTTTAGGGAGGACTTTTGGGTTTGTTTACAACAATTTCTTAGCCTTCAAGTGTTATCTAATCACAAGCAAACTGGAGGTAAAAAGCCTGACTACTAATTTGAAGTTTTCCATCCTGATTATCATGTCCAGTTCAAGGCATTATTAGTAGTTTCAACAATACTAAGATATCATTAAAGCTCTGAGTGGCTGTTACAATGCTTTTTTTTTTTTTTTTTTTTTTTTTTTTTTTATGTAGAAAACTATGAGTACCAATGATAGAACTGGTTTTGTGTCACACACAGTGATGGTACACAATCTAAACGTAGTATTCTTAAAGAGAAGAAATTACGCTGTTCTGGTATGTAGCTATGAGCATGCACAACATGGATTTGCAAATAATCAAAGGAAAAGTCAAATAAAGAGTCATCATTGGTAGCTGCAGAACTGGAAAGGATGCTGTAAAACCAGATAATCTGATTAAACAAACAAAAAAAATAAAGACAAAATAAGGATTCAGTAACACACTACTTACATTTTTCCTGATTTTTTTAGTCATAAATTATGTTGACTAGTTCCACAATCATTAGGAAAGGCAGGCTGTCCTTCTGGGAACCCTTGAATAACAAAGTTTATTACATTTAGATATCTGTGGATTACCCAATTATTTTTTAGGTACAGGAAAGAAAGGAGGCATTTTGCCTTGCTTTCTCTGCAGAAGATGTTTATCACAGACAAAAATGTTTATCACAATCATATTTTCTCTTTATAATGGTGGAATAAAAAAACGCTTAAATCTCCTGAGGCACTTTTAACCTTAACATTTGGGCAGATAGGGCAAGAAGTGCAGGAATCTACATATGCCCTGGGATTTTAATACTTCACTGAAAGTATGCCATTAAAGCTAAGACTATAATGTTTGGAGCTGTTTCAAGGTTTTATTGACTTCATTAGCTAAGGGAGGTGATCAAGCATTTTAATAAGTTGTTTCTGATCATTGAACTGGTAAAAAAGATTCTGGATAGTATTATGCAGCAGCAAGCATTTTCTGGAGAAGAAACTGATCCTTAGTTATCAGAACAGAATACATTTTACTTCTTTTCCATGTGATCTTAGGTGGATAGCTGAGTTGAAATCTGTAAAGTTTTTGGTTCTTAGTCTCATATTGAACATTGTACAGCACAGCTAGCAGTGAAATTCAAATTTACTTAGGAGTACCTTTTGTTCTGGTCTAAATTATTTGCTCCAGTTTATGTTTTGAGTATAGTTTTGATACTCATGGGAAGAAAACCTTTCCTACTATCTCTTTCAAAAGTATGCAGATTAGCCAAGTTGGTCCTTTTCTGATTGATCAGAACAAAACTGAATATTGTGCATATTCTCCCCACTTTGGCTGTGTAAGAAGAAGTAATTTCAATTTTGGTTTAAAAAACACACCATATTTATTACCACATGTAATTTTATTGCTGGATATTAATTCCCAATATGTTTTTTCAAATTTTGTTTAATTTACATATTTGAATATCCCACTGTGATTTAACATTTTTGAAAATTGATATATTTGAAAAGTCACTTTAAAATTATATAACTTCATTAGTCATACTCTTGGTGAATTTCCCCACACTGAAATACGTAAGCAAATGCCCATTTTGTTTCGTTCATAATAAAGCTGGTATGATTTATTTGTAATGAGCTTTTCTCTCACTTGTTTTTTGGGTGGTTGGTTGGTTTTTATTTTCTCTTTTCCTCTTGTACTGATCTGCTGCAGGGTATTTCTTAAGAGATTTGTAGTAATAACAATTGTTTTTAACATACATGAAAAGCCATCACATTTTTTTTTTTCTCTTTATTTCCTCTCAAAAGAGAAGAGTTTTCCCTTGCCCATAGTCCACGCTGCACATCCCCAAAACTACAATAAACAGCCTGTTGTGAGGTATATTTTATCATCGCATTCACCTTTTGTCCAAGGGTCATTTACACAGTTGAGATAATGCATTAAAGGCGATCTATGCTTTAGAGAATATATTTCTGGATTCCAGCTGCATATTAGATGATATTGGAGTATTTTATATTCACAGAATTATTATATCCGATCCCTCCTTATCCCCACAGAAATAAATGGAAGCTTAGAACAAAAATAAAAAAAATAGATGTTTTATTTTTAAAATAATCTAAGAGGTGGAAATTGCTTTCAGCTTGCCTTGAATATGGAAAAAAATGTTCACCATCTGCATCTGTTCAAAAGTAGTGAAGTAATAACTAATCTAGTCGGAATTTAATACAACTCTCCTTCAAGTAACTGAAAATAGGAACTTCTGTAGATTCTTACCATTACATTTCACTTTCACAGACATATATGATTTTAAACATCCTGCTTTTAAAAGATGATAGGAAGTTATGACCTATCTGCTCAGCTGCCATGAATGACAATATAGTTGCTGTTAGGCTTGTTTGATGGTTAGGTAGAATTCATTAAGATGTTTTTATGGCTATTTAAACTGAAATGTTTTGCCTCATTTTGGTGAACTAACAGTACATACATAGTCACCATGAAATAACATAAGGCTGCTGCAATTTGATTATTTTACATTATGTTCCCATATTCTTATATTACCACTACTGTAAAAAAAATTTGGCTTTGCTTTTCTTCATATCCAATAAAAGTATTGTTTTCAAATTATTTCTAGTACTAAGACATGATATTTCACCAAAACAATATGACATGTATCTTGATGTTTCTTACCTGTGTCATAA
The DNA here is from genome assembly GCF_015220075.1 of Falco rusticolus. Taxonomy (NCBI): domain Eukaryota; kingdom Metazoa; phylum Chordata; class Aves; order Falconiformes; family Falconidae; genus Falco; species Falco rusticolus. Next base: position 105,484,863 of record NC_051188.1, on the reverse strand, counting down.
ATATTTTTTATTGGTAAGAGTGATATATAAGCACCTAAAGTATGTCACTGTCAAATCTGTGTGATAGATAAAGCGGGTCTACTTCTAATTAATATAACAGTAAATTGACTGATCCAGATCGATATTATTCTAAAAAAACAAAACCAAAACCAAAAACAACCAACCAACCAATAAAACCAAAAAACCCCACCATGCATGAAAAAGGCATTGTTAAGATATTAAGATGCTGAAACAGACATAATCTCATTTCTGGGCAGCATCTTAATTTCCGATCACACTTAGTTGGATTGAAGCAAAAGAAGCAAAAGTGGTGATTCTGGCCTCTCCCTGCACACAACTGCAAGTTCCTGCTATCCCTCTGTGGTAGCTGTGGGATTTGTAAGGACTTTTTTTTTGTTATCGGAATTCCTTTGTTGTTCTTCCCTCCAGGGTGAGTTAGGAAATTCACCCAGCTAAAAAATAACCTAACTTCCCAAGTGGCATCATAAACCCCAGTGCTAGCACAGAGAAGAGAAAGAGAGCAACAGAAATATAGAGATAATGTACAGGGGACTGGAAATATTCCCCTTGGTGACATTCCACCTTTATGCTTACTTAAAGAGGTTGTGAAATCGCAGTCTTTCAATAATTGTGCAATTACTGTAGACACAAGCACTTAAATTCTACATTTTTTAACAATAGGAATAACAGAATTTATTTCATTTTCTCTCAAAAACCTTGGGATAAACCTCAAGGTTTCACATAATGTTACTCTATTGCTCTTTATTTGCTTTTCATAAAAAGCAGGTATTTAGCAAAAGCATTTTTCAAAGCCCATCAGTCTACTTCTGTGAAACCCAAAAGGTCTTCATAATCAGGTGAGGCCTCCTATTTTCAGAGTCTGTCGGCTTCTTTTCAGTAAAGGGATGCGAAAGGTGAATGGCAATCTATTTTACCTTTTAAATATTCACATGAAGCTGGAAAAAGTTAACAGATGTAAGATATTCCACCTTCTTCACTGCAGTGAATGATTACCTTGAATAAAAAACAAGTATTCACTGTGTCCGAATCAGTGTAATTTCTGGTTTTTGCATGCAAAGAACATAGACTGGCAGCATAAGTAAATGAAAGAGTCAACTTTCCCTGTGACTTGCATACCTTGAATGCCTGTCAGCCAAAACTCATAGTTATTTGCAGAGGAAGGAAAGAGTGTAAGTATAAACAGGCCCAGAGGTAAATAGGGCCTTGGTAGGAGTGAGAGCAGTTGTCCAATGCCATTCAGAAGTATGTTCATGCTGAATAAATAATGTTTTTATCATTTATGAAAAGATTGTGCAAAGACCCATTGCCTTCAACTGTAAGGAAGGAAAAGTTGTAAATTTTGCATTCATCTAACTGAATAACACAACTGAAAAAGGAGAGGATGCCTGAATCTGACATTTTTGGCCATGTTCAGCATTCCCTGTATCTGGTATGTTCTAGTTAAAAATTAAAAGCATTCTCACATTTAAGAGCAAGCAGAGAAAGACTGGTAGAGTTTAAGTTGCAACACAAGTGAATGCCATGTGCAAGCTTTCACAGCACCCGTGTGTCTAGTAATAAACACCTAGCACTCTGAACCCATTGCAGATCAACTCAGTATCTGCAAGTGAAATCTCTGGGAAACTTAACACTTGGGAAAGTCAAATGTCCAAGTGTTTACATTCAATTCATTAATTTGCAAGCTTTGCCCCCACTTTGCAATACATTATATGTGAGTATAAATCTTAATTATTCCTAGGGGGTGCAGAAAAAATCATTAAACCTGTTTTAAAGATAAAATTTGAGGTATTTACAGATAAAAGACCCATTTAAGAAGTTTATGATAAAGTTTAGGCGAGACGTTAGATCTGCAACCTACTATACACAATCACACCATCTTAGTAGATCTTAGTAATCTCCTTTCAATCTTCCTTCCTTTTTCTTCTTTTTTTTTTTGGCTTTTCTATTAAAAAAAAAAAACAAACACCCACCCCCCAAAAAAAACCCACAAACAAAATCCCCAGATTGTTTTGTCTACATGGTGTCGTCTGCAGAATGAGACTGCTATTGTTTACTCATTTCTTCAAAGGCACACATGAAATTAGATCAGGTCATATAGTGGAAATATTTTAGAGAGACCGAATCTAACGGAGACACAAAATGAGGTTTGGATTGTTTTTTGACAATATATGAAAAATAGCTTAGAAATGTAATAAAATAACATAAAAGAACAAAACCTCACTTCTCTCACAAATATTTAAAACACATAATAATACAGCATATGATTTCCAGAAGGAATTATATAACATGTCTCTAAATCTGCATTATTTGTACTTGAATCTTTTACTCTTTTTTAAATCCTTTCAACTTTTTTATGCTCTTTTCAGCATCCCTTTAAACATCCCACTGTTTGTTGTTATCTTTCCAGTGCTCAGATGTCTAGAACATTATTTAATATTCCATTTGTGCCTACACTAAAACCAGAGAGAAACAGACTATTAGTTTTTTTCTGCATGACAAGACCTACAAATATCAGAATTGTTCTGGATTTTTATAAGCTATACCATACTGTAAACAGGTCCAATTTGTGCCCTGATATCTTCCTTCAACGCAATTTAAAAGTATTGCTTTTGGTAGCTTGCACCTTTCCATATTAAAATTATATTGCCTCTTTTCTGTCTCTCTTCCCAGACAGTTTTTCTGCACTTTTTTTGCACTGTCTACAGCTCACTCAGCATACAGTCCACCAGGTTTAGAATTGTTTGAAATCATTAATAAAATTAGCATTATTTTCACTGCCAGATTACTGGGAAAAATAAGAATAAAATCAGCCAAGAAAATACTACTTCTGCAGTACTCCCTGGGTTCTTTTCTTCCTTTCCATATGATGTCATTTGTCATCATCTATCTTTGGCAGATAAACACTTTCTTTTCATAGCAGGCAAGGATTTGTATGCATCTGATCCCCTCTGAGGTGCCTCCCATCTCTACTTACTGCTAAACAGCTACTTTTCTGCCAAAGGACTTTTCTCCTTTCTTGAAGCCTATTTGCCATGAGTATTCTGTTTCTGTGACACATGCTTTCTGCCTAATAAGTTTCTGGATGGGTAGGAATCTCCATACATAATTTTGAAAGAGATAGCTGGCTGGCACCCTTGCCTAGCCTAGTTCATTGCCTAACTACATCAAGATAAACTCCCTATGTTTGCTTACTAGCAGCACACTTCCTATTTAGATTCAGCCAAGGCTGAATGATACCTCAATTTGCAGAAGACAGATTAACATTCTTCCCAAAAGGGAGTGAAATGATGTCTTGGAAGAGAGAGGAAGGTATAGCATAAACAGGCAGGTAAGTCTCAAAAGCTTCTGGGAAATACTGACTTCAAGAAGTGGTGTTGCAGTTAGAGTCAGTGGACAGTCAGCATAGCATAAAGGTGCTGAGCTGGGGCTGCTAATGTCCTGCAGAGGGGCACAAACTCCCTCCCAGTGTGTGTCAGCCTGTGACAATGAAGGGCAATTTCCCAAACAAAAGCCCAAGACCAAAAGTGGAGAGCTGTTTTACAACTGCTGATGGAAGTCCTTAAGTTAGATTAAATCCTTCAAGAGAGGACTTTTAGCTCTAACTTTACCAAGTAGTGATGAATATGTCTCAGAATTAATTGCTGTATTACAGCCTAATAAAGCCCTTGCCTGTTGGGTTTCTTTCTGCTCACCTCAATCAAGCTAGGAGCTACTAAACCGCATTTTCAGATGAAATAAATGTATCAATATATTTGACCTGCCACTGGATTTTTTACCATTCTAATGTCTAAGTGACTACTAAGAACTACTTTTTTGTAAATTGGGAGTTTAACAGTGACATGTATTTTCTCCAGCATTCTGTTGAAGATACCTAGTCTTTGTAATATTCTTATTCAAAGATGAGTAGCTACCCTAAGTATAACCTAAATAATATTTTCTTAAGGATGACACTATATTTAAAATCTAAAGGCTTACCAATTTTTGAAGAGCACTGGATTTGTGATACGATAATTTAATTGTAGAGTGAAAATTAATGTAGCAAACACTACCTCTGACTTTTAATAATGTGTTTATTTGCTTGCAAGTTCATGCTCATAGATTTAGAAAAAAAAATATCAAAAGGTTAATTTCTTTAGCTATTTCAGGAGAAATGACAAAGCATTTCAGATACATTTTGTTTGGTGTAATCTTTATTTAAACAAATAAAAGTTAATTGTTCATGCTTACTTCACTGAAACTCTACACACCAGTTATTTGGGTGCTGTTTTATAACTCCAGAGGAGTTATTAGAAAGGCATAAAGAAATATGTAATACTAAGCTTTAAGGACTGATACTTTCTTCCTAATCCAACCAAGTCATGGACTTTAGTGGGATCTGGACTTTTTGATTACTTTTTCTGCTTACCTGGGTCAGGTCCAGGTTGCTACTCCTCCTACTATGCAGTAATTACTTGCTAAAACTACATGAGTGGAGGGGAAGTATAGAGATGCTGCAATTTGTTCAGATAGAACAGGATGTTAGAGAAGGTTGTACGCGGTTGATTTTATATACCTACATTTAAAATCTTAGGTCACTGGATTTTGCCTTTTCATACTGCAGCTCAGATGAACATGTGATGGTGAGTCTGAGTCACCTCAGTTCTGCAGTCAACACAGCTACAGAGGAATGGTCACCTATTAGAGTTAAATGCCTGTATATTTGCTCAGGCTCCCAGGCAGGTTTTACTGCCCAAAAGAGAACTTTTTTTGGTGTGGTTAACATTATCCTACTTCACTCTAACAGAAGTACTTCTGTGTCACTAAATCAGTAGTTTCAAGTCAAATCCTGTATTGCTATATTAGGAAATTTTACAGAGGTTAAAAAGAAGATATTTTAAATGTTGCATTCATACAAAAGGCATCAAAACAGACTTCTTCCAACATGGTAAGTAGCTGTTCTCTCTTAAAAGCAAAAGAGTTCTGGTTTTTACTACCTACTTTCAACATACTCATATGAATTTAAAAAAAATAGAGTTTATTGTAAGTATAGCTGGTTGAGTTGCATTAATATACATATATTGGGAGAAAAAACTGAGAGGGATGGAATAGTATAATGGCATGAATATTAAAGACAAGCAAGCTGGCTGAATAAGCCCAAGAAGTAGTGAAATAGGTCTGATCTATAGTAAATGTCAGGAAATGTCAGTTTCATTATTGGAACATAAAACAGGACTCTTCAAAAATTAAGAAAAATAACAATAAGCATCTGCCCAAATTGGGGTAACATCAAAGAAGAGATACATAAATATATGTCAACAACTACAGGAATAAGATCCAGAAACAGGTGAACAGTTTTGGCATAGCTGCTAAGAATTTCTCCAAAGGCAGAATCACTAAAAGATTTTTTTCAGTCAAAAACTGTGAGGTTGTAATGGAGGGAACTGCATCCCTATTGTGCTTGGAGCACAATTGTGTCAGCCTCCATGTACAGACAAGAAAGAGGAAATAGGAAAGACATGGGAATCACAAAAACATTTCCTGGAGGGCTGGCTCTTGCCTAAATTCCCTTATCCATGCATTTGAAAGTTGTTCATTTCAGTGGCTGCTGGTAGTCTAGAAGGAAGTTGTCACAGTCCTGGACTTTGCCTCTTGAAAGGCAGAATGGTTTGGAGCCAGATGAAGAGCAAAACAGCTGTTTCAACACTTGAAGAAGTCTTATAAGAAAGATGGGATCAGACTTTTCCGTAGGGCTTGTAGTGATAAGTGATAATGGTTTTAAACTGAAGGAGGGTAGATCCAGGCTAGATACAAGGAAGAAATTTTTTATGATGAGGGTGAAGAAACACTGGAACAGGTGACCCAGAGAGGTGATAGTTGCCTCAATCCTGGAAACATTCAAGGTCAGGTTGGACAGGGCTCTGAGCAACCTGATCTAGTTGAAGATCACCCTGCTTACTACAGCGGGATAGCACTACTTTAAAGGTCCTTTCCAACCTGAACTGTTCTGTGGTTCTATGATTCTTTCAGGTGTCAAAAGGACTTTAGGTCACTGTGGTAAGTAGAAACATATATCCAAGTAATATCCACATATGAGATTTGTAAACACTTCGGTTGTTTTCTGCTCTTTATATTTTTTTTTTTCCTTTTTCATCTTATACTGCTTTTTTTTTTCCCATGCAAAGTACCTCTTTCTCTCCTCCCAAAATGCTTTCTGTACCCCCTGCTTCAGAAAACTTTCTTTCTTCGTGTAAGAAATTAAAAGACTCTGCATGTTCTCAGCATAATGCTGCTGGGGCTTAAACTAATGAAAACATAGAAGCCAGGAAGAAGGCTGGTGTCACCAAATGCAATAAATGTAAGATTGACACTCAGAATGGAGCAGTCAGACACTAAGGTAAACCAGAAAGAGCCTTTTGTGGCATGAAGTTTGAAAACAGACAGGGTTAGGTCTGTGGATGGGCAGCAGCAGGCTTTAGTAAATACTGTAGTCATGTTGTAGAGAGTAAGTACCTGGTAGGGTTGGAGATATGCCATTAATCTGTGATTCTGTGTCTCTCTAGGCTAGCTTTTGACTTCATGATACAGTCAGACTAGCTCCCCTAGTTAAACAGTTTCCTTAATTATTTGGATCTGAACCTCAGACTCCCACATCATAACTATTTTAAATAAGTATCAAACTCACCAGCATCAATATTGTCTTATCAAAGAATTTATTAAAAAGGAAGATGCAAATCTACTACTACCATGAACTGTCAATTGATCAAGAAATAGGTACAAGGATCTACCAGCTCTGATGTCCTTTCTGATGCAAAGGATAAATACAATAAACAAATACAATGTCATACTACTTTATTGAATTTATTAGAACAAGTGCACACACACACCCCTTTCAAAAAACATTTTTTTCCAGCTTTCTAAATGTAATTCTTCACAGGCAAATAGAAGCTGTTGAAATCTTACTTTAAGCACCTTGGGCAAATGTCTAACAGCATTTCTATATGGCAAACTCTGTATTATGTATAGAAAGCATTAATATTTCCTAATTTTTACAATTTAGACTTTGCTACTGTAATTTTCTTTAAATACAGTATTCTCAATAAATATGTATACTCCCTACTGTAAGACACATTTCTACTCTTTTTAATCCTCTCATTTTTCTTAGTCACTTAAAGAATAAAGTCAATTAACGTGCTAAGTGTGGTATAAAACCAGTTCAGGGCAGGGAAAGAACTATGTTCTGAGCACTTTTCATGCAAATGTAATAATGTTGTAGACTTATTAAATTATGTGACTTGTAAGAGTAAAAGTCTCTGTGAAATCATCCTGGCTGAGGCCAACCAGATTTAAACCAACTGAGAAATGAGCTCTGCATATGTCAACTTATTTCTGAATAAATTAACCTGGTTTTAACAATAGGATCAAATCTCAAGCTACACAAATAATGACACCAAATTTGAGATTAAATTAAGTGGATAAAACCCAGAGAAAAATGTCATTCTATTTAATCTAATCTAGTTTATTGTTTTAGTATAACAAGGGTTCCATATCTATTTAAACATATTTTAAAAAGATTATGAGAAAAGGAGATTTAAAACATTAATAGGATTGAAGCAGATGGGAAAACCTCCTATTTGTTCTCATGAGCTGATGTGGGGTGGGAATTAAAAGAATGTACTGCCAAGAAATATATTTTTTACTCTATTTCTAACCTTCCATAACTCAAAGTTTGAAACTGTGCAGATTGATAGACATGACTAGGTTTCTATATTAAGTAGTTCATCTCATAATGCCATAGAAAACACTGCAACATTTGAAGAAATGAACATAGTCCCTCTTTCTTCTCCAGTCAATCTAGTTTTTCTGCCAGCATGTGAGAAATTGATACAATACATATTTATTAGCAAGCACACCTTAAGCTAGCCTAGAAAATTACATGGAAGCAACCTCCCACCAGAGCTTTGATTCTGTAGGTGTTGATGGTGTTCAAGGGAAGAATGAGGATAAACTATGGGATTCCGCAGGAGTGTTGACACCATAGGTTCTCACTTTGGAAGGAGAGTGTAAAGGTGAGAGCACAGCACAGGTTATGCATCACTAAGCCCAGAGACATAAGATATACCCAAGACTAAATTGCCTGTTCTTCAGGCTTCTTCCATCTGCATACTCCTGTTCAATTCATCACTACAGACCTTTGCCTGAAAAATAGCATCATCAGAGGCACATTGGTCTCCTGTTTGGAGAGGCTCCAAAATTTCTCTGTCTTTCTCATAAGAGCTGATCTGGTTTTCCTGTTTGTTTGTTTCAGTTTTTTTGGATCACAGGATGAGGTTGGAATGATCCTCAGGAGATCATCTATTCCAACACCTTGCCTAAGGCAGGGTCACCAATAGGATCATACTAGCTTATCCAGGATTTTGTCCAGTCAGGTCTAGGAAACACCCAAGGGTGAAGACTGCATCCATGCAAATTTTTCATTACAATCCCTCTCTCTCTCTCTCCTGTTTCCATTGCTGTCCATTGTCTCTTGTTCTCCTGCTGTGTAACCCTGAGGGTGACCTTATTGTCTCAGTGACCCATCCTGTCGGTACGGACAGGCAGCCCCCTCCAAAGCTATCCATTCTTCAGACTGAAAAAGTCTCAGATCCCTCACCTTCAACCACTTCTGTTCCCTGACATCACTCCATTTGATCAACATCTTTCTTGGTTTTGGGTATCCAAACCAGATATCTAGATGTGGTCTAACAAGCATCAGATAGTGATCGATAATCCCTTCCCTCAGTCTCTTGGCTATGCTCCTGTTGACACAGCCCAGGATGTTGCTGGCTGTCTCTGCTACCAGGGCAGGCTGTCGCTCCCTGTCAGCCCAAGACCCCAGTCCTGTTGACAGAGCCCCTTCCCAGTCTGCCTTGTCAGAGGCACTGTCTGTAGGTAACAGTGTAGAAACTTCTTTTTGCTGTTCCTCACAAATAAGGCAATTGGGTCTCAGTTGCACCTGACCAGCAGTCTGGACTCTCTGGGTGCAACTTACATATTTGTGTTTTTAATGTGGACTAGGAGGGGGCCTTTGAAATAAGTTTCTTGATAGTCATCTATTGAATTTTGACTCACATTGCAGAGCAGCCTCCAAGTGTGCCAACAGAATTCTTTTTGGATGAATAGTAGACAGGTGAACTTCAGGAGCTTGCTAAGTGCACTTTAGCTGCTTATGGATATTCATGCCCCAAGACCACACTAGAGTTCATCTGAAGTCAAAATTCCAAAACTCAGCACCAATTCTTCTGCTTGAGAAAACTGCTCCTAGAGGGCCTGTGTACTAGCTAATTGTTTCCTTCAAAGCCTGGCATTTACCATTACAAATGTGAAAGAATTTTAAAAATAAAGGGTTTGCTAGAGACTGGAGTATTTGAAGCATGAGAATGCTTTGGTAACACAGTGGCAGAAATGCATGGTCTGATGAATATAACCTTGAATTTCTGTGAAGTAAAAAAATAATTCAGAAACAGTTATTTCTTTACATATTTTCCCCTTTCTATAGGCAGAAACAATCAAAATAATAAAGCAGTGTTATTACTTTGTTGGTGTAAATCCTAGAAAAACTAGTTATCTGAAATATGACACTGTTAATACATGTTGAAAAGTATAACACAGAATGAAATTTAGAGTCCAGAGATCATGTTTTACATCTACTGTGTTAAGCCACTTCATTTTTCCCCAAAACCATCGTAACTAAAGGAGATGCAGAACTGATCTGTTATGAACTTTTTCCTATTGTCACCCCTCTGCTCTGGGGAAGAAAGATATTTCCCTTAAGTCAGCTGTAGAACTTCAGAGAAGAGTAAATTATTTTAACTATGTTAGTGTTTGGAAAAAGACACAAATCTCACAAAACTGTGTCTTGTTTTATTTCTACATAAAACAGAACTTGTAAGTGAAGATTAGAGGAATTACATTTATTATAGCTTAAATAGGTGACACTTAGGGAGGAACATAACTCTACATAAATAGTTAAAAGGCAATAGTATGAGAGAAAGGAAGAGCTAGTCACACTGAACATTAGTCATAAAACAAGGAGTAATGGGCTGAGTTAGAAGGATAAATTTAACTTGGTCATTACAAGAACTTCCTGAGAAAAAGGACAATTAAAGTATAGAAGGAACTTCTCTTATGAAATAGCTATTGCACAATCTTTAAACACATTAAAGGTAAGATTAAAAAGCTATCTGTAAAATACAGCAAGTTTTCAGAGACTGAAATGGATGACCAATAACATCCTTTCAAATATACTTGTGGTGTGTTGACCTTGAGTGGACACCAGGTGTCAATCCACTCTATTACTCCCCTCCTCAACAGGACAGGTGGAGAAAACATGACAAAAAGCTCGTGGGTCAAGATAAGGTCTCATAGATCACTCACCAATTACCACCAGAGGCAAAATAGACTTGATTTTGGGAAATTAATTTAATTTATTGCCAATTATTAACAGAGTAGGATGATGAGAAATAAGAAGAAATCTAAAACCACATTCCCACAACCTCTCCCTTCTTCCCAGGCTCAGCTTCACTACCAACTCTTCTATCTCCTCCCCCTGAGCAGCACAGGAGGACAGGGCATAGAGGTTGCTGTCAATTCATAACACTTCGTCACTCCTCCCTCTTCACGCTGTTCGCCTGCTCCAGCATGGTGTCCCACACACAGGACAGAGTCCTTCATGACCTTCTCTACTGTGGGCCCTTCCCACAGATTACAGTTCTTAAAGAATTGCTCTGGCATGGGTTCTTTCCAGAGTACAGTCCTTCGGGAATGGACTGCTCCAGCATGGTTCCTCCATGGGGTCACAGGCCCTGTCAGAGAGCCTACTCCTGCATGGGCTTCTCTCCATAGGACATAGGTCCTGACAGGAGCCTGTTCCTGCAAGGGTTTTCCATGGGCTTCTACTCTCTTTAGGACATATCCACCTGCTCCAGTGTGGAGTCCTCCATGGGTTACAGGGGGACAAACTAAATCACCATAGTCTTCTCCAGGGGCTGCAGCAGGATCTCTGCTATGGCACCTAGAGCACCTCTTCCCCCTCCTTCACTAACCTTGGTGTCAGCAGGATTGCTTCTCCCACGTATTTTCACTCTCCTCTCTCAGCTGCAGTTGGGCAGTGTTTCTTCCCCTTCTTAAATATGTTATCCCAGAGATGTTACCAATATTGCTGACTGGTTCAACTTTGGCTGGTGGGGGGTTTGCTTTGGGGTGAGCTGAAACTGGCTCTGTCGGATATGGGGGCAGCTTCTGGTGTCTTCTCGCAGAATTCACCCCTTCAGGCACTCTGCTATCAAAATCTTGCCAGGTTAACCCAATACAATACTATTTCACAATACTATGGGGAAAAAAATGGTGGATGCTTAAAAATATCCAGAGGTGGAGGAGCACCAACTCCCTCCCTGCTGAAATCAACCTGTTCTAAGAAGGGGGAGGAAATTTCCACACAAAATCCTGACATAAGCCCTCTGACAGTTAATTTAATTTGTAATCTGCTCTAGGTATGATTAAAACTGTATTGACTGACTTCTAAGGTGCTTGCATCTAATTTTACTGCACTAAGCAAATTTTTCTAGTAAAGAAAAACTAAGCCAGACAAGCCACAGATTCAGAATCCCCTCTACTCACCCCTCATGTTTGTGGGAGAGAAAAATAAGAAATATTAAGACAGTTCTGTATTCAACAGAGACTGAAGGTTGACCTCTGCCTTGTTTCCTCACCTTTAGATTTTCTCTGGCATATCAGCAAGACTTACACATGGACTTTTCTGGTAGTAGGGATGCATATGAGCTCCTAAGAACCTGCAAGCTGGAACTGCTTCTTAAAAAAAAAATACACAAATAAATGGGATTTCCTAGGAGTAAACAGGTAAATACAGTATCTACCATTTTCTTCAGCCTACATGTTTGGTCTGAGAGCAAAATGAAGTTCTGGTTATGGAGGGAATAAGTAAGGATATAATTTTAGATATTAACATTTGGTTGACTCCCCCAGTCAAATACAGGTACAAGGTCCCAGTCTCTGACTGAGACAATAAAAATATGTCTGGCCACATAAAAAATATTTTAAATCTGTCTTTTATTTTGACTTTTTTGAGACTACAGATGCTAGAGAATAAGCTTCATGGTTGTAATGGTTTAGCAGATTTTCTTCAGTTCACAATCCCTCACAGCTGCCCAGGGAACTACAGATTAGCTTGACAAGCTGTGATGGACACAGGGTCATACAGCCAGACTGCCCATGATGATACAAATCCTTGAGATGCAAAAAGATTCCTAAGAAAGGAATAAGACAAAATTTAAATGGTTTTCATTTCACAGTCAAAGTGAGAGATCTGAAAAGTTTGCATCTACTTCAGCTACTTAGATTATGAAAGGTCTAAGGACCCAGTTTTGCAGGTTCAGCATTAGGGTGATGGCAATTCCCCCGAGGTTCTTGTTATTTGCTCATTACAGTTTATATTGAATTTATGTGGCAAGGTGTTGGCAGCAGGGGTGGTGCCTGTGAGGAGAGGCTAGGCTACTGGATGTAGCCAGGTCCAGTGTACCCACTGCTGACCAAATCTGAACCCATCAGCTGATGGGACCAGGGAGAGTAGGGGGGAAAGTGTGAGAAACAGCTCTACTGACAGCAAGGTAAGAGTAGTAGGAAGATGTGGCATATGATGCATGGACTCTGGGACTGGATTGAAGGCACAAAGACACTTTATTAAAATCAAGCAAGTCTTTTATACCTTTACAGGAGGCTGATGTGTCAGCCTGTAACTATGCTCAGTAATTTTCCACTTTTAGATCTTTATTACAGACACAGCAGCTTAGCAACTCCCTTTATCTACAAGGCCACAAGCTCTGCAGACTACTCCCTACCTTAATTTCTCTAAGTTTCTCCCATGGCTTCCTTCCAACAAGCATAACTGTGTCTCTCTCCCAAGGTCGGTTTTTGCTCACTGATGCTGTTGAGCTAGCTTGAGACATACCCACAAGAGGAGAAGAGGTCCTTCAGATGCCCTAGCAGGAGCAGAGATTCCTTCCAGCCCCTGGAGAAGACTATGGTGAAGCAGGTATTTCCCTGAGACCTGGGTAGAAAACAGAGTGGAGCAGGTGGGTATTTAATGAAGGAACTGCAGGTTGTGGAGAGCCTACTCTGGAGCAGGTTTATCCTGGAGGGCTACATCTCATAGGAAGGACTCACCATGCAGCAGGGGAAATGTGTGAGAAGGACGGAGCAGCAAAGGGGATCTGTTACAGGCTGATCACAGTGCCCCATTCCCCATCTCCTTGTGTTGCTTGTGTCAGAGGGGAGGTAGAGGAGTTGGGGATGGAGGAGTGAAGGTCAGCCTGAAGAAAAGGGACACTGGAAAAGGTGTTTTAGCTTTTGCCTTTGTTTCTTACCTTCCAAAGCTGTTTTAAATGACAATAAATTAGACTAACTTTCCCCAAGTTTAGTCTGTTTTGCCCATTATAGCAATCAGTAAGTGATCTCCCTGTCTGTATCTGGACTCACAAGATTTTCCATTTTATTTTTCTCCCCTCATTCTGTTGAGGAATGGGAGTGCCAGAGTGGCTGGCAAGGCATCTGGTAGGCAAGGTAAACCACAATTAAGCATATGACAAGCATAATTAGCTAATACTATGTTATACAATGGAGCTAAGATGTATCAGCTACATTCAGATGAATTCACTACATTCGTTTTTTGTTACTGCCACCAGTAATCCGGTAGCAATAGTTTAATTCACCATGCTTTTGGTCTTGAGGAGCTTTTATTCTTCTATACTTCCTTTCTGTACACCTGTTTCTTTGTAGTGTCAACTGTTCTCTCCACCTTGTCTTTAGAACACAGGGTGGATTCAAAAGCGCTGTACAGCTTACTCAACAGAAGAAAGAGAAGTGCAAACAATATTTCTCCTGAATTACTGTTTCACTGTACAAACCAAAGCTCCAGCTTAGATAATCCAGTACCATCAATTTTCCACCATCAACAGTGACTGCCAGGATCACAACTAGGTAATAAATTATTTAAGACTTCTTAACAGTTCATATTTTTTTGTTAGATTTATAATGCTATTATGTATTTCAGTGTGAGGGTTAGAAACCTCAGAGCATACGTCAGTTCCCTAGTCTTTGTTCTGCTTTACATAACCTCCTTAAGTGGCCTAATAAAGAAAGAAAAAAAAAGAAAAAAAAAAGGTGCAAAAATAATATTGAGTTAGTTAAACAGAAGGTTCAGGTTTTTAAACTGATTGTTATATCATTCATAAGCTGTATAGATGTCCTAGTTCCAAATTAGGCCTTAAATAAATTTACTGAAGATAAAAAAATATAAATTTGAAACATACTACACAAAGAGTTTACATATTTTAATTGATATGTCCTAGACTACACTGAAGATCCAAAGAAGTAGAAATAATGCTGATATAGTTTACTAATTTTTCAGGATTTGCTTGAACTATTGTGTTTGAATATTGTATTATATTGTATTTCTACTGAGGATAGTTTTTCAGATCCATTTTATGTATTGGAAGGCAGCATTTATTTTACCCACTGTAGTTTACAGCTGTCTTATGTTTCTTCAGGTGACTGGATCAGGATAGACCCCCTTCAAGGAAAAGGGAGATCATTTTTGTCCTGGGAAACAACAGAGCCTGGCTACACAAAAGGTGTCAAAGACTTTAGAGATCTAGAAGGCTGAAGAAAAGACCAAACTACAGATTGTCAGAATTCTTAGGTGAAGAAGGAACTTCCCATGATCAGTGTGGAATACTAGTTAGGGACTCTGGTAATTCAAACTGCAATTTAGGTAAAAATAAGTTTGGAAAGTGAAATGCTTGCTCTTAGGGTGTGAAATAAGAGGTTTGTGCATCTCTTCCACCATTTTTATTGTACACTAAGTTTTCTTTATTCAAATATTAATTATCTATTTATGGCTTTTCTGAGTTGAAAATTCTTTCAGTTGTCTGTGAGGAGCTTTGACCACATAATACCCACCTTCAAAGTTATGAAGACTTGAGGTCTTTGTCTCACAAAGAAATGGAAAAAAAACCCCTACATATTTTGGAAGAATTTATGCTCTTAACCTTTATGAAAATTAATTGAAAACTTCAGCATATTAGTATAAAATGTGCTGATACTAACTTATGCCTTTGGAGTCTCCCTGGAACATTGCATGACTTCATTAGTTTCACAGAACAGACAGTAGTTTGCATACAGTCTCCTGCTCACAGCTTTCTTATGGGGGTGGTTTCAGGAAATTGGCCTATGTGACATTACCAACAAAGGTGATTGTCTCTCAGGCAAAGGAGACATTAAGTGTTTGGGGAAGAACAAACTAAGAAATTTTTCAAGTCATTGAAGCCACTAAAGGAGAAGGAAAGCTCACTCAGGTTACTGTCCGGTGTGACCCAAGAGGTGAAAGGACAAGGCACTATAAATTCATCAGACACCCTCCCCCCCTCTGAAGAAATCAATGCATTGGGCAATGGGGCACAAAAGCACTGGGAGATAAATTTAACAGAAGCCACTTGGCTGGTTAACCCCAGAGGATCTGCTAACTATCCTGCTTTTGCCCAAAGTCCTTACATATTGTGAAAGGAGATAAGGTCCCCATAGGGCATTTAGGGAAGTGGCTGGGGAAGGTCCTGTGGATTACTCCTCCCTTAGGAAAAAGTAAACCTATTTGTGGGATTGTCTTCACTCAAGGACCTGGGTGTACTTGGTGGGTAATGTGGAAGCATGGGGAGACCTGATGTGTGACTCGAGGAGATTTAACCTTGAGGGAAAAATAACCTGTGAAGTGATTTGTATGTTGTAGGAAGTTATGAAGCAGGAATAACCTGAACTGATGAAGAGTTTTGCATGAAACCAAGCAAATGCAATGATGACCCAAACCAAGCTGGTGCTGGCACCCAGCAATCGAGCACACTGCTTCTTCTGTCCTGAACACTTGTCTTGACAGATGGGGCCTAAGTCTTACCTAGTCCTTATAAACATCTGGAGGAGTGGAGAAAGCCAATGAAATAGGAGAATATCTATCTGTTAAGAGACAGGGGATGGTACTTAATGAGAATGTATAAACCTGAATATTGTCTATAAAGGTGATTTATGTATCTAGTATGGGCTGTAAGTGTTGGTATGAAGGGGTTTCAGTAACGAGAATGAAATACAATGGGATAATTAGAAGTTATATAAACGTATTATGTAAGAAATAAGCATTATGGAATAAGGGGTGGAGACTGTATTAGGTGTGGCTGGGAGGGAGTTCACTTTGCCCATAGCAGCTCTTATAGTGCTATGCTTCATAGTTGTAGCTAGAAAGGTGTTGAGAGCACACCAGTGTTTTGGCTACTGCTGAGCAGTACTCACACAGCATCAAAGGTCACCTTTTCAAACAGCCCCCCTGCTCCCTGGCCCAAAAGCAATGTAATCTTGGGGTGGGCAAGAGCCTGGGAGGGAATGCAGCCAGGATAGCTGACCCAAGATGACCAAAGGCATATTTCATACCATATGACTTCTGCTCAGTAATAAAAGCTAAGAGAAAGGAGGAAGGGAGGGGGCATTCATCATTAAGGTGTTTATCTTCTGGAACAACCGCTCTGTATACTGAAGCTCTACTTCCCCAGCAGTGGCTGGACATTGCCTGCTGATGGGAAGTACAAAACTCTCTGTTTTCCTTTGCTTCTGCATGTGGCCTTTTCTCTTACTTTAACTGCCTTTATCTTGTCCCATGAATTCTTTTTCATCTTCCTTTGTTCACCCCTGTCCTGCTGAGTAGGGGACTGATAGAGTGTCTAGGTGAGTACCTGGAAACCAGTCAAGGTCAACTCACCACAAAGGCGGCACTGACCCACCCCTCCATTGTGGCCTTGCAGCCAGGAGACCCCATATCTAGGGTCACACTCGCCCACCCCTGGCAGACGCTGCCTCTGCTCCTGCCTGGGGAAGGCAGGCGGCAGCTGACATGGGCTCAGGGGGCTGTCGCCCCTCGCGGACCCAGCAAAGGCGACCGGTGGTGACTGTTGGCAGCAGCGCTGGGTGGCCGACAGGCTGCTCCCCGTGCCTTCAGCCATGAGGCAGCGTGGTGCGGAATGGGGTCCTGTGGTGCGCAGCAGCCCCTCCCACGGGCTGCACCGTGGGGCATGGCCTGAAGGCCCTCCTGTGCACCAGGGCCACCAGGAGACGCAGAGCTCTTGTCCCCTGATGGAAACGGGCCCTGGGCACCGGCTGTGGCCAGCCAGCTGCTGGAGCAGAAGGCCTGTCTGTAGCATGCCCTGGAAGACCTGGAGAGACAACACAGTGCTCTGGAGGTAGAGAACCAACTCCTGAGAAAGGCAAGCTCTCCAGAAGGCTGCAAGGAGGCAAAGCAGCTCCAGCAGACAAGTGCTAAGCAGGCTGCCCTCACCCAGCAGCTGCAAGAGAGATGCAGGCGTCTGCAGGAGACCATCGAGCGCCTGACGACTCCCCCAGTGCCACTGCCCACCCAACGCACTGCTGGGGAACTGGGCACGCGATCCTTGCATCAGCAGAGGGCTGGAGAGAGGAGAGAGCCTGCCGGAGCTTGGCTGGCACAGGACAAGGCAAATGGAGCCTCACGGAAGCCGGCTGCAGAGCTTCAGGCACAAATGGCTGCAGACAAAGGGGGTTCACAGTCCGCGAGCACCCTCAGGCAAAGGTGTGAGGTGTTACAGGGGTGGCTTCTGGAGATGGCAGCTGAAAACGCCAGGCTGCTGGAAGAAAACTCTCGCCTTCAGGGGCTGCTGCTCTGGGCAGAAAGGCTTCAAGCTGAAAGCGCTGACCTGCAGGGGCAACTAACACGAGCGGTAGAGAAGCAAAAATCTGCTGCCCAAGCCATCCGCCGTCTTCAAAGCCGGCTGGAGGATAGAGTGCAAACTGAAAACCATGAGAGAAAGGGTCCTTCTGTCAGAGGAGGACCCCGCAAGTGCGGCACAGGGACCACTAGCCAACAATTTGTGCACCATCCAGCAGGCTCTGGAACCACAACCACAAAAGCTTCAAACATTCGTAGCTCGATACAGCTATGATCCTTTTGCTGGCCCCAGTCTGCAGCCGGAACTGGAGCTTCTGCTAACTGCTGGACAGTATGTTCATGTCTTTGGACATGTCAGTGAAGACAGCTGGTATCTGGGAGAGCTGGCGGATGGCACAAGAGGATTCATCCCCTCCAACTGTGTCAAAGAAGTTTCAGAGGAGGACCTGGAAAACCAGAACTGCAATGATCCTCGTTATTACCTCTTCTGTCTCTCGCCTGTTTTGGAGGAAGTTGAAGAGGGTCTAGAGGTGGGTGTCAGGGGCTAAAAACCATAGAAACAATGGATCATAATAAACAGAGCCTATACAACCTTCCAGAATATCTGCAGAAGTGAATTTGTACTTAAAAGGGATTTGGTTTAAGTTTTTTTATATTTCAGAATGGTGGGACCTTTGGCAGGCAACAGGGGCATCCAGCTGGCCCTAGCATAGCCCACATAAAGCCCCAGAGCACTCTGGAGGGTAATTAGGATGCTGCAGGGCCCCCTGCAGAGCCTGCTAAAGGCCCCTGGGGCTTTCTGGAGGAAACAGCCATTCAGAGCACTGATGCTGTTGGCAGTGATGGGGATGCTCCTGTTAGGGATGGTTGCTGTGCATGTCCTTGCCTTAGGGATCAGAGAGGGTAGAGAAGTGAACCAGCGAGTGGAGACCATCCACGTTTTCATTGGTCACATGCCACAGAAGGGTTTTTGCAGGGTGCCTCGAACCCAGTGCTACCCCATTCATAGCCTAGAAGTAAGTTGAATTGAACAGGCTGGGCTTGGCCAGGGCTTTCCAGAGTGTCCCTGTGTCTCTTCTCCAGTCTGAACTGGCACTGCAGGTCTTTTAGCTTAAAGATGCTTCTGCTGGCTTCCTGTGAGTGTCTCCAGTTAAAGCACATCTGATGTGAAACCCGGTGCCTACCCACATGACTGCTGGTGGATCACACTGCATGAGGCACAGATGAACTGTTAACAGTTTTTGTCCTTGCATAAAGTTAGGGAGAAGAGAAAAGTTAAGGAGATCATTGTAACCCAGGTAAAGATTACTAGTTGGCTTTACATATGGAGCAACTGAAAGAGATTTGTCTGAGTTCAATGTAATGAATGAGGTTAGTGATTTATTCCAGCCAACTCAGAAAGCAGGTAACAGTGAATACAATAGCCCCTTGAGGTGAGCATATGGGCACTGTCAGCCCAGATCCACACATGCCAGTGTTGGAAGTAAATGTAATTTAGCCTTGGCTCACAAGCAGACTGTGGGGGTCTGTTTGTGCTCTGAACACCATGTGAGAGTGTGTCGTAGATTAGAAATCTTGCAATAGAACTGCAACCTCCCTGCTGTGCATACCTTGCTTAATAATTAATTTTCCAATTTCATGTCACTGAGTGGTGTAGTTCTGTTCTTGAGACTCTCCGTCTCTGAATTCCTCTGTGACAGCTATAAACTCCAGGTATGGTTGTATTTTTCCAGTACTTTGCTGGTAATGATATGTTGCCAATCCTTTTTCTAAAACTGTCTAGTATTTCACATAATCCTCTTCAGCCTTCAGTGATCTTGGTGGCATTTTTTTGCATCCCAGTATGATGTTCTTTACAAGTATTCTCAGAGGCCATGTATTTGCTTACACACTGCATCTGCTCTGTATGTATTTTCTATGGTGCTTCTATACAATTCAGCTGATTTCATTAGTATTCTCTGCTATAATAGTCAGTTTCGGCACAAAGCTTTTTAATTCTTTCATTGGATTTACTTCTCTTCTGTTTTTTCCTAGTTGCTCATTGGTATCAATCCCTTTGAGTTGTAGCTTCACAATTTACTCCCTAGAGTACATCATGACTTCCGGTGTAGGGGAAAGGAAGAGGCTTTTTTTTTTTTTTTTTTTTTTTAATTAAATAAAGATGTACCCATACTATTTTATTAGACATTGAAGATTAGTTGAGAAGTAATCTGAAATTTGAAAATGAAATAGTTCTATATACATGGAGACAAATATACATTTTTATAGTGTGATAATTTCTGGTACATACTCTTGCTATAGACATTATAGTTCAACTTCATTGAGCACTTTATAGTAGACATTTTTTTTAAAAAAAACAAAACCATTTTGTATCAGTGTGTACAGTTCCACCATACTAGAATGTTGTTAAAAATGAAACTTTGTATTACATGATGTAGCTCACAGCAGTCTGTTTATTAGGAGTGAAAATTCACTTTTGATTTATATATAAAACTAAGGTCACCTCAGTTGCTAGTATGTGGACCTGTAAGGATCATTCCTCATTGCCTGCTTGAGCTGAAGCCCATATGGATTCCTTTAATGTATTAGCCTGACTTTTAATCATATCATTTCCCAAGAATTTTCACATAATTGCCCCACCTGGGTTTATAATTAGGATGACTGGTGTTTTGCCCTTTTGCCATCTGGTAACTGACCAGTTCACATCAGAACTTGTAACAGTGCAGTCTCTCAAGCTATGAGATCATAATTATTATTTTTTGTTTGTTTGTTTTGTTTGTGCACAAAAAGTTGGGAGGAGACACAGCTGTGACAACTGACTCCAACTGACCGAAGGGACGTTTCATACCATATGATATCATACTGAACACTAAGACTGGGGGAAGTTGGCGTGAAGTGGTACACACTGCCTGGGGACTAGCTGGGCATCAGTCAATGGGTAGTGAACAATTGCATTGTGCATCACTTGTTTTGTATATCCTTTTATCATGACTAATATTTTCCCTTCCTTTTCTGTCCTATTAAAATGCCTTTATCCTAACCCACAAGTCTTACCTTTTTTGCAGTTCTCTCCTCCGTCCCACTGGGGACAAGTGAGCGAAGAGCTGTATGATGTTTAGCTGCCTGCAGGGTTAAACCAGAACACTGTTTCTTTTCTCCCAGTCTTCCACTGTTAGCAACACAATGATTTCCTGGGTTGAATAAACTTTCAGAGATAGCGAACTTTCTCTTTTCTGCCTAAAGCCTAGCTGTGTGTCTGCTCTCTGCTGTTAGGACCATTGTCAGGCCAGTGTTATATACTTTTTTCAAAATAACTTCTTTTTCTCACTTTTTCATTATAGCTTCTACCTGCTGGAGTTTTAATTTTATAGAACATGACAGTTGGTTTTGTTTTAATTAAGATGAATGTTTAATAGTACAAGACAATCAAGCTCTGAAAAAAAAGGGTGAATTTCCCATAACTAGCTCCATGACCAGAAAAAATATTCCTATGATTTTGAATCATTAAAGACTTATGATGAATTAAGAATTAATTATGCAAGAAGACTTCTGTTTCTGTGCTGAGAATTGGTATTTGAATTTATGCAAAACAGCTATCATATTTTTTTTTTAAATTAATAGTAAGTTTAAATTTAATTGATTAAATAAATGCAATTTCTTTTCCTTTTCATGTTATTCTACACTTCTTTGGCTCTTGCATCTACAATCTGCAGAGACTCAGAGCTGTTCCTATTATTGTTTACAAATAGGACAGCCTGGGGTTTAGGAAAAGTCCATTCATTTGTCACACTGTACTGCTTAAGACTTTCTTGGATTGTCTAACAGTATATCTTATCGGATCAAGCTAAGGCTGTTCAGTGGTTGATTGTAGTTCTTTTTTCTTGGGAGTTTAGCATAAGTCACTTTCAGAATTTTATTTTTATACATTTTGTTGTTCATTAATGTGTGTCCTGGTTTCAGCTTGGATAGGGTTAATTTTCTTCTTAGTAGCTGGTGCAGTGCTGTGTTTTGGATTTGGTGTGAGAACAGTGATAATACACTGATGTTTTGGTTCTTCCTGGGCAATGTTTATACTAAGACAAGGATTTCTCTGTTTCCCAGGCCCTGCCAGCAAGAGGGCTGGAGGGGCATGGGAAATTGGGAGGGGACACAGCAGTACAGGTGACCTAAACTAGCCAAAGGGATATTCTGTACCAGATGATGTCATGCTGAATTAATAAAAGCTGGGGGAAGAAGAAGGAAGGGGGAAATACTTGGTGTTAATGAAGTTTGTCTTCCCCAGTAACCATTATGCGTGCTGGAGCCCTGCTTTCCTGGGGATGGCTGAACACCTGCCTGCCTGTGGGAAGTGGTGAATGAATTCCTTGTTTTGATTTGCTTGCATGCGCAGCTTTTGCTTTACCTATTAAATAGTCTTCATCTCAACCCACTAGTTTTCTCATTTTTACTCCTCTGATCCTCTTTCCCTTCTCACTGTGGAGGGAGTGAGCAAGAGGCTGCATGGTGCTTGGTTGCCAGCCAGGGTTAAACCATGACAATGTGCAAGAGATTCATTTAGCCCCATGCTGTCCATTGAGAATATTTCTGTTTTAGGAAGGCTTACTACAGGGTACATGAAAGTAATGCACGTGGTTCCACCATCTCTTTCAATTGGGCAATAGTTTGGTTGTACTTTATGCATTCCCTACCTTTCTTTCAAGTCAAGGCACAATAACACTATCCTGTATGCATCTCACACTTATCAAAATGCTGCCCTTTCTGAACTGTAATTGGTAGTGTCATATTAGCAATGGATTTAGCTTACTATGCTTTCCAGCTAGTCATGCACTGTGGACCTTTTTTGCTGACTATTCACAAAGTGATATACCATGCAGCTCAGAAGTCAGTGCTACAATTAGTATCATGTACTTTATTAGTTGGCTTATTATATAGTTTAACACATTTAAGAAAGGAAACTAATAGAACTATTGGATCTTTTAATATTTAAAACTCCTTTGCTTAAATACTTTTACTGCACAAGGTGGCTGTGTCACTCTTCTGAACAGATCCCATTTGACAACAAATATTAGAATGATACTCAGTGTGGATAACTGACCCAGGGCCCTAAGCCCATCCCACATTTTGTAGTTTTGGCTGCCTGGGATCAGGCCAACTTGGAGAAAGCACAACTTGTGGCCTTGAGAGAAAGAGCCAGAAAAAGCCTGAGCAAAGAAAGCCCTTCCTTCCCCTTTCAAGCTGACGTTCTTGCCCTAAGTATATGTATCACTAACCTTCCCTTGCAGAGGAGCCTGCTCTTGCTGCTCCCTGGCAAACTGTGGTGCTTATCTAAATAGCAGTAGCGTGTTAGAGGCAAATGCTACCTTCAACAAGAGGCAGAAAACCAAGAAGCTGGCTGTTGCTTCTGCATGTCAGGAGAAGGGACTGAAGTCTGTGACATTTAACAGAAGAGTATCTCAGCATCTTCTATCAAGCAGCTGTGGCCCAAATTGGCCTGACAGATTTTGGTTTAGTACAGCTGTGGATTATATATTGCAAAACTTACATTCACCGTTTAGATGCAGCTGATGTATGGAAAATATATCACTGAATAAAAGTTGCGATTTGCCACTGAAACATGGTTACATGGATGTCATCCTCCAACACACTGTAAGAGTCAATGTCATCTAAGTGTATTGGCATAGATATTAGCTTACCTCCTTTCTCAAATTCTCTATCAGGTAGCACAGGATGGACTGCGAAGGCATCTTTGTTTATTTAAAACTATCAATGGACTTTATTCTACCCATCTTATTGTTACTTCACTAAGTCTACTGCTTCAGTTCCACCTCCTCTTGTAGATTTTGCTGTTGCTACCTTACATCTCAGATGTGAAAACATGAGACAGAACATTTAGAAGTTTTCTATGATGTGGTCTGTGTAAAATAACATAGGTCTTTTTATTATTTAAAAAGAAATTCTGTTTTTATAGATATATAGTTAATATTTACTTGTAATTGTCTTTTTAGTATGTTAAAAGTAATTTAAAACAGTACCAGCAAATGTTCTGTGACTAGAACAAAGACTTTTCTTAATAAAATCACTGAATAAAAGGCCATTGTCTTAAGAACAGCATTATCTTTAAGAATCTCCTTTATACTTTAAATAAAAAATGTGGATAGAGCTAACAGGTTTGTGAAGGATAAAATTATTCCTAAAAATTTAGAATACTTTATGAACCCTTCTCTGGAATGTAATGAAACCTTAAAAAAGCAAGATACATTATTTATTGGAAGTTCAGGATTATTAAGTCTTCAAGACAGGTGAGTAATTACAGAAAATTTATAACAGTCAACATATTGCTGTGGAGACATTGGCATTGCTTTTCCGTTAAAATTAACAACTCACGTACAGTGACTTCGATTGCTCTGTTAGTAAGTTGCAAAATACGAACGCGCTTGTAGCTATTCAATCGTTTGTACCGGTGAGCCTGAGCGCCTGGTGCTGTATAACCACGTGGCGGCACTGTTGATTCAATTTGGATTCTGGTACCGCCGTGGTGTCAGAGCCTGTGTTAAAGCTGCTGCACTGGGTTATCGCTGCGTGTGGAGCTGCCTGACGCCGCTTGGCTGGGGGTAATGAGGGGGCCTGAGTGCACAGGCAGATGTTGACAGTGACTTCAGACAGAGAAACTCACAATAAAAAGTAGTCAAGACCAGAATACAGGTCTCTATGAAATGTACAAAGTACGATGTTGTCATTGATGATTTTAATTGCCTTCCCCCCCCCCCCCCTTAGAACTCATTTCTTATAGTAAGTAATATTGCATCTTTCTTCAAAATACATTAATTTGATTTGAGATCAACAAAATAACACCTTTTGCAGAGAAGCATGTTCATCATCTAACATGACAAGAATGGTATGTAGCTCAGTAGGAGGAATACTTTTGGTACTCAGTTTAGGGTGGCTCAAATATTTTTCCTATTACTATTTCACCATTTAAATTGCTACTTGTATTTGCCGTGTGCCTGGTTAAGGTTTAAAACGAGCTATTTTGGGGAGGCTACAAAGAAACCTGAAGTGCCCACAAGACATCCACAACTTGCTGAATAATGATTGAGTCTTTAAGCCTCTGAGATTGCATGTGGTTTAGGAGAGATGAGTGAGTAATAGCAGTGCAGCCATCTGGCTGATGGTGGAAGCTTCAGGAGTCTCTGTGGGTTTACACAACTTGTGTCTATTCTTTGTAGTAATAAAAGGTAATATCAGAGTCAGTTTGCATAGTCTGTTTCTCTTCAGTGTATTGGTTTGATGTATATTTGCAAGAGAGAACATGGAAGAATTCTCATAAAACAGTCAAAGGAGGCAAAGCTAGAAATTTATGTGTAAACACAGCATGGTGTGAAGTTACCAATGGACTGTTATGCCTGCAGCCAGAAATCTTTGTCTTGGATCAGTAAAAACTAAAATAGTCATGTCCATTCATCTTCTGCCAGATCAAATGCCTCTGCATGAGACATTTGGTATATTGCCGCAGATTTTGCTTTCCTTCCCTTCATTTAAAAATCATGGTAACATATTTTCAATGCAGTTATATTAAACCAATAATACTTCTATGAATTTTACCTGCTGTATTATTGTTTGCTCTATTTATATTTACATACATAGACTTTTGATTTTTCATAAAATTGAAAATTCAAAGTATTAGCTATGCTTATGTTAGAGAGTTCTGACAGTACAATTAATTACAGGTAAATTTAGAACTGGACATGCTAATTCATGTCAGATGTTGTGCACATACAAAACCACAATTACTGACCCTTTAAATTTTATGTTCACTGTTAGTGGCAGAGCTAAATTCTTGTAACTGACCTTGTTTGTGTACTTTGGCCCTCATCCTGATACCAAGTCAGTGTGACTCCATTTGTCTCTGGTATTGTTTTGGGTTTGTGTTAACATAACATGAGCTGGCTTACCCTATTTATCATTGTAGAACAATAGGCAGCTAATTTATTGGCAGTTCAAGACACAACACCCAAAACAAACTAATTTCTAAGAAATGGAAAGACCTTACATTCTTTTACATGTAATTTTATTCCCCTAAAGAAGGCTTACTTATTTTCCTATTAAAAGGTTAACGGCTGTGAGAGGATTTAAAATCTTTTAAAGGAATAAAGCCACATACAGGTAAAGAATTCAAATACATATCCCATACAGAATGAACTTTGATATATTCTAGTTGAAAGGTGGCATGCAAAGCGATTTTCCCCTCAAACCAGTTTATAGCCTAAACCCAGTGCAGTTCATAACAGTAAATTTGGTTTTGCCGCTACTGGGGGGAGGCGTGTGTTGTGTCCCCGGGGGTGGCTGGGCTGCCCCTGGCCCGGGCAGGGCTGAGCTGGGTTGACCAGGCGCCCCGTGGCCAAGCCCCAAGGCCCAGCCTGGCTGAGCTCCAGCTCTGGGAGCGCTGCTGGGGAAGGGGCTGACAGCCCAGGCAGCGCTTGTCAGACAGACAGTCCTGTGGATATTGGGGAGCAGGGGGAAGGCAGCAGGTGGCAATGGGAAAATGTATAAAAAGAAATCCAACAGCAATCCCAGGACTGAGGAGGAAGGGAGCCCGCCACCAACATCAGCTCCTTCTGGTGTAGACCTCAGGGTGTTGGTGACTTCTTTCTTCCACCCTCTCCTGCAGGCTTCCCCGCCCCCCCCCCCCCCCCCATTATTTTTTCATTCAATTAGGATTTCAGTAGAAGTGTACAGGTGCTACCTAATGACCAGATCCTGTAAAACACATAGCATGGTCACGTGAGTAAAAATGCAGGTCTCCCACATGAGTGTTTAACAATTAGTCTGTGTATTTGTGTATCCACTTGCGATGTCTTTCAGACCTCATGAAAAAAATAATTTCCTCCATGGTAGCATATCTGTAAGAGGAGGGAACTGGATTAAGCCTCCTTAGCCTTCTGGATTGTTGAACAACGTATCTTCACTTGTAATATTTTAATATGGATTGTTTGGGAGGAGTCACTTTCATAGAGTTTATCCTTGGCACACACATAAAGCACATATGTACACATGGCTGGCCACAGAGATCACCACAAACAGAAAATGCAGCACTCAGCACAAGCACAAGCACAAGCACAAGCTGCATCAACAGCTTCATCCTGTTCTTCTCTCTGTCTGATCAGGATACATTTCTGTTAGCAGGAAATATATCGGTATGTAGAACATGGATCCCTCCTGTAGCTGGACTTAGACATGTAGGTGACCCAGTAAGACCCTTGCTCTCCCCAGTAGCTGCCACCACATCATACAAGCCCCTAGGGTCTGCAGCCCTACTCCAGCTGCTGGTGCAGATATTTGCACACTGTCACATACATACACAGACACTGTGGATTGCTACAGTAACTCAGCGTAAAAATTCAGTCTACCCAGTGACAGGCCCTTGAATCCTTTTCTCTCCAGTTGCCTCCTGCACAGAGAGGCACACACATAGAATGGGTCTCCCTGTTAACCTCCAGACTCCATTGTCTCTGAGGGACATAGCCTGGACCTTTTCATCCCTCTAGTAGCTCATTCCTTTGACCTTTTCATTCTCAGAGACACACATATAGATGACTCCCAAGCCACTTCGCTTCTGGATTAAATCATGACACTGTTAAACACACAGACACGAATACCTTCACTCATAGCAGCTGCTGGCACTACACACATATGGGACCCTGTGACCCACAGTCCAGCTCTAGTTACTGGCACCCAGACTGATGTGCACACGTGTAGACACAGAACAGCCAGCCCCTCACTCAGGGAAATAATTAGAAATGGAGTTTAATGCCAGGATAGGACAGACTGCATTGATCAAGCACAGGGCATAGCCAGAACAATGAATTAACCAACAACCCGTTTAGTTGCATCCAGTTCCTTTTATCACCTAATCCATCTGTTCCCCCATGTTTTTTCCTTCCTGAGTTACTTTGATCCCTCCCTTTTCCTGCCTTTGGTTTTTCCACTAAAAACAGAACCATAGGGTCGTTTGGGTTGGAAGGGACCTTTAAAGATCGTCTATTCCAACCACCAGTGCTGTGGGGTTTTTCAGCACGACTGAAATGAAAGGGCTTACTCTATGTGACCATTACTATTCAATCTTATTCAGAATGGCATTGCTTTCTGCAGTGTAAGGTAAGGCTGATTCCCCAGGATATTCTCGAGCAAAAGAAGAAAAGGAAGTGAATGAACACGCTTCAAGCATTGATGAGGCTGATGTGAATTTCTGTCTCCAGGTATGAATTTCTGTTTCTAATGTATACTCCTCCTCGTACTTCCTTGTGAACTAGGAAAACCAAAAGAATTTGTCAGACTCAAAGTGCTTTAATTTAATTTTTTTTAAGCCTTGCAAAGTCAATTTCAAAACTGCAGATTAATTTCTCATTTAATTAGATATGTAATTAAACAGAAGTATTATTACTTTGATTTGCTCATTTTTGAATTGTCTTGCCAGTATTCCATGAAAGCACAACCCTTAAAGGAGCAAAAATGACTTGTAGTTAACAACATGTAACATCTGCAAAGCAATATAGCAAATGGGGGTAAAAAAAAAAGAGGCTGGAGATGAGACCAGCTGTTCTGTGATTTCCATTTTTAGATAAACTGCACATTGAAATAGGGGGGTGGTCTTTTTAAATGGCCGTGATAAAACTCAGAACCCATTGCTGAGAAGTAAAAATTGAACAGAATAAATGAAGTTCTGAGTACAGCAGTAGAAGGCTGAGGAGGCATGGTTTATGGAGAAAAATAAAAAAAAAAATGTGACTGACTTGGAATGAGGTGGCAAGAAAGAAAAATAAAATTCTGTCAGCTATCCATTTAGTTGTGAACTTAATGGGTAATTTCCGTAAGTATATGATAAGTAAGAACATTTGAAGACAATAACAGATGTAGGAAAATAAAGTTACTCAGGACAGACCACAGTAATTTTAAACTATGATCATAATTTCTCATCCTGATATGTATCAGTAGCACAGGAAGTGTGGTGCTTGATAACCACTATACAGTTTGGGAAAGAGCAAAGGTTTTTCAATTAATTTCTATTAACAGATTAACATTTGGCAAGAAACAAATTGATGACTGAGCCATTTCAGCCTACTGTCAAAAGATCAACAAAAGTTCCTGTCTCTGTCAATCTTTACAGATACTTTCCTTTTTTTCACAAATATCTTCCCTAAACATTTTCCTCCTGGGCCTGTGTTTCTACGTAGTGTGACTTCCATAGTTCTTCCCCTTATCCAATATTTATGTTTGTTCTCCCAGCTAGTGGCTGCAGCCATTTATGAGGTCTACACCTGGTTCAAAGGAGTAATATCCTTTACCCAGTTGCATGTGTAGTTTCTATTGCTTACTTTCTATACTGGACAGTGTGTACTTGTGTTAAAACAGTGTACAGTCACAAAAAATAGATGAATAGATGAAGTAAATTTGATCCTGACCATGTTATTTTCACAGTTTAACATTTCTTGTTTAGCCTGTCTTCTCAGTACTATTTTTTTCCTATTTGATTTCTTCTTTTATATAAAATACATTTTCTTTTGTCAACAAGCATGCATCCAACAACATCCAGTGAAAATACCATTGGCAGCAAAAGTTCTTTCATGTAGTTTGGCTACATTTTAATTTTTCATAGTGTTACTTTATGATTTTATTTTTTTTTGTCTATTATTAACAAAAATACAACTGTATATTTTGTTAGATTTCATGTAATAGCTTAGGTTTTTCATGGATGCTTGTTTTGAAGAACTTTCTCTTTCCATGTTTTTTCATGATAGTATGCTACTGTGGTTTAAGTATCACCTTTACTTTTCTATCTTTTATTTAAATTCTCAGTCCACCATAGGAGTCTTTTCATTTGTTTCAGTCTCCTTTAGATTAAATAGTAATAGTAATGCTAACAGGTATAGAAAGTTTTGGGAAGATTTGGATTGGGTTTTCTTAATTTTTTGTTTTGTTTTGTTGTTTGGTTTTTTTTTTTTTTGTGGTGTGTGTTGCTGTTGTTACTAGAAACATAGTCACTCTTTTTCCTTTCAAGATTATCTATTTTACATTGCAGCCACTATGTAAGATCCTGAAAAGAAGTAGAGGGTAAAGGAAAAGTAAACATGGAAGCGTTCACAACAGGACAGTCAGTTCACACATGGCATAACTTGTCTTCCACAGTCAGACATCAAAACCAGTTCCAGTTCAACATTTCCACAGCAATTTTAATTATCATTCTACAATTTTTCATGACAGAGATTGGCCAGGAACATGTATGTTCTGCAATAAAAGACCTGAATTCATCAATGCCTATTTCCCATAATATATCATTTGCTAATACCAATTTGTGTAATGTAAGACTTATTTTCCACTTTTTGTACATGCATGCAAGGAAAAGGAAACATTTTGTGTTCATATTCTAATATCACTGGATTTGCTCTCAGTTTTTATTACACTGTTTATGTTCCTCATCAAAACTGAAGCTCTTGAATTTTTAGTAAAAATAAAGCTTTTACTTATTTTCACTTTGCCCTCTTTTTTTGTTGTCTAGTTCCTTTTTCTTTCAAATTTCACATGGAAATCTCCCTTCTCTTTTACAAGTCTGAGTTTTGCAATGATTTATCTCCAGAGCATGGGGTGCTTGAAGCTGTAAACAAAATGGAAAAAAAGCTCTACTTGGAAGTTCTCTACTTCTTTGCTACAGCTACATTGTTCTTTTGGTATATCATAAATAATGCTCATGGTACCAAACAATCTTGTTCAAAGATCCAAAACCACAATAGCAGAATCTTGAAGATACCATGCATCTCATCAATGAACTAGGTCAAGCAGAAGTGACTAGCACTGACAAGGGCAAATGAGCATAGCTTGTGAAGATTTTGTTTGCACTTTCTTTTAGTAGTTTTGTCTTTTTACCAATAGTTCTAATACCACTAATTTGTACAGTAATTTATCTACATCTCTGTTTGCCTAAAACTGATTACTTTCAATATATTCCTCAAGAGGCCTTTTAATAGCAGGGTTTTGGTTTTGCATCTAAAAGAGCTGCCAGCAGGCTCATCTTCTAGGAAACCTTATGACTTTTTTTCCGAAATACACAGGCAGACCTATCTGGGTTTAATGGAAGGACAATAGATTCAGAAACTGCTCCTCTGAGAATGACTACCCTAATATCACTTTTAGCACGTTTTGTGAAACAACATGAAAATAAGTGAAAATAACCACAATCTTTTTTTTGTTTGTAAAGGTTAATAGATGTTTATGGACCCAATTTTCCATGCCAAAGGAACAACAAAAAGCATCTTTGACAGATCATTTTAGAAACTATGCAAAAACCTAGAGACCTGTCAAAAGAAGGATCCACTTGCTCAGGAGTTATAGTTTATGGGCAAGAATAAAAGCCTGGGACTGTCCTTACAAGAAACTCTCATTCACTGTATCTATATGTATTTTTTTTTTTTTTTTGCTAGACAGAAAATACCATTCTCCCAATACAGTTAGTATTATGAAAGCTATAAAGAAAGATCTTCCTGCATGTTATGATTTAACTCCAGCCAACTAAGTAGCTGCAGCCACTCGCTTACTCTACCCCCTCAGCAGGATAGGGAAGAGAATCAAGAAAAAGGTAAAACTCATGTTCTTATTGTGAGATTAGAACAATAATTGAAAAAAAAAATATAACAATGACCATTGTAATGAAAATGAGAGAGAGGGAGAGAGGAATAAAATCCAAAAGGAAAAAACCCAAGTGATGCACAATACAACTGCTCACCACCTGCTGACCAATGCTCAGTGAGTCCCTGAGCATCAATTGGGAGGTCCCAACCAATTCCCCCAATTTATATACTCAGCATGATGTTATATGGTATGGAATATCCCTTTGGCCAGTTCAGGGTCAGCTGTCCTGGCTGTGTCCCCTCACAACTTGTTGTGCTCCTCCAGCCTTTTTCACTAGCATGGCCTAAGAAACTGAAAAGTCCTTGACTTAGTATGAGTATTACTTAACAACAACTAAAACCATCAGTGTGTCATCAACATTATTCTCATACTAAATCCAAAACACAGCACTGTACCAGCTACTGAGAAGAAAATTAACTCTATTACAGCCCAAACAAGGACACTGTAATAGGAAAATAGCTGTGAAATAATAGCAAAAAATTATTCATTGAGACTAGACAGTGGACATTTCCATTTCTTTGTATAGAAAGTATTTTTCTTTGGATTGTGGTTCTCTCACCTGTAATTACTATATATTGTCTTTCACCAAATAACCAATGATGCTGATAAGATAAAAGTTATACTGAAGTTTTTAGGGAAATCATCATCCTACTGGGATAGGCTTGCTGTACAAAGTCAAGTACTCACCAAAACTCCTTTCTCTCCCTCAGTTAAATAAAGCTTCATTTTATATTAGCTCTTCAATTTTTTTCTATAAACTTTAAAAAGTATTAATCTTATAACCTCTTATTTTTGAGAGTTTTAGTATACAGTGATGATCCTTATGCATATTGAATTATGACAAATATCTAATTTCTAACATTAACTAGTTATTCTCTAAATATTCAAATTCTGATTAATACAGTACCTTGATACAGAAATCTAATCAAGACTCAAGTGATTATATAGTCTAAACTAGCAAATTATTTTTTTATATAGTAGTTACACTCCTTTATTAATCCATTTGTTTTGTAGATGTTCTTATTTTTCAGAAATCAGAAAAAGAACTTTTGTTGTGGCACTACTATGCTTTTACCTATGTGACTATCTCCACTACATTTAGTTGCTCATTAAGTTCTTGTAGGCCTACAAAGCCTCTGGACAGTTCTGCCTTTTTCCTTTCTACACCTAAGGTCTGCTATTCAAAGGTTATGTGCCTGAACAGGTCTCAAAAGGATTACATGTTGTCTGAATATAAGTGCATTAGCATCTAATACTGCAAATGAAGGAAATAGGGTCTAGACAAATTTCTGTTATGCTCCCTATTTAACTTATGGTTAATAAGTTCCAAACTGCAGCAAAGACCTGCAAAAATCTCTCATGTTTTCCAACTGATAATATGACTGACAGTAAATCATGAGTGTTCCTGAGTACTTCCATGTTGGAGCACCCCAAAATCAAAGCAACAATGTACATTAGGTAGAAGATGCTCTTGGTCTTTAAAATATAAAAGGCACTAGAAACTGAAAAGCCCTTAATCACTACTAGCTCTGGAAAGTTAAGAGATTTTTAGCTCTCCATCTCAGTCATTCTGTGTACAGAATAATACAATCCCACAACATTAGAGTCCTTTTATTTCTCTTAGAGGTAAGAAATACTTATCCTGACAATTGCTAGATCTAATTTAGCCATCAAATGCTGCAGTAATGAACTTTCTGTGGAATTTAGCTAAAAAATTCAATAGATTTGCATTTATGAATGTATGAATTGTGACTTATTCCATGTTTTGAATTGGATTACATTTCTATTAAGTCTTTTATATTAAAGCATGCTTGAAATGTTTGAAAAACATGAGACACTGAGGAAAAAAGGATATAAATTCCAGACACTATGTGGAAGCAAACTCTCTAATAAAGGCATTTAAGAACAAAAAAAACCCCAAAACAAAACAAACCCACAAACCTAACAAAAAACCACATTAACCAACAAAAAAAGATATAGCACCACGCTTTACTCTGAGTTCCGTCCATCACATTGTCATTTTTTTAGACAGAATTTCTGAAGCATCATATGGGGATTTACAGTTGGACATCAGAAATATAATACAGATTATTCTTCGCATATCAGAGCTTTAAAGAAGCATAAAAGTATCATCTGCATCATGCTTGTAAAAGCAGTTGCATTGACTGCATAAAAATATCCACATAAGTACGCTTGAAGGATCTTTCCTGTAGTAGAGAACTTTGGTGGTGGACAGGTGAGATGTCAAGAAAAAAAGACCTTGTAAAGAGATATTTGGTTTTAGAATTGATTGATTCAGAGTAAACACGTGTGTGTTTATGTCTGTATGTGTTTATAGATACACATTCATCAATAAAATGCAATAAAGGTCTTTTAGTTTCAAGTTACATCATCTGGAAATAGATCACAAAATAGGTGAAGGTGACTGTGGTGGGTTGATCTTGGCTTGATGCTGGGTGCCCACCAAGACACTCTATCACTCCCGTCCTCAACAGAACAGGGGAGGAGAAGACAAGATGAAAAAACCTAAGATAAAGGCAGTTTAATGAAGCAATAGCAAAAGTTGCACATGTGGAAGTGAAGGAAAACAAAAGATATTATTCTTTACTTCTCACCAGCAGGGGATGTTCAGACACTTCTTAAGAAGCAGGGCTTCAGTATGCATAGCAGTTGCTCTGGAAAGGCAAACATCATAAACAATGAATGCCTCCTCTTCCTCCTCCTTTCTCTTAGCTTTTGTATCTGAGCAGAAATCATATGGTGGAATATCTCATTGGTCAATTTGAGCCAACTGTCCTGGCTATGTCCCCTACCAAGATCTTGTCAACCCCCAGCCTGCTGGTAATGGTGTGGAGGTGAAGGCTAGAGAGACAACCTTGATGCTGTGTGATCGCTGCTCAGCAGTAGTCACCACACTGGTGTGTTACCACTACATTTTTACCTACCAATACAAGCACAGCACTATGGGGGCTGCTATGGGGCTCAGCCAGACCCAAAACAATGACAGAGCTATATTACCAAGAAGAATTCTGTTTGGTTTTTTTTTACAATGAAGTTCAAGAGTAATGGAAATAAAATCACTTCATCCTGAGCATATTTTTTGCTGTCTATGTAAAGACTGATACTGCAAGATTCATAGGATAATATAGTTCACTTACATTCATGGGCTAATTTTAGTAATAATTGCACAAGTCTAATTAAAAGAAATTGGATCTGATATTACTACAAGGCCCTGATTGGTTTTATATTTTAAGTTTTACATTGCATCAAGAGAAAAAATGCATCAAAAAGTAAGAGTTAAAAATCTCTTAAAGTGCTTTAAAGACTATCCAGTGTTAAGACACTTAGAGACAGCCCTTTTGGGTGACCTATGGAATTCACAGAAGAGCATGCTATCAGTAGAAAATCAACCAATAACATAAAAGTTGATTTAAATTTTCATTTTATGGTCTTATTGGTTAAAATACTGAGTGATATAAAAGTTATTTGGATTTATCTCTCACTTTAGAAAGCCATATGCTACATGATTCTCATATTGTGAACTACTTTTTAAAGACCTCATAAGCTGAAACATGCTGGTCCTTTTAGAGTGTTCTCATTGAAGTGAAACCAAGTCATTTGTTGGATGTATACAATTATCTACATAACACAAAGTTATATCTATGAATATTCAAATAATTGGTTAAGGAGAGCAAAATAAAGAAATGAAGTGGTAAAGGAAGAAGATAATTTTCAGGTCTTTAAGTGCACTAGTAAACTAACGATAATAACCAGCCTCAACTGGGGCCTCCACCCTCACCCATGGACAAGGAGTGCTATTTCAGCTCATTTTGGGGGCAATGGGTTCTTGTCTCAGTTATGTTGGAGGACAGCTGATGTCCGTGTCTGCTACAGATGTGATTATGCCCAGTCATGGAGCCTCTTGATCTGCAGCCTGGCTTTATCTTAGCATTTCATCACCATGGTCATACCCAGTGATCAGTGGATTGACCTCTGACCTTCTCATGACCATTATATTGCCTTTTCATTTGGACTCTTGGTTGGACCTGGCTATTGTCTGTGGGTATGTCCTGGTTGCCTCTCGCCAGTTCTGTGGTATGGCATGGCCCCTGCCCTACCGGCTGTGTGACCCCCTTAGCTCTGGGCTCCTGTGCCTTAGGGAGCAGTCCTGCCCTTGCTGCTCCATGACAGTAATAGTAAGGATGAGTAAGAAAATCGTTGCTTAGATAGTTAGACAAGACATTTTTAAGAACACTCAAAAATATTTCAGAACCAACTTCCATAGTCACAGGAAATGGATAAAAAAGCCTGATAGTATTATTTTCACATCTATATTAGATACAAAATAAACTTCTGAGTTTTTTTCAGGGCCCTGAGGTTCACCCCCCCCTGGGAAGTCTGGCTGTTTGGGAGCTTGGCTCAGGGTCTGTTTAGAGATAAGACAAGTGAGAGCAGTCCCTTTCCTCTACTGACTGCGGAGTGGCCCCTGTACTGGTCCTACTGAGAGAAACACCCAGTACCTTAACCAGGGACTCTGGAACTAGTAACCTGATAAATATATATTTATATTTATTCAGCAAGTTCAGTGACTTCAGCAGTTGAACATGCTTTTTATGGTAGGACCATTGGATTTTATACTTTATAAAATTACAATGTCTGATCTATATGGTGATTATAACAGCAATAAGCTTAGCTCTGTAAATGCTTACCTCAGTTCTCTGCCTTTACTGATCTATAGTGGTTTTTGAGTTTGTCTTAGTTTGTGAAGAATACTTTGAAGAATATTTAGTTAGACATTTGCTCTTCTTTTCACATTCTTTCTGAAACATATGTGTGTTTTTTCCCTGAAGCTAAACCTCTGACCTTGACACACTCTACTGCTTCTGTTACAGGCCTTTGGTATTGGACTTCACGGCCTGAAAGGACAGGAAAAGAGGACTTCAATGAAAAATAATGGGGTACATCTTCCAGCCTTTCCAAATGGCAATAGATGTCTATAAAGTTATGAGCATTAGGGTTTTCTGACAAAGCCCATCAAGATGTTTTCCTGACAAGATAATGACATTTTTCTGGAAGTGTTTCATGTTCTGGTTGAGGTTATTCTATTGATATTCTTTATCTATGAATTTACCAATTATCAGATCCATCATCATTGTTCACTGAGTTTGAAACCTTTAAATCATCATTTTGTAAAAAAGCAGGTTCTTGGCGGTACATTCTCTGAACTGCTACATATCTGTCTGCTCTGTACTTAGTAAGTCACCTTATGAAAATCTGCAGTCGTCCTTTCATAATTCCCACCATTTCTCTTAAAAATCAGACTTCAATAAAGAGTCAATTCCAAGCTGAGTCTTTAATGAGCAACAGTGTTTCCTTTCTCTTCTAACCAGTTAAGGCACACAAACACAGTAGCTAATCTCTGCAGTCTACAGTCAGCTGGGAAAGTACATACCATTTGGAGCTGCACAAGTGATGCGCTTTCTTTGTACTGATCATTATAGATATAAACTCTCACTCTGCAGGAGGTCTGGTGGAGTGGTGGGAAACAAAATCAAGCATTGTCAACCTCCTTTGGCCCCTGAGGTACTATCAAACAATATAACACATCTAAAGTGTGAACTGAGCCCTATCTTTCTTATCGCTGACTTCCTCCCTTGATTAAACTGTAATTCATTATTATTAAGACAGCCACATAATTTGAAAACCATTTCAAGGAATTTTTTTAAAAGTTAAAGAAATACAAACACTTTCTAGCAGAAATCTTTCTGTTTTCTTTTTAATTCAGCAGAATTGTTTAAAGAAAGGAATTTATCTCATTTGTGCCTAACAGATAAAAAAAATGCTCTTCAAAGTTAGACATTTAATCAACATTTGAGACTGAGGAAGAACATTCTATAAACTTGATTTTGCTTTATTGTTACTGAGAAAACTTAGAGATGTATCTTGCAAAGACTATTTGTTCTCTTCTGTAAAAAAATAGTATGAGCAGACTTAGGAAATACTATAGTTGGAAATCTTATTGAAAAAGACTAATTTCTGCTGTAAAAACTAGCAGCCTCAACAAAGTTGGACTTGGGGTAATTTATGAACATACAATCTGGGAGAGAACATAAAGGCTTCATTTTACTATATTTCAATAGAGACAATTAGAGCTATACAGCAGTAGTTCAAAATAATGGCTTTGATTTATACTAGGATTTGTGCCATTTTTTCTTATCATAGACCTACTGACAGAGGAAGTTCTTACGGTCAGTGAGCTTGTCCTTCTTATCATGCCAGATGCCAGCTGTGGCTGCTGAAAGGGAAGTGGCAGTAGCTGAGACATACCACAGGAGAGAGAAATATTTTTTCAGGCAAATTTGACTACTAGAATTATCTATCGTTTATAGTTATTAAGGAGCTCTGCAAACAGCATCTGTGCTCCTCCAAGGCTGCATTTCTTCTGGTGTGGGAGCTAGTGCTGGGATTGGAGAAGGAGGCTGCAGAAGAGGAGTTGTTATGTACATAAGCAGGCAGCCTTAACTGTGCTACTCTCTCATCACTGTAGTTGAGCCCTGAATAAAACCTGCCAGAGTCTGGCAGGAACTTCTGAAAAGTACATGGCTATGGCAAGGACAGGAAACTATATTTGACAGTGTTTTATAAAAGTGTCAGGATCAAACTAATGAGAATTACTTACTCTTTTGAACCGTTTTATTATTATTAATAATAGAGCATCACTAATTAATTTAAAATTCTACTCTGATTGAGAAAACAACATATATTACTTTTCAGGAGGATTTTCACCATTTGCTTTATCAAGTTAAGCCAGTAGAATAATATATCTCCAAACTGTTGCTTTAGGCTTACCATTATCTGATACTTAATCTGTAGTGCAGATGTGCAGCCACAATATAAAGTCCTATCTTGTTTAGATAGAATCAATAATATTTTGAAATACTTTGAAATATACTTGGCACATGTATTTCCTGATGATTCCAATTCTTTGAATACCAAAAATCAGAAATTCTTTGTCCTGCTTCTAATTTAAAGTTCTTACTAGGTTTTCATGGTTTTCCTTATGGGGAACAGTAACCTAATTCTGAGTTGTAATTATCAAATGTTTTGACTCAGTGTAAAAAACAAAGCATATAAAACTAATCAGACAGCTAAACATCCTTTTAAAAAGTTTTTTTTTCAGGTTTATACAACTGCACTAGTGGTCTTTTTCCATTTAGGAAAGAAAAAAAAAAGTAACGTTTTCTCCTACATATCCTACTGAGTGAGACTTGCTTATATCTAAAAGTTGGAAAAAATATATCCAAGGAGATAAATAAAAAGAATTTTGTTTAGGAAAAATAAACAAGTCCTTTAAAGCAAAGAAACAGCAACACCAAATTGACATATTATGTTGGTCTTCTAAAAAAGAGAATGTAGGCAGAAATGTGTCTATTAGGAAAAAAGTAATGTCCTAAAGAACACAGCAAAAATCTAGAATTGATAGAAGACAAACAAAAAAAAGGTTTAAAAATCACATGGAGAGCAGACAATCACAAAACAAACAGAAACAATCTCTTCCAAAATCCTTAGGTTTGATTTATTTTTTAAAATTGTAAGATGTATGTTCCTGCTTTAAAGAAAACCTATTTAATGCAACTTTGTTTTTATGACCTATGTATGTTTTTACTCTTTGAATCTAACAAGGACTCAATATCTTGCAAAACAAATTCCACATGTTTATTATTCATAATTTTTAAAAGTAAAAAAGCAAACTTTTTGTTATTTAAAATATTACTCTCTGAATATCACCTTCCTGATCAAAGATTTCTTTTTAATCAGGAAAACAGGTTAGAAGGTGTCTATTTCACTTAACTCAAAAATTTTGAGTCACTTCATTTTTTTATGTGAAATGTAGCTTTTTCTTTGGCTCAGTGAGGAAGAAACTAAAAGTACATTTGTACATCTATACTTTTTTTAAATGGATTCTCTGTGCTACTTGAAGTCATTTAGGGGAATATATAAAATGAGAATGGAAACCCCACAGTTCAAATAGAACTTTCTTTTCAAATATGTGCTTTCAAAGTCTTCATGTCAAATGCATCCCCATTGTAAATCAATTTCAGTAGCATTACACAAGGGAAGAATTCAGATTTTCTTCTCCATGCTAGTGACCCACTGGTAATATCAATCTATTTGCCATGCTACTTTCAATTTTGTTTCACTCACATTTACAGAATTAGTTACAATTTATGGCAGAAAGTAGCAAGACAGTTGGGTTTTTTTCCCCCAATACCTTCAGGAGTGACTGTAGTGTGAGTGAATTACACTTTTTATTTATTATTTTTCTCAAGATAGATGGAACAGATGTAAAGGAATTAATGAAGCAACTGCCAAATTGCAAGGGTCATTGGTGTGTAGAAAGCTATAAATTAGCTGGTTCTTAGGGGAAATTACGTTCTACCTTTAAGATGTTGCCATTTATAAATTCTTGCTAAACTCCTGGGAAATAGCAGTTTGAAAGTACAGAAAAGAAAATGTTAAAATCCTTTTTTATTTGCATATTTTTCAGCAAAAATGTCTGGAAGAGCTTGTAATATAATAATAAATATTCAATGGAAGCTACATAACCCTAAATTTCTTTCTGCATTTAGAAAAGTTGGCGGAAATACACATACTGAAATCCTTTTTCTATAAACAGTCTAAATCTATGATCATTAGAGCCCATTTTGCTACCTGAAATACGTAAATCTGCCAAATCATAATACTTTTTTGTAAGATCCTTTCATACTATCTTCAAACAGGTAGCTACAAAGATATTTTTTTTATATAGGTAGAAGAGAGGACCATGAAAATTCTTTAATTAAATATCTGTTACATAATTCTTCAGGTTTTTGTTGAGGAACAATGGTGGTATGCATATGTTTATGAGAAAGACTGTAGCTCTGCTACTTCATTATATGGCAAACATAGATTGCTAAGAAAAAGCTCCTAAATAAACATTTTAACAATAGTGTACTGATATCTTTTGGCAACTGAGCCGAGAAACATCACAGTATTCTTGGAGCTGAAAGAGAACTTTCAGACTGTATCATTTGACATGGCAAAGGAGTCTCATATATATGAAAGTTTGAAACAGCATCCTCAAGAGCTTTCTTTACTTCTATTACTAATCTTGAGCAGATATTCAGTTGACAGTTGATTAAAAAAAAACTATTCTAGAAATAAATGTAACATGCATAATTTTAAACATTTACTCTAATCTTTTTTTCTAAAATAGACACTTAACATAACACTATTACAGTAGAAAAACATGAAATTGTAAAGAGGATGAAAATGTACCTTCTGTGTTTCAGTAGTCAAGAGGAGGCTTGAGATTATTTTTCCTAACCCTTATTATCAAAGTCAGCCAAGTCAGATAATGTTGCAAACTTCAATTACTCTTTTGAGGGAGCAGCTTGTAAATGTTTATCCCATTGCTATTTTTAAAGATTCTACCAAATCCTTCTTCCTTGGTAGTTGGAAGCTTCTTTCTAGTTTCAAATTAATTCAAAAAAGTATATAGCCATTCTTTTTTGCCCTTTGGTTTAACAAGGTTTTTCTTTAGTGTTTATCTCCTCGCTTCCAAACTTGTATTTGTATTCCTTTTCTGGCACTGTATAACTGTGTTAAAGAAGTCAAATTCTTCAACTGTGTATCTAGTAAGATATGAATGCCCTTTCTTCTCATCATATGATTTTTGCAGTTAGCTGCAAAAACTCAGGTCAGGGGCAGTCTGTCTTGAATGTGGACGATCAGAAATACATATATGCTATGATTTTGTAGAGGTCTTGTTTGACTATGAACACCTGTCCCTTTTTAGGAAATGTCTTACTAGATAGGAAAATGTCAGTACCACAAGTAGTTCATGATTTCACCATACTGATAATGCAGTCTCAAACTGTGTTCAGTACACAAGCCTTGCTCCTCTTCCTGTAATTTCTGTTGAGGAGTTCAGAAATCTTATTAAACTCTGTAATATGGTACTTTGTACTACTAAATTTAATAAAATCTGTTGTATTCCCATCCTTGAAGTCTTCAGGTTCTAGCCAGACATTCTACTCCTCTTTCGCATTGATGCTCCTGACTTTGTTCCTTCTACAGATTTCACTAACAAGCTGCTTCTTTTTCCCCTGTCAATAAAATCAATTATGTTCTCTAAGCCTGGTTATCAGTTAACTAGTTTATCAAACATAGATCTATGGTCTTATCCCATTTAATCCCATTTTCTGTTTATTTCCTTGCCTAATTTATTAGACATCTAAGAAATACTCATTTAGAATATTATCTAAAGCCATGAGCACTACCATGGCATTTCAGGGAAGGCTGCAATAGATAGTATCCTATGTGTAGTCACCAGTACTTCTGAATGGATACTCCTTTGATTGCAGTGCTGTCACTTTAATCATTCTAAAGAGAATACTGTAGCAGTAAAAATAGTTTGTAATCATGGCAAATACAATATTCTTGAAACAGAGTAAGTTGTATAAAAATATTTTTGTTCAGCTCAAGAAAGAAAGGGGATCCAGGTATTGACTGTCATTAGTTATTTGTATTTCTGCATCCAGCAGGGTCCCTATAACTGTATCCTGAGGGATCAGACAATAAAGAACACACTGTGAAAGTCTGATTTTCATCAAATACATGGAACATACATGATACAATATTATTAAGTTGACTAGCTTGCAGATGAATACAGATATATGCATATTCATATACCTTTTTAAGTGGACTGAATACAGCTTTGCATTTTATCTTTTGCAGTTTTCTGATTAGTGTGTTCTTCATTCAGTTTCTTTTATCATGTCCATTCTCATATGTCTGTTCAAAATGCCAAGTACTATATGTTATAAGTGGTCATACTACACATTACATAATTTTGCAAATAAAGACAAAGGATGCCGGTATTATGTTGAGTTACATTAATTCTTAATAATTTACTTTTTTCACTGTGACATAGGAATAAGTGCAGAAAAAGTAGGTAACATGATCTTCTGTGAATAATTTTTACTATGTTAATTATGATCTCAACATGTTAAATTCAGTGAAAAATCATCCTTCCTTTACAGAGTTTGATGCAAAATCTGTCAACATCTATGAGATAGCTCAGTAAGTCCTTCTTCTGCATCAGGCCTGTATCATGCTTTATCTTTCCTAGATATTAAAAAAGTTATTTTAGTGGAATGGGTCAGATAAGTATGATTTGGAATATCTTACAAAGAGTTTCACTCCCCTAGCATACTAAAAATCCCTCATGAAGGGAAGGCTTTGAGATGGATATTTAATCAGCTTCTATGTAACCTCAGCTATCATTTGTTCCATCTTTAGATATATCAGACTGAGAATGACTTTTTTTCCAAAACTAAGCCCTGCACGAATCAATGCTGTCCAACTTACTAACAGTATTTTGCCTAAGAATTCAAATACAGGTCATGATACATAATTTTAGCAAACTCATTGCAGCAATGAAATACCTAAAGAAAGAGACAGTGACATAGGTTGCTGGAATATGACTTCAGGCAATGCCCTGAGCAGAAGGTGATATGTAATAGTATTGCTCCAGGAATTGCTTCATGTGGTGGTGTTTACTCACTGTCCTTATTCCCTTCACTGTTCTTTCCACAATGCATTCATTCCCCATGGAAGGAATAAATTACTGATGGCATAACACAATAAACCTTCAAAAGTGACTATTAAGTAAATTCAAAGG
Organism: Falco rusticolus; assembly: GCF_015220075.1. Taxonomy (NCBI): domain Eukaryota; kingdom Metazoa; phylum Chordata; class Aves; order Falconiformes; family Falconidae; genus Falco; species Falco rusticolus. The sequence goes on along the minus strand of NC_051188.1, from coordinate 105,441,670 downwards.
ATTCACTACTTCCCAGTTCAAATGGGGTCAAAGGAAGTAAGCAGTTAGGTTCAGTAAGCTCTGAGCAGCCAGATCCAAGCACCAAAGTAGGCCACGTGGATTTAAAGGGATTTCTTCCTTCATTGCGCTGGCATACGCTGAAAATCACAAAGTAAATTAAGTTTACAATTTACAGTTCTATGTGTGTATGAAGGTAGTCACTCAGACATCCTTCCTTTCTCTGATTTGACACGCAATTACTGTAAATCTTAGACACTTGTTACTAATAATTGAGACAAATTATGAACTGGATAATTCACCAGAAGCTAGTCATCTTTGGCACTCACCAGCATCAGGTATTTCTTCTTATGCAGCAAGCCTCCTCTAGAGAAAGACCCTGGTAAATTGTTAATGTTCTATCTTTGCCTCGACTTGAAATAAATCCTTTTTTGTGTTTTATTTTCACCATCTCAGTAAATCAATCAAATCTGTGAGCTAAGCTGCTGTCAAAATGAAGAGGAGAAACTTTGCAAATTTTAAAATTTTCTTTCACATTAATCTTTCTTTCTGATTTTATATGCATTCATTTTGACATCAAACTTTTTTCTAGTGTTCAGTATTCACAGAGCTAAATTCTTTATAACCCACTAGCTGATATGTAGCTGGAGGGCAATCAGACTTTTCATGGTTGTTACTATGGTATATCATCTTTGCCTATAGTTGTCCAGGCCCTATTTGTCCTATATATCCAGTAGCATATACACTTTTTATGTGTTTATCTATTCACAAATTGCATTCATTACTAATACTGTAGAACTTGAAAGATTACTCAAAATTTAAATCGGTGAAGGCTGGTAACGCTGATGTGAGATTTTCAAATGTATCTGAAGAGAAGAGTATGAGGAAAATTCACCGAAAATGAAAACATTAACTACAGACAAACCTTTCAATAATATCTGACAATTCGTATTTATGTGGGTTTGCCACTCCTTGTGCTTTGACAGGAGTTTTACAATAATAGTATATATTCTGACACTTTAATAAAAATGACATTAACTGAATGGGTAGTAGAATGTGACTATGCTCCAAAAACTTAGGATATTAATAAGCATAAAAGAAGAATAAAAGTGAGAAAACTCATGGGTTGAGATAAAGACAGTTTAACAAGAAAAGCAAAAGCCATGCACACCAACAAAACAAAACAAGGAGTCAATTCATCAGTTCCCACGGGCAGGCAGGTGTTCAGCCATCTCCAGGAAAGCAGGGCTCCATCACGTGTAATGGTTACTTGGGAAGACAAATGTCATCACTCCGAATGTCCTCCCATCCTCCTTTTTATCCAGCTTTACATGGTGAGCATGACATCATATGGTATGGAATATCCCTTTGGTCCCTTGGTGTCAGCTGTCCCAGCTGTGCCCCCTCTCAGCTTCTTGTGCACTCTTGCTGGGGGGGTGAGGGGTATAAAATTCCTTGATGCTGTGTAAGTACTGCTCAGCAGTAAAAAAACCCCAACCTCTTCATTACCCACACTGTTTTCAGCACAGATCTAAAACATAGCCCCATACTACCTACTCTGAAGAAAATTAAGTCTGTTCAAGCCAAAACCAGCACATGCTGCTTTGGTGATAGGAAATGCAAAATCACAAAAGTATTGAATATGTTTGATTTTTTTTCAAACATCTTGGAAAAGGTCTACCTGCAGAAAAGTACCATTTCTAAGAACATAAATTAGCATTAAGAGAATCAACAGTTTTCATCTGGTATATCACACAGATTATCCACTTCACTGCCAAAGTCAGGATTCAGACATTTGTACATACTGAGAATCTGCAAGCAAAGCAACTGCCTGTTCCTTAAGCTGTAACTCTGACTTATACCTTGAAGAATTTACATATCATAAATCTCCAAAATGCTTTTCTAATATAAAACCTAACAAACAGAAAGAGTTGTGTGCTTATGATTGGTCTACAGGTAGTTGATTCTCTTAAAGATACTTCTCCAGCTTCTCAAGAAGGTTTTAGTACAGACAGTAGTTGCTGAACATTTCCTCTTTGCTTCTTGTGCTTATCTTCAAGAATTTAAAAGTCTACTACCTGGATGTAGATTATTCCCAGAGTTAAAATGTGATCTTAAAAAGCTGTTCAAATATTACTGCAAATCTTTTGAAATCTTCAAAATTGTGTTGTTTTTTTTTTTTCTTCTTTTGAGAGGTGACTTTCAAAATGACTGCAGATGCACCTAGTCTCTCAGGCATGCATACCACTTCTGTAGTATGTCTTTTTAGTTTGATGTAAAAAGGATGATAACAAAAGGAATAAGTTTCTTTTCTGCTTTATTGGGAGTGTATTCTTAATTCAGCTTCTATTCCATTTCTTCAGACAGTAATCTCATGATGCAGAATCTTTTTTCAACTATCTGCATGTTCAGTGTGTTTACAAACAGGTTCTTATCAGGACAAAAAGAACTGAAAGATCCATAGACAGTCAGTTCAAAGGCTCTTGACTTAAAAATACTAGAGGTTTTTCATAATTCTTGAGAAGAGATTTGGATCTTGTTTAGACTTGTACTTTCACCAAATCCATTTTAATGCTAGATCACATTGCATTTGCAATGAAAGGAAACTGCAGATATACTAGTATAAATTGTTCTGAAGGTACATTTTGCTAAGAAGCTATTGTTTACACTGAATCCATTCTTTTGTTCAGCAAGGAAAAACTGCCAAATAAAACCCACTTAATGTGCTGATCTTAGATGTTAAAAATAACGTTGGTTAATAAGCAGAGATTAATCCCTAAACTATGCTTATTGCGTCTGGATTCTCTCATAATAGATACTTGATTGTAAAAGTAGAACAAATTTTGTTCAGTACTGCCCTGTTTAGCTGAGGGTATTTTCTAAGAAAGAGATTTTGATTGGCACCATTTGTTCTGGTTCTGATAACAAAACACGGAGAAATAGATATCGTTATGTGTCATTACAACAATCAAACTTTTCCATTGAATAAAATAGTTTTTTAGTTGCATCAGTTTGTCTGTAAATCTTGAGATTTCTGAAGCTGTTTTGGGATTAGTGACTAACAGGGCAGAAAATGAAAATGCAGAGCAGAAACAATATGAACTTCATGCGTTACTTATCTTTGAGAAAGATACACAGTGCATCAGTGATGCCAAAAAAGCTCAGCAGCTGTGCATGTACTAGGGTTAAATTCTAGGATGTTCTCAGCAAAAAAAGCATATTATCACAAAAGTACTATCAGCAAGCAAAATCCTAGGAGGTGTATTTGGCCTATTTAGATAGGGCAAAAATGTTAGTTATTTTTCCTTTTTCTTTCCTAGTAACTAATGCATCTAAATGTACAACTAATGCATGTAAGATGTACGATACTTATCTGCTTCCTTATATTGCACGGCTACCTTTTGCTGCATGTAAGTGAAACTACATGCAAGGAATGTAATTTTTTAGGCTTCTAGAACTAACTGAATGTACAAAACTGTTATTTATGGAAATTCTCAACACAACTTTCACTAAAAAAGGTTTTTAAATCAAGGAAAGCAGACAACTTCAAATAATAAATGCCCTAGGATATAGAGGATATTTAGAGCGTGGTTGCATCTACATTAGTACTGCAGTTCAGATGAAGAATGAGGTTTTGAACTGAATCGCCCAATCATCCATTAACTGCACTTTAGCTGAGACAGCATAATTATCTTAGAGCAGGTGAAGTGGATTCCTTTCAAACAGAAGTAAATTGAAATGTGCACTCCAAAAGTGTACCTGATGTCCTCCTGAACATTCAGATCACATGTCAAGAAGACAGTTCAAATCCTGCCAAGACTTGTAACGTGTGTGTTGTGAGTGTAAGTTCATCAGATTCAATTGCTTCTTCTGCAGATTGGATCCTGGTAATGATAATGTAAGGCATTGTCTATTTGTTGATATTGACACAGCCTCTTAAAACCATATAAAAAATAATGGGCTTCCACAATATTACAGAAAAGCATACTTCAGTTATACCTGAGAAAAAGTAGGAGAACCGTCATTATAATTCAGTAATGTAATTCTCTCAAAAACATAGAAACGACCAAACTTTCTGGAAGCATCTAGGAGATGAGAAGATGAATAACATGCTTTATATTTTTCAGGAAGAAATGATATCACATCAACCTAACTTCCTTCTATGACTATGAATAGATATATGAGCAGGAAGAAACATTAGATCTTTAAGGTTCTTGCCTTATGACATGTTCTAATAAGGAAGATGAAAATAGCATCATTAAACTATTATTATATTCATAACTGCTTAGAAAGAAAACTATAGATAATGTTATCTACGAATCTTTTGTTACCTTAAGTAAAGTTGAAAATTCAGAGTGGAAAGATGAAGACAGACTCCATCTAGAAGGCGCAACAAGTATTGACTGCTCATTTGATGATGGTTTAAGCTAATGTTCTGAAATGGTAAAGTAGCAATTGAAAATTATTTATTCTGCATCCTGTTGAATGAGTCAAAAGGGGAATCAAATTTCGATTTGATTTCTTGAATCATACTACACTTTCTAAGGAAAAGGTTATACCAACTTATTAAGGTTAATTCAACATTCAGCATAACGTTTGATATTGGCTATCAGTTGATTGGGAATGTGTTTTCCTTCTGCTCACTCTGCAAATTCAACCTTAAAATCTGAAAATTAAACCAAGATTTTCCTTAAACAAATCAATATCAAGTTAATAAGATTCAGCAGGATACCTTCTGGACTCATTTATATTCATATGATAGGATTGCCTTCAAAGTATCTACTCTTACTTTTGTATGATTCTCTTGCATTTGTAAGATTTCATAGGTACACCTAATTAGAAATTTATAAACAAACCTCTTGAGATTGCACAAGATGCAATACTATCTAGAGACAACTTTGTTCTGTCAGTAAAACAAGCGGATAACATACCAAGTATATTTAAAGACCACTGAAAGCTGAATAAGTGTTCGATTTTCTCTTAGTCACTGTTCAGAATATATTTTCTCTATAGAAGCCTGCCAGAACACTGTTCAAGTCCTGCTTTTTCAGAATCAAGATCTGTCTGTCTCGCTGAAATAGATGTTCCCCTCAGCTTTGAGGACACCATATCTTTATCATCTGTGATCTGTCTTTTAAGTAGGCGAATCTGAATGCCTGAATAAAGCTACCAGGCCACAAATAATAACATGAATCTTATCAAAAGGTGTTGTCATCACACCAGATTGTTTTACAATTATGCATTTTCTGTTTGGAATACCTTATCGAATATCAAAATGCAAATCTGTGCATTTAAAACGATGCAATGTAATGCTAGGTTTCAAAGGATATAGAATACATAAGAATATATAAGTGATATTTACAAAACAACCTTTGAAATGCCAAAACAGTAGCATACTGTTTAGGGAATGTTGCCCTGACTGCTTCTCACCTGTAATAAGAAATTTTCAGAACAGTGCCTGACCGATTTTCCATTCTTATGTTTTACTGAAAATGAAGCACTATCAAGAAAGTAGTCTTCTTCAGATTACAAATTAGTGATATGTCCTGCAAAACAGAACTTTAGGAGGCTTCTTAATGTTTTTACAAACAGCAACTATATATGAAAATGTGGCATTTTCTTAATATAAATTCTAATCAAATCAATCAAAAATATTTATGTTATAATGGAGATAGAGTTTAATAGTGGAAAATGAAATTTTATGAAAATGATTCAATAAAAGCTTTTTTCTTTAATGGTATTGTATTTGAATAAGAACATAATATGTTAATGAAATGTGAATGTCGTGTTTTCAGTCATGCATAGATTTTTTTATAGGGTTATTTAATTTTTTATCACTGGTTATTTACGTAAAAATTTACTACCACTTTTTCTTCTTTCACTACTTTTTTTCTTTTCAATAATCCAATGTTGTTTAATTAAAAGTATCCCCCACACACAATGGAGCAGAGACACCTGTCCAATGCCCCTGGAAATAATGCAAGTGTTCCCCTAGCTGTGATGCTGGAGGACAAGTCATGATCAGTGAAGGGCTGCAGAACTGGGTATTGGAGGGACTGGCCATTCTTGGCCTGGTTAGAAACCAGGGTCTAGGGAAAGTGCAGAGGGATTTGGCTAAATGTGAGCAGCAATGGCTTTCCTTCAGCCTTGAACCAATTTCTGAGGGCACATTCAGTTCTGAATAACATAGACAGAAGAAAAGCTTTCAAGTTAAATCAAACATATTTGATCTAATGTTAGCAATTCTGAAACTCCTAAAATCATATCCTGAGCACAAGAAGGTATGGGAAGCTAATAGAATGATCAAAACATGTCTAGTCCCAAAATCTTTCAGGATACGATATGCCATTCTGTATAGTTTAGGGTGGGGGGTGGGTGGGGGAGAACCCAAACCCAACAAAACCAACACAAACCAAAAGGCAACCCCCCCCCCCCCAAATAAAAATTAAAAAAAAAAAAAAAAATCTCTACCCTCAAAAAACCCCAATCAAACTCCTGCCTCTTACTGAAAACCTCCCTGGGGAAAAAGTAAGAGTTGTCTTTCTATTTTACTCAAATCACTTATTTGTGATTCACTTGCATTCTAGGTCATTCATGGTTTGAGATAATGAGACTTGTTGATCACTGCCAATAACCAATGTTTTATCTGACTTCATGCTACTTGGCAGGTTATCTTGTGTTTCTGCCATATTTTTTTTCTGAAGTACTTTTCTATTTTTTATAACATCTAAACATTTGGTTGAGTAATTTGCTTGTCCCATTTCTCATGATAGAAATTTTCCCTGCTTTCCCGTCTGAGCAATTTGCAGTGGCTGGTGCCTCCATAGAGGTAAGAGCCTCAAAAGCAGTAACTGCTAAAAGAAAAAGACCATGTTTGCTTCTGTACTCTTTTAGCAAATATTGTATGAGGGAAAAGCAGTGGGTCTGGAATAGAGTACTTGATATCAAATGATCTAGAATTTGACTCGTCCTTTCTATAGACAGCTCTAGAATAGGCAGCATCAAGTAAATATTCTAGGAAGGGAATTACTTCTTAAAAAGTACCTTCCTTTCCTCTGCTTTCTCTCTGCACTGTTTACTACTCCCTAATTACACCCTGCTCTGATGATTATAAATGTTTTATACAGATGTGTAGCGCCTAAAAATCATAGAAACATAGAATCATTTAGGTTGGAAAAGACCTCTAAGATGATCAAGTCCAACCTTAAACCTCGTACTGCCAAATCCACCCCTAAACAATGTCTGTAATTACCACATCTACAGATCTTTTAAATACCTCCAGGGATGGTGATTCAACGGTTTCCCAGGGAAGCCTGATCCAATGCTTGACAACCCTTTGGTGAAGAAATTTTTCCTAATATCCAATCCAAACCTCCCCAGGTGCAACTTGAAGCTCTCTCCTCTTGTTCTGTCATTTGTTACTTGAAAAAAGAGGCTGTCCTCCACCTCACTACAACCTTCTTTCAGGCAGTTGTAGAGAGCAATAAGATCCCCCGTGAGCCTCCTTTACTCCAGGCTAAACAACCCCAGTTCCCTCAGCCACTCCTCATAAAACTTGTTATCTAGACCCGTTACGAGCTTCATTCCTCTTCTTTGGACACAATTCAGAACCTCATTGTCTTTCTGCAGTGAAGGCCCCAAAACTGAACACAGTATTTGAGGTGCAGCCTCATCAGTGCTGAGTACAGGGGCATGATCACTTCCCTTGTCCTGCTGGACACACTGTTTCTGATGCAAAAAGGAGAAACAAAAACTGAAGCTTGTGAGTCTACAGACATTTCTGTCACTGACATTCCTACTTAAGTAATTCCTACTCTCCTGATTGCTTATTTATGTTCTTGTGTCTTTCTGCCAGTGATAATGACAAATCATATTTCAACCTAGAAAAGGTGTCCATCTTGTGTACTTCTTTTTTATTTTTAAGGCATCTTGTGCAAATTAAGACATAGAGGAATTTCATTCCTATTATGGCAGTAGGCAGGTTTTTCTGTCCAATATTCTGCAATAAAAAATAAAGTTGATTCTTCTCCTCCCCACCCACCACCCACCCCCTTAATTAGATCAGTAATAGGATGGTAATGGCCTCCTGCAAGTGTTCTGTTTGGCTGAGAGGTGCTCAGGAAGGTAGAAGAGAAAGTCTTTAAAAAATTGCCTTGAGGGTCTGGGATGGACCATGTGTATGTATGATCTTAAGATATTAATACGCCTTTATCAACTATATTGAAACTTATTCTTTTTCTCCTGGGATTTTCACATAATGTCTTCTGTAGCTCACATTGCAGTGTGCAGGCACTCTGCATCAGAAAGGAAAATAGGACTCCTCAGGTCTCATTTCTAGAAACACATATGTCTAGGTGAAAGAGGTGCTGTCATTATGGTATCTTGTCTATCTGTGCTCATGCATTTCCTAGTGGCCAGCTTCTGGTGTAGCCACCCTTACAGCTTTCAGGTGTAAGTAATTTTAAAATGTTTTCTCTCTTTACAATACCAGACATAAATTTGAATAAAAATCCTGCACCATGTTTTACCCCATCTCAGAATTGCACCTCAGATATAGCATGATTAATTCACCATTATCTTTCTACACTTGGTTTCTTGGGTATGTGGACACACATGGCAGTATTTCTGAACACGGAATATTTGGGATGAAGAAACACTTTAAAAATTGTGGTCCATTCATGCAATGAAGAACTTCACACAAACACCTATGGAAATATTCAGCATGAATGCACAAGTTGTTAAGATTGGCTTTGAAGCCTTAGGAAACAGTTTTTGACATTAAGCTCACAAGCCATAATAAAGTATCATCACATATGTATCTTGTGCTGGTACAGTGGGAGAGGCAGGGATCATACTAATTGTGTGGACTTACTTAGATACACATAGTATTGTTTTCTGCAAACTTAAAACCAGGATGGCAGCTGTATCTAGAAGGAGTCCTACCACAGATAAATTCTAACTGACTTTCATGAAATAGCACAAACTTACTTTAAGTTTAGGGGTTACCTTAAGCATAAGAGCATGTGAAACTGATGTCAAGACATTAGATGAAAAACCAATATTACACCCTAAATCTGCTCTTTTCACCATTTATTTTGTGCAGCAGAACATGCTTTAAAGTTTTGAACAGTCTCTGATCTTTTTGGCTTTATATAAGATTCTACAATTTGTTCTTTAAAATATTTATATAGGATACTAGTAGTTATAATTATGTATCATAGAAAGCGTGCACTTCTAGATATTCAGTATATTTCATGTAGTAACTGTGGCGTATATGCACAGACTCCGGGAGCGGATCGAACGCACAAAGACACTCAAAGACACCTTGAAGACACTTTATTAAAATCAAGCAAGTCTTTTATACCTTTACAGGAGGCTGACGTGTCAGCCTGTAACTATGCTCAGTAATTTTCCACTTTTAGCTCTTTTTTTATTACAGAAACAGAAGCTTAGCAACTCCCTTTATCTACAAGGCCACAAGCTCTGCAGACTACTCCCTACCTTAATTTCTCTAAGTTTCTCTTCTTGCTCCCATGGCTTCCTTCCAACAAGCATAACTGTGTCTCTCTCCCAAGGTTGGTTTTCGCTCACTGAAGCTTTTGAGCTAGCTTGAGACATACCCACATCTCCCCCTTCTTTATATATAAAAAAGGCTTGTTTCAATGCTCTGTCTATTAAAGTTTGCATACATTTTAACATACACGTAATACAGATCAGAATACATATAAAGATTAATAAACACCCTACACCTATTTGTAATAAGCTCTTTATCCATGTACTTTAATCTAATCTACTAAAAAGGTTTCCAAAAATGTTAAAACCATCACTTTGTTGTAGTTTCTGTACTCCTTCTTTGAAGTTTTCAATATTTTTGTGAATAGATTCAGAATGATCAGACAGATTCATACAACAAAGTCCATCAAAATCCTGACAACCATGACCTTGTGCTAACAATAAAAAGTCTATCGCAGTTCTATTTTGTAGCATAGCATGTCTTATTGAATCAACATCTAGCAATAATCCACTCAGGGCTAATGAAGTGGCATTAGTTTATTTTGCAAGCCAACAGCCAAGCTTATTCAAGGTGGTTAATGCTTGCGCTGTTCCTACTCCTGGAGCAAATATAGATGTTGCTATAATTCCACCAGGGCTCCAAAATTCCATATTATCTTTACAATCAGCTTTAAAGGCATGTGCAGCACGTTTGTGGTGGCGTAACTTATGATTCATAATCATGGATGTATTGGGTGTTAACAAGGTTAATCTTCCAATGCTACATGGTCCTCCTTTTGCATGGGAGGGAATGCCAGGCCACGCACAATCTCCACAGATTAGAAATAATCCCATGGGCAGTTTAAGAGGATGATTGCTAGACCTCGATATATTAGGAGAAGTATAATTACACCAAGCACTAGCATTTCTATATGCAGGTATGGTAGCAATTAACCATTGAATCATTTTTATACCATCTTTGCTTGAGTAGTTGAAGTATACACAATAATCCATTTTTACAGATCCTAATAAATCCAATTCCTGTGGTTCAGTCCCACTATATGCTAGATAAGGAACCCAACCATCCCAATTGTTAACCACATTACCAAATTTCTTAATTATTATCTGTTTATCTGAGGGAATGGGCCAATCATCAACAGGTTGTCCAACCAGACAGGTTGTAAAAGGATTTTCCAGAGAAGCAGTTGATAGACATAGTGTGTCCTGTCCCGTGTAATTGGCCAAGGTTACCCAGACGTTGGTTTTGGGTTGAGGCGGGATCCATATTGATGCAGCTGACATCATGGCACAGACGATGGTGATGATTGAGATAACAATGGCTTGATCCATCGAGATGGTACCCATCTTGGGCCAGAACCTGTGGAAACACAAGCATACCCTCTACCCCAAGTTATTAATGGAAAAGGACCCTCTCATTGATTTGTCTGCAATTTTTTTACTAAAACTTATGCTTTCTCATTAGATTTTGAAGCATTGTGTAAGCCAAAATGGTGCTGTAAGGGAGGTCCTTCCTCCGTCCAACGATTTAAAAAATTCAAAACATAACAAGCTTTAGCTATACGTTCCTGTGGGGTTAACCCTAGACTCCCCCTTTTTTATTTTTGCAACATAGTTTTAAGAGTGCTGTGTATGCGTTCAATAATGGCTTGGCCTGTGGGAGAGTGTGGAATGCCTGTAATATGCTGAATTCCCCACTGTTGAAAAAATGTCTGTGTTTTATGTGTTATATAGCTTGGGCCATTATCTGTTTCTATAGTTTTTGGAACTCCCAGGGTAGCAAAGGCCATAATAAAATGTCTGCAAACATCTTTTGCTTTTTCACCTGAGTGTACTAATGCATAAATGCAAGATGAAGAGGTGTTGATAGACACATGTACATATTTGTACTTGCTAAACTCTGGTATATGAGTAACATCTGTCTGCCAAATTTCAAGTGACGAAAGACCTTGAGGATTAGTTCCTATCGATGGTGCAGGCAAAACTTGCTGACAATCGGGACACAATTGTATAATTTGCCTCGCTTGGTCTTGAGTCAGCTGAAATGTGCATTGCAGTGCTTTTGCATTTTAATGATAGAATTCATGAGATAAATGAGCCTGTGCAAAAATGTCAGGTAAGACCCATATGGTACCTGCAAGCCTGTCTGCTTGTGCGTTTCCCTCACTTATGGGATGGGGTAGCAGGGTATGTGAGTGTATGTGTTGTATAAAATATGGATGTGCCCGTCGATCTAGGGGCCACTTGAGCTCCCAGAGAAGAGCAAATAAGGCTTCGTGTGAGACTTCCTTCAAAAAGGAGCGTTCAAGCCTAGAAACAAGGCCTGCCACGTAGGCAGAATCTGTGATAATGTTTATTGGAGTAGTCCACTATTTAAAAACATGGATTACTGCAGGGAGATCTACTACCTGAGGCAATTCTGTGACAATATGTATGTTGCTTTTCCAGTTTCCTTCATCATCTCTCCAAACTGTTACTGCCCAGCCTGTTTTACCAGATCCATCAGTGAATGCTGTAAGGGCATCAGCTTTTGGTGTGATAGCTGATTGTGAAGTAGGTAAAAGAGAAAGAGAGTGCAGGGATTGTATAATTTTGTGTCCTGGGAAATTAATATTTATCTGTCCTGTAAAATCCGCTAGACCACACCAAAAAAACAAAAGAATGGTGAGTTAAAAAAGTTAGCTGTTTTGTATCTAGAGGCAAATAGATAACATTAGGTTCAACACCATCTAGAGTTAAAAAATGCACTCTCCCTTTCTGAATTACCATAGCTATCATTTCCATAGGTGTGGTAACTGTATTTCCAAAATTATGTGGTAAAAATATCCACTCCAGAATAATCAAAGCATATATGTCTTGTGGAACCCACTGGGCTAAGAGACCATAGGGTTGAAAAGTTGAATAAAAAATGAAAAGGCTAATAGTCCATTTTTTGTCTATGAGCCATTTGACCTGCTAATTTTACAACCACTTTATCGAGAGCAGTTTTTGCAGGGAGAGGATAAGCGTTCAAGGAGATGTCAAGTCTGGATTTCCCTCCAATAGTTTAAAGAGGGGATGGAGTTCTTCAGTAGATAATCCCCCAAGAAAGAACAAACCCAGTTTACGGTTCCTTGTCGCAGCACTCTCCAAACTATCAAGCTGCAACAAGGTCTTTTACCATCTCATACCAGCATACTCTTCATGCCAGTCCCTCTGCTGCCTTTGCCTCATCCAAGGTCCACTCTCTCTTCTCTTGCTACTTCCTCTCCCTGCTTCTTCCTCGGCTGCTCTCTCTTCATTGGCTCTCAACCACTTAACAGAACCAGCCACAGCTGCACCTTTTATCTACAATGGCGAAACTGCCGCCCCTGAAGCCAACCCACAGTTGTATATTAACAATGCTGATTAACCCAGCTTCATTCCTCTACAGTTCCTAACAGTTTTTGTAAATTATTCAGAGTCCTTATTTCTGTTTGCAGGGTGATACGCTGAGGTTGGATACTTTGTTTTGATATTTTCCATCCTAAATATCTCCAAGGTGGTGTTTCTTGTATTTTTTCTTTTGCAATTTTGAGTCCTGCTGTTGAGACTGCCTGGACCACTTGTTTCACTGCTTGGGCTGTCTGGTTTGATTCTGCAGCAATTAAAATGTCATCCATATAATGGTAAATTAAAACATTTTCAAAACATTATTGTATTGGACTTAAAACTGCTGCTATAAATTGCTGGCTTAGCGTAGGACTGTTTCATGCCTTGTGGCAATGCTTTCTAATGGTATCTTTTATGTGGCTCTGCAGCATTAATAGAAGGCACAGAAAAGGCAAATAGTGGTGCATCTTGTGGAGCAAGAGGTATTGTAAAAAACCAGTCTTTTAAATCAGTAACTATGAGAGTCTACGTTTGTGGTAGCATTGTCAGTGAGTGGAGCCCAGGCTGTAAAGCTCCCATACCTTCAATGACCTCATTTATTTTTCTTAGATCATGTAAAAGCTTCAAAGAATTATTTTTCTTCTGAATCACAGACAGACGTGTTCCATGGGTTAGTTGTGGGGACTATGTGACCAGCTTTTAGCTGTTCATCCACCAATTTATGTAGCTGCAGCAGTTTTTCTTTTGGGAGGGGCCACTGGTCTGCCCACGTGGGTAATTTGTTTTCCAGGTTAATGGTGGGACCTGCTGCAGGATAGTGGCCCCTAGAAACAACTCTGTGCTTAAATATATACCCCATTGGCTTAAACAGTCTCTGCCCCAAAGGGTAGGAGATCCAGGCAACACACAAGGCCTGACCAAATCAGATCTCCCTTCTGGTCCTGTAATAACAACAAATGCTTTCTCTGTTTTGGAGAAGTTTGACCACCAATTCCCAATAGGGAAGCATGGGCGTGTGTTAAAGGCCAGTGACTGAGCCACTGTGATGCAGAAATGACTGTAACATCTGCTCCACTATCAACAATTCCTTGCATAGCAGTTTTTGTCTTCCCTGACTGCAAAGTACAGGACAACTGAGGTCGATCCATAGTTAATTGCTGAGTCCAGGAAATTTCTGGCACCCCTGTAGATCCAAAACAGCCTGGACCCCATGTCACACATGCAGCATTCTGTGATTGGGGCATAAAATATATAAATTGTGCAATTTGGCTTGCTGCTGGTATAGTACATGGTGGCATTGGAGTCCGCACCATTATTTTAATTTCTCCATCATAATCAGTGTCTATGACTCCTGGCAGCAAAAAAAGGCCTCTTAATGTTGTAGAGGATTGTACAATCAACAATGTTGCATTTCCATTATCGAGTGGACCATATGTGCTTGTTGAAATAAGCACAACTGAGGTGTCTTGGATTATTGTCTCTGCTGAGGTGGCCAGGTCCACTCGGGCACTGCCGCTTGTGCTGGCACACAGACTGCTGCAGCTTGGTGGGGTGGGCAGCTGGAGGGGTGATTTGTTGTCATAGTGCAATCCCTTGGGGTGCTCCACTCAGAGTTTCCCAGGAAGGTCAAAGGCTGGCCATCCCAGTCAAGTTTTGATCAGCATTGATTGGCATAATGATGCTCTTTACAACAGCGCAGACAGATTCCGGGTGGACCCCCTTTATTATTTGCTTTTGCTCTTGGACAGTTCTTTCACAGATGGCCGTACTGACCACACAAAAAGCACTGCTGTGATTTAACTGATAGCACTGCAAATGCTTCCACAATCAGAGACAAATCATGCTGTCTAGATCCAATATTCATACAAGCATTCAACATATCCTCAATGCTAGGATCCTTTAAAGACTGTAATATTTTCTGACAGTCAGGGTTAGCATTTTCAACAGCAAGTTGTTTAAAAAGATATTTATGTGCTTTCTCGTTATCAACCTGCTTTTCCAAAAGCTCATTAAGTCTGTCCAAAAAGTTCATAATAGTTCATTTGCCTCTTGTTTAATTTTGCAAAAGACTGCCTCTGTTTACCTGCTTCAGGAACAGTCTTCAAAGCACAGAGTGCCAATCGTTTTACTTGCTGCAAACCCGCGTGGCAAATCCTAGTTTGTTCAGCATTGGTGCTATGATCTCCTTGCCCCAGTAATACATCTACATTAACCACTTGCAATGGATCACATGCCCCCAACACTGAGTTCTCAGCAGCTTGGGCACCTGCAAGCTGTCTCATTTTTGACTCCCATATAGTGTATTGCATGTCCACCATTATCAAGCGAAACAGCATTTTAAAATCATTAGGGGTAAACACATGAGTATCACAGAGATTCTATTAAATGAGTTGTATAAGGAGCCCTAAGTCCATGGTCTGTAACCGTTCTCCTGATATCTTTAATAAGAGCATACAAGGGAGCTTCCCAACGTGGATCTTGATCTGGCACATACACCACAAAGGAAAGCACGCAGCAGATCTATATTCCCCGCTCACTTTCCTTCCCCTTTTACAGCTGCCCATTTATCACGAGGGTCTGGTGGGTATAAATCTGGATCTTTTTCCAGATCAGTAAACTCTGGGTCAAAAGGATTGTCTGTGTCATCATCGAGAGTATCAGGTGGTAGAGCCACAAGAGCAATAGCAGCAGGTTTAGTTTTTGGTCTCACGGTAGGCTCTGCTAAAGAGGGTGGCAATGAGGGAGTCGAAGAAGCTGTTTCTGCTTCTTTGATTGTGAGCCAGCATGAGCTTTTAAAGTTTTGAAAAGAATGTGCATGGGGCTCAACAGAGTAGCTGCTGCCTTATCATTTTTTGTAGCACAGTCCCATAGATGGAATCCTATTTTATCCCAAATCTTGGGAGTATAAATGTTAGTGGTATTGACAGATGGGTCGGCTTCTGATACCCATAGAAGAATGCGTTTTAATTCTTCCTCATCTATTTTCTTCCCTTACTTCTTAAGAGCGTTAGTAAAAGCTTGTAAAACAGGTCTCTGTTCCTTTGTTAAAGCAGTCCCCATTGTTCTCAGCTGCTTACCTTCGTCCTGCAATAGGTAATTGAGCACGCTAGCTACGCTTCCTTTCAGCGTGTAGTCCTGTAGTTCAGCTGAACTACGCCACAGATCAACAGCTAGTTGATGTCGAGCCTCACATTGGGCGTCATTTGTGGTATATGATGCACGGACTCCGGGAGAGGATCAAAGGCATGAAGACACTCAAAAACATCTTGAAGACACTTTATTAAAATCAAGCAAGTCTTTTATACCTTTACAGGGGGCTGACATGTCAGACTGTAACTATGCTCAGTAATTTTCCACTTTTGGCTCTTTTTTCATTACAGACACAGCAGCTTAGCAATTCCCTTTATCTACAAGGCCACAAGCTCTGCAGACTACTCCCTACCTTAAAGTTTCTCTTGCTCCCATGGCTTCCTTCCAACAAGCATAACTGTGTCTCTCTCCCAAGGTCGGTTTTCGCTTACTGACGCCATTGAGCTAGCTCGAGACATACCCACAAGTAACCACTCTGCAGAAAATTGCTGTTTCAACATTTCTGTGGATATTTCATCAATATATTTAATATTTTGACATCACAGTGAAGACCTGCTCAAGTAAGCAAGTTAAGAATTCTTTTTTACTTCTTCAGGTGGATGCAGTTTAGAGAACAATTCAATAAGATAGTTTATAAAATAGAAACAACACAGTTCAAACTATGAACTTTCCTTGATAAGGAAAAAAAAAATGGCTGAAAAAGCTAAGCTTACTGAAGCATCAATGAATTTCCAAGTTTCTGCATAAGGAATCTTACGCTTTTCCAACAGTACTAAAATTCTATCCTTTAACTCAGCTTGGCAAGATTTCTTTTTCACATAAGTCTTTCTTCAGCCCACATAAAAAGGTGCAAGACTGAGACTTCATATTTATACAATAGACGTGTCTGTTTTCAATGGCAGAGAAGAATCACTGCATAATATTCCAGAGGCACATCTAAGATCTAAAGTGCTCCATGCCATTATAACATAAAGTTCTTTACACAGAAAAGCGTTTCTCTGTGGAAAAGGATGGTAGTGAGATAAAGGTGTCAGCTGAGGTCAGCAAGCGTACTCAGAAGACTAAAATGTCTTCAATACCTTGATAAATTGAGTCTTTTTTTTTTTTTTTTAATTTAAACCAATGATAGCAAAGAAATTTCCCTTAGGTACAACTATGCAGTGATCTTACTTATGCAATCTGTTACACTGTGATATTCTCTTGGTTGCCAAGCAGCCAAGAATGAGTGTAAAAATAAAAGCTTCAGACAAAAAAGAAAAGCTAACTTTTTTTTTTTTTAATTTAAATTTGAAATAAGCTAGAAGAGCTAAAATAAGTACTGGAAGAGGCATACTACCATACAACTCCCATCAACTTCACCTCACACTTCATTTAGTACAGAGCAGAGTGAAACTTTAAGTCTATTTAGTTCTGTGAAATAATATATAGGTGTTCAAGAAAGGTTTCATTTTTCTCCATTTCAATTTAATAAACATGTTATTCAAGAAAATAAAAATGAACCTTTCTTCTGTCTTGAATATGTTGGCAATCCAACATTAGTCCTTCTCACATTCTTCCTTGTTTCTTTTTATTCTTTAAAACCCAGTATTTTGCAATATACTTGGCTGGTTTTTCTTTCTGCTCTCTCAAGTTGTCTTCTTTTTGCTGTTATAGAAAAATGTATTCTTGAACAAAAATAATTCTTGTATTCATTTCAAGGCTTAAAAAAAAAAAAGTAAAAGTCTTTAGATCTTGTCTTCAGTGTCTAGTCAAGGAGTTAGTTAGTTTAGTCCTCCTTTTAAAAATTCTAATTTCCATGAAAAATAGCAGAGTTCAAGTATATCTGCACAGCTTCCAATTACAACAATAGATTGTTTGAGAGTACTAACTATTGCAAGTGCTCTTGTTCAAACTACCTGGTTTGGAGCAGATAAAAATGACATAAATGTTATAATGATATGATCTGGAAAAAATGTTAAGCCTATTGGAACAAAGAAAAAGGAATTAAGCTTCTGACAGGAAAAGTGTGATATAACTGCTGTGATATAATAAAACAAGAAATAATTTAATTTCAATTTATAAGATATCAAATAGCAAGGTTTTGTTAATTTTGTGTTCATTTGTTGTTTATTTATTTATATATATAACACAGAAATGCAGAAGATCTCAAAAAAATAGCAAGGTCCTACTAGGTGCTTCACAATCACAGAACAGACTAAATTCTCCCATCAACAGCTTGTCCTCTGACAAACCAGAGCAAGTCAGTAGGCTACCTCAGAGAAATACAGTTGAGTTGGGCAAGAGCTCACTTTCAAGTAACCTTACCGCATCAGAATTGGCTACCTTTTCACCTGTCACTATATATATGCATATGGACAATGCTAATCCAGTTCCATCAATCAAGCTTGAACACGCTATCACTAAAAGTTGAATTGGATTATTTTAAGAGAATTGGAACAGGAACGTCTACACTGGAAGGCTGAGGGGGGGAACGTAACTTTCAGCCAGAAGGTGCTGAAAGAGTATCTGAGAAGAACAATCTCTTCAACTGGCTCAGCTACACCTGGAAAAAAACATGACTGTAGATGTAATAAAAGAAGAAGTCTGATTAACTGAGATTTCCTGAGTCCTAGATTAGAATATTAACCAAAGAGCCAAACTACTTCATTTTGTACACTATATTAAAATATGTTAATATATATCTAGGTTCTAATAACACTGACATCTTTCTGAACAATGAATAATTTTAAAACAATTTGTTCCTCTGGAATTAATTCCCCTCTTTAGTGTTAAGTAAATTAGTAAATTGGGTCGAGGTTCATTCTTTCTGCTGCTTGCTTTTCTGTTGCTTCTGAAGTGCTTCTAGTTAAAAAATACTTTTGCAGTTACAGTTTGGGATACGAATCCGTTCTTCCTTATTAACATAGAAACATTTACTTCTTTTACATTTTTTTCCACCCACACAAGCTACTAAAGCATCTACTGTACTTGATGCCAAAATAAAATAAAGTTGCAGAGTCAAACATTTAAATAACATTTTTGTGCAATTAGAGATGTGCTGAGCATTTCAAAACAAAAACAAGTCAGAGACATTCATATCCTGTGCCAAGACCATTTGAAAACAATCTGCCTTTATAAAAAAACAGGTTGGAAAACACGATTTACAATAATAAAAAGCAATGACTTTTAAGAAGCAAGTGAAATTTGAGTTTCGATGTTTGCTGCTGAAATCCCTAGTAGTTAATGAGTCACATCACTTTGCTTCAGTCACCTTGCCTTGACTGACATAACACAACATGACACATACCACTGAACAAAGTCAGCCAGAAAATTTGAACACATGTATTTTATGGAAAACTGAATTTGCAGCGGAAAAGGTTCTTTAAATATCTGTACTAAAAACCAAGTAGTTCTTGTTCAGGAATTTAAGGACCTTTTTGGCAGTATAAAGTGAAGGAGTGGATATTCTTCATCCTAGTATTGGAACCGTGCCTTTTTTTGTTGTTTGTATTTTTTGCCTTTTTTATTTTTTTTTCTTCGTAAAAATCATGTATTCCATGGATCCAGGTAAGTGTAGAGTCAATAAAAGACTTCTCTGCAGGCAGTAGGAATGTCACCTTCTAAATGCTATGGATGCATATTGCCAAAAGCTGAAAACATCTTTAACTGCCTGTTCTCTTTTAATTTCACCCAACAGAAGGAAGATTAAAAAGATACAGACATTGACAATAAGTAGCATACTAACTGTAGAGACTTTAAATTTAAAGCATAGCATAATCTCAGACCATTAAGGATCCCTGCAACAAGAAGCCAGGATAAACTTGACTTTCCAGAAGCCAAAGCTGTTTAGCAAATAGAGGATGCTACAGGCTGTGACCACAGTATTGTTGTGAGAAACCCTTTGCTTTAATGGCACGGGAGTTCCCATGTTAAATCTAAGGGAATGTTTCTTACATATAATTTCAATGAACTTGTTTAGAATATTTATGAATATATAATAGGTATAGGAGTTTCTAGATAGCTTGTAGACCAATGTAGCAAATAGGTACCTGATTTTTTTTTCTCTCACAAATTAGGTCAAATCATACTCTGATTTTGCTCATTTTAAGTAGTCCATTTTCAAACTTCACTCTTAATTTTATTCTGCTTTTGCTTTTATTGATCATATCAGCTGATAATATTCTTATTTATTTGTGAGTCAATCATTTTATATAAAGCAGATACTTAAACATGTGCTCCGAAATTGGGTATGAATTAGCTAGGTAAGTGTACCAGTCATGAGAACAGTCATGTTGTTACCGAAATCTCGGAATGAAGAACTTATCAACACCAATGTGATGCAGATAAGCAGACACTTGTTTATTAACGGCCGGGTGCATGAGTGAGTCTTCTCACGATCAACGCACACCAAGTTTCAAAATTAGACACCATATATAGAACTTATTCATGCATATTCATTAAGTATTTATGCATAATCATGATATTTCCCGAAAAACATTAAAATATTCTCCTCCCATATCCAATTCTGTGCAGTAAAGGATAGAAAGGTCCAGAAATGGGTCTGGGGTACGATTTGGGTAGGTGGTATATGAGTCGGTGGTCGCGATCTCCCCCTGCTGGAATTACCTCTTACTAAAGCTCACGGTTTCTTGGCAGGTAACTACAAGCTGTTCCAGTCGACTCTTCCCAGTTCCCATTAATCCTATATTCTGACATTTCAATACACTCTCTACATACGGAAGACTAGTTAACTACAAAGAAACCTTTCAAACCCTAAATTTATTACCTAAGTTTTAAACACTGATTCTAGCCCATTCTTCTGGCCTTGGTACGAGACTGTACAAAGGATTTCATAACAGCTTTTACTGTGCAACTATAAGTTTCATTAAAATATATTTCTATTTCTCATCCCTCTATATTTCTATTAAAAATTATTTTATAAAATCAAATAAAGTCATCAATCTTCACTTATTAGCAAATCTGTAACAATGTTTTGTCATGTACTTTGTGCCATAAACATTGAAGGTTTTATAAATCTACATGTGTTTTCCTGAGCTACAAGAAAACAAACAAAACCCCAACAAATTCTGTCTCATTCACAAAGAAATACTTTCTTGTTATTTAAGGTTTTCTTACTTTTCTGTTAACGAAAAAGACATCTCAGTATGTTTTTTTTACACATTCTGCCCATCAGTTGTTGTTGTATTTTTCTATTACTTCAGTGTCTCCTTTAAAGAAAATAGTACCATGAACCATCGATAAAAAATTCCCTTTCTATAAATCATGAGAGAAACAGGTTAATGCTTACTGTGCGATGCAGCACATAATTCTCTATAAAACAGTGCAATTATGTCACTTTGGTATGTAAAAGGCCCCACTGCTGCATCCAGTCCAAAACTATTAGAGATGTTTTAACAAAGAAATTTTGTATAAAAATTCCAGGGTTTGGAAATAAAATTTTCAAAGGGGGAAATCTTTAATACTTGGGTAATATTTTAAATTAAATTAAGAGATTCTTATCACCTAATGAAAAGATCTTTTAGACAAATTCCAAAATTTAAATATGATTTTTTTTCTCTAAAAGGAAAAATACATCTTTAAAATAGTTTTCTTATTTGTCCAATTTTTTTCATATTTGTGTCAGAGGCCTTCTGATCTGAGAGAAAATAACTTTTCTCAAGTAAATGCAGAAGAACAACTCTTTGCAGTCAAATACAATAATGTATTTTTCCTACAAAGCCCTGTTTTGTCATATGACATATTCAATATTTCCATAGTTTCGTCTTTCAGACCAGTACAGGGAAAGATCCAGTTTTATGACCACATAACTATCAATAAATTCTAGCATGTGAATGTGTGGCTCAAATCACAGGCTATTCAAGGGCTTAGAAAATTTAAGATGACCAGAGTTTTTAATTCAATTTATATCCTAAAGCAGGAAAATTTCCTGTTTTTTTTTTCTTTTTCCCCACTGTGTCCTATTTTGAAATAATTTCATTACCAATTGTACTTGAAGGTTATGATATTAAGCAATATCAGTATGTGTGAATAGCAAAATCCAATTAAAAAAAAAAGAGTAAAGAAATAAAGGCTATACCCAGAAATAAATAAAAGTACACAGAATAAACAGATTTTTATTTTATGCTGAACACTATTGAATAATAATATTAAACAGCAGCTTGGAGCTATAGTTCCAAACTATGTTTTTGCAAAGATACATACAAGCATAAGAAAAAAGCAGAGAGAGTCTTTAAAATAAAATAAAATAAAAATGAAGGCCTATTTACCACTGTGTTTCTACCTCACAGGGTTGTGTAAGTTGTTGAAGCGTTAACATCTAGCAAATTTCATCTGTATAAGAGTGCTGATTTAAGAAAATTTCCTTGAAATGAAGAGACAGCATAAAGGGCATAGGAAACTTAATCACAGTTAAATCTGAAGAACAAAAATTGTACATTATGAATGGTACAAAACTGCTTTTGTGCAAACTTGAATATGAGTTTTGTTCCCTTGAAAATTAACAAAATGGGCAAAAAACAAAACTGAAGATGTGTTGTACTGCTGTTATCACCAGCTGCACAGTTTATTGTTTGCCATGGAAGTTAAGATTTTAACAGTGAAGTGGTAATGATTGTATCTTGCTATCCTGGAGTATCAAGATCTTTTTTTTTATAGCAAGGGATCAGTTCTCAGCCCAATTTATGTGAACATCAGGCGAATATAAATAGCTTATCCAAGGACAGCTCATCCTGAAATTGTGATTCAAAAGCTGACAGAGGGTATCTTGAGTTGCTTCAAAGGACTCAGATTCACAATTTTGTGTTTCTGTATATACAGGTATCCAATTCCATCAAATATTCTTCTGCAGAGATTAGTTTCCTGAAATCTGTTCAAACACTCTGCTACAGACTCAGAGGCTACCTTAGTTTTAGGCTGTAAAAATCTTTGGCCTTTTGTATTTCAAAAGTATGAAGTAATAATACCATGGCGATTGTCTTCATTTATGAGTTTTGCTTAAGGATAAAAACTATTTTATCTGAATGTTTGTCTCCCTGCTTGAACTTGAAATTGTTGACAATGAATAGAAAAAACTCAAACAGGCCAAACCAGAGCAGAATGTTTAGTATGAAACACTTAGAGTTTGTTTCCTTTTCATTAATCTAATTTTTATCTCTTTGATGAACTTTTTTATTAATTTTGTTTCAAAATAAAATGTTTAAATTCTTAAAAATTACAATGTAGCTTTATTGCTGAAAGTAGAATTCATCAGGAATGCGCGAATACTTTTGGCCCATCCCAAACTATATGATTAAGAAAATATATTATAAATAATAATAATAAAAAAGGCATCTTTTCATCTCTAGTAGGGATATGATTGGAATTTTGATCCTTCAAATCTAGATTCTTTGGAATCACAGAATACGGAAGAGATACTGTGATATTATCCATATTAACCTTCAAGAAAGGACACATCCAGCACTTCAGACAGCAACTTTGTTTATGGTCTGGTTCCTTGTTTCTCTTGACCTCTGCAGTGCAATATTTTCCTCAGTCTCAGATATCTGAAACATATACCTACTCTTAGCCTTTGTCTGTATGAGAAATATGCTATGGTACTTCGGTATTTGTAATAGACCTTGTAAACCCTGCTAAATATTTCAGTAAGAAATGCTTTGTTATTATCTAGGTACCTTAAAATCATACTTGCTGGATCAAAGAAATATGCAGATAAGAGTATTTATAATGTTGATAATGAACAAACTGATAGAAGATGTAAGTGAAATGAAGCACAAAATCTGTTTATTCTAAGGTATCTAAGATATCTGTCTTCCTTATCTGACTGAATTGCTGTCCACTTTGACCACAAGGTGGAAGTCAGGATTTCAGGTTTGGACTATGCCTTGCACCTCCAGATGTCTGTTCATGCACATTTATTCGCATGCTTCTGTGATGACTAACATCCTATACAGATTCTCCTAAGAGCCCATTTGGGAGTTTACTTGTCGTGGTTTAACCCCAGCCAGTAATTAAGTGCCACACAGCAGCTCGCTCACTCCTCCCTCACCCAGAGGGATGGGGAGCAGAACTGGAAAAGGATGACTTGAGGGTTGACATCAGAATGATTTAAAAACAGAAATAAAATAAAAATTAAACAGCAATGATGATAATAATAATAACAATAACAGTTATAATGGAAAGGAGGCAGAGGTGAAGGGAATGAAATCCAAAGGGAAGGAGTAAAGAAAACAAGTGGTGCACAGTACAACTGCTCACCAGCCACTGACCGATGTCCAGCCAGTTCCTGAGCAGCAATTGTCATGCCCTGGACAGCTCTTCCCCCAACCCTGAGTGAAAATACCAAGCATGGCATCCCATGGTATGGAATATCCATTTGTCTAGTCTGGGTCAGCTGTCCTGGCTGTGTCCCCTCCCAGTTTGTTGTGCCCCTCCAGCTCTCTTGCTGGCAAGGCCTGAAAAACTGAAAAGTCCATGACTTAGTACGAATATTACTTTAAAAAAACCTAAAATTATCAGTGTGCTATCAACATTGTTCTCACACCGAAGCCAAAACACAACACTGCACTAGCTACTAAGAAAAAAAATTAACTCTATCTCAACTGAAAACAGGAAATTAATAAAGTTAACTACAGAACTGACACCAAGGACTTTCATACCTAAAAGTGAAATGATTCAAACCCCCTACAATACTGAGGCATTTTCACAAGTTCCTAGTTTTCCAAAATACACCTTCAGAGTATCTAGAAGGTACCTAATTATTTTATTATATAAACAACATAAGTCAACATCCAAAGCAGATTTCAAAAAAGCTAGGAGAAAATGAAACGTCCTCCAGAAACTTGCCATTACAGCATCAAGGAAATGAAAAGCATTTCTAAACTGTGAAAGAATTTGTGATGCTTCATAAGGCTTTGTTATCCATTTTACTAGCCTGATATGTATCCTCTAAAGTAAAGGTCATCATTTTTACTGCTTTCAGTAACTTTAACAATTCCACAAAGAGCATGCTTGCCCTTCCCAAAACACATACAGTACAAACTTTCTTAAAGTTATGTGCTTCATAGAATCTAGTACAACTTCATACACAGCTATGTCTGAATTATTTGCGACAATACACCACAGCTGTAGCACCAACACTTTTTCTGTTAATATAGATGTAGGTTCTATGCAAAGGGCAAAATATGATCATATACATCAGTTGCTGCTGTCCAAGTAGATATTTCACATTCCTGGAATTCAGTAGCAAATACTAGGATATTTTGTATGTGTATTTTGTGTAGTAAATTAGTGATTTCTTCTTTGACTGAACTTACCTGGGTAGCTGTCAAAGTCACAGCTGATTCCTAAAACTGCTGTCTTTCCAAAGATGACAGCCATTCTTTTGTCCAATATGAAAAGATTATTTTCTGACATCCCTTAGTGATGTGGTACAAAAAAAAAAAAAAAAAAGAAGTCTTTGTTTACACAGGATTTTTGCACCTCTGAGAAGTCATTCCATATATATATACATGAACTAGTCACTACTTCCAAGAAGCCTCTGAAAATGATTGCTTGAACATGGTCTCAGGAGTTTAATTAAACTACAGGATCTTGTAATTGGATTCCATGTCCGTAAAAATCTAAATACACTGCTAATTCACTGTGTGGTAGAAAGCCTGTAGATACTACTCTTCCAACTTTTCAGTTGTGTGATCTCCCTTCAGAAGTATCAGTGCATTTAGGGTTGTCTAGTAAACAAAACTAAAACTACGTTTTAATTGATAGCTACAAATGAGGTTTGTTCCCTTTTTGTGTTTTTGGAAAGTCTGATGACTGAAAGCACATTTATATTGATAAATATGTCTACACTCAGGTGTACACAGTAAGTAGCATATGGTAAAGTGTTTGCAGAGACACAGCTGCAAATTCAGTGTAACAACTACTTTTCACATACACCAATAGTCACTACACATAATACAATAATTTTCATCAGTTTGATTGAGAAAAATCCTGTCCCTGATGTGTCTGTTTATTGATCTAAAAAACCCCATATTTCTTAAAGTTGAGAGTAAAGAGGAATATATACAACCTTTGATTAACTTTTTGAAAGCCTTGTGTTTAATAAAACTGAAATGTAAGATGGTGAAAATTCAGTTCCTAATGTGTTTCCAGCTCTTTCTGTTCTTCCTGATTTTCTTTCACCCACTCTGATTCACACCTATATTCTAAAGTTCAACTTTGAGTCATTGGCTCTGAAGTTTGCAACCAATTGTGAGTTCTACCAGTTCTTCTTCTACAAAGTCTGGACTACCTGTGTAAGAGTGTTAACAAGAGTCACCATCAAGGTTTTCCTTCTTACTTTTTCTTTAAATACTGTTTAACATATTCTTGAAGAAATATCAGGGAAAAGAAGTTATAGGACAAAACTGCAGAATTATTGTTACTTTTCATGTTTTTGTGTGTCTTCTTGCCACATTAAACCTGGTTGGACATCAGTGTAATGCTTCAGTTGTTAGCTTTGAAATTACATCTACATGACAAAACTGTTATCTATTATGCCATTCATTCATGTGTTAACAGGGTTGTAGAGAAAAATGTGATTAAAATGATTGCTCATATTCATGAAGAATTACGACAAGATTTCCTAAGGCTTTCAACAGTGCCAATTTCCCTTTAAATGGGTTTTGTTATAGACATAATTTTAATACATCTTTTTTTCACAGTCTCTCAGCAGTACTTATTAGTTCAGACACAGTATTGCACCAGTATGGTTATCAAAATTAGATCCATCTTACATCGTACACAGACAGAATGCACCTATATTGGCAGCTGCATTACTACTTTTTAGATGCCTTGGAATGGAATTCTGAACTGCATGAAGAGATTATAGAGTTCTCATTGAGGGAAAGTTAAGGATCTCAGAATAAGGATACAAAAAGTCTGCACAGTGACATGGAAAATCCTGGGGTCATGACAGAAATCTAAAAGATGTATGCCTAGCTCTCCATCTCTGGGTGCTTGAAAGGTTTGCCACTTCTATCATCATTGTCATTTGTTAATACCTCAGTCATGCAAAGTCAGAATGGCTTGCAGGAATGGTTTTAAGTAACACAGGAAAAAAAATAGACTCCTCATTTTCTTAAATTTGGGAATTCCACTACTTTTTTTAAAACTTCTGACTGATTCTGTAGGTAGATATTCTACAAACCTGGAAAATTATTAACTAATCAGGAATTATATTTTCCCTCTTTCTAAGGGGATAAGTGAATCTTCTACAGTACTGAATTTCCTCATCTATCTAGTTGCTTCAGCAGCAGCATTTTTAAAAGTTTTGCAGATGTTAAGGAAAAACAGTTTATACTACTTTATTTTTAATTTTGAACTTCCTTTGCATGTAGAAGGAAACATATGGTACAAAACAGTAAGTCCTGCTGGGTCAGCTTTCAGTCTAATTGCAAGATTGCTTTGTAAAGAGAACAACTTCAGCAGTGACATTTCTATAGTGTACTTAATATTTCTTTTTTGTGCTCAGTTGATCAGGATGCCCTCTTGAGCCCCTGCTGTGCTCTGGCTTACTTAAGAACTGAAACCATTCATTGAAATGAAACTCTTCAATGTGTTCTTCAAGGTGTTCTTTGGAACTGTTTACACTGATAACTAGACGTCAGAGAGGTTTAGCCCTTGCACTTTTAGTAATGGGATTTTAGCTGAGGAGGTCAGGTAGGGCACACCACACCATTCAATTACATTCAACCGTGGGCTGTTGCATCCACAGCAATGCTGTTAACTGGGATCGAACTGGACAGTGTGCTAAGCAAAAGGGAAGCCAGTGCACTGGCAGTGTTAAGACATTCAATAAAATGCAAAATTGCTGTGAAAAATGCAGATAGATTTGGGTTAAGGAAAATCAGAAGAACACCACAGAAATTTTAAAGAAGTGTTAAATGAGACACTGAAGTATTTCTTACAACTACACAGGTATAGTTATTCAGTTTCTAAAGTGCATCATGAATCAGAAAGAGTTTAAAAAATGTAAAATATTTTTATAAAATAAAGTCTATATTTTACTATTTTTAAATAATTTTGTATTTAAAATACTTGTTATAAATGTTATATTTGTACAAAATACTTAGGCATTGATGTACACATTGACTAGAATAACACAGATAAGTTTCAAAATATGACTTAAGTAAAGATTAATTGTTTAATGACATTTTTTCAAGTGAGATCCTGTGTTTGTTTCCAATAAGGTTAATTTGAAGGTGTGATATATGATTTGGAAGAAAACAGAAGCACTTTGGTTCTTTCAAAGAGATAGACCATCTCTCTCTTACTGACAAATAAATTTTATCTTAACATCAAGCGTTAGAATAGCAATTCTTGATTATTGTGATTTATTATGCAAAAAAGGCATATTTCACTTGGGAAATTGCATATAGTCAAACATTCAATTTTTAAGAATATACTTCCGGGGGTGGTGGCGGGGAAAGTCCTTACATTAAGACTGCAGAGAAGTCATATTACATGCTTCACTGCTAACTTCACTAGCAAAGATTAAGTTTCTCTCCTATCCAGTGGAGCGTCAAAACAGTAGCATTGAATGAGCTCTCTATAGGTTTATGTATACGTATATATTAACTACATAGTAGGAAGTGAAATGAGCTATGTGGCTATGATATGTATATGTTCCACTTTTTTAAACAGAGAAGAAATAAAACCTGGAATATCTAGACAACTGGGTGATGTAAGAATTAGAAATCTCTCTTCATGGAGTGACACCTAAGGGCTGAGCCATTTCAACTTCGTCAAAATTGAACACTACTTGATCATAGTCTAAAACTGCCTACAGCAGTAGAAAAATACCTGATACTACAAAGCCCTTTAATTTTTCAGCCAAAAATATAAAAGAATGCTGGAAACTAAAGTCTCTGAAAGTCCAGACAATTGGAAGTTATTTTACCATTAACCATTAAAACTATTTATTAAGGGCTGTACCATTTACTTGAGAGCTTTCTTGGCTACAGCAAAGAACACCCCTAACTCTTCAATGCCCACATAACTCATTGTCATATTAGTCCATGCATTTAGACAGGAAGAATCCTGTGCTTTCCGGACATGAAAACTGAAAACTGGAGATGGTGGTAATGTACCAAGAGTTATCTGAAAGTCATTTCTTTACCATCTGAAAGTCTTAGGTTTAGGACTTTAATTCACTTTAAAATACCTTCTAAATTTTCTATATATTAAATATATTCAAGTAATTTGATTGTTTCTGTCTGGTTCCCAGTATCGATAAATTCACAGAAAATAGCCCTTTTGCAGCTGCACTGAATTGTTCTTTTGACATCACTGAGAGGCCTAGCTTATTATTTCTATGTTCTGCTTCTCTTTGTTGTGGAACAAGACCAGCTAATTATTATAGATTTGATTGAGGTAAAAGTAACATTTTTTAATAATTGATTTTGTTATTGTTTAAAGGGAAAGTAAAGAACCAATTTTTAAGTATGTTTGATCAAATTAAGTTATCAGTTTTGTACCAGTTGTCAATTTTTTTCCCCCCAAATATTTCATAAGGAGAGCAATAGGTTTACTTAGAGGAAAGAGAAGAAAGAAAATTACTTAAATCTATTTAATACATGAGAGATATATCTTTGCAATAATGCACAGAGGATGTTTTCAGAATAATTTTTCATTGCCTACATATCTTAAATAGATACAGTATAAATCTAAGAATTGTTGAGAAATTAGGGAATTACAACATTAGCTTGCACGATTACTATGTGTAATAATATGAATTAATAGCCCTTCAAAGCTCTTGCAAGATTCTTGGTAAGATAGTGAGTACAAATGGTCTGGTAATAAAAAATAATTTTAAGTTTTAAACTAAAACAAACCAAAAAAACCTCATAAATGTTAAAGACATAATAAATTGGAATATAACAATGTTTTTATTAATATACCATGAGATAACAAACATGTTATGTTCTGACAACTTTGACTCAGATATTTAGGAGACAAAATGTCTAATTGGGAACTCTGAGTCAATAACTAATTTTCAACAAGACGTCGAAATGGTAATTTTTTTAACAAAAATGACTTAATTTACTAAGAGAATGCAGCTTTCTAGTTGGACTTGAGTTGATTTACGCAGGGTTGGCTGCTGTAAGACTACACAGTTCAAGATTTCAGCATTAATACTTGACTGCTGACAATCAGAACTCAGGCATTTCTGGAACATCTTGTTTGAGCCATTATTTTTTTGAACATTGCCTTGATCCAACTGCTTTTTTTTTGGTGATGTTTTGTCTTTTTTCTTTCTTTTTTTCTTTTTTTTTTTTTAATTTTAAAGATAATAATATCTCTTACCTTTACCCTTTTGCATTCTTTCTTTCAAATACTGAACCATGCTGGTGTGCGCCTAAGCTGACAAAATTATAGCCTATGATTATCTTTAATAGAGTCCTTACATACATTCCTGTTATTCTGTTAAATATCAATTTAATAAGGTATGGAAGGGTATTAGGAAAATTGCCTCTAAAGTAAAAACTCAGTAATAACATCTCATTAGCAACATGAGGTAACAAGGGAGATTAATTAGGCATCAATTAATTAGATTAGAGATCAATGCACAATTAAATATTGTAACAGATCCATGAACGCTGAGGAACTGCATGATTGTCACTGTTTTCCACAGGGTGGTATTTCATAAATATATCTCAAAAGCTGAAGAATCATTAACAGTATTTTTTAGTAGGGATAGGGAGAAGAAGAAAGTGGGGACAGTGAGAGGGAAAATTTATTTTGTCTTGATGACTCATTAAATTCTCGTGATCAAATTGTACTCCTGAATGTCTTTTTTTCCAATAAAATCTTATTCAGTTAATGTGTTCTAAAGAGTTAAAATCTAGTTTTCTTCTGTATGTTCAGCCCATTATTTTCACTGTAATAATTAAATTATTCAGTAATCACTCAGTGTGGGAGCTGACAGAGGTCTGCTTCACTCATTTTGCGATTGCTTCTATTACACATCACTGAAAAACAACAGCCCATTTCAGGCTATTCTTATGAGGTGATATTAAAAATGTAGCTTCTCCAACAAAATGTAACACATATAATACTTAAGCAATCAATTTTGATGTAATAAAGAGTAATTGCATCAGTTCTGATAGCAACAAATACTTAGGCTCAGACTTAGCCTGCTGATTTTTGCATGTCTGTGAGCTTTGCTGGAAAAAAGGATTATATTAGTGCCTTTACCTACTCCCTCCCTCCTGGGATTTAAAGGAAATTCTATGATTCCCTTTAGGATATGCATTTAGTTGAGCTGAAAAAATGATGTGATTCCAAATTAACCATTTGTGGTGGCAGAACTGGATGTGATCATTATTTCCCATTAAGAGATAGAGTGTCATTTTCTGTTTGCTGCTAATGTCCAGTATTCAGGTTTATAATGTCAGTTTTCTGATGTTCCTTACAAAACCACTATAACTAGTGTGAGTAAAATCAATACAATTACACCTACAATAGTATTTTAACAAGATGTTAAAAGATGACAAGGTAGAAGCTATTAGGATTGTTCTTGCAATCAGAAACAGTACATATGGAACAAATTATGGTATCTATGTCCTGTTTTCAGGACATAGTAATTTCTTTATCACCAATTTATGGCTTAGGATGGTGTTTAGTGAGTAAAAAATAACAGAAGAGATTTAGTTTGCTAAGTGTTAGACATTGCATTTGAGCTACTCACCTTAGACTCAAAGTACATTTAAGGAAACAAATAGACAGTTCTATGGAAGAATTTGCTTGACACTATTGGGAATATATTAGGATATTATCTGATATTAAGCACTTATCTAAATTTCTCTTTTGGTCCATCAACAATGACATTGACAATGCGTTATTTTATGAATCTGTGTCTTACTCCCCATTTCTGTCTTCAATCTGGGCCAAGCTAATTTACTCCCAGTTTTTTTTTTTTCTGAAGACAGTAAAATAATTCCCTTAGGAAGAGACCCAGGCATTTTTTCATCAGGCTTCAGGCACCCACTGTGGATGTATACAAAGCATGGATGTCTCCATCCAACATCGTTCTTCAGCATTGTCTAGGGAGGTCACTGGCTCCCAAATGCCCACAGCTTCATGCAGCCTCACGGTATAATAAGGTCATAAAGTTGTTTTTGATGGTCTGTGAAAATTCCTTATATTATTTCAGTCGCTTTCAACTGAAAACAACATTATAAATAGTATTTGTGTCTCATGTTTACAAGAATACCGCTTGGATCCAGCAGGACACTGTTATGCTACAAAGTAATGTCTGTGTTAGAAGGCTAGTCTGCTCCTGAGGATAATTTTGCACAAATTACTTCAGTATCCAGTCTTCTATCCCAGGTATAATTCATGAAAAAAGTATAGATTAAATGTGTGGTGACTTGCTTAGATGAAAATACCTACTATGCAGACCATTATGTTTGGCAAGATGAATCCCAGACTGTATTTCTGAATTGTACAGAAACTATTTTACAATGCCACATACTCAGTTGTGGTCCATTACCATCTTGAATGTAGCCTGTAAAAAAAATTGAGCTGTTATGCGCAAATGACAGTAATTTTCCACTAGTACCTTTTGGGACTATTTTAGAAGATTGTACTCTCCTCAGAACTGTCTTTAGGCAACTTAATTCTTTCTTCCCTTTTAAATAAAGAATATCCTTTAGGGTTAGTGATGTTAGCATCAAAAAATCGTGGAACCTATGTCTGTTGGACTTGTTTGCTTTTTGGCTGCTGATATTGGCTGCTAGATCAGACTATGATTATGTGAAAAGTATGGGGTTTAACTCTATTGTACATATTTACTTCTTACCACAGTTTCCAAAACCTTTTAACACTATTATTATACTATTTTTCACTAGTTTAAAATGTTATTTTCATTAAGTATAGAATTGTAGGGAAGGAAAAGAGAATAAAAATGAGAACAAAAATATGTAAAATTAGGCTGTATCTCTGCCTTGAACGTTGAGTGTAGCTTTGGTTCTCTCACCTCAAAAGGCTAGACCTGGAAATCACTCATGAGAGAGTGACAAGGATGATCAAAGGCTGGAAAGGTTTCTGTATGAGACATGACAAAATAGGCTACTAAACTAAGCTTGAAAAATAAATAACCAAAGAAAGATTAGATAGAGATCTCAAAAATTATCAGTGGCAAATAAAAAGAAAATGAGGATCAAATAACTGATTTTATTTTTTTTTTCTCTAGCAGAAAATTGAGCTAGTAGTTTGAAAATGCAAAACCTCCAAATAAAAAAAAAAAACAGGAAAAATATCTCCCTACCAAAGCCAGTAGTTCTTATATAATATAAGATGTTGAGTTCCCTAGAATGTTGTCGACATCAAACTTTGCTTAACATCAAAAGAAGAGAAGCTGATGCAAAAAAATCCACTGAGGCTCATTATAAAATTGCCAGTCGTGACTCAGAAAACCTGAAGCTGTTGAAGGCTGGGAGAGCTCTGCCATATGGTTTCTGTGTTCCTGTACTCCTCCACAGGCATCTACTGTTGTCCACTGCTGGAAATACGATTCTAAGCAAAATACACTTTTTAGCCTAACCCATTATGATTGTTGTTGCATAAAAATGTATTAGACTGTCAGTAGGCAGATTATCAAAAGCTGTTTCTTACACTCCTTTCCCAATTCATATTTTGTTTGAGGTTTTATTTTGGGGGGTTTTGAGGGGCTTTTTTTCCTCCCAATAAACTAAGCTGTAATTACTTCTTAAACTGGAGATTACTATCACTCCATATTTGTATGAAACATTTTCCATCCTTAATTCAATCAGTTCTGTAGTTTTCACTTCTTTCTGCTCTCTCTCATTTAAAATGATACAAATTCTATGCCTTATGCTTACATGGCATGCAGTGCTCTTCAATACAGCTTCATTCTTATGATCCCTTTAATTAAAATAACTGAAACCTATTGAAGCTGGTTTCATGAAGTACTTCAGAATTGTTTTTTGTCAAAATAAGGATTAAAATTTAGTCTGTTGTTTAGTAATGCAAAATTATCTATGGCTTGTATTTTCCCTATGGGAACTTTAACTGCTGTACTCTTTTGTTCAAGATATCTTGTTTTTTAGTTTGCTTAATCTCAGAACTAAGTACTGTTCAAAATCAGTTTGAAATATGAAGCCTGATACAGGTCTTTTCTGATGCACATAGTGGAACACAGTCTTTGCATAGCACAAGCAGTTCCAGCACCTGCAGAGCACTGCACTGCATAAGCATGTCTGCTATCAATCGACTAATTATGCTAATAGTAATAAAGAAAGATGCCGCATTACTGAATATTTACTTATCTGAGGAAGAGAGATATGAAAATAGGTATAATAAAAACATACAATTGAGGACAGAAGGAGTAGGAAAATTTAATGTATTGATATCCTACATTTTCTTTTACAAAAGTCTGCTCAAAATCTCACTACTTAAGCACCATTACAAGGGCAATTAAGCACTTGTGAATGTTATACATTAGTCAGAGTTCAGTTTAATCTTGTCATATGTGTATGTTTACACAATAACAGGCTGTAATTGTAACCTGTAGATTAGTTTAGACTTCATTACAACACTAGCAATGGGAAAAAATGCATTATTCTTTTGCAAGAACTACTATTCCTCTTACATGACACTTAAAATAACATGGCACTTTTCTCCTGTTTTTACATGATCACCCAAGAACTGAGAACTCATTGATGTGACATACATGCATATATTAACCATGATAACACATCAGAAAACAACAGTAAGAATGTTATTCAAGCAAAACTGCACACATACAGACAATTGTAGAAAATGAAATCTAGATTAACAAAAATAGATTAGTCTCACAAAGGTTTCCTTTGACAAAGGCACAGAAGCACAGTATCACATTAAGATGTTGCTGTAACCAATACTTTTTACTACTACTAGGTCTGATTGATCATTGTTTTTAAAATTAGATATATAATTTTCTTTAATAAGATTAAAAGACAGACACTGGAGTTCCCATTATAGATTTGGTTGAATAAACTGACTTGCTGAAAGTAGTCTACTTTCTTTCAGTTTCAGAAGCTTTGTTTTATATTTCAAAATTTAATGAAGACCAATCCCTCTTGTGAAGTTTAAAGAGAGCTGGTGAGATATGGTAGTTTTCTCTTTTCATGCCTTCCCTCACGCTGGTTGTTGCTGGTGTATTTTCTAACAAAAAAAAGTTGTTTACCCCTCTTACAGTTATTCTTGCATCTCCTTCAGAATGTGTTCCTGTGTCTCTACAAAGTAAGTTTTCCTGAATTAAAATATATGTTGACAGTAGTTGCAGAAGGCATCTCTCCCTTAATTCTGTAGAGATTTTTATCCTTTAGGAGACAGAAAAAACCTGAAATTTTCCTATGTAGACCTCAAATCCCCAAAGCTTAATATTCCTGAGGAATCTGTTGATTTCTCTGGCTATTTTTATAGCTAACAGGTCCTAGATTACACTTTCAAGTGAGTAGGTCTGTTTAAGTGACTAACAGTCAGTCACATGGGGTTTATTTTAAGATTTTAGAAGTCATCACTTTACTATTTTAAAAATTATGCATTTTTTTGTTTTGGTGGATTTTTTTTCATTTTGGTTTGATTTTTAGAGGGTTTTTTTGTTGGTGGTTTTTGTTTCCGTTTTGATTTGGGTTTTTTTGTTTGTTTTGTTGTTTTTTTTACACACAGCAGCGCATATTTTGAAGGGAACTTTGCTAATGAGAAGGGATGTAAATCACATGCCTCTATTTTCACAGAATTTTCCATAAACAATGATATTGCAACTTTTGCCACCATCAGTATACTACCTCTACTTTTTGTGTGTCATGGTTTGTACAGACCTTTGAAGTCTGATAAATGATAAAGTGGTAGTATTTTCTTTCAGACAGGCAAGAGAAGCAGTTGAATAAGAAACATTTTTATACATAATTTATATTCATTCCTAATTATTGAAAAGACTTTTCACTTGTAGCAAAGGTCACACACACTTCATAGACATTAAATAATAATAATGAAAATTAATTCTGATGATTAACATTTCATTTCAATCTCCCAGGTGGTACTAAGAAAAGAATTCTGAAAAAAAACAATCAATCATGTACATTTTGTTTGTTTACCAAATGGTCTCACAAAAATTTGAAACGTATTTGTCATTTGGAATTATCCTTAGTATTTTTGATTGGTTCTTCACCCAGAAGTTGTTGCTTTCAAGCTTCCAGATGTAATGTAAATACCTACCACCACTTATTGTTCATTGATGGTTTAAAATATATAACTACTTACATATTTTAAGTGTATATATATATAGTATATATAAATACTTATTGTATCTGTCTTATCAGTGACTGTCTTGGTTGTTTTCATAAATAAGAGAATCAAAGCAATTTCAGAACTACAGGTTTCATTTTCCATAATTGCAAACTCAAAGTGAAATCTAGGTGTTGAAGAAGTCACAGGACGCTGCTATTCTTGTATAGGTAGGTTAATATTTGTAACTGTATACCCGACAAAAATTTGTAGACAGCAGTATAAACAGTGTGTTTCAATGACTGTATGTATAACAAATAATAATAATAACAACAACAACAGCAATAATAATAATAATAATAATGCTTATTCATAGGACAGATACAGGAAAAATCAGTGGTCTGCCTTTAAAGTCTAAATAAGTATTGCAATCAGTATTTAACATCAGTAACAGTCTTCAATGAGTTTCACAGAGATTATTAACCATAGTTAACTGGGGTTTTATAGATGTTAAATCACCTGAGAGTGTCAGAGTTACCTGTTTCAGCTTTTTTTGGGGGGAGGAGGGTGGTGGTGGTGTTAAACCACTTGATAATGTTCCTTTTGAGATACCTTGTTACCAAGATTCTGTGGTGATTTTTAATTTGTAGTGTGTGGGATACCTGTTAACCACAGCTTTAGATATACATCTACATACAGTTTCACTAAAATCTAAATTCCAAATAAAAAGATGCGAGAAATCTCCACTTTTCTATTTACAATTTTGTTCCCTGTATGAATGTAGCCTTCATATAGCACATGGATTATATATGAGTCCTACACACTTATCTACTAGCCTCTCAGATTTTCAGTGATGATGAATTAATAACTGCATTAGGAAAAAAAAAGTTATGTAGATATTTGCTACTTTGATTTGTTTAGTCTCCAAGTACATACATTTTTAATAGTGCCTGACTTTGAGTATCACCAAGAAAATAGGTATGGGCAGCTTTAATTGAAATAAAGAGCTTTGACATCACTAGGTTTGTTTCCATAGTTTCATACCTGATATGAATTATCCAGAAGAAACTTTAAAATGTCTGTGAGATCTTACTGGGTTCTGTTTTAGAGCCTTTGTGTATTTAATTCCCAATGCTAAACTGCATAATATATCTGTATAATTTGAATAATTTTTAAATGTATATACACTTGAATATACTTGTTCTAAGAAAAAGAGACACAGTTTATAATCTTGCATACCTGTACTTTGGCCTTATATCTCAGATATTTCAGCTCAAGTTCTAGCATTTACTTCCTGTATGAATTCAACAATATATTTTCATTCCTTTTGAAGTGAAAATTGTCTGTTTTTAAATCTCTGTTTCTTTTTCTCCTTTTGATCTTCATCTGTTTTATAGGTAGCATAACCTTCCACAGAAACTTCCCTTTGTCAAGTCAGACATGAAACCTGATGCATTAATACAATATGATTATTCTATTCCATTATATACTTTTAGTCTTTTTAAGATATTTCTTTTTCACCCTGGTCAT
The DNA here is from genome assembly GCF_015220075.1 of Falco rusticolus. Lineage (NCBI taxonomy): Eukaryota > Metazoa > Chordata > Aves > Falconiformes > Falconidae > Falco > Falco rusticolus. Next base: position 105,403,921 of record NC_051188.1, on the reverse strand, counting down.
TGATGTAATATATTCTATTTTAATATACAGTATATTACAATATGCCATTTGTATTATGATATACTTTCACTGTTACAATAATATCCATTCTGAAATTTGGCATTCAAGGAAAGAAAATAGAATTTCCCCAGTATTTCATATTCTGAAAGTCATATGTCTAAAATAAAGCCATATATTAAGACAACAAAATGTATCATCAAGCAAAATAATTGAAAAGAAAATATGATGAAGTGGGTGAACAATGATCAGATGTCTTTCAGGGTATTGAATGCATTCTTCCATTACTTCAGTCTTTAAATTCAGGTACCTGCATGGAAAATTACTTGCTTTAATTTTAAATCTAAAAATAAGACTATTTTGTCATGTCCATAATTAAAAGTTCTTTACCATCTACTAAACTGCAAAACTAGGTAGATTTGTGAATAGAGGCTTATATTCCAAATCCATGGTTATGATGAACTCTAGTCATGTTCAGTGCATTTGATCATATAACTCAGATTAGTTCTGTGAAGCTACATAAAAATGCACAACTGAAAATTTAGAAATTAATAACCTACTGTTCAAGATGTAATGAGTTCCTTTTAACTAGTAACAGAGTGGTAATTTTCATTGTTTTGGATATGATTTTAATACACTTAACTATATTCTTATTTCTTATTCTTAAAGTCTCAAAAGATACTAAAAAAGATCTTGGGTAGTTAAACTTTTGTTTTTCTCTTCTTAAAGATCTAGGTAGAATCATTAGCTTGATTTCTTTTTCTTTACATTTCTAGAATTTTTGGAGTATCTGGAATTTGATTCTTTTTTTCTGTCTTTTTTTTTTTATAGGAAAAGTTGGAGAACTATTATGGCATTCTGAAATTTGGGAAATATTTGAAAGAAAAGCAGTTTTGAAAGTTTAACATCACAGCTCCAGAGAGAAAGACCCTCTTTTTCTGTCTTACTGCTCTCCCAAGTCATTTCCAGAACAGTGGGAAATCTAATTTGTATTATCCACTTTTTTCATTTGGGTAAATTTATTGTAGCATCTTTTCATTCCGCAGTAGAAAACTCAATGTAATCTTCCCATCCCTGCTCCTTCACTTGGACTTTTTATCTGCATGCACAGCAACATCACACAACCGCCCCGTGTTCCCCAAAACTTCAACAATGTGTTTGAAATCTCTGAATTTTAAACATTTTTGATTTCCCTCATTTGCCTTTTGACTTTACAATAGCAACATTTTAGGATGTTGTAAGGTTTGTACTAAACCATGATGCCAGACTGGTTTTGTCTCATGAACAATTTATACACTACTAAAATATAAATAAATTAAAATTTAATCTTGTCTTCATTTTAGCTATTTCTATCCTAAACCAATATTTAGGTGCTTCTAAAAAGCACTGGAAAAACTGCATCTCCATCTCTGAATATTTTACAGAATTTCCAATAGCTTACTAGTTTCTTAAGTAGCTGACTGTGTTTAGTGATTTTTTTGTTTGTTTTCATAGGTATATGGTGATTCATCTGGGTAATATAATGCACTGTCCTCTAGTAAAAGGATTGATGATTTTGTTCTCATACTTTTTCATTACTTCTTTTTTTGTTTTATTCTTGATGTTCACTATATTTATGAAACCAGGAAGGAAAGGGATAAATAATGGAATATGCTTGGTTTTTCACATATCTCTTAAAACAACATTAATATAGTGTATATTCTGGAATATATCTTCCTGATATCAAAAGAATCTTCTTTAAGGTCAAAGCTTGTTTCCAACATTAGTCTGAAATGCAAGCTCCAAGAAGTACTTTGTAGTGAAAAGCAGCTACTTGGATCTTACACATGGCCATTTTATCACCTCTTCTGATTTCATATCTTGCTGTCTGAGCAATCTCTTCATTGAAAGGGGATCCAGGAGCTCATTTTCACTAGAAATATACTTTCCCAAAATCTGTACAGTAAATGAAGAATTAAATTAGTACAGTAACTCCAGGTATTACCAATAAGACTATAACAATAACAGTCCAGTGTTGGCAAAGACTAAGTACTTCTCCTTTCCCCTCTTCACTTTTATAGCTAGAAGCTAAAAACACCGTTACAAGTACTTCATCATTGTGAGAATTATTTTAAATACACAATTCTTGTACCTCTTAAACTAGTATTCAGCTCACTGATATGAATGAAAGTATCAGACCAGTACATAATCCCTGACAACTACAAAAGCACAAGAAAATTTAAAATTTAAGTTATCCATAAAAATATTTACCTCTAAATGAAGTGCCAATCTGTGAGGCAATCTTTCCCTATAACAGTCATATTGTTTCACAGTAAAAGAATACCCTGAAGAACTTGTCTGCTAGACAGCCTCACATGACAAAAACTCCTGCTTTACTGTGAGTTTTTTTGCAATTCAAAAAGTTGAAAGAAATGAGTAATATCTAGTCTTAGATAACTGCAGTGAAGAAAGCTTTTATCTTCTGAAAGTTCTTCTGCTGTGTGAGAAGCCTTGAATTCAGGCATTATTGACACCATTTTGTTAGACATGATCTTGCTATTTTATCCCTAAGAACTGAACTAAAGTATGTTTTTCCACGGAGTGTATTAGAATATCATCAATAAGTGGAGTTTGCCGATTTAGGCAGTTGTTATATTTCATGGTGTAAATGTTTAATGCCTTCATATTAAACCACTGAGAGGTGTCATTGCCTTTGGAAGTCCTTCAGTTCACTTAGTTTTCTCTTGAAACAAAACAAAACAAAAAACCTCAGGCAGCCTTACTCTTTTCAACAATCCATGTTTTGCAGTGAACTTGAAGCAGTAAAGGTTCTGCAGAGTGACTTGATAAAAGTTCATGGTAAACGATGCATACACAACTAGTTTACTTTTAACCACATCATATAAGAACAGATTATAGGCATCTGGGATCATACTTTCATATAATCTTGCCTTGTTTTAAGACCTGTTTTTAAAATATTAACACTATTCAGTCAAGTCTTTAGCCTGCCTGAAGATTTATTCTGTCTTATTGTGATGTTGTTTGGGAAAAAAAATTACAAAGAAGAAGTGTGCTAAAGAAGGGAAACAGCCAGTGAAGCCATAAATAGAGGGGCAGGACTAGGCGCAGGCTGAGTATTTTCTCCTTTCTGAGGCACTCGATCCCTGCTGTGCATATGTGATCACACTTCACTCACACCCTCCGTCTCAAGGGGAACAAAGCCCAAAGATAAAAACTATCTGTTGGCTGAGGGGGGGGCATACATCCAGTGTTGTAACACCTCCATGTTGTGTCCAAACTGACAAAAAAGCCTTGCCTATCAAAGTTTTCCATACAAAAAGCCTACATGCTTGTAAGGGTATAAAATCTTAATTCAGAAAGTGCTCTATGGAGCCCCCACTCAGCTGGCCTGAGATCCCTTATAGTCATCATGCAGCGCTTTTCCTCTGAGCAGGTCATACGTCTATTTACTTTGTCCACTTGTAGCTTACTATAATGTGTCAATCAACTTTGTAATCTATTTCTTTACCTTTCTGTGTGTTGTTTGTTATAACAGTATCAAGGGTGATCAACATATGAACACTACCTCCATTATATCAACAGGCATAGTGTTTTTCCTGTGAGTATTGACTTATAGTGTTTATTAAAGTGATAATATTACTTACACAGTGAGTCCTAGTGTTTGGTTGCACTGCCCGGGTCTATAACCAGTGAAGTGGGTTCCCTGCACTGGGTAGCAGGTGGGAAGTCTATTTGGTCACAACACCAAGGTGTTTAGTTTTCCATGCTAAAACTTACCCTCGTAATATATCTGTCATCTTCATTAACCTCTATTTGTCCCAGTCTTCCTTTTGTAACATCCTCCCTTTCACAGGTTACAAGTCCTCATCCCAAAATCAATCCACTCTAAAATGTTGTCTTCACATATGAAGACATATGACACATACCTAATTTTTGCATTTTTTTCTGACTTTATAATGCAGTATCAATCACCTATCTGTGTGAGAAATTTGAAGCAGAAAACAGATGCACATGCATTTGTCTTTAAATTTCTCATTTATTTAAATCTATTATAAAGTAAAAAATGTACTTTACATATTGTCAAGTCTGCAATAATCAAATGCGATATGAAAGGAAAAAATAGTGTTCTTTCTTCACCACACAGGTGCTGCTGGTTATTTTTTCAGTAACAGAGTTGATTAGGAATGGTGCCTATAGCTGAAATACACATATATACCTTCTTGTTATTTCATTTGTCATATATAGGATATTTTCCTTACGTTGCACATCATGCTTTGCTTTCTTCACTGTGCCCAGAGTCTGTCGCTACCTAGTATTCAAGCTTGGGTTTCTTACTGACATATAATTGACCTTTTATAGTTTTCATTTATACTTTGGGGGTTTTGTTATCACCCTTTTCTCTCAATGACCTCTACTATATCACCAGATTCATGCTTCTCACTGCAAAATTCAGAGTAAGGAGTGCATGGGCATAGATGTTTGTTGGCCTCAGTTTAATATGATCTATATGACATCTCTGCCTATGAAAACTTGAACATAAATGGCAGCCCTTTGAGTTTGAACTCTGTGAGTGCTGTCAGGTGAAAGGATCTGACAGCCCTAGGCCATCCCTGTGGGCCATATAGCTCCCTGGGGTCATGGATGCTGTGGGAAGATTTCACCACTTCCCTTACAGTAGGGAGAAAAGAGCAGGTGGTGATGGGATAACGTGTAAGAAGTCTCAAGCTGATCCATGGCATAGGAGGAAGGGAACCCATCCATTGTAGAACTGAGGAACACTGATCATTGACTAAAACATCCCCCTACCAATCTGTTCCTGGGGAAAATTGAAACTGCCAAGTGTAAGACCCATAGCGTCTTTGGGAGGACAGGTAAGTGTAACGCCAATGAAAATTCTTTAACATTAGAATATATGAATGCAATGCCAGAACAATTTAATTAGGCCAAGAACAAATTCCTGTTTCGTGTGTTCCTATTTACCCTTAACAAGATTTTGAATGTCAAAACTTAGCTATGCACACTTTAGATGACATTCAACTTCTCTGCGTGACCTCAGAAGGGATTGTGCACTACACCAGTTCTGAGGCAACAGTTTTGTTAGGCAGTTATAAATGCTGTCAATCATGAGGTATTAGCAAAATGTTTAAAGGGAGTAAAGAAAATGAGTTTTAGTGCCTTGACTCCTTGTAGTTGTAATAATCTTGAGATTATATCTTGAAGCAGTAGTAGGAAAAAGAAAACCTTTCCTAATGGATTTTTTGTAAATTAATTATCTTCCCTTAAACAACATATCCTATGATTGTTAATGCCCTTTACCACAGACTGTATCCCTTGCAATTGTTGCTATTTTTTTCCCGACTTGGGCAGCTGTCCAAGGCACTGAAATGGTACCCACAGTGCTGCCTGTCCGGCCATGTGTACACCCACACTTGATTTGGAAAGGATCTTTGTTTTGTCCACAATCTCTGTTTTTTCCACAAACAAAACATTTTCCTGGCATAATTCTGGGTTTGGTTTTTTGTTTTTCACAAGGGTAAAGAATAGCTGTTTAGATTTACTCTTTAGATTGCTATATTGCTTTCAAAGTACTGTATTGTTTTCATATACAGGAAATAAGCTGGTTAAAAGGTTCTTTTAGAACTTCACAGTCCTACTGACAAAATTCCAACAAAATATTTTCATTTTACTTTTTTACAGATTCATATGTGTAATTATAGAGAAATTTCTCTCTGTAGCTTTCCATATTTCTTTGAAAACAATATTCGAAATAAGCTTGTTAAAGGTAAGTTTAATCAGAAAAAAAGAAACTAAAAATCCCCAGACAAAGAAGATGCCATCTGTTTGCTTCTTACACACCTTTCAAATGCCAGTTTTATCTATATGCACCCTACCATTTCATTAATATAGTTAATCTGTATTATATATTAAACAATGTACAAATACAGATCCATTATCATTGACCTGATACGTATGTCTTTGAGTGAGACACCAGAAACTAAGATTAGAAGGTTTACGTGACAACCAAACAAAATACAAAAGCACACAAAAAGCATAATCATAGTTTAAATTGTTCTGTACTTTCCAGATAAGAAAAATGGTTTTGGTTTGTTTGTTGGGTTTTTTTGTTTGTTTTTTGTTTTTTGGTTTTTTGGTTTTTTTTTAAATACAGTTCATACTGCTCGTATTCAAAACATGGAGACATTGCATGGAAGTTATTCTTAAAAGAAGAGAGCTAGAATTTATACCATATGTTCTGCACAACTTATTCTATCTTAATGCTGGAAAATAAATACATGTACAGATGAAGTTTTCAGATGCCATAGGTTAGCTTATTCTGACAGTGACACGGTATGGTTCATTTTTAAGCTAATGAACTTACATACAGTTATAGAAAAAGCATTGAAGTTTTAAAATTTCACCTGCCTGAAAGCAAATGTTAACATAAATTTTTAACACTTCATTATTACACATGGTAAAATCAGTATTTAAATATTCATGTATATGTATGCACAGAGAACATGTGTTGAACATTTTAAGACTGTCTTCTAAGCTTGATATAACTTTCTTAAAGAAACATTTTTTCCTTATAGTCTGGAATTATTCAAGAGAGTTTTAGGCATGGCAGAAAGAAGATCATATTAGGCAATAAACCCCTTCTCAGAAAGAGAAACAATAAAAAAAATGTGAGACTGTTGGAGGTTGTTGCAAATGAAAACAGAACAAAAAAAAAAAAAAAGCATTTTAAGTAACTAAATATCCATCTCAAATATTCAGTATTCAAAATACCTGTTTTCTTTGCATTTGACTCTTGTTTCTAAATCTCTAGAGTTTGGGATGTCATTAAAATTAACAATGGTTTATTTATGGTTTGTGAAGAACCTGGAAATAACAACTTGGAAAGGACCATAAGCTGAATCTCAAGACATGGAAGAAATGTTCTGAATCATCAGAAAAGAATCACAACTTTAGGAAGTAGGTTGTTTAGGGGAATATAAATAGAAAGTAAAGGGAATATATTGTTAAACTGTAGACCCCAAATGATGCAACTTAACTGGAGTTTTGGAAACAGCTGCTAGGAGAAAAGTGTAGGAAATAATTCAATAGAGTTGTGAAGGTTTTAACCATATGGCTTGGACACAGCAAAGGGGTAGTATTAGTCACTGCTCCCAAACCTGGCATTGAAGTACGGGGTGGAAAGCACTATAAAACATTGAATCAGAGGGTCTGCTTGAGTAATTGAATCCAGAAGTGTGAGGACTATGCCAGATGTATTGCTGAAGAATAGGGACAAAAATAATTGGTTTTCATTAGCTAATTTTTCTGTCATTAAATAGACAACGAATTTTGTCAGTCACTGTAAGCTCAGCAAGTGTATATGGACACTAACAAGAATCGTCTTCTATAAACCTACATTTAGAATTAACCAACTTACATATGAATAACTATTAGATCTCTGCAGATAAATAACTAATTTAGATAACAGTTCAGGCTCATAATTGTTTTAGTCTATGTTCTAATTAATTCTCCTGCATGACCTCATAACATTCAGCTGCAAAAGCTGTTGCATTGAGCGTAGAACTTGTGGTCCCTGCACCTGGATATCACTCCAATGCCCAGGGACCTGTGGAGTACCTAAGTGTGCGTTGCACTTGGTAATGCATGCCTGTTGTCTAGAGAAACCTGCAATTACTTCAATACAGTAAATATGAATTCTTACAAGTTTGAAGAGAGGAGGAGAGCAGCAGCCATAATTCAATGCATTGAGTGGATTTCAGAAATGCCAGTGGTAGAAAGGAAAGATGAAGTCCACACACCATACATGTCAGGGAGCAACAAGGGCCAGCTGTCCCCTTAGGGATGGGAAGGTAGGAACCTGGGGTGGATCCCTATGGCAGGTGGCAGGGTAAGGTCTGGAAGCCAGGGCCTGTCCACCACCCCAGCCAGGAACGGACAGCCAGGAGGTGCTGGGGCAGCCCCAGCCCTGAACATTGGGCACTCCCTGGGGACAGTCTGAGGCTGGGCTGGGATGTGAGCCTGTGGGTGGGCCCAGCTCAGCCAGGGGCCATATACAGGCAGGGGTGTGGGGAGCTGGTGACTGGCCTTGCTGAAGCATCTCTGGGGCAGTGGCTGATGGCCCATGGGGCTGATATAGGGTCCTGGGCCATGGTTAGAGTGGGGAGAATTCTGGGTGGTGGAAATGAGGTCCTTGGCCATGGGCAGTTGAGGGAATTCCCAGGGCGATGGACAGGTACAGTCAGGGCTAATGGTGTCCTCAAGGCCCTGACAATGAGGCTGTGAATACTGATGCATTTAGTTAATTCCAATCAAATCTCTCTTCAAAGATGATGACACTATTTTTTGTAAATAAACTTAAACTTGTGCAGCTGGGCCCTGGGGGCTTAAGCCAGGATTTAAGTGCTAGTATATTTTGAAATACAGGGTTAGGTCTTGAGGGAGTTCTGTGTGTTTTTTCCTACCGAATCACTCATCAACAACCAATCTGGAACTACTCAAGTTTCCCGTTGGTGAATCCTAGCATAAAGCAGCAGCGATGTTGCATGCCAGATCAAATAATTCTGTTGCTACTCTGAAGAGCTGTTTATACAGTAGTTTGCTTCTCCAGTATGTCTGCATATGATGGTTTTTATACATGCTGTTATTAATCACTTGATCAAGAATACTCTTAGTACTTGCAGAATTTCATACACTTTTTTGGTGGGATGGAAGGAATATACATAACTTTACTGAAAGATCCTTCTTACTACCGTACTTCAAGGAGAAAGAGCACACCAGACAACACAAGGGAGAGAGTATTCTGGATGAAGGTTTCAGCTGGAACAAACTGGCAGAGATTAATTCTATGCCCAGCTGTCTCTAGTCCCTGTAGGCCATCTTGGCAGCTAGGCACTGGTGTAGCACAGAGATGCTCCTGTCATTCACTGCTAAGCACAGAACATGAGGAAAGAAGCATTTGGATCATGGAAGCAACACTTTTTTTGCAAACATAGTATCAGATTTTCATGACTTATATGCTATAGGTGTTTTCTTTGGGGGTTTTTGGGGTTGTTTTTTTTTGTTTGTTTGTTTGTTTTTTTTCCTGGCAGAAGACCTAAAATGTGCTCCATGCATATTCATGACATGTATCTCCAGCTTTTGCCACTTTGATTTCTAAATATGCACACACTGATGTATGCAAGAAAAAACCTGCTACGGTGTTGGGGAGTTTTTTTTAACTGAAAATTTGGTTTTACATTGCTTTGCGTGTAACTGCTTAAGTCAGTAATAGCTTCAAGAAAGGACCAGTTCAGAGCAAAGGAAGCGACAAACAGAATCAGATGTTACTACTACAAATTTAATTTTCGATCTGGCTGGACAACATCATTTGCAAAAATAAAACTGGTGCTGTAAGGAAGTGTGATTTAGAAGTAGGAGGAGAGCTAACAAAATAGGATTATGCACCACAACTGAAATCTTATTCACTATAAATGAACTGATTTGCTCTACATTGTCTTTCAGGGTGACTTTGGCTAGATAGCAAAAATGTGTTTGGGGACTGTTGAGCATTAATTTACTGCTTTGGGTTTAGTTATTGTACAAAACTAACTATGTGTTCCAACCCAAATTTATTCTCTGAGGGCTCTGTTCCAAAATATTTTCATAATCATTGTTGTGGGATTTTTTTAATCTTCACTATAGTCTATTCCCTGTATAAAATTTCTCAAGCAATGAGTCCTTCATTAGGCCTATTTAACAAATCCCAAAGTGCCAAACTGTTTGTACCATATCAGCAACACTAATTCTTGTAATAGATGGAGCTCCTAGGATTATAATGGAATGAAATCCTTTAGGTATTCTGTCATCCTGGACATGGAACTGTTTGTTGCTACTTCAGTCACTGTCAGTAAAGTTTTAATGTCAATGAAGTGTAGACAATCAGGAAAAAAAATAATCTTAATGCAAAAAGTAAAAAAGCTGTGATGTCTTTTGCTAAAGGTTTCTATATAGTTATTTTTGAAAAACTATTTTATTTTAATGTAGGGGAATTTTTTTTTTATTTTGTGAGGGGAAAATATTTGCAATGACTTTACGTTTCTTTTAATCCTACTTTTCATTTTATTATATTCAATCCTTCTCTAAAATCTGTTCCAAGTTTGCATTTTATTTTCTTTAAAATTTAAGATAAGTTATTTTATCTGGTGGGTTGTTTTTTTCTCTACCACAGTTGTTTATGCCTGTTCTATTACATACATTTCTTATAGAGGAACCCAGTCCTCCTCCTTCCTCCATCATTAGTGCCCCCTTGCCACAACCCACTTTTATCCAAGCATTTTTTAAACACAGTCCTCCTTTAGCAGAAACAAAATGCAAACAGCAGAACAAAACTGTGGAAATGTCAAAGAGATTTTTTAGTCAATCAGAAAAATATACGGTGCTTCATCTATAATATATTTGATATTCTTTAAATTTAAAAAACACAGTACTGATTAAAGAAAAGGGGGCTTTAATAAAGTCTGACAAAAATGAAAGAATGACATAACCAAAGGAGTGACATAACCAAAATGCCTAGTACAAGCTAGGATCTGTGTGGCTACAAAGAAGACTTGCTGAAAGGGACCTGGGAGTCTTGGTAGACAACAAGCTGAACATGAGTCAGCAGTGTGTCACCACAGTAACAAAGGCAAATTAGATCCTGAGCTGCATCCACAGCAGCATTACCAGCAGACATAAAGAAATGATCAACCCCTACCCAGCAATCCTCAGGCTGTGTCTGAGGCACTGTGTCCAGTTCTGGTCCCCACAATTCAAAAAAGACAAGGATGGACTGGATACAGTTCAAAGGAGGGACGTAACGGTGGTTGAAGGACTGGAGAACCTGCTGTATGAGGAAAGACTGAAGGCATTAGGTCTCTTCTCCCTGGAGAAAAGAAGTCTCAGCAAGGATCTCATCACAGTGTTCCTGTATTTCAAAGGTGACAGCAAAGAGGATGGAGGCTCTCTTTTCATAAGGAGCCACATGGAGAAGACAAAGGCAATGGGTACAAGTGGTACTGGGAGAGGTTTCATCTTGATATAAGAAATAAATTCCTTACAGTGAGAACAGTTACTGGAACAACCTCCCTAGGGATGTGGTGGAGTCCCCACCACTGGAGGTTTTCAAGATGCAACTGCACAGTGTGCTAGATAATCTCATTTAGGCTCCATTTCCCATGAAAGGTTGGACCAGAGGATCTTCTGATGTCTAGTCCAACCTGGGTTGTTATATGATTCTATGATTCTATGAAAGAAATGGTTTAGTTGATTTTCTTACTTAATTACTCTTCCTTAAGTTCTTTCTTTCTGCTCTTTTTCTCAACTTCCCAATGAGTGAAAAAACCCCTTGATTTAAAGAAACTTCCTTTTTGTAAACATTCTTGTAAGTACAAACATTATTTCAAGTTTCTACAACATGATGTTTTAAAGACAAATTACTTTATTTCAAATCTACTATACATTCATTTGACCTGGTGAATTATGCATATTAGCAAATATGGATACAGGTGAAGACAGCTGAGAAGTCCATTGTGTTAGATGAATGATGATCATCTAACCATGCAAGTAATGCTCGATCCAATGTAAGACAGTGTAATGCAAACTACTCCCACACCTATGTGCTATCTCCCATGCTAAAAGGCAGTAGGATCATGACTGGAAGGACACAGCTCCTACTCAAATCACTTGCTTTTCATAATTTTATAGGCAGTGAATCAGTAATTCTAAAATCTCATTTCTTTTGCAAACTCATATTCAAATACCTGCTTTGAAAGAAAATAAAAGCTTTTAAACCCCTTCATTTCATGAATTAATTATCAGCAAAAATGAAGCCTCCAGTCTACTAAACAAAGTGAAATCTGGGGAATATCCTTAATTTTTACATTGGGAAGTTAAATGGCGTTATCAGGGATAATTACCAATAGGCTAACATAATTGCATGGAACTAAAACTTTAAAAGACTTATCGTAAGGCTGAAATAAAGAACTTTGAATGAAAGAAAAAACCCCTTATTATTGCCCATATAAATCTATTTCCCTCCCTCCTACATAAGCTATAAGCTATTGACAGGTTTATTGGCAGCACCCTTGACTCATTTATTACACGAGTCATAAGGAAACACACTGAAAGAATTTTTATGCATGCCAATACAGATATGATGGTAAAAAGGATGCTTGTGACACAAAATTCAATAACAAAGAACAAGCAAGTTCTTCATTCACTAGAAAAAATCTGTCCTGAAGTACTTCTATATATCTTCCCTTACCTTAGTTTCTGAGTATTTATCTTCATGCTAACCATGTTGGTCACCAGCACCAACAAAATTTATTGACTGCATTCATTAATGTACTTCATCTATGTACACCAAAATATCAAGGTGCAAGAGTTAAAAGTATTTAAAGATATCTAAACAGGGAGATACAACTAGACATTCTATGGGATTTTCAGGTCGGTCTTAGAAACTAACAAAATAAACAATGGTTTTGACCTTTTGATACGGAATGGTGTTTATTGATGGATTCTGGCTAAGCCTTGTAGTTTTCATTTAAGAAAATGCTGGGATGTCTTCATTCAAGGAATTACATTTCTCATGGTAGCAGGAGATGTGGAAGTCAAGAAGAGAATGCTATTTGTTCAGTTAGTTAACCCTTGAACCATTCCTTCATCTAACTTTAAAGAGTTCTTTTCCATATTGTTAAAGATGTACTGACAACAGGACAGGTCTCAAAACAAGTGAAAAAAAGTACTGTTCCCAAAACAAGGAGGTTATATTACTTTTCTCCTGAGATGTTAATAGTGGCAGACTACAGTCAAAACATATTTTTTAAACAGCAAGACTTCCAATAAAGTTCATAGAGGTTGGAAAATGTAGTTCCTTGGTGGAAAAAAGATTGTGGAGGGCCTTTAATATGAGTCAAACTTTTGTAAGGCAGGTAATTGTAGAGGAATTGTAGAGGAAAGAAGGCAGGTTAATTAACATTGATAATATACAGCTGTGGGCTGGCTTCAGGGGCAATGGGTTGTCTGACATGGATAATGTGCAGCTGTGGCTGGTTCCTACTAAGCAGTTAAATAGCTCTAAGGACCATGTGGCAAAGAGCTCTGGATCAAGAGAGACCTGGAAAAGTGGGGGGAGGGGAGGGGAAGAGAGAGAGAGAGAGAGAGAGAGAGAGAGAGAGAGAGAGAGAGAGAGAGAGAGTGTGTGTGTGTGTGTGTGTGTGTGTGTGTGTGTGTGTGTGTGTGTGTGTGTGTGTGGTGTGTGTGTGTGTGTGTGTGTGTGTGTCTGTGTGTGTGTGTGTCTGTGTGTGTGTGTATGTGTGTGTGTGTCTGTGTCTGTGTCTGTGTCTGTGTGTCTGTGTGTCTGTGTGTCTGTGTGTCTGTGTGTGTGTCTGTGTGTCTGTGTGTGTGTTCTGTGTGTCTGTGTCTGTGTGTCTGTGTGTCTGTCTGTGTGTCTGTCTGTGTGTCTGTCTGTGTGTCTGTCTGTGTGTCTGTCTGTGTGTCTGTCTGTGTGTCTGTCTGTGTGTCTGTCTGTGTGTCTGTCTGTGTGTCTGTCTGTGTGTCTGTCTGTGTGTCTGTCTGTGTGTCTGTCTGTGTGTCTGTCTGTGTGTCTGTCTGTGTGTCTGTCTGTGTGTCTGTCTGTGTGTCTGTCTGTGTGTCTGTCTGTCTGTGTGTGTGTCTGTCTGTGTGTCTGTCTGTGTGTCTGTGTGTCTGTCTGTGTGTCTGTCTGTGTGTCTGTCTGTGTGTCTGTCTGTGTGTCTGTCTGTGTGTCTGTCTGTGTGTCTGTGTGTCTGTCTGTGTGTCTGTCTGTGTGTCTGTCTGTGTGTCTGTCTGTGTGTCTGTCTGTGTGTCTGTCTGTGTGTCTGTCTGTGTGTCTGTCTGTGTGTCTGTCTGTGTGTCTGTCTGTGTGTCTGTCTGTGTGTCTGTCTGTGTGTGTGTCTGTGTGTGTGTCTGTGTGTCTGTGTGTGTGTCTGTGTGTGTGTCTGTGTGTGTGTCTGTGTGTGTGTCTGTGTGTGTGTCTGTGCTGTGTGTCTGTATGTCTGTGTGTGTCTGTGTGTGTGTCTGTCTGTGTGTCTGTCTGTGTGTGTCTGTGTGTCTGTCTGTGTGTGTGTCTGTGTGTGTGTCTGTGTGTCTGTCTGTGTGTGTGTCTGTCTGTGTGTGTGTCTGTCTGTGTGTGTGTCTGTCTGTGTGTGTGTCTGTCTGTGTGTGTGTCTGTCTGTGTGTGTGTCTGTCTGTGTGTGTGTCTGTCTGTGTGTGTGTCTGTCTGTGTGTGTGTCTGTCTGTGTGTGTGTCTGTCTGTGTGTGTGTCTGTCTGTGTGTGTGTCTGTCTGTGTGTGTGTCTGTCTGTGTGTGTGTCTGTGTGTGTGTCTGTCTGTGTGTGTGTCTGTCTGTGTGTCTGTCTGTCTGTGTGTGTGTCTGTGTGTGTGTCTGTGTGTGTGTCTGTCTGTGTGTCTGTCTGTCTGTCTGTCTGTCTGTCTGTCTGTCTGTGTACATATACACTCACATACATATGCATGTGCATGGGAGAGCATGTCCTGGAGGTAGGAGATTCCCTGAGAGAAGCAAGGGACCTGGGTTAAGAGAGGCTGGCTGGAAGAGGAGCCTGGAGAAGAAAGAAACTGGATGCAGCAGAGGCAAGAAGCAAAGTGGACTGGCCTGAAGAAGATGAAGAAACAGCATGGGCAGCAGGTGAACTTTTGAAACCTTGTGGGGGATTGGTGGCTGTGCTGGGCCAAGGTGTAGGAACTACTTATTGAAGCTAACCTGCTATGGGAGGGTGAAAGCCTTGTTGCACCTCACCAGTTTTGAGAGTGCTGTGACAGGTAATCAAAATGGTTACCCTTTAATGTTGTTTTTGCTTTCAGAATGCCCAAATTTCAAAATAGCAGGAAAGTTTTCCTTCTCTTCTCTGACTTCAAAATAGTCAACATCTCAAAAAGTTCTGAATCAGTGTTGTCAGACCATTCTAACTGTGGGAAGTATAATATTTTGTTTCTCTACTGGAGGAAAAAAAAAAAATCCAAAGCTGAGTTCTAGCTGGGCTTTCCAACAAAGACTCTTTCCTAATTAAGAATGAAGAAAAATAGAATGTCATTAGCATTGGCAGTGTTACCCAAATATCTGTGTTCCACTGAGGTTTTAAGACCACAATTTATTTATAGTATTCCAGGGTACTGGTCAGTTTGAAAAATAACATCTTAAATCTTCAGAAGTTATTATTTAAAGGTGTACACTAGCTAGGGAGCTTATTTTAATCATACATTAACAGTTTAGCAAGGAAATCTTTCTGGTTGATCTTAAGTCAGTGTCTCTTCTGATTACTATGAAAAGACAGATAACCACAGGTTTCTTTCTTGAGCCTTGTGACACAAACCAAAATTGAAAATATTAAGTACAGATATCTTCAGAAAGTGTGTCTAAATTGTATTGGAAGATTATTCTAAAGTGAGGAAAAGGCAAAATGTAACATCTAAAACAAGAGGATTTCTCTCTTTTTCTGGATATGCCATAAGGATTATAAGCAATACATCCTTCAAGGCCGATTGGTCAGAGATTGTACTTTGTAAGGGATGGTTTTCACTTTTGCACCTTTAGTGCAAAACTTAGGTGAGAACTATGTATGTGATATCAACTTTAAATAAAACATGAAAAATGGAGGAAGGATATTGACTTATGAAGGTTTGTAGCCAAGCAGACAGCATGTAGGATAGTTTTTAAAAGATGTGTTTCATCTTTATGGAAAATAGTTTCTTTATTGTTGCTATGGACCATAACTTTGAATATATTTCTTTCAGCACTTTACAACATCCTGACTAGTCATGACAGGCCTAGAAAAAAGTGGAAAAATCTACTGATAAGCATCTTATTTGTACCTTTAGAGGGAATTAAAGGCACTGTAGGCTATATTCTTGCCATCTCTATATATGTTACAGATGTCTATTATTGTCCTTTTTTTTTAACGTGGTATGTTTGATTGCTTAAGTCCAGATTTGAAGATACTTTAAACGGGAGTTTCAAATTTAGTGAATGAAGTACCAAAAAGACTGGAACATATGTTAGCTCATATTAACTCGTAGATCTAATGGCATTGCTGTCTGTTTAAAACTTTATTTTGAAAGAAAAAAGTAAACATTATCTTTTTTCAATCAGAACAGTGATTAAAAAGAGACAAAGAGCAGCAAAAATATGAAGGCAAGAAAAATCACAGCTATGAAATACCCAAACTTGCCTGATAGAACCTCTCTGAAGTAGGAAAGGTAGCTGGGCTTATGTATTGCTTCATGGATTTTTTCAATTAAAGTTCCATTTATTGTAAAATAGTTTGGTTCTTCTGGTTCTACTCTATTTTTAAGTCCAGATTCTGCCTAGTTCAGACTGGCTTACTCATTTCTAATTAAATTTTGATTTGTTTCTTTCTGACTCCTAAGCATTATTTAAATAACAATCATATAGTTACATGTGTAAGTTTTGTTGTAACTGAAATTAGTTTTCCAAATGTTGAAAATGTGTTCTGCACAGTAAATAAATTTAAAAGATATCATTTGTAATTGAGGTGTTACTTCTCAGGTTACTGGACCTGTGTTGGGTAAGTAATTTTGAAAATTAAAAGAGTTCTAGGGAATACTAAAAGGGGCTTTAAAAAAAATCATTTTCCCTTCCCCTGGGATTTTCTAGGATCTCAAATTGTTTTTTTCATCAGGGTGAAATGATAAAAATGTTCACAAAAAATTGTGTGTGAATGAAAGACCCAGAAACACTCCTAGACAATCCATCCTTGGAGCAGCCAGCCAGGTAGGCAGAACACGTAGAGCTGGGAAAGTTATTTGAACTCTGGTACTGAACACCTTTGTTTTTCCTTTTTGAATGCTACATTCTAGTATGATAGTTCTGTAGTTAGATCACTCTTCCTGACTGAAGCGTAATTTGCTTTCAGATTCCAAATTAGGCAGAGTACTTTGTACCAATTTGTGTGGGATCAAAATTTTTCTTACTAAATGTTGCTTCCTGTATTTATGAAACTTTTCTTCCCTGATTAGAAGTTTAATTGAAATATGTATTTCTCAATAAAAAAGCAAGTAAATTGGTAGTTCTGAGGAAACTGAATTACAATCAGTAACTATAATTGGCTTCAAATTTCTAAACTGCTGTTGAAAAGGTACCCTTTTGTAATGGCTTATCCTGATTAATACTTTGAATATCCATTTGCTTTCTTGTGTCCTGAATGCTCTTCAGACTTTCCCCCCCCCCCAAAAAAAAAAATCATGTGGGGCAGTCTTTACGTATCTATTTATTTATTTGAAGCTATAGGCTAACTTTCAGAAATTAAAGGGGATTGATTATCACTATTCTAAAAAAAAAGTCAAAGAACTTCTACCAATTCTACAGTATCTGTGGAATTTTTATCAGCTCTGTCTTCCTCCTGGTGCTTTTTTTTCTTTCTACTCACCCACCTCCTGTGTGTCTGGAGAGTGCTTTAAAAGGTTTCTGTAGTTTTTAAGGCATGGCTCAGATACAGTCTTCAATAACAAAACTAATAAATTACTCTAATTCTAAATACATGAAATACATTTGCTTTAAAAACAAACTTAATCAAATCTGCAATAATGATCACATGTGGATGGAATATGAATAGATAATCTGTATTGTTCTCATATTTGGTAACATAAACAGTGGCAAGATAAAATAGAAATGCTACTTCTGCTGACTGTAACCCATCTTTCATTCCAGGACTTTGGTCCTTCATTAACTTCCATCAATGCACAGAGTATTCTTCAAGGCTAGGCTTTATGTTTGGAGCTCTGGTTTAGCAGAAAGATGTACTGTATCTTTTGTGGTTAGCAAGCTCTGTCCTGATAAAATGCCACAGGCATTTCAAAGAGATAAATGACTTATCCTAAGTTTTGCATGCTCTGTTGGTTTCATTCTTTTCCATCCAAACTAATTTCCCTTCTAAACTATTGCCTTTATATGCATGATGTGAATCCTGAAGATCTTTGCACTTTGAATGGCAGGGGAATGTTATTAGTTCTCTTAACTTCCTGCTGGAGAGGGGAATAAAAATAATTATGCTGACTGACTGACAGATGGGACCTATCAGCCTATCTGTAGTACTATTTTAACACTTCTAGACACAAAGTAGTGACAGTTGAGGTATCCTTCAAATCTACTTAATTTTAACTAGAGAAAGGAATTTAGTAGAAACATTTAAAAAGATGGACCTTGTTATCCTCTGCTGAAAATTATTTTAATCCCATTGGTATGGGTTCTGCATATATAGTTTAAATTGCTGCAATATTCTGTTACAATTAGAATAAAGAAGCCTTGCTACCATAATATGAATGAACAGTCTACATGCTTGTCTACCAGTACATATAAATTCTGTCCTAAATCAAGCTATTAGAAAAAAAAATCAGTTAAGTAGAGTTCCTGTGTTTTTTTTCTTCACTTCTCTAAGTAAGTATTTGATGAGAATTCAGTGAATCTTAGAGTTCTTCAAAGAAAGCATTTTCCAGGGGGAAGAATCAAATAAAACATCTGAAAAATAAACAAAAAATGTTTCAGTATTTTTACTTCTAAGTCTTACTTCTGTTTTCCCTTGAGACAATTGTAGTCACCATCAGGAACGTACCAATTTTCAGTGATGAAACTGAATGTTTGACATGGAGGCAGATTGCCAAGGGAGGTAAATCTAGGATACTCGCTGGTTCAAGGTTGTTTGTTGAATTACAACTCTCAAAAAATGTGCTTCTAACCTTCTGTCTCTTTCTATATTGTATCATTCCCCATCCTGTCCCTCATCATTATATGCTATAATGTCACTTTTCTTAGGAATTGCCTCTAGTCTTGCATGAGGTCTCCCAAAAGAATCTGATATTCTTTTGCATACAAGTGCTTAAAACAGCCCAGTTTAGAGCCTTGAGCATTCAAAAAAGAAAATCTTTAGAGTTAGAAAACTGAAAACATTGTAAGACTGAAATGGCTCCATGATAACCTTTGTGTCATATGGTTTTGAATTACTTGGATTATTCTGCCAGCAAATGTGTGGTTTAGTGGTAGGAGAAGAAGGAATAGTTACCATAGTAACTGTCATACAATCCAGTGTGGTGCTTATGTTACTGTACCTCTGAGACAATACAAAGCTGCTGCCTTAATCCCTTTAGTGTTCCTGGTTGAACGGTGTATGCCTAGTAAAGTGGCACTTGTAGGTCCCTTGGCTGTACAGTCTATTTTCCATCTCCTCCTCAGTAAAGTAATGGGTCTCCTATAAGTAGTATGAGATAAAAAAACAAGCCCAACATTCAAAGACAGAAACTTAGTGCTCTGCTTGAAAAACGCACAACTTTCCCCTAGACTATAATGACTGTGATTTTATGAGGGTTTTATACATCCTCCTAAAATCTTTAAACACTAACTGATGTCAATAGAGCTACAATGAACCTTGTTCAAAGCATAGGAGATGCTTCACTACTGTTTAATTTTTCCTAAGATAATTTTATGTATCTCTTTGTTGCTTGCCAGTGTCTGTGAATGCTGGGGACAAAACAAGCCAAACATCATAAAATTAAGTCTTAGGTGATTATTTAGTTGTAGATTTTGATGCATTTAACATCTGCTAAATTTAATCTAACACCATGGAATGACTGGAAGTTGTGGTCCTGGTGGGGTGACAACTTCAAATGAATACAGTATTTTGTAGTAGCTTAGTCATAGTTTTTTGTCAATGCTATTTCATTAGTGCTTTATATATTATCATTTGAATTTTCACTACAGTGGAGAGTGGGATCAGTAACATAAAAAATGTTCCAACAATTCAGGTGCAGGGAATTCTGTGGAAGAGATTAATAAATATATTTTGTTACTTCATATTGGATAACACATATGACTAATCATTCAGAAAGTGTATAGACCGAAATTAATTAAACCTAGAAATTATGGCACTTCCCTGAAATGCAGGGCCAAGGGAGTATTTGATCTAATCAAAATTTAGTTGATCTCTAGGAATTGAAATGACATTAACTATTAACACTTCCATGTTTTAAATGTTCTCATGAGATGTATTGGTTCAAAAGAGTTACATCTTTTGACTGCACTTTTTTAAAGACTTCTGAAAATTCCAATCTTAGCTAT